>NC_140423.1:41138558-41738558 GCF_965140295.1 Lepidochelys olivacea | reverse complement strand
CATCCATTTGTGAGTGATTGCTGCTGAGAAATTCTCCATGGACCCCAGGTCCATTTTGTCAGGAGGAGTAAATCCGCGGAATCCCACTGAACTCGACTGACCTCTGGCTGATTTACACCAGGTGGGGATCTGGCTTTACATTTTTGCTTCTGCTTGTTACATCGTAATTGTTCTCGAGGGACTTTGGGCCTTGCTCATATCTCACCTTGGCTTAGCTCCACTTTGCAGACAGCTGGGTTTCCTTTAGCTACAATTGCCTTCTTTTCCAAACATACACTCACTGGTTGCCAACCTCTCACACTGCTGCTAACAAGCCCCATGGGGGCATTAATTCAAAGCTTTCCCTAATTAACCCTGGGGATTGCAGACCTTGCAAACAGGTAGCAAAGGCAACAATTAAAAAGTCATCACAGGGAGGAACTGCAAGATTTTCAATGAGCCGCAATGGGAACCAGAAGTTACATGGTAACATTTTGCCCTAGCAACAGGAAAACACTGCGCGGCTTGTTAAGACCCTCGTTACGGCTGTGCAGCTTTCTCGGCTCTGTCTGCTTCACAGCCCTCAGCGGGCCAGAGGCTCAGCGGGTGTAATTTGGCTACTCGAATTTACACCAGCTGGGCATCTGGCATCACTGAGTCTATTGCAGTAACACCAATTCACCCAGCTACTGATCTGGCCCATGGACTCCAGTGGAGCGATGACCGATTTACAGCAACTGGTCGTCCGATCCCCTGTCTAGTCTGGGCTGTAAATTCTACCTTTTACAAAGACAAAACCATCTTGCAAAGAGGGATAAAGTGTCTCACACAAACAAAGAACCTGACAGGAAGCAACGGCCTGCCCATTTTAACCACTGCTGCAGCTCCCTGGGTTGCCTTCCTTAGGGTTTTATGCTGTTACTTATCATAGAATCATAGAATCATAGAATATCAGGGTTGGAAGGGACCTCAGGAGCTGATCTAGTCCAACCCCCTGCTCAAAGCAGGACCAATCCCCAATTAAATCATCCCAGCCAGGGCTTTGTCAAGCTTGACCTTAAAAACTTATAAGTAAGGGGATTCCACCACTTCCCTAGGTAACACATTCCAGTGTTTCACCACCCTCCTAGTGAAAAAGGTTTTCCTAATATCCAGCCTAAACCTCCCCCACTGCAACTTGAGACCATTACTCCTTGTCCTGTTCTCTTCCACCACTGAGAATAGTCTAGAACCATCCTCTCTGGAACCACCACTCAGGTAGTTGAAAGCAGCTATCAAATCCCCCCTCATTCTTCTCTTCTGCAGATTAACAATCCCAGTTCCCTCAGCCTCTCCTCATAAGTCATGTGTTCCAGACCCCTAATCATTTTTGTTGCCCTTCGCTGGACTCTCTCCAATTTATCCACATCCTTCTTGTAGTGTGGGGCCCAAAACTGGACACAGTACTCCAGATGAGGCCTCACCAATGTCCAATAGAGGGGGACGATCACGTCCCTCGATCTGCTCGCTATGCCCCTACTTATACATCCCAAAATGCCATTGGCCTTCTTGGCAACAAGGGCACACTGCTGACTCATATCCAGCTTCTCGTCCACTGTCACCCCTAGGTCCTTTTCCGCAGAACTGCTGCCTAGCCATTCGGTCCCTAGTCTGTAGCTGTGCATTGGGTTCTTCCGTCCTAAGTGCAGGACCCTGCACTTATCCTTATTGAACCTCATCAGATTTGTTTTGGCCCAATCCTCCAATTTGTCTAGGTCTCTCTGTATCCTATCCCTCCCCTCCAGCGTAACTACCACTCCTCCCAGTTTAGTGTCATCCGCAAATTTGCTGAGAGTGCAATCCACAACATCCTCCAAATCACTTATGAAGATATTGAACAAAACTGGCCCCAGGACCGACCCCTGGGGCACTCCACTTGACACCGGCTGCCAACTAGACATGGAGCCATTGATCACTACCCGTTGAGCCCGACAATCTAGCCAACTTTCTACCCACCTTATAGTGCATTCATCCAGCCCATACTTCTTTAACTTGCTGACAAGAATACTGTGGGAGACCGTGTCAAAAGCTTTGCTAAAGTCAAGAAACAATACATCCACTGCTTTCCCTTCATCCACAGAACCAGTAATCTCATCATAGAAGGCGATTAGATTAGTCAGGCATGACCTTCCCTTGATGAATCCATGCTGACTGTTCCTGATCACTTTCCTCTCATGTAAGTGCTTCAGGATTGATTCTTTGAGGACCTGCTCCATGATTTTTCCGGGGACTGAGGTGAGGCTGACTGGCCTGTAGTTCCCAGGATCCTCCTTCTTCCCTTTTTTAAAGATTAGCACTACATTAGCCTTTTTCCAGTCATCTGGAACTTCCCCTGTTCGCCACGAGTTTTCAAAGATAATGGCCAATGGCTCTGCAATCACAGAGCAATGGCTCTGCAATGGCTCTTGCAATCCGCCAATTCCTTTAGCACTCTCGGATGCAACTCGTCTGGCCCCATGGACTTGTGCACATCCAGCTTTTCTAAATAGTCCCTAACCACCTCTTTCTCCACAGAGGGCTGGCCATCTACTCCCCATGTTGTGATGCCCAGCGCAGCAATCTGGGAGCTGACCTTGTTAGTGAAGACAGAGGCAAAAAAAAGCATTGAGTACATTAGCTTTTTCCACATCCTCTGTCACTAGGTAGCCTCCCTCATTCAGTAAGGGGCTCACACTTTCCTTGGCTTTCTTCTTGTTGCCAACATACCTGAAGAAACCCTTCTTGTTACTCTTGACATCTCTCGCTATCCTCACACTTATCCTCATGCTCTCTGAGCAACTCCCATATTGATGATCCAACTCCCCAACTTGATGATCACTTTATATAAGCTATTACCAGCAGGACAGTGGGGTGTGAGGAGGTATTGTTTCATGGTCTCTGTGTGTATATAATGTCTTCTGCAGTTTCCACGGTATGCATCCGATGAAGTGAGCTGTAGCTCACGAAAGCTCATGCTCAAATAAATTGGTCAGTCTCTAAGGTGCCACAAGTACTCCTTTTCTTTTTGCGAATACAGACTAACACGGCTGTTACTCTGAAACCTCCCATATAACATCAACATCAGTAATAAAAGCCCAAGTCCTGGCTGAGATCAATGGGAGTCAAGTGCCTAAATATCCTGGAGGATCTGGACCAGAGTCCTGGGTGGACTTTATGGAGTTTCTGGTCCTTCTCCTTTTTGGGAGTAAATGCTCTGCTTGGGACGGGGTTGCTGAACTCTGATCTAGGTGACACTAAATGAGAACAAGGATACTGCTGATAGGAGTGAGCCTGCCCCTCGGGAAAGCAGGAGGCTCACATCTTAGATCTCCCAGGCTCTGGCCTATTTGTTTTAACCACAAGGCTGCTATTAGCATTCCATCTGCTTTAGACAAAACTGAGTCCCCGGATGAAATTATTTCACTCCAGGCTAGTTTTATACAATGAATTATGGGGACTGACACCTTCCGAAACAGAGAGTTTAAGGCCAGAAAGGACTGTTAGATCCTCTGGTCTGATCTCTTGCATATCACAGGCTGGAGAATTTCTCTGAGTAGCCCCTGTATTAATCTCAATAAATCATCATCTTCCTGAAAAGCCTCCAGTCTGGGTCCAAAGACTTCAAGGGATGGAAAATCCTCCACTTCCCTCGACTGTTGAGTCCAATAGATAATCACCCTCACTGTTAAAAAAAAGTATGTCTTATTTTCTAGGCGTGGAGGAATCAGATTTTTATTGGCAAATGTTGGTCAACATCGATTTCCCTGTGCACACAAACTGATGAAAAAATATTTCCATCTGTAAAAACTGAAATTTACAGATAGGTAAAGATAGGTACAATTCTGCTTGAGAATTTTTTATAGTTTAATTTAAGGATACTTACTTTGTATATTGTCATATTCGATGTTGCCCCCCCACTCCTCACCCCGGCTAATTTTGTACAACTAGATAAAAATAATTTTTAAAATGCTTAAAAATACCCCATGGATGTGGTTCATCAAAATTATAAAAAAATAAAAACTGAATTCTGCTGAGCCTACTTGCATTTGTCTGGTTGTGCCGTCCAACTGTGGTTTCTTGTTCTGCCTTTCTCTGCAAGTACATAGGAAAGCAACTTGGCCTGGTGGACTGAGCATTAGCACTGACAATAGGAGGGTTTTATTATTATTGGCAGTAGTACCGAGGGCGTGTAGATGCACAGACAGACAGCCCAGACCCTTCCCTAAAGAACTTATAGTCTAAGTCATCTTGACTCTGCTATATGAACTTGGGCAAGTCCTTTCCGCGCTCTGCACATCTGTTTTCCCTCCCACCCCTTGTCTGCCTTCCCCTGCTTCCCATGTAATTTCTTAGAGGCTGGCAGCCTTTATCACAGTGCAGCACTAGCCTGTTTTGGAGATGGGACGCCAGGCCCAATGGATCCTCCAACGCATTCTCAGAATACACCTTAAGGTAACACCAGCCCTCTTCATATTTCTTACCCTCTGCTGCCACTTAGTGGCTGTTCCACTCCAACCACTTACGGCTACATCAATCTGCGTTTGACTGAAATTCCCTTTGCATTTGCTACCCCTCACCATTTAAAAAAAAATCCTGATACATTTCTTTGCCTGCTAGGGAGACAGGCTGATGCCTTGCCTTGTTACCCCCTTTGGCCAGAGGCTTATAACCATCTTATTTTTGCTTCCTTGATGTTGGTGTGTGCACGCTACATAAGTATTGCTTAACCCAGGAGAGCACAACAGAGAGGGAAATCCATGAATTATAGGGACAGAGCCTTAACTGTCAGAAACGGGACCAGCTGCCCCAGATTTAAATGCAGCTCCAGTGATTTACATCAGCCATTTACACAGCGCAGCTATGGCCAGTTTGCTCCAGCTGGGGAACCGGCCCAGTGACTCTGATGGAACCCAGTTAATCTGCACCAGTGGAGGATTAGGCCCAGGGCACTCAGAAGCAAAACCCTTTCCCTCCCCCACCCACCTGAGCAGGGTAAATGTACCGATTTCCTTCCAGCCTGAAGGCCACCCCTGGAGGCTGAGCGGTGTCAGAGCTTCACCTCGTCCAGCCACTTCACTCTGCAGCTGGGTCCCTGACAATGAGCCTGCCCGCTTTGCTGCTGGTGCTGGCTCCAGGTATTCAAGGCTCTGTTCTGAGCACGGCGCCACGGGTTGGGATTTCCAGGCTTTTCTGAAAGAAAGGCACTCCGATACCATGGGGATGGGAGCCCGTGGGTAGACAGACCGACAGTGCAGAGGGAAGGATGGGCAGAGCAGAGGGAAGGGTGAATGGATGGACAGACAGACAGCACAGAGGGAAGGATGGACAGATGGTGCAGAGTGATAGAGAGACAAATGGAAAGACAGCAAAGAGGGAAGGGTGGATGGATGGACAGGCAGACAGCGCAAAAGGAAGGTGGATGGATGGATGGACAGACGGTACAGAGGGAAGGGTGTATTTCCGTTTGCTTGTTTTCTCCCTTGTCTACACAGAAGTGCATGTATTTTTCTGCCATTGCTGAGCAAGGAAACCTGAACTAAAACCAACCTCCTCCCCCCAGGTACTTTGGCCCAATACACAGTGACCCAGGACCGGTCCCAGGCCCCTGCCCATGAAGGAGAACCCATCCAGCTCAACTGCTCCTACACGGGCACCGAGTACAGCGTGCATTGGTACTGCCAGCCCCAGGGCGGTTCATGGCCTCCCTGTCCTCTAGCCGCAGAGACACTAGAGAGAATTTCACCATGAGCCTGGACATCAAAACCAAAAGCAGCTTCTTGTACCTGAACAGCAGCCGCTTGGAAGACTCTGCTGTGTATCTGTGTGCCATGGAGCACCGTGCTAGGTGAGCACAGGCAGCCCATCATGAAACCCTGGGTGCGGCAGGCCACAAGGACCGAAGAGAGCAGACAAGAAGACATTAGAATGGAATGGAAGGATATGAGCACAGAAGAGAAGAAAGGAAAGTAGAACAGAGTAGGCTAGAGGTAATAAGAACAGAATGGAACAGAAAAGAATTCATTGGAATGGACTAGAATAAAAGAAATGTGAATAGAATAAAGGCAGGAGAAGAGGGGTCAGTAATTTAAGGAGGAACCTTGAAAAAACACCTGGAAAATTACAGGTTTCAGAGTAGCAGCCGTGTTAGTCTGTATTCGCAAAAAGAAAAGGAGTACTTGTGGCACCTTAGAGACTAACCAATTTATTTGAGCATAAGCTTTTGTGAGCTACAGCTCACTTCATCAGATGCATTCAGTGGAAAATATAGTGGGGAGATTTATATACATAGAGAACATGAAACAATGGGTGTTACCATACACACTGTAACAAGAGTGATCAGGTAAGGTGACCTATTACCAGCAGGAAAGCTGGGTGCGGGGGGGGAACCTTTTGTAATGATAATCAAGGTGGGCCATTTCCAGCAGTTGACAAGAATGTCTGAGGAACAGTGGGGGGTGGGGATGGGGAAATAAACATGGGGAAATAGTTTTACTTTGTGTAATGACCCATCCACTCCCAGTCTCTATTCAAGCCTAAATTAATTTTATCCAGTTTGCAAATTAATTCCAATTCAGCAGTCTCTCATTGGAGTCTGTTTTTGAAGTTTTTTTGTTGAAGTATTGCCACTTTTAGGTCTGTAATGGAGTGACCAGAGAGATTGAAGTGTTCTCTGACTGGTTTATGAATGTTATAATTCTTGACGTCTGATTTGTGTCCATTTATTCTTTTACGTAGAGACTGTCCAGTTTGGCCAATGTACATGGCAGAGGGGCATTGCTGGCACAGGATGGCATATATCACATTGGTAGATGTGCAGGTGAACGAGCCTCTGATAGTGTGGCTGATGTTATTAGGCCCTGTGATGGTGTTCCCTGAATAGATATGTGGATACAGTTGGCAACGGGCTTTGTTGCAAGGATAGGTTCCTGGGTTAGTGGTTCTGTTGTGTGGTGTGTGGTTGCTGGTGAGTATTTGCTTTAGGTTGGGGGCTGTCTGTAGGCAAGGACTGGCCTGTCTCCCGAGATCTGTGAGAGTGATGGGTCGTCCTTCAGGATAGGTTGTAGATCCTTGATGATGTGTTGGAGAGGTTTTAGTTGGGGGCTGAAGGTGACGGCTAGTGGTGTTCTGTTATTTCTATCAAGCATTCTTACAACTACAATACCCACCTGCTGAAGTGGAGAAACAGATTGACAGAGCCAGAAGAGTACCCAGAAGTCACCTACTACAGGACAGGCCCAACAAAGAAAATAATGAGTTCAATCTTTGAGGGGGCCATTTAGGGATCTGAGGCAAAAATTGGGGATTGGTCCTGCTTTGAGCAGGGGGTTGGACTAGATGACCTCCTGAGGTCCCTTCCAACCCTGATATTCTGTGATTCTGTATATAAATCTCCCCACTGAATGCATCCCATGAAGTGAGTTGTAGCTCACGAAAGCTCATGCTCAAATAAATTTGTTAGTCTCTAAGGTGCCACAAGTACTCCTTTTCTTTCTGGAAAATTATAAACCTTTTTGTCTTCCGCAATTGCCTGGATCGGGTGGTTTTATATCAAAAATAGCTTCCTAGCTCTGCAATTCTAGTCAATGGGGAAGCATTCCCTGGGGAGACAATCCGGTAACTCAGTAATTCCCATGTGATTTTCCCTCTTATTCAGGTCAAACACTTTCAGACTGGTAACATGCACACCGACATTCTCACATACACAATGACACACTGACACGCAAGCATTCTCACATACAACCTGACATACACATACACAGACACATTTGCACAGACATACACATTCACCTCTCTCTCTCTCACTCACACACACAGAATATCTCACCTAGACTCACACACATAGGCAGATTCTAACACACAGACAGAAACCCTCACACTGAAATCACACACACAGAGGCATTCTCTGACATACCTACCCCTTCATGCACACTCAGAAATATAGATCTCTCCACATATACACCATGACACACGCACACATTTCATCTCAGAGACAGATCCATGCACACTCCTAGATAACATCCTTTATTGGACCAACTTCTGTTGGGAAGACGAGTTTTCCAGCTACACAGAGCTCTTCCTCCGCTGGGAAGCTGGTCTCTCCCACCAACAGAAGTTGGTCCAATAAAAGATATGACCTCACCACCTTGTCTCTCCAATAGAGTGGGACCCACACAGCTACAACAACACGGCACACTCCTAGATAAACAGACTGGCCCCCAGAATGCAGCCCACACCCAGAGAATGTCCTGTGTCAGACTTAGATCTCTAGGCAAAAGGACCCAGTCGTGCCTTTCATTGCAGGATCTGGCAGACCCCACAGCACCCATGAACTTCCTTCTGCTGCCAGGTATTACATCCTTTTGTACTCAGTCTTTGTTACTCTCTCTCACACACACACACACTTCCCGCCTCACACTCATGCAGGATTTAAGAGTTTGGCATCACTTGGTATTTTATAAACAAAGAACTGCATTTATGCCAATTCCATCTCTTTGTGGTCAGCCTTTCCTCTTCTCTGCACAACAGAACCACATGCAGTTTGTAAAACTCCGTCTGTCTCCTGGTGGCTCATCTCTAGCCCTCCACTGTAAGGGGACTTCCAGCCAAACACCCGCCCCCGCCTCCCTGGGCATCACCTCCTTTGGCCTCCCTCGCCCTGTTTTCCCCACAGGGCCCGAGGCCCATACGCTGTCATTCGGTGAGGGAGAATACGTACAGCTCCAGTTACCAGGGAGAGAGCAGAGCATCCATTGCTACCGGCAGTTCCCAGGCAGCTCCGTGCAGTTCATGATATTAAGGATCATGGGTGGCTCTGAACAGGGAGATTCCTTCACCATGGCCTTGGACACCACAATTGTTCTCTCAGCTTCCCCAGCCTGGGCCCTCAGCTGTGTACTTGCACGACTACAAAATCCATGGCAGCTGCCAGGGAGGAGAGGGGGTGTGTGTGTGCAAAGATTTGTAGACCCCTCAGGGTCTATGTGGGAAATGATTTTACTATCCCCCCTCAGATGCCACAGAGACGGGTGATATTGCAGCAAGAGGGAGGGATGGACAAAGCAGCGGGCAGGGTGGCTAAATGGCTGCATAGACAGATGTGCAACAGGAAATCTAGCCCTAGTGGATCAGGAAAGCGAGGGAGCTCGATAATGAAGCATGAAGACTGCAGAGAATGAGAAGAGACATTTTTCCTTTCTCCATATTCTAATATAAGATCGTTTTGAAGAAATCGCCGTCATGCCTGTCGCAGCAGGAAACATCACTTCCTTGTGTGTAAGTAGCCTGCAACACTTATACTGGCGGATTATTCCTCTAGACACGTGAAATCTACTTAAGAACATTAGAACGCCCAGACTGGGTCAGACCAAAGGTCCATTCTGCCCAGTATCCTGTCTCCTGACAGTGGCCATTGCCAAGTGCCCCAGAGGGAGTGAACAGAACAGGGAATCATCCAGTGACCCATCCCCTGTCGCCCACGCCATGACCATACTTTCACAAGGGTTACATTTCAGGGGAGGGAGAAGGCTCATCCTCTTCAGCAGTTTGTGGCACCAATAGAATAAGCAATGTGGCTGCGTCTGTCTGTAGCCCTGTGGGTCATTCAGGCCCAGCAGGGATGCACATTGCAAAGAGGCATAAAAGAGCTGAGCACCCAACTCCCTTAGTCCCCTTTGGAATCTCTGCTGGCGGAAAACTGCTGTAGGGAATGGAGAAGTCCGATGGGCACAATGAGTGAGATGTGAGCAGGATGTTTCTTGTACCCATGTCCCTCTGAATTTAGAGCAAATAGTGTTTCTGTTATCAAGGGGCAAATCTGAGGAGGGTGAGGGCAGGTAACCTTCAGATTGTGAGCCAGAGTCTAGCACAATTTAAGCCAGGCCGACAGCCCGAGCCCATCCAAGGCCCGTGCCCTCTCCAAATTCCATGCACAGCCCAAATCCCGCCCATCACTCAAGCTCTTCACCCACAGCCCTGGCTCTTCCCCACAACCCGTCTGTGTCTAGAAGCCAGGCTCTGCCCACTCAGGGCACCCACTTGCTCAAAGCAGTTCTGCGAAGTGACTCCCTGGGACTCATTTCCTGGCTGTCTTAGGCTACCCCGTAGCTGCAGCCTGTGGGTACCGAAGAGGCTCCTTGTTCAGGAGGAGCAGGGCCGGTGCAACCACTAGGCAAACTAGGCGGCCGCCTAGGGCGCCAAGTGGTTGGGAGCGGCCAAAAGCGCGCTCCGGGGAGGAGGCAGAGCAGAGGTGAGCTGGGGTGGGGAGCTGCCGCATGGCTCCTCAGGCCGATGGGGCGGGGGGTGGGGAGCTGGGAGCTGCCACATGGCTCCCCGGGCTGAGGGGAGGGAGGAAGGGAGGGGGGCAGGGAGCTGCTACACACAGCTCCTCGGGCTGGGGGGGGGGGATGGGGAGCTGCCACAGGGCTCCTGGGGGGACGGGCGCACGGTGGAAGTTTTGCCTAGGGCGCGAAACATCCTTGCACCGGCCCTGAGGAGGAGGAGCTGGTAAATTTGTCCCAGGGGGAGAATTAAATCTACCTGTGAGGGGACAGAACCTTTTGTACTGAACGGGGAACACCCAGCTATACGGCTTCTTTGCTGAGGGACAATGAAGAGATCCTGGCTGCCGTTCCCACAGCTGCTGCTACTGCTGGTGAACATTCCCTGTAAGTTCAGGGACAGGAAACGCTACAGAAGATGCTGAACGTGATGGTGGATTTAAGAGACAAAGACTAATTCTCTGACTCTCCCTTTGCTTTGCTAGCCACGCACCATTCTCTGTACTGGCGTGGATGGGGATACAGGACTCCTGGGTTCAGTTCCCAGCTCTGGCCTGCTGGAGTTCCTTCCCTTTTCTGTGCCTCAGTTTCCCCTCCCACCCTTTGCTTGACTATTTAATCTGTAAGCTCTTTGGGGCAAGGGATGTCTCTTACCGTGCCTTTGGGAATCTCATTGACAGCACTAATCTAAGGAAAACAGCAGTCGTGGGCCAGATGCAAGCCCCTGGAAATGAAGAGAAACTCCACCGGGCTTTGTATCTGGCCAGTGTGTGAACTGGGCAGAGGTGCCCTGTCATCTATGGGGTGTGTCTTTTGCCTTCTGCCCGCAGGGGGGAGCTGCCAGGCCGAGGTGCACCAGAACCTGTCTGCGGTCACTCGGGAAGGGCAGAACGGCAGCATCTCTTGCCACTACACGACGAGCAATTTCTGGAATTTGCGGTGGTTCAGGCAGCTTCCCGGAGGCCAGCCTGTCTCCCTGCTGATTCTGGTGTCCGATGGGAAACAAACCAAGGAGCCCAACCTCACCGCGGAGCTCGACAAGGGGAAGCAGCTGAGCTCCCTGCACATCAGAGAATCACAGCTGGGAGATGCAGCCACCTACTTCTGCGCCGTGGAGACACAGTGACACAGGAGCACTGGCAGCCTGTGCAAAAACTCCCCAGCTGGAGGGTAACTGTCAGGCTGGCTGGCGGTACAACACCACCACCTACTCCTTACACAGTGCATCTCTGAGCGTGCATCACCTTCCTTAACACGGTCAGCCCCCCACCCCCCTGGTGAGGCAGGGCTGTGCAAGGATCCCCGTCGCATGGGTCGGGAGCTGAGACAGAGAGGCTGAGGAGGGAATGCACTTGGGGAATACCTCCTAGGGAAAGACCCCCAAGGGAGCGGCTCTCAACCTTTCCAGACTACTGTGCCCTTTCCAAGGGTCTGGTTTGTCTTGTGTACCCCCAAGTTTCACCTCACTTAAAAATTACTTGCTTACAAAAATCAGACATAAAGCTACAGATGTGTCAGCCACACTTACTGAACAAATACTGACTTTCTCATTTTTACAATATAATTGTAAAATAAATCAACTGGAATATAAATATAGTCCCTACATTTCAGTGTATAGTACATAGAGCAGCATAAACAAGTCACTGACGGATGAAATTTTAGTTTGTACCAACTTTGCTAGCGCTTTTTAGGTAGTATGTTGTAAACCTAGGCAAGTAGCTAGATGAGTTGCTGTACCCCCAGGAAGACATCTGTGTATCCCCAAGGGTAGGCACACCCCTGGTTGAGAACCACTGATCTAAGGAGCCTGGAGGTTTGGAGGGAGGAAGGAAATTAAAAGATAAAATATAAAAACAAATGAACAGGGAGAAAAAAAGGGAAAAGAAAAAAGAGTTGGGTGGGTTTATAGATACATCGACAGGGAGAGGGACAGACAGCCAGGCATAAGAAACAGAAATGGAGATACACAAGATACACCAGTGACACAAAATAGCCCCCTTCCTTGGGGGAGCCTTAGACACTGAGGATTAAACCCAGGCTGATCTCCGGTTGCCACAGGCTGCGCCCTACAGCACAAGGCTGAGACAGCGGCAGAGTGTTTGTGCAGAACTGGCTCTGCCCATTCCCATGAAGCCCAGCTCTGGGGATCCCCCCTTTGCCCAGGGGGAGGCAAGACAGAGCGTTAAACCCAGGGGAAAGGGAACTATTTAACACAGACACAAAACATACCAACAGTGACAACCACAGGGGGAAAAGGAGTACTTGTGGCACCTTAGAGACTAACCAATTTATTTGAGCATAAGCTTTCTACTTTCCACAGTATGCATCCGATGAAGTGAGCTGTAGCTCACGAAAGCTCATGCTCAAATAAATTGGTTAGTCTCTAAGGTGCCACAAGTACTCCTTTTCCTTTTGTGAATCCAGACTAATACGGCTGTTACTCTGAAACCACAGGGGGATTCACTTCAATGTGTGTGTCTCTGGCCAGGAGGGGGCAGCATTTCTAACGAAGAGGAAGGAGATTGAGGTTAATCAAGTTGCACCGGTCTCTTGTCTCTTTGCCCAGCAGAGAGCAGCTTTTCCCCTAAGACACCAGAGGCAAAGGGAAGGAGGACTTGTGGCACCTTAAAGGCTAACGAATTTATTTGAGCATAAGCTTTCATGAGCTACAGCTTATGCTCAAATAAATTTGTTAGTCTCTAAGACTCCACAAGTCCTCCTTTTCTTTTTGCGGAGACAGTCTAACGTGGCTGCTACTCTGAAACAGAGGCAAAGGGTTATGCCAGGGCATGGTTCTATTTTAGTGAGACTAAGGGCTTGTCCCTGATTGTCTGGGCTCACAGTGTGAGAATAAAGTGTGTGATTCCTCCAGCAAAGAGGGCTGCAGACAGATTTTGCATCACTGTCCTGGAGGCAGGGAGAAAGCACGATCCCCTGGCCTCAGTGCGCTGAGGGGTAACCCAGAGCAGCAATGGAAAGGCAGCTGGCATCCTTGTCAGTGATACTGTCCATTCAGTTCTAGGGGGAGTTTGTCTGTCTAGACTGTGAGCTCATCATGGCGCGGGCTTTTCCACACTGTGTCTGTGCAGTGCCTGGCGAAACAGGGCCCAGATCTCAGTTCCTGGGGGTCTCTGCAGCATCCAGCACAATGCCTCACCCCCCAGCTCAGTTCAGTTCCATTGTATGTTTGTGGAGGTTTTGTCTATTGAGCTCTGGGGGACAGGAATTGTCTTGTATTCTGTGTCTCTACAGCGCCTGGCACAAGGGGCTCTGATCTCGGCTGGGTCTCCAAGTGCTATAATAATAATTCATAGAGTTTAATGACGGTAAAGATCTAATCTGATCTCTAATAATCTAATAATGTGGAAATGAGGAAGGTCTGGTGCTTTAGCCATTAGCCTGGGACTCAAGAGATGTGAGTTTATTTCCTGGCACTGCCAGAGAATTTGTGACCTTAGGCAAGTGATTTAGGCTTGGGTTTTGGAAGGAGGCCAACAGAGTCAGGCGCCCAAATCCCATTGAAACTGCAATATGAGTTGAGTGCCTGGCTCCTTTGAAAACCCCCTCCCAGATCTCTCAGTGCCTCAGTTCCCCAGAGCAGTTCTAGTCCCTGATGACCCAAGAAGCCTCTCCATTCTTCAGGAGATGATGGACTGAATATCACAAGAACGGAGCAGGCACTCAGCTGGTGCTTATCAGGAGAGGTTTGCTGACTTTGATGGAGCCACAAAGATTTACACCCAGGCCCACAATATTAAGAGGTTCTGATTTATTTTGGCTGAAGAAGAAACAGTGATAAGGAGCAATCGCTGGGGAAGATGAGGGGCTGATGAGAACCGAACAAGCTCATCTGTTGCTTCTCCATTTGCCTTTGTCTACAGGGGTGAGCTGCCAAATTAAAGTGGATCAGAGTCCTCCATCTTTGACCAGATCTGAAGGGGAGATCTCCATTCTCCAACACAAATGCAAGAAGCCTGGGAAAGAAGCAGGGAGAACTGGAAGTCCTGGCACAGTCAAGGAATTATGATGTGATTGGAATAACAGAGACTTGGTGGGATAACTCACATGACTGGAGCACTGTCATGGATGGATATAAACTGTTCAGGAAGGACAGGCAGGGCAGAGGAGGTGGGGGAGTTGCACTGTATGTAAGGGAGCAGTGTGACTGCTCAGAGCTCAAGTATGAAACTGCAGAAAAACCTGAGAGACTCTGGATTAAGCTTATAAGTGTGAGCAACAAGGGTGACGTCGTGGTGGGAGTCTGCTATAGACCACCGGACCAGGGGGATGAGGTGGACGAGGCTTTCTTCCGGCAACTCACGGAAGTTACTAGATCTCAGGCCCTGGTTCTCATGGGAGACTTCAATCACCCTGATATTGGCTGGGAGAGCAATAAAGCAGTGCACAGACAATCCAGGAAGTTTTTGGAAAGTGTAGAGGACAATTTCCTGGTGCAAGTGCTGGAGGAACCAACTAGGGACAGAGCTCTTCTTGACCTGCTGCTCACAAACCGGGAAGAATTAGTAGGGGAAGCAAAAGTGGATGGGAACCTGGGAGGCAGTGACCATGAGATTGTTGAGTTCAAGATCCTGACACAGGGAAGAAAGGAGAGCAGCAGAATACGGACTCTGGACTTCAGAAAAGCAGACTTTGACTCCCTCAGGGAACCGATGGGCAGGATCCCCTGGGAGAATAACATGAGGGGGAAAGGAGTCCAGGAGAACTGGCTGTATTTTAAAGAATCCTTATTGGTTACAGGGACAAACCATCCCTATGTGTAGAAAGAATAATAAATATGGCAGGCGACCAGCTTGGCTTAAAAGTGAAATCCTTGCTGATCTTAAACACAAAAAAGAAGCTTACAAGAAGTAGAAGATTGGACAAATGACAAGGGAAGAGTATAAAAATATTGCTCAGGCATGCAGGAGTGAAATCAGGAAGGCCAAATCACACCTGGAGTCGCAGCTAGCAAGAGATGTTAAGAGTAACAAAAAGGGTTTCTTCAGGTATATTAGCAACAAGAAGAAAGTCAAGTAAAGTGTGGGCCCCTTACTGAATGAGGGAGGCAACCTAGTGACAGAGGATGCGGAAAAAGCTAATGTACTCAAGGCTTTTTTTGCCTCTGTCTTCACGAACAAGGTCAGCTCCCAGACTGCTGCACTGGGCAGCACAGCATGGGGAGGAGGTGACCAGCCCTCTGTGGAGAAAGAAGTGGTTTGGGACTGTTTAGAAAAGCTGGACAAGCACAAGTCCATGGGGCCAGATGCGCTGCATCCGAGAGTGCTAAAGGAGTTGGTGGATGTGACTGCAGAGCCATTGGCCATTATCTTTGAAAATTCATGGTGATTGGGGGAGGTCCCGGATGACTGGAAAAAGGGTAATGTAGTGCCCATCTTTAAAAAAGGGAAGAAGGAGGATCCTGAGAACTACAGGCCAGTCAGCCTCACCTCAGTCCCTGGAAAAATCATGGAGCAGGTCCTCAAGGAATCAATTCTGAAGCACTTAGAGGAGAGGAAAATGATCAGGAACAGTCAGCATGGATTCACCAAGGGCAAGTCATGCCTGACTAATCTAATTGCCTTCTATGATGAGATAACTGGCTCTGTGGATGAGGGGAAAGCGGTAGACGTGTTGTTCCTTGACTTTAGCAAACTTTTGACACGGTCTCCCACAGTATTCTTGTCAGCAAGTTAAGAAAGTATGGGCTGGATGAATGGACAATAAGGTGGATAGAAAGTTGGCTAGATTGTCGGGCTCAACGGGTAGTGATCAATGGCTCCATGTCTAGTTGGCAGCCGGTGTCAAGTGGAGTGCCCCAGGGGTCGGTCCTGGGGCCGGTTTTGTTCAATATCTTCATAAATGATCTGGAGGATGGTGTGGATTGCACTCTCAGCAAATTTGTGGATGATACTAAACTGGGAGGAGTGGTAGATACACTGGAGGGGAGGGATAGGATACAGAGGGACCTAGACAAATTGGAGGATTGGGCCAAAACAAATCTGATGAGGTTCAATAAGGATAAGTGCAGGGTCCTGCACTTAGGACGGAAGAACCCAATGCACAGCTACAGACTAGGGATCGAATGGCTAGGCAGCAGTTCTGCGGAAAAGGACCTAGGGGTGACAGTGGACGAGAAGCTGGATATGAGTCAGCAGTGTGCCCTTGTTGCCAAGAAGGCCAATGGCATTTTGGGATGTATAAGTAGGGGCATAGCGAGCAGATCGAGGGACATGATCGTCCCACTCTATTGGACATTGGTGAGGCCTCATCTGGAGTACTGTGTGCAGTTTTGGGCCCCACACTACAAGAAGGATGTGGATAAATTGGAGAGAGTCCAGCGAAGGGCAACAAAAATGATTAGGGGTCTGGAACACATGACTTATGAGGAGAGGCTGAGGGAACTGGGATTATTTAGTCTGCGGAAGAGAAGAATGAGGGGGGATTTGATAGCTGCTTTCAACTCCCTGAGAGGTAGTTCCAGAGAGGATGGTTCTAGACTATTCTCAGTGGTGGAAGAGGACAGGACAAGGAGTAATGGTCTCAAGTTGCAGTGGGGGAGGTTTAGGTTGGATATTAGGAAAAACTTTTTCACTAGGAGGGTGGTGAAACACTGGAATGCATTGCCTAGGGAGGTGGTGGAATCTCCTTCCTTAGAAGTTTTTAAGGTCAGGCTTGACAAAGCCCTGGCTGGGATGATTTAATTGGGGATGGGTCCTGCTTTTGAGCAGGGGGTTGGACTAGATGACCTCCTGAGGAGTGGAGTTCCCCAGGAGTCAGGTCAGGGGGAGAGAGAGCAGAATCCACACCGTGGTGGAACTGGAGATCTGGCCCTTTCAGTTCCATGGCGCTACACTTACTGATGCCGGCGGAGGGCTTGGTCCCGGGGGTCTATGAGCGTTCTCTCAAATGATGCAAAATCTCCATTAATTGGCGACTCTGCTGCGGTCTTAGTCTGGGAGCCTGGTGGGGATTCAGGGCCCTGGTCCTGAAGGGGATTTAACGACCACAGAGAGCCATAAGGAAGCTGGAAGCTGTGAGGAAGCTGTGGGGCTCAGCGGCAGTGTGGGGTGATACGCTGCAGGCAGCCCTACCTAGCTTCGGAGTGGATTAGGTCTCCGGGTTGGATACCAAGAGCCCAGGCTGTGCACCTCTCCTGGGCGATGGGCCATTTGGGATAAGAAAGCTGGATGGTGCTACATAGGAATCACGGCCGGGGACAGAAAGGAAGAATTCCAGGCAGCTGGATCGGCCTTTCCCAATGCAGCCAGTGTAAGACTCCTACTTTGGTAAAGTTCCCTCGGTCTCTGCCTGTCTCTGAATCTGTCAGTCTCTGTCTCGCACAGAGGGAGATGACGTCAGCCAAATATTTTCTTTAGAGAGAAATCGATCCAGCCGTGTATCCATCCTTCTCCGTGCAATACCTGCCTGCCTGTCTGTTGTGTATCTCTATGATTTATCTCCCACTCTCCACCTGTCATAAACCCAACCCACCAGCATCTCCCCTTCAGCTCTGCCTCTTCTGCATGGCAAAAATCCCTAGCAAAACCCAAACAGGGTCTCTGTTATTGTCCTTTAAATCTCACCTTAAAAATCCCTCTGGCATGTTATCCACAGAGCCGAGCCTGCTGATCACGGCCGAGCAGAGACAGGCTGTGGCCAGGGGTGCTGGAAAAATTTGTGTAGTGGAGATGCTGAGAGCCACTGAACCAAACTGTGAACCCTGAGTATGAGGGAAACCACATTCAACCAGGGGGTGCTGCTGAACCCCCAGCACCCCGAGTTCCAGCACTTATGGCTGTGGCTATTCCGCTTCTCATTCTCTCTTTTTCCTTCTCTCTCTAACCCCAATAAAGCCCCAAACAATTCACATAATTAACAAAGCTGGGGCAATTCTTCACCACATTCATTGGTTTGTATGTTCCATCCTTGTCCTCTTCCTTAACACAAACACATAGCAGCCCGTGCCTTTATATCAACAAAACCCTACCAAAACAAAGCATTGCACTGCACAGAGGATAATAACTCTGTGGAGAGCAGGAGAGACAGAGAGAGAGAGAACAAACCACATATGGGAAATGTTAGCCACAAATGGAAGGCTCTAAGGTACCATGGTGAGAAGGGTGGAGAAAGGGCCTACATAGAATAGAATTGAGGAAACTGGAAAAGGACAGGAGAGAAGAGTAGAAACTAGAATAGAATAGGTTTCAGAGTGACAGCCGTGTTAGTCTGTATTCGCAAAAAGAAAAGGAGGACTTGTAGCACCTTAGAGACTAACCAATTTATTTGAGCATAAGCTTCCGTGAGCTACAGCTCACTTCATCGGATGCATACTTTACTAAAACTAGACAAGCCATTTACAACACACACTTTGCTTCTCTTGATGACATCTTCATCATCTGGACCCACGGAAAAGAAGCCCTTGAGGAATTCCACCATGATTTCAACAATTTCCATCCCACCATCAAGTCATTATGCAAGGTAACCTATTTCCCCTTGTTTTTTCCTACCCCCCCCAAAGACGTTCTTGTTAAACCCTGGATTTGTGCTGGAAATGGCCCACCTTGATTATCATACACATTGTAAGGAGAGTGGTCACTTTAGATAAGCTATTACCAGCAGGAGAGTGGGTTTGTGTGTGTGTTGGGGGGTGAGAAAACCTGGATTTGTGCTGGAAATGGCCCAATTTGATTATCATACACATTGTAAGGAGAGTGATCACTTTAGATAAGCTATTACCAGCAGGAGAGTGGGGTGGGAGGAGGTATTGTTTCATGCTTTGTGTGTATATAAAAAGATCTTCTGCAGTTTCCACAGTATGCATCCGATGAAGTGAGCTGTAGCTCACGAAAGCTTATGCTCAAATAAATTGGTTAGAATAGAATAGAATGTCCCCTTTGTCTGTTCATCTCTGGACTGTAGGATCTTCAAGGCAGACGTTTGCTCTTTCCATGTTCAGCACCAGCACAGTGAGACCCTGACCCCAAGTGGCATTACAATGATAGAAATATACACCACTCCGAATGACTGTGAGTCACGTGGGCTGTGGAAGGAAGGGTGAGCATTGCAGCTCTAGGATGACAGGTCTTTTGGTTTCAGTAACTCACAGGCATTATTTCTCTCCCCTACCCCAGGAATGAGTCCTCCGTGGGGCGGGTCAACCACACTGTGGTGACTCATTTCATCCTCTTAGGGATCCCCAATGCCAGCGGCCTCCAGACCATCCTCTTCGTCACCTTCTTAGCCTTCTACGTCTGCACCCTGCTGGGCAACCTGCTTATCTTATTAGCCATCCTCGCTGACCCCCGTCTGCACACCCCCATGTATTTCTTCCTCTGCAACCTCTCCGTGCTGGACATCGGTTTTTCCTCCATCAGCACCCCTAAATTCCTGGCCAACCTCTGGGCCAAGAGTAGAACAATCTCGTTGGGCGGGTGCATGTCCCAGGTCTTCTTTTACCACTTCCTGGGCAGCACCGAGTGCCTGCTCTACACCGTCATGGCCTACGACCGGTACGTGGCCATCTGCCACCCCCTGCGCTACCTGCTCATCATGAACCGGAGGGTGTGCGCCCTCCTGGCCGCCGGCACCTGGATCACCAGCTCCTTCCACGCCACCATCCTCACCAGCCTGACCTTCACGCTGCCCTACTGCGGGTCCAATGTGGTGGACTATTTCTTCTGCGACATCTTCCCGGTGGTCAAGCTGGCCTGTGCAGACACATACATCATCGAGACCGTGACTTTCACCAACACTGGCATGGTGCCCACGACCTGCTTCCTCCTCATCCTTGCATCCTACGTCAGGATCGTCTATTCCGTCCTGAAGATAAACTCGGCCGAAGGGCGGCGCAAAGCAGCCTCCACTTGCGCCTCGCATCTGGCGGTGGTGACGCTGTTCTTCGGGCCCTGCGCCCTGGTCTGCACACAGCCCCAGCTGAGCAAAGTGCTGGTGACCCCTGTGCAGATCTTCGGCAACGTGGTCACGCCCATGCTGAACCCAGCCATCTACACGCTGAGGAACAAGGAGGTGAAAGCGGCTCTGAGAAAACTGAGAGGGGGTCAAACGCCTGCACGTTGATATGCAGCAGCTGCAGAAGTAGCATGTGCATCTGCTTGGAAGTACATCGACAAATACATCTCCATGGCGGCTCTGTGGCTCTTGTGAACGTCTCTGTCTCTCCCCATCCCCACACAGCCCCATCTATCTATGTGGATCTCTACCAGTCATAGAAATGCTCCTAATATACTGAGCTGTCTTTGACATGGTGTAAGGCTGATCTTTTCCAAGCTGCCTGAGGGACAGGCACACTCAGTCTATATTCAAATTAATAAGAATTGGAGATCCAAATTTTGTAGAGGACTTACAAAATCTTGGCCTTATTACACAGCTCTACAGAGCTCAAACTCTTTAAGTCTATCATTATCAGGCAGGTTTTCTACTCCTTCAGTTATTCTCATGGTTCTTTTCTGAACCCTCTCCAATTTATCAGCACCCGTCTGGAATTGTGAACAGCAGAACGGAACACAATATTGCATCAGCGGTCACACCAGTGCCAAACAGGGAGCTAAAATCACCTCTCTGCTCGTACTCGAGATTCCTCCTTTATGCATCCCAGGATCTCATTAGCTCTTCTGGCCCCAACGTTGCACTGTGAGCTCACGTTCAGCTGATTCTCCACCATGACCCGCAAATCATTTTCAGAGTCACGGCTCCCCAGAAGAGAGGACCCAGTCCTATAAGCATAGCCCTGATTCTTCATTCCTAGATATAGGTGCGTACCTTTAACTGCATTAAAATGCACATTGTTTCCTTGCACCCCCTTAACCAGAGATCCTGATCCAGACTGGGGAGGAGGTCAAAGGAGCTATTCCAGGGTTGGGGTTCGGATGAACATCAATGGAGTTTTCCCAGGACAAGGGAGAAACACACTGGTGTTAGCCTAGGGTTAGTGTTAGGGAAAAGGCCAAAGGAATTCTGCTCAGATTGAAGTAGGGCAGCTGAGTTACGCTAGTATTCTCATGACGGATGAAGTCAATAAAGTTACCCAGGGTTTGGGTGAGGCAGGAAGTGAATACATTAATGCCAGATTTCATGAAGGCTAGGCAGGAAATTAGGAGGATGACATAATCTCTTTGGGGCTCAGTTCCTCACCTGAGACACTGCTAAAAATTATTCCTTTCTCCCAACCATTTCTCTCGTAATCCCTTTGGGGCAGGGGCTGTCTCTCGCAGTGTGTCTTTGCAGCACCCCTTGCAAGTGAGCCTCCAGGCCTTCCATACGACAGAAATAATAATGTATTTTTCTGATTTATCACTGTGATACGCTGACACCCCAATATTCACCACTGTCATGTAATTAGGACATGTTTTGCACAAAGTATGCTTTGTAAGTTATCATTCTAAAAGTCTTGATCTGCTAGACATTAATATCTCATTGAATTGTATGTGCTTTCTTTGTATGTGAAGTTATGAAGTTTGCCTATGTTTGTGCTACTGAAACTGAAACAAGAAGACTTTCAGGTACAACAGTAAAAAGGCCAAATAAAGTTAATGGCTCAGGGAGGAAATGCACAAGCACAAGGATTATCCCAGGAACTGCGTACAATAGAAACCTCTCAGAGACAGCACTGCCCAATGGGAACTGTTTGACCCAGGTCACAGCAAAAGAGCTTTCCAGCAAGTGGGAAGAAGCTATAAAAGGGGGGAAATGGCATCATGATGGTATCTCACTCTCCCTACAACAAGTCACCTGGAAACACCCGAAGAACAAAGACAGAATAGGGGGAAGTGATGGTCCCAGGCTAAGGGATTTCTAGCCTATGTATGAAAACGTGGGAAACCCAAGCTGCAAAGCCTAGGCAGCTTATGCCTTAAAAATCTGCCAGCCTGCTTGTCTCTCAGGGTGAGAATTTGCTAATTCATATCCTACCAATCTAGTGTGTTAACTCAGTTTGCAGTTTGTTTATTTAGTAGGTAATCTGCTTTGACCTGTTTGCTATCCCATTTAATCACTTAAAATATATCTTCTGTGGTTAATAAACGTATTTTTGCTTTCTCTAAAACCAGTTTGTGGAATTCATAACACCAGGGTGGGCGGGTGGGGGGAGTGTGCATATCTTCCTCCACATTGAGGGAGGGAGTGGATTTCATGAGCTTATGCTGTACAGTTCTCTGTGCAGCACAAGACAAAACCATTTTGCGTTTACATACCAGAGGGGGTGTGAACTTGGGTGCTGGCAATTCCCTAGCTGAATATTCCCACGCAGAGCTGATTTCAGTGTCTGTGTCTTTCTGCAGCTGGATGTGTCCCTACCTGTGTGTGCGCTTGAGGAGGTTTGAGGGCCTGGCTCAGCAAGACAGTGTAACGGAGCCCAGGCTGGTGGAACTGGCAGGCTCAGTGGTACCCCATCAGGTGGCACTCTGGAGCGGGGGACAACCTGTCACAATCACTAACTCCTAGGCCATGGGATTTAACCTTGATTTTAACCTTTAACATTGATTTTAAAAAACAAAGTACATTCTGATGGACAATGGGAAAACTCCATTGACTTCCAAGCCAGGAAGTCAAGAAGCTAGGATAACCTCGCTGGCACCTGACCAAAATGACCAATGAGGGGACAAGATACTTTCAAATCTGGAGGGGGGGAGAGCAAACCGTCTGTCTGTCTGTGTGATGCTTTTGCCAGGAACAGATCAGGAATGCAGCCTTACAACTCCTGTAAAGTTAGCAAGTAATCTAGGTAGAAAATGCATTAGATTTTCTTTTGTTTAATGGCTTGTAAAATAAGCTGTGCTGGAGGGAATGTATCTTCCTGTTTTTTTGTCTTTTTGTAACTTACGATTTTGCCTAGAGGGATTCTCTATGTTTTGAATCTGATTACCCTGTAAGGTATTTACCATCCTGATTTTACAGAGGTGATTCTTTTACCTTTTCTTTAAATAAAATTCTTCTTTTAAGAACCTGATTTTTCATTGTTCTTAAGATCCAAGGGTTTGGGTCTGTGTTCACCTGTACCAATTGGTGAGGATATTATTATCAAGCCTTCCCCAGGAAAGGGGATGTAGGGCTTGGGGGGGATATTTTGGGGGAAGACATCTCCAAGTGGGCTCTTTCCCTGTTCTTTGTTAACACGCTTGGTGGTGGCAGCATACGGTTCAAGGCCAAGGCAAAGTTTGTACCTTGGGGAAGTTTTTAACCTAGCTGGTAAGAATAAGCTTAGGGGGTCTTTCATGCAGGTCCTCACATCTGTACCCTAGAGTTCAGAGTGGGGGAGGAAACTTGTCAGGGGATGAGGACTCTCTCTGGGGGTGTGGACACTCAGGTGGGACCAGAGATGCGGGGTTTGGGGTGCAGGAGGGGTCTCCAGGCTTGGACAGGGGGTTGGAGTGTGTGTGGGGGAGTGAGGGCTCTGGCTGGGTGTCTGGGATCTGGGGTGGAGTTGGGGATGGGGAGTTTGGGGCAGGAAGTTGGGGTGCAGGATGGGTTTGGGGTGTGGGGTCTCGGCAGCGCTTGCCACGGATCCCAGGAGGAAGACACAGGCTCTAGGTGCATGGACAGTGAGGGAGGCTCTGCGTGCTGCCCTCACACCCAAAGGCACTGCCCCTGCAGCTCCCATTGGTTGCAGTTCATGGCCAATGGGAGCTGTGGAACTGGCACTAGGGGCGGGGGCTGTGCATGGAGCTTCCCTGTGCATGGAGCTTACACAAGGACCTGGTGGCCATTTCCAGCAGCCATGCAGAGCTCAGGCAAGCAGGGAGCCTGCCTTCGCCCGGAGCCCCCTGGGTGCTCACGGGAACTGCCAGGACCGCTTTTCGACTGGGCGTTCTGGTCGAAAACTGGATGGCCGTAGAGGGAGAAGCAGGGAAAGCAGGTGGCTATAAAATTTTGTAACTGAGATCTGTATCAATTCAACAGACTTACATTTAAAGAGTCCATGGGAATTAGTTGCCAACCATTATCTTGTGGCCAAGACAAAGGCTTGGGACACTGGAGATCTGCGTTCCAGTACAGGCTCTATAGTAGACTCTGTATTTGACCTTAAGTAATTCACTAAATCTCTTCGTGCCTCAGTTTCCCCATCTGTTATACATGAAAAATTAAATCGTTGGTCACTCGCAGCGATGAAATGTGTATCACATTCAGTTGGGGACTGTTTCTATCTGTCTTTGCTGGGTGTGGCACAAAGCAGCCTACGCCTCAGTTCCAAAATGTAGGTCCTACCATAATACCCATGATAATACTACTGATAATAGAAATTAAAATAGTCAAATGCAGATCCAGCTCCGGGGTACGTGGCAAAGACACACAGAACCCAGCTGATGCAGTCAAGAGTAAATTCTGAGCCTGGCTTCCAGCGCAGTGAGAAGGCCCAGCCTGGGGGCTCATTAGAAATGTAGACATTTTAATTGATCCCAGGGGCCATTACACCCCGTGGGATGCTCTGACTGGGCTGGGGATAACACTTCTACAGAGAATAATTATACCCTCTGCCTTCTGCCTCTTCATCCTGGCTCCCAAGTAAGACGCCCACCCGAGGTGGAGCAGGAAATGATCGCGACTAGAGGAATCACAAGAGGCCTTATTAAAACTGCAGTGCTGGGCTATAGCAAATGGATGGAGGAGGTAATTGCTGGAACCCCCCTAATCCAGCCCTGTCTCTCTCACATCCCTCTCTGTGCAGGGGTCTGTGGATTTGTCCACGCTACAGAGCTTCCCAGCGATGTAGCCAACCCCCACCAGCCCCTTAGTGTAGATGCACAGTAGAGGTACAAGACGAGGCTTGTGTCTATTCCATTTACCTGGCTAGTGAAGGAGCAGCTTTGGTTCCGTTAAATCAGCCATAATCCTCTAAAGGCCCTTCCTCCGAACCCGGACTATGCAAAGGGGAGGGTCTGATGTTATTGACTTGAACTGGGACCGTATAGAACATTGTTGCAACCAAGGTCCTGTAGTGGCACCAAATCTTGCATAAAGGGAGTCAAATAAGGTGTCTAAGACAAGGTTATGGTTTGGTCATTATGATTATGCTATCTGTATGCATGTATCATTTTTCTATTTAAAGTTGTAAGTATTGGCTCTGTACTGTCTGTATTTCAAACTTGTGCTGTGCTTCTGGGGGACACCCCAGACAATGTGACGTCAGCTCTGCCTAGCCTGCTGGATGGCCCATTAAGGACCATCAGCTATTCAACTGACCCATTGAGAGAAGGCAGATATGCCTTGCGACTCAGCAAGGCATGCAGGGACATGTCTATGGACAGAACTCTGAGGGTTTTCCAGGCCATGTGATGGGCAGCTTGTCCTTGGGACAAAAGAAGAAAGACCACACGGCAAGAGAATATAAAAAGCTGCTGCAGCTTCTCCATCTTGTCTTCAGTCCTGCTTCCTACCTCTGGAGGGACTTTGCTACCCTGAAGCTTTGAACCAAGGAATGAAAGACCCATCCCAGCTGGGGATGCTCTCCAGAGACTTGATCTGAACCTGCAGCCTATTCCACCTCTGCGACAAGCCTGAACCAATAACTTTGCCATGACTGTATGTAATTGATTCCATTTAACCCATTCTAGCTCTCATCTCTATCTTTTTCCTTTTATGGATAAACCTTTAGATTTTAGATTCTAAAGGATTGGCAACAGCGTGATTTGTGGGTAAGATCTAACTTGTATATTGACCTGGGTCTGGGGCTTGGTCCTTTGGGATTGAGAGAACCTTTCTTCTTTTACTGGGGTATTGGTTTTCCTAACCATCTGTCCCCATAACAAGTGGCACTGGTGGTGATACTGGGAAACGGGAGTGTCGAAGGGAATTGCTTGTGTGACTTGTGGTTAGCCACTGGGGTGAGACCAAAGTCTGCTCTGTCTGTCTGGTTTGGTTTGCCTTAGAGGTGGAAAAACCCCAGTCTTGGGCTGTAACAGCCCTGCTTGAAGGAGTTTGTCCTGAATTGGCACTCTCCGTGTGGTCCCGCCAGAACCAGCTTTGTTACAGAGGGTAAGAGAACACACGCGAGGCCCAGAAAGATGCAGAGTGACATTCAACCCAATGAGAAGAGGAGGGATGGCATAGAAAATCCTTCCTATGTTTGGGTTAATTTAGATTAACCTGAAAGGCAGAGTCTGCCTCACTCTGTGTCTGAGCTGCACCCAGAACAACAGTACCAGGATCTTGCTGGAGTTGGGGGCTGCTGTACTGTGCTGCCAAAAATAACTCAATGCTCCTCTTGGAGTCTCTACTGTACTGCAAAAAGTGATGAGAACTGGTGCACAGGACGTATGCTGCCCTCTGTCTGCACAGGGTTGTATTCATACAGTATGTGGCTATCTATGAATTTCAGGGGTGAATTTCACCAGTGCATGGATACAATCTTGTGCACACAGAGACACAGAGAAGGGGGCAGGGGAACAGCAGGGGATACAAACCAAGGACAAAGCTCTGTTGGCTTCAGAGGCCTCCAGATGAACCTCTGGCCCAGTTTACACCTATTTCACACCCTGGGGGGAATTCTCTGCCTTGTGTCACATCGCAGGAGAGCCTAGACGAACATGAACATCCCCTCCCCCGTCACAATGTCTGGGTTAGATTCTCAGCTGGTAGAAATCTACGCAGCTCCCTTCAGTCCAATGGCATTACTCCTGATTTACACCAGGGTGTGTGGCTGAGAGAGGAAACAGCCCCAGGGAATCCAATGGAGTTTCCCAGGAGTCAGGTCAGGGGGAGCGAGAGCAGAATCTGGACCCTGGTGGAGCTGGGGATCTGGCCTTTTCAGTTCCATGGCGCTACACTTACTGATGCCCGCGGAGGGTTGGTCCCAGGGGTCTATGAGCGTTCTCTCAAATGATGCAAAATCTCCATTAATTGGCGACTCTGTTGCGGTCTCAGTCTGGGAGCCTGGTGGGGATTCAGAGCCCTGGTCCCGAAGGGGATTTAACGACCACGGAGAGCCATAAGGAGGCTGGAAGCTGTGGGGCTCAGCGGCAGTGTGGGGTGATACGCTGCAGGCAGCCCTGCCTAGCTTCGGAGCGGATTAGGTCTCCAAGTTGGATACCAAGAGCCCAGGCTGTGCACCTCTCCTGGGCGATGGGCCATTTGGGATAAGAAAGCTGGATGGTGCTACATAGGAATCACGGCCGGGGACAGAAAGGAAGAATTCCAGGCAGCTGGATCGGCCTTTCCCAATGCAGCCAGTGTAAGACTCCTACTTTGGTAAAGTTCTTCTCTCTCGGTCCCTCGGTCTCTGCCTGTCTCTGAATCTGTCAGTCTCTGTCTCGCACAGAGGGAGATGACGTCAGCCAAATATTTTCTTTAGAGAGAAATCGATCCACCGTTTATCCATCCTTCTCCGTGCAGTACCTGCCTGCCTGTCTGTCTGTCTATGGTGTATCTATCCTTTATCTCCCTCTCTCCATGTGTTATATCCCCACCCTGCCAGCGTTTCCCCTTCAGCTCTGCCTCTCCTGCACAGGGAAAACTCCCTGGCAAAACCCAAACAGGCTCTTTGTTATTGTCCTTTAAATCTCACCTTAAAAATCCCTCTGGCATGTTATCCACACAGCCGAGCCTGCTGATCACGGCCGAGCAGAGACAAGCTATGGCCATGGGTGCTGAGGAACAATTTGTGTAGTGGGGGTGCTGAGAAATTGAACCAAACTGTGAACCCTGGATATGATGGTAACCATGTCAAGGGAGGAGCTGCCCCCCGCCCAGCAGCCCGAGTTCCAGCACCTCTGGCTATGACTATTCCCCTTCTTCTTTCCTTTTCCTGCTCTCGCTAATCCCAATAACACCCTCCCCAACAATTCACATCATTAACAAAGCTGAGGCAATTCTTCACCACATTCATTGGTTTGTAATTTCCATCCTCGTCCTCTTCCTTAACACAAACACATAGCAGCCAGTGCATTTATAACAACAAAACCCTACCAAAACAATCACTCCACTGCACACACGGCTATCCCTCTGCGGAGAGCACGAGGGAGAGACCAAACTATATATGACAAATGCTAGCCTCAAAAGGAAGGCTCAAAGGTACTGTGGTGACAGGGGTGGGGAAAGGGCTTAGACAGAACAGAATTGAAGACATTGGAATAGGACAGGTGTCAAGGTTCCTTCCCCACTCTGAACGCTAGGGTACAGATGTGGGGACCTGCATGAGAAACCTCCTAAGCTTATCTTTACCAGCTTAGGTCAAAACTTCCCCAAGGTACAAAATATTCCACCCTTTGTCCTTGGATTGGCCGCTACCACCACCAAACAAAAAATTGTTACTGGGGAAGAGCTGTTTGGACACGTCTTTCCCCCCAAAATACTTCCCAAAACTTTGCACCCCACTTCCTGGACAAGGTTTGGTTAAAAGCCTCACCAATTTGCCTAGGTGACTACAGACCCAGACCCTTGGATCTTAAGAACAATGAACAATCCTCCCAACACTTGCACCCCCCCTTTCCAGGGAAACGTTGGATAAAAAGCCTCAACAATTTGCATAGGTGACCACAGACCCAAACCCTTGGATTTGAGAACAATGAAAAAGCATTCTGTTTTCTTACAAGAAGACTTTTAATAGAAATAGAAGTAAATAGAAATCACCTCTGTAAAATCAGGATGGTAGATAACTTACAGGGTAATTAGATTCAAAACATAGAGAATCCCTCTAGGCAAAACCTTAAGTTACAAAAAAGATACACAGACAGAAATAGTTATTCTATTCAGCACAATTCTTTTCTCAGCCATTTAAAGAAATCATAATCTAACACATACCTAGCTAGATTACTTACTAAATGTTCTAAGACTCCATTCCTGGTCTATCCCCGGCAGAAACAGCATATAGACAGACACACAGACCCTTTGTTTCTCTCTCTCCTCCCAGCTTTTGAAAGTATCTTGTCTTCTCATTGGTCATTTTGGTCAGGTGCATGTGAGGTTACCTTTAGCTTCTTAACCCTTTACAGGTGAAAGGATTTTTTTTTCTCTGGCCAGAGGGATTTTAAAGGGGTTTATCCTTCCCTTTATATTTATGACAACAGGAAAGAGGAAAAGAAACTGGAATGGACTAGAATAGAATAGAAAATACGTCCCCTTTGTTCCTCTCTGAACTGTAGGATCTTCAAGCCAGACATTTGCTCTTTCCATGTTCAGCACCAGCACAGTGAGACCCTGACCGCAAGTGGCATTACAATGATAGAAATATACACCACTCCGAATGACTGTGCGTCATGGAGGCTGTGGAAGGAAGGGTGAGCATTGCAGCTCTAGGATGACAGGTCTTTTGGTTTCAGTAACTCACTGGCGTTATTTCTCTCCCCTACCCCAGGAATGAGTCCTCCGTGGGGCGGGTCAACCACACTGCGGTGACTCATTTCATCCTCTTAGGGATCCCCAACACTGATGGCCTCCAGACCATCCTCTTCGTCACCTTCTTAGCCTTCTACCTCTGCACCCTGCTGGGCAACCTGCTTATCTTATTAGCCATCCTCGCTGACCCCCGTCTGCACACCCCCATGTATTTCTTCCTCTGCAACCTCTCCGTGCTGGACATCGGTTTTTCCTCCATCAGCACCCCTAAATTCCTGGCCAACCTCTGGGCCAAGAATAGAACCATCTCTCTGGGCGGGTGCATGTCCCAGGTCTTCTTCTGCCACTTCCTGGGCAGCACCGAGTGCCTGCTCTACACCGTCATGGCCTACGACCGGTACGTGGCCATCTGCCACCCCCTGCGCTACCTGCTCATCATGAACCGGAGGGTGTGCGCCCTCCTGGCCGCCGGCACCTGGATCACCAGCTCCTTCCACGCCACCATCCTCACCAGCCTGACCTTCACGCTGCCCTACTGCGGGTCCAATGTGGTGGACTATTTCTTCTGCGACATCTTCCCGGTGGTCAAGCTGGCCTGTGCAGACACATACATCATCGAGACCGTGACTTTCACCAACACTGGCATGGTGCCCACGACCTGCTTCCTCCTCATCCTTGCATCCTACGTCAGGATCGTCTATTCCGTCCTGAAGATAAACTCGGCCGAAGGGCGGCGCAAAGCAGCCTCCACTTGCGCCTCGCATCTGGCGGTGGTGACGCTGTTCTTCGGGCCCTGCGCCCTGGTCTGCACACAGCCCCAGCTGAGCAAAGTGCTGGTGACCCCTGTGCAGATCTTCGGCAACGTGGTCACGCCCATGCTGAACCCAGCCATCTACACGCTGAGGAACAAGGAGGTGAAAGCGGCTCTGAGAAAACTGAGAGGGGGTCAAACGCCTGCACGTTGATATGCGGCAGCTGCAGGCATAGCATATGGGTCTGCTTGGAAATACCGAGCTGTCTTTGACATGCTGTGAGGCTGACATTTTCAAAGCTGCCTAAGCGACAGGCACAATCAGTCTGCACTACAGTTAGTAGAAATTGGAGATTCAAACCTTGAAGAGGACGTTGAAAATCTTGGCCTTATTACACAGCTCTACAGAGCTCGAACTCTTTAAGTCCATCATTATAAAGCAGGTTTTCTACTCCTTCAATTATTCTCATGGCTCTTCTCTGATTCCTCTCCAATGTGTCAACACCTGTCTGGAATTGTGAACACTAGAACTGGACAGAGTGTACCATCAGCGGTCACACCAATGGTAAAATCACCTCTCTGTTCATACTAGAGATTGCTCCATTATATATCCCAGGGTCACATTAGGTCTTCTGGCCACAGCATCACACTGGGGGCTCACATTCAGCTAATTCTTCACCATGATCCCCAAATCTTTTTCAGAGTTGCTGCTCCTCAGGAGAGTGGCCCCCATCCTGTAAGCACAGCCTCGATTCTTTGTTCCCAGATGTACACGCATATGTTTAGCTGCATTAAAATGCCACAAATCCAGACTTATGGTGCCTGAGAAAAGACAACCTGGAACGGGAGATCAGTGCACAAAATGTGTACATTGATTTTTAAAACCACTGTAGCTTCTGATGAATAATGGGAAAGCTCCATTGACCTCCAAACCATGGGCACTGGGCGGCCATAGAGGGAGACGCCAAGAGAGCCGGTGGCTATAGTATCTTGTAATTGAAAACTGTATCAATTCAACATACCTACATTTAAAGAGCCCATGGGAATTATTTGCAAACCATTATCTTACAGTTACGACAAAGGCCTGGGACACAGGATATCTAGGTTCCAGTACAGGCTCCATAGAAGATTCTGTATTTGACCTTAAGTAACTCACTACATTGCTTTGTGCCTCAGTTTCCCCATCCATTATACATGTGTAACCTAGAGCTACTGAGACCACTGAGAGAGAGAGATTGGTGAGGCTGCTTTACAGACTTAGCTAAGTGCCAGTTGACTTTTAGCTCATGTGGTAGAGGCTCATGCCTTTAGCTCCAAAGGTTCCCAGGTTCAATCCTGCCTGTGACCCAGGTCTCTTGGCGTTACACGTGGATAATTAAATCCTCTGTCACTCTCAGCTATGAAATGTGGATCGCATTCAGGTGGGAACTGTGTCTATGTATCTGCGCTGCATGTTGCACAAAGGGACCCATGTCTCAGTTCCAGACTGTAGGTCCTACCATAATTCTACTATAACAATAGTGATAATACAAATTAAAATAGTCAAATGCAGTTCCGGCTCTGGTGTTCATGGTAATGACACATGGAACTCAGCTAAAGCAGTCAAGAGTAACTTCTGAGCCTGGCTCCCAGTGCAATGAGAAGGAACAGCCTAGGTACTCATTAGAAATATCGACATTTTAATTAATCCTAGTGGCCATTGCACCCTGTGGGATACTCTGACTGGGCTGGGGATAACAGATCTACAGAGATTAATTATACCATCTGCTTCTGCCTCTTCATCCTGGCTCCCAAGTAAGACGCCTACCAGAGGAAGAGCAGGAAATGATCGCGACTAGAGAAATTGCAAGGAGCCTTATTAAAACTGCGGTGCTGGGACACCAGCAAATGGATTGATGAGATCATTGCTGGAAACCCCCTAATCCAGCCCTGTCTTTCTCATATCCCTCTCTGTGTGGTGTCTATGGATTTGTCCACACTACAGAGCTTCCCAGCGATGTAGCTAACCCCCGCCAGCCTCTTAGGGTAGATGCACAGTAGAGATGCAAGACGAGGCTTGAGTCTATTCTGCTTAGCTAGCTAGTGACGGAGCAGCTTTGGTTCAGTTAAATCAGCCATAATGCTGTAAAGACCCTTTCTCCTGAAACCTGACTGTGCAAAGGGGAGGGTAAGAGAACATGCCCAAGACCCAGAAAGATGCAGAGCGATGTTCATCCCAATGACAAGAGGAGGGCTGGCATTGATAACATTTCCGCTGCTTGGGTTAGTTAATGAAGGCTGATTCTCTGTCACTCTGTCTGAGTGGCACCCAGAACAATGGTGCTATGATCTACTCCTGGGGGAATTCTGTGCAAAAAAAATTAAAATTCTGCAGAAAAAAAAAGAAAAACTGCACACAATATTTGAAAAACTCTGCATCTCCTGGGAATGATTTAACTGGGAATTGGTCCTGCTTTGAGCAGGGGGTTGGACTAGATGACCTTCTGGGGTCCCTTCCAACCCTGATATTCTATGATTCTATGATTCATGATTCTATGATTCCTGTCTGGGGTCGTACAGTATGGCCGGGAGGGACTGCTAATGATCGTCCCCCTCTATTCGACATTGGTGAGTCCTCATCTGGAGTACTGTGTCCAGTTTTGGGCCCCACACGACAAGAAGGATGTGGATAAATTGGAAAGAGTCCAGCGAAGGGCAACAAAAATGATTAGGGGTCTGGAACACATGACTTATGAGGAGAGGCTGAGGGAACTGGGATTGTTTAGTCTGCGGAAGAGATGAATGAGGGGGGATTTGATAGCTGCTTTCAACTCCCTGAGAGGTGGTTCCAGAGAGGATGGTTCTAGACTATTCTCAGTGGTGGAAGAGAACAGGACAAGGAGTAATGGTCTCAAGTTGCAGTGGGGGAGGTTTAGGTTGGATATTAGGAAAACCTTTTTCACTAGGAGGGTGGTGAAACACTGGAATGCGTTGCTTAGGGAAGTGGTGGAATCTCCTTCCTTAGAAGTTTTTAAGGTCAGGCTTGACAAAGCACTGGCTGGGATGATTTAATTGGCTATGGGTCCTGATTTTGAGCAGGGGGTTGGACTAGATGACCTCCTGAGGTCCCTTCCAACCCTGATATTCTATGATTCTATGATTCTTTCTTATAAGCAAACTAGGGAAACCTGGTCTACAGGAAAGTGCTATAAAGTGGGTGCAAAACTGGTTGAAAGACTATATTCAAAGAGTAGTTATCAATAGTTTTCTGTCAGACTGGGAGGGTGTATCTAGTGGGGTCCCACGAGGGTCAGTCCTGGGTCCAGTAATATTCAATTTAATTATGTGGATAATGGAATGGAGCGTGTGCTTATAAAATTTGCAGATGACGCCAAGCTGAAAGAGTTTGTAAGTGCTTTGGAGGACAGGCTTAAAATTCAAAATGACCTTGACAAATTAGAGATTGGTCTGAAATCAGCAAGATGAAAGTCAGTAAAGACACCAATGTACTTCATTTAGGAAGGAAAATAATTGAATGCACAGCTACAAAATGAGGAATATCTACTTAGGTGGCTGCAGTGCTGAAAAAGATCTGGGGATCATTGGGGATCACAAGTTGAATATTAGCCAATAATGTGATGCAGTTGTGAAAAAGTCTAATACAATTCTGGGGTGCATTAACAGAGTGTTGTATGTAAGAGCTGGGAAGTGATTCCCACTTTACTCAGCATTGGTGAGGCCTCAGCTGGAGTACTATGTCCAGTTCTGGGTGCTGCTCTTTTAGAAAGCTGAGGACAAATTGGAAAGAGTCCAGAGGAGAGCAACAAAAATGATAAGATTTAGAAAACCTGACCTATGAGGAAAAACTAATAAACTGGGTCTGGTTGGTTTTAAGAAAAGAAGACTTGCACGAGGGGCAGGGGGGGAGGGGGGAGGAGGAAAGAAAACGGACTTGATAACAGTCTTCAGGTATATGGGGCTGTTACAAAGAGGACAGTGATCATTGTTGTCCATGTCCACTGATAGTAGGACAAGAAACAATGGGCTAAATATGCAGGAAGGGAGATTTAGATTAGATAGTAGAGAAAACTTTCAAAAGCTAAGGGTAGTTAAGGGCTGGAATAAGCTTCCAAGGGAGGTTATGGAATCCCCATCAATGGAAGTTTATAAGACCAGGTTGGACATACACCAGTCAGGGATGATCTAGGTTTGTCCTGCCACAGTACAGGGGGATGGATGAGACATAGATGAATTCCAGCCCCACATGTCTGTGATTCTGTGATCCTTTGAAGACACTTTAGGCAAACACAGGTTATTAGGGTCAATACATGAGTAATTGGATGACATTTAAAGGTCTGTGATATAGATATACAGGAGATCAGACTAATGGACCTTTATAGACAAACTCTATGAAAATAATACTGCCCAATTGTTTTTTAAGGGGATTTGTACTCCTGAATCCCCTAGGTCATTTGGAGAAATCTCTCCCTACAGCTTTAGCTTAGTAATTGAGAGGAGTGCTTTCTTCATGCAGGTTGCCTAGGGGATTTGGACACCCAGTTCTGGTAGAAGTCAATGGGAGCTGGGCGCCTGACTTCCCTTTGAAAAGAACTAAATATTTCTGCACCCGTTTATATACTTGTCCACAAGGGGGCAGCCCTCACAAGGTGAAGGGCCCTGAGCGAAGGAGTTCTGTGCCGTGAGAGTGGCACACGGCTGTGATGGGAGAGAAGGGGCTGGTTGCTGATTGGCTGGGCACACGAGGGGGGAGAAGGACGTGTCCGATCCCTCCAGCACAGGAGACCCCCAACACACGTGCCGGCCCCAGGGAGAACTCAGCAGCATCCCCGCGCCCTGGGGTGTCAGTGAGCGCAGGGACGGGGAGGCCGCGGGGGGTGTCCTGGGTGATCCAGTTAATGCACCTGTGGGGTAAGAGCTGGGGAGACAGAACCCCTGGTTACTAGCAGGGAGCCGGGGCTGGATTTCATTGACTGTGTGGTGGGGAAGAAGGGAGTGAAATGGAGAGATTGGTCGGTCTGTCCCCCCGCAGCCTGTCTCTCTTCCCACCCCACTCCTCGGTTCCCAGGGGCAGGTGGCTTGGGGCAGTGTCTGACTTGGTTCCCCCTTGTCTCCGTTATTCCCAGTGGCCAGTGGGCAGTTCTCTGTGGAGCACAGCCCGGAATGGCTGGATGTCTCCGAGGGGCAGAATGGCACCGTGACCTGCACTTACTCCAGTGCACTCACCCGTTTACACTGGTACCGGAAGGCTCCTGGGGAGTGGCCCCTTTTCCTGCTGATGCTGTTCGGCAAGGGGAGCGAGACACAAGAACCGAATTTCACTGCGTATCACGATCCGGGGCAGAAGTGGAGCTCCCTGCACATCCGCGGCTGCCAGCTGTGGGACACCGCCCCCTACCTCTGTGCCGTGCAGACCCAGGCTATGTCTACACTATGAAATTAGGTTGAATTTATAGAAGTCATTTTTTTAGAAATCGTTTTTATATAGTCGATTGTGTGTGTCCCCACTCAAAATGCTCTAAGTGTATTAAGTGCATTAACTTGGCGGAGCGCTTCCACAGTACCAAGGCTAGAGTTAAATTCCGGAGTGTTGCACTGTGGGTAGCGATCCCACAGTTCCTGCAGTCTCCGCCACCCATTGGAATTCTGGGTTGAGATCCCAATGCCTGATGGGGCTAAAAACATTGTCGCGGGTGGTTTTGGGTACATGTCGCCGGGCCCTCCCTCCCTCCCTCCATGAAAGCAACGGCAGACAATCGTTTCGTGCCTTTATTCCTGGCAGATGCCATACCATTCAAACATGGAGCCTGCTCAGCTCACTGTCACCGTATGTCTCATGGGTGCTGGCAGACGCGGTAATGCATTGCTACACAGCAGCAACAACCCATTGCCTTGTGGCAGCAGACGGTGCAATAGGCCTGAAAACCATCGTCATCGTGTCCAAGGTGCTCCTGGCCACCTCGGTAAGGTCGGTCAGGAGCGCCTGGGCAGACATGGGCGCAGGGACTAAATTAGGAGTGACTCGACCAGGTCATTCTCTTTAGTCCTGCAGGCAGTCCTATTGCACCATCTTCTGCCGGGCAGCCAGGAGATGTGGATGGCTTGCAGTCCTACTGCACTGTCTGCTGCCAGCCAAAGATGTAAAAGATAGATGGAGTGGATCAAAACAAGAAACAAACCAGATTTGTTTTGTACTCATTTGCTCCCCCCTCCCTCCCTCCGTGAAATCAACAGCCGACAATCGTTTCGGTGAGGTCTGTCAGGGGCACCTTGAAAACTTTAATGGAGATTCAGTCCTACCTGAACTACCAGAGGAAGGGATAGTTTAGTGGGTTGAGCATTGGCTTGCTAAACCCAGGGCTTTAAGTTCAATCCTTGAGGTGGCCATTCTGTGTGACAGTTGTTTTTGTTTCTCCTTGATGTAAAGCCACCCCCTTTGTTGATTTTAATTCCCTGTAAGCCAACCCTGTAAGCCATGTCGTCAGTTGCCCTTCCCTCCGTCAGAGCAACGGCAGACAATCGTTCCGCACCTTTTTTCTGTGCAGACGCCATACCACGGCAAGCATGGAGCCTGCTCAGATCACTTTGGCAATTAGAAGCACATTAAACACCACGCGCATTATCCAGCAGTATATGCAGCACCAGAACCTGGCAAAGCGAAACCGGGCGAGTAGGCAATGTCAGCGCAGTGAGGAGAGTGATGAGAACATGGACACAGACTTCTCTCAAAGCATGGGCCCTGGCAATGTGGGCATCATGGTGCCAATGGGGCAGGTTCATGCGGTGGAACGCTGATTCTGGGCCCGGGAAACAAGCACAGATAGGTGGGACCGCATAGTGTTGCAGGTCTGGGACGATTCCCAGTGGCTGCGAAACTTTTCCATGCATAAGAATACTTACATGGAGCTTTGTGACTTGCTTTCCCCTGCCCTGAAGCGCATGAATACCAAGATGAGAGCAGCCCTCACAGCTGATAAGCAAGTGGCAATAGTCCTGTGGAAGCTTGCAATGCCAGACAGCTACCAGTTGTCGGGAATCAATTTGGAGTGGGCAAATCTACTGTGGGGGCTGCTGTAATGCAAGTAGCCAACGCAATCAAAGATCTGCTGATATCACGGGTAGTGACCCTGGGAAATGTGCAGGTCATAGTGGATGGCTTTGCTGCAATGGGATTCCCTAACTGTGGTGGGGCCATAGACGGAACCCATATCCCTATCTTGGCACCGGAGCACCAAGCTGGCGAGTACATAAACCACAAGGGGTACTTTTCAATAGTGCTGCACTGGTGGACCACAAGGGACATTTCACCAACATCAATGTGGGATGGCCAGGAAAGGTACATGACGTTCGCATCTTCAGGAACTCTGGTCTGTTTCAAAAGCTGCAGGAAGGAACTTTATTTCCAGACCAGAAAATAACCATTGGGGATGTTGAAATGCCTATAGTTATCCTTGGGGACCCAGCCTACCCCTTAATGCCATGGTTCATGAAGCCATACACAGGCAGCCTGGACAGTATCATAGAATCATAGAATCATAGAATATCAGGGTTGGAAGGGACCCCAGAAGGTCATCTAGTCCAACCCCCTGCTCGAAGCAGGACCAATTACCAGTTAAATCATCCCAGCCAGGGCTTTGTCAAGCCTGACCTTAAAAACCTCTAAGGAAGGAGATTCTACCACCTCCCTAGGTAACGCATTCCAGTGTTTCACCACCCTCTTAGTGAAAAAGTTTTTCCTAATATCCAACCTAAACCTCCCCCTCTGCAACTTGATCAGTAATCAGGAGCTGTTCAACTACAGGCTGAGCAAGTGCAGAATGATGGTGGAATGTGCATTTGGACGTTTAAAGGCACGCTAGCGCAGTTTACTGACTCGGTTAGACCTCAGCGAAACCAATATTCCCACTAAAAGAAAAGGAGTACTTGTGGCACCTTAGAGACTAACCAATTTATTTGAGCATAAGCTTTCGTGAGCTACAGCTCACTTCATCGGATGCATACTGTGGAAAATGTAGAAGAAGTGTTTCGTGAGCTACAGCTCACTTCATCGGTGCATACTGTGGAAAGTGTAGAAGTGTAGAAGTTCTTCTACATTTTCCACAGTATGCATCCGATGAAGTGAGCTGTAGCTCACGAAAGCTTATGCTCAAATAAATTGGTTAGTCTCTAAGGTGCCACAAGTACTCCTTTTCTTTTTGCGAATACAGACTAACACGGCTGTTACTCTGAAATATCCCCACTGTTATTACTGCTTGCTGTGCGCTCCACAATATCTGTGAGAGTAAGAGGGATATATTTATGGCAGGGTGGGAGGTTGAGGCAAATCGCCTGGCTGCTGGTTACGTGCAGCCCAACACCAGGGCGGTTAGAAGAGCACAGGAGGGCGCGGTGTGCATCAGAGAAGTTTTGAAAACCAGTTTCATGACTGGCCAGGCTACGGTATGCAGGTTCTGTTTGTTTCTCCTTGATGAAACCCTCCGCCCCTTGGTTCACTCCTTACCCTCCGCCCCTTGGTTCACCCCTTACTTCCCTGTAAGCTAACCACCTTCCCCTCCTCCCTTCGATCACTGCTTGTAGAGGCAATAAAGTCATTGTTGCTTCACATTCATGCATTCTTTATTCATTCATCACACAAATAGGGGGATAACTGCCAAGATAGCCCGGAAGGGGTGATGGAGGAGAGAAGCACTGGGAGGGGTGGTGGAGGAGGCCACACACCACTTTAAAAGTTTAAAAGTTTAAAACTTATTGAATGCCAGCCTTCTTCTGCTTGGGCAATCCTCTGGGGTGGAGTGGCTGGGTGGCCAGAGGCCCCCCCACTGTGTTCTTGGGCGTCTGGGTGAGGAGGCTATGGAACTTGGGGAGGAGGGCGGTTGGTTACACAGGGGCTGTAGTGGCGGTCTGTGCTCCAGCTGCCTTTCCTGCAGCTCAACCATATGCTGGAGCAAGTTAGTTTGATCCTCCAGCAGCCTCAGCATTGAATCCTGCCTCCTCTGATCATGCTGCCGCCACCTTTCAGCTTCAGCCCTGTCTTCAGCCCGCCACTTACTGTCTTCAGCCCGCCACTTACTCTCTTCAGCTCACCACCTCTCCTCCCAGTCATTCTGTGCTTTCCTGCACTCTGACATTGTCTGCCTCCACGCGTTCGTCTGTGTTCTGTCAGTGTGGGAGGACAGCATGAGCTCAGAGAACATTTCATCGCGAGTGCGTTTTTTTTGCCTTCTAATCTTCACTAGCCTCTTGGAAGGAGAAGATCCTGTGATCCTTGAAACACATGCAGCTGGTGGAGAAAAAAAATGGGACAGTGGTATTTAAAAAGACACATTTTATAGAACATCCCTCCCTCCTCCCCGTGGCTAACATTTCTGTTCAGCCACAGGCAAACAGCCCAGCAGGAACGGGCACCTCTGAATGTCCCCTTAAGAAAAGCACCCTATTTTAACCAGGTGACCATGAATGATATCACTCTCCTGAGGATAACACAGAGAGATAAAGAAAGGATGTTGTTTGAACGCCAGCAAACATACATGGCAATGCTTTGTTCTACAATGATTGCCGAGTACGTGCTACTGGCCTGGAGTGGTAAAGTGTCCAACCATGAAGGACGCAATAAGGCTGCCCTCCCCAGAAACCTTTTCATAGAATCATAGAATCATAGAATATCAGGGTTGAAAGGGACCTCAGGAGGTCATCTAGTCCAACCCCCTGCTCAAAAGCAGGACCAATCCCCAATTAAATCATCCCAGCCAGGGCTTTGTCAAGCCTGACCTTAAAAACTTCTAAGGAAGGAGATTCCACCACCTCCCTAAGCAACGCATTCCAGTGTTTCACCACCCTCCTAGTGAAAAAGTTTTTCCTAATATCCAATCTAAACCTCCCCCACTGCAACTTGAGACCATTACTCCTCGTTCTGTCATCTGCTACCATTGAGAACAGTCTAGAACCATCCTCTCTGGAACCACCTCTCAGGGAGTTGAAAGCAGCTATCAAATCCCCCCTCATTCATCTCTTCCGCAGACTAAACAATCCCAGTTCCCTCAGCCTCTCCTCATAAGTCATGTGTTCCAGACCCCTAATCATTTTTGTTGCCCTTCGCTGGACTCTTTCCAATTTATCCACATCCTTCTTGTAGTGTGGGGCCCAAAACTGGACACAGTACTCCAGATGAGGCCTCACCAATGTCGAATAGAGGGGGACGATCACGTCCCTCGATCTGCTCGCTTTGCCCCTACTTATACATCCCAAAATGCCATTGGCCTTCTTGGCAACAAGGGCACACTGCTGACTCATATCCAGCTTCTCGTCCACTGTCACCCCTAGGTCCTTTTCTGCAGAACTGCTGCCTAGCCATTCGGTCCCTAGTCTGTAGCTGTGCATTGGGTTCTTCCGTCCTAAGTGCAGGACCCTGCACTTATCCTTATTGAACCTCACCAGATTTCGTTTGGCCCAATCCTCCAATTTGTCCAGGTCCCTCTGTATCCTATCCCTGCCATCCAGCATATCTACCACTCCTCCCAGTTTAGTATCATCCGCAAATTTGCTGAGAGTGCAATCCACGCCATCCTACGGATCATTTATGAAGATATTGAACAAAACCGACCCCAGGACCGACCACTGGGGCAATCCACTTGACACCGGCTGCCAACTAGACATGGAGCCATTGATCACTACCCGTTGAGCCTGACAATCTAGCCAACTTTCTACCCACCTTATAGTGCATTCATCCAGCCCATACTTCTTTAACTTGCTGACAAGAATACTGTGGGAGACCGTGTCAAAAGCTTTGCTAAAGTCAAGAAACAATACATCCACTGCTTTCCCTTCATCCACAGAACCACTAATCTCATCATAGAAGGCGATTAGATTAGTCAGGCATGACCTTCCCTTGGTGAATCCATGCTGACTCTTCCTGATCACTTTCCTCTCATGTAAGTGCTTCAGGATTCATTCTTTGAGGACCTGCTCCATGATTTTTCCGGGGACTGAAGTGAGGCTGACTGGCCTGTAGTTCCCAGGATCTTCCTTCTTCCCTTTTTTAAAGATTGGCACTACATTAGCCTTTTTCCAGTTATCCGGGACTTCCCCCGTTCGCCACGAGTTTTCAAAGATAATGGCCAATGGCTCTGCAATCACAGCCGCCAGTTCCTTCAGCACTCTCGGATGCAACGCGTCCATCCCAGGGACTTGTGCACGTCCAGCTTTTCTAAATAGTCCCTAACCACCTCTTTCTCCACAGAGGGCTGGCCCATCTATTCCCCTTTTGCAAAGGCTTTGGGAGTACATCCAGGAGAGCCGCGAATGCCAGGGCAAATTTTTCATTAAACATGCTTGCTTTTAAATATGTATACTATTTTAAAAGGTACACTCACCAGAGGTCCCTTCTCCACCTGGCAGGTCCGGGAGGCAGCCTTGGTTGGGTTCGGGGATACTGGCTCCAGGTCCAGGGTGAGAAACAATTCCTGGCTGTCAGGAAAACTGGTTTCTCGGCTCGCTTGCTCTGAGCTATCTACAACCTCATCATCATCAACATCTTCCTCGTCCCCAAAACCTGCTTCTGTGTTGCCTCAATGTCCATTGAAGGAGTCAAATAACACAGCTGGGGTAGTGGTGCCTGAACCCCCTAAAATGGCATGCAGCTCATCATAGAAGCGGCATGTTTTGGGCTCTGACCTGGAGTGGCTGTTTGCCTCTCTGGTTTTCTGGTAGGCTTGCCTCAGCTCCTTAAGTTTCACGCAGCACTGCTTCAGGTTCCTGTTATGGCCTCTGTCCTTCATGCCCTGGGAGATTTTGACAAATGTTTTGGCATTTCGAAAACTGGAACGGAGTTCTGATAGCACGGATTCCTCTCCCCATACAGCGATCAGATCCCGTACTTCCTGTTCGGTCCATGCTGGAGCTCTTTTGCGATTCTGGGACTCCATCATGGTCACCTCTGCTGATGAGCTCTGCACTCACCTGCAGCTTGCCACGCTGGCCAAACAGGAAATTGAAATTCAAAAGTTCGTGGGCCTTTTCCTGTCTACCTGGCCAGTGCATCTGAGTTGAGAGTGCTATCCAGAGTGGTCACAATGGAGCACTCTGGGATAGCTCCCAGAGGCCAATACTGTCTAATTGTGTCCACAGTACCCCAAATTCGACCCGGCAAGGCCGATTTCAGTGCAAATCCCCTTGTTGGGGGTGGAGTAAGGGAATCGATTTTAAGAGCCCTTTAAGTCGAAAAAAAGGGCTTCGTCGTGTGGACGGGTGCAGGGTTAAATCGATTTAATGTTGCTAAATTCGACCTCAACTCCTAGTGTAGACCGGGGCACAGTGACACAGGGGGCAGCGTAGCCTGTACAGTAACTGTGGGTGTGACCCGGGAGGGGGCTGCGGGGCACTGGGGGCGCGCCGGGCGGTGTGGGACAGAGGCCCGTGGGCAGACGGGGGCAGGAGTTTATAGCCCTGCTGAGGGGGAGGCTCCCTGGTTAGGGCGGTGTGGGGGGACCGAGGAAACGTGGTTTCGGCTCCCGGCTCTACCGGAGGCGCTTTGACCTTGGCCATGAAGGCAGCATTTCCCCAGGAGCCCCAGGGAGCGGTCGATGCTTCTATGCCCGAGGCCTCACCGCTCGTGTCCGGGTCTGACGTGGCAGGGGACTTTGCCTGGCTACTTCCTTGGCTGCCGGGTCCATTTCCGGCTGTGTTTTCTCTGGGCTCCAGGCTCCAGCCAAGTCATTCAGCAGTTCACTCCCCTTTCTGGGCTAACAAACTGGGCAACTTAACGTCCTCAGCAACTGTCCAAACAGCTTTTCTGCCCCTGCCTGGGCCCACTGAAGTCCTCTGCTTCTTGGCCCTGCTTCCTCTTCTCTCTCTTCTTGCCCAGAGTAATGCCCTGCTGTTTCCCTTCGCCAGTGACTCCAGCAGTTAAGCTCTGAGGAACTCCTCGCTTCTTTCGGGCCCAATCTCAGGGACCCCCCTCAGGAGCAGCCTGGGTCTCTGTCTCCTGTTGCAGGCCCTATCTCAGGGACACCCCCCCGCCCCCCCGGCCACAGGAACCTACCCTACTTTCTATGGGTAACTCAACCTGACAACCACATGTTCATCCCACAGAGGGCCTCCCCTCACACCTCTCTCCAGGACCGTCTCTCCATTAATGAGCTCCCTGCCCTATTTACAATGTGGATGATAATCAAGGTGGGCCATTTCCAGCACAAATCAAGGGTTTAACAAGAACGTCTGAGGAACAGTTTGGGGGGGGGGGGGAGAGGAAGGAATAAACAAGGGGAAATTGGTTACTTTTTATAATTATAAAAAGTAACCTATTTCTCCTTGTTTATTCCTTCAAAAAGTAACCTATTTCCCGTTGTTTATTCCTTCCCCGCCACTGTTCCTGAGACGTTCTTGTTAAACCCTGGATTCGTGCTGGAAATGGCCCACCTTGATTATCATACACATTGTAAGGAGAGTGATCACTTTAGATAAGCTATTACCAGCAGAAGAGTAGGGTGGGGGGAGAGAAAACCTTTTGTAGTGATAAACACCTATTTTTTCATGGTTTGTGTGTATAAAAACATCTTCTGTATTTTCCACAGTATGCATCCGATGAAGTGAGCTGTAGCTCACGAAAGCTTATGCTCAAATAAATTGGTTAGTCTCGAAGGTGCCACAAGTATTCCTTTTTTTTTTTTTGGTAAATAGAGACTCTACAATTGGAATCTTCTTAACTCAGAGCCAGAATAGACTTGACTAGAAGTGAGGGTTGGGGGGACTCGGTGAACTGGGCAGGGATTTTCAAAGGGAGGTTTTGGGTACCTAGTTCTCTTCTGCTCCTTTGAAAAATCTCAGCCTGAAGCTTTGTAAAACCTTGGATGAAGGGGATGGATCACTTGATAACCTGTTCTGTTCATTCCCTCTGGGGCACCTGGCATCGGTCACTGTCAGAAGGCAGGATGCTGGGCTAGATGGACCTTTGGTCTGACCCAGTCTGGCCGTTCTTATGTTCTTATGTAATGGGAAAATATCACAATGCTGCCCAGTCCTTGGGCCAGTCTTCCTATGGGTAAAAAGTTGCAATGGAAATCATTGGGAATCCGAGTAAAACTGATGGTGGATTGGAAAAATAAATAAATAAATAAATAATAACAACATATATATATATATATATATATTTGCCAATAATTAATCTGCAACAGCCAATGATTTCCACCTCAGGGTAGGTGCTGTGCAAAGAAAATAAGTGTCAGTGCCTGATCCAAGATGACGATGACAAAGAAGATTATCATCATCAGGATAATCCGTGAGGGATACGCTCCATAAATCAATTCAGTGGCAACATTCTATGACTAACCTCTCCCTCACCCGCTCTGCGTAACTGGCTCCAGCATGGAAGATGCGGTAACGCAGACCCAGCTGGCGGCGTCAGGCGTGGAGAGTGGGTCTGTGACCTTGGACTGGGCTTACGAAACGGACGCTAGCTATTATTCTTTGTATTGTGTGACAAAGCTCTGTCCTTGCCTCCGTGGGTCCCGCGTTTCCTGGAGGAGTTTGCTAGCCTCAGAGGCTCACTGTGACCCTCCTCGTAAGACTTCTTTCTCTGGAGACAAGGGTCACAGTCAACTGAGCCATTTTCATCATAAGCCAGCGAGGGAGGTGAGGAAAAGTTATCCTTCCTTGCACAGTCTCTGTTGTCTCCCAGTCTCAGCGATTAATCAGGGGAGCAAAGGTAGTGGTGGGGAGCCTGGGCCCACCCTCTACTCCAGGCTCCAGCCCAGGGACCCTAATAGTATCAGCTATGGTAGCTGACCTTTTAGAAACATGACATGTACAATTCCCTGGGCTACTTCCCCCACAGCAGCCCTCACTTCCTCAAGCTCCACTTCACCCTTACCTCAGGGCCTCCTTCCTTGTGCCTGATATGGTGCGTACTGCTCAGTCTCTCCAACAGTGCAACTTCCTCCCACAGCTCCTGACATGCACACCCACCTGACTGACTGGGAGGCTTTTAACTAGTTTCAGCCAGCCCCTGATTGGCTTCAGCTCACTGCCTTCTGGAAAGTTCTTAATTGGCCCCAGGTATCTTAATTGACCTAGAGCAGCTTCCATTTCACTTAACCTGGTACCAGGGATTTGTTTAGCCTGGAGCTAATATATCTATCTCCCACTACTTTTCTATAGCCATCTGGCCTTGCCCCATCACATATCCCCCCCCCCCCACTCAACACCATAGAGTTGGGCAACTTGGGACGCCAGGCAGTATGCTCGTGACAGACCATCAGCATTGCCATGGTGGCGTCCAGCCCTGTGCCGTATGTGGAACTGGAATGGTTGGAGGGATAAGAACCACCTGGTGACCCTTGCATTCTTTTCCTTATTCCGCTGCATCCACTGGAGGGGTGCATGGTCTGTCACAAGAGTAAATCGCCGGCCTAAGAGGTAATAACGCAGTGTCTCCATAGCCCATTTGACAGCAAGGCATTCTCTCTCGACTACTGCGTATTTCTGTTCTCTTGGGAAAAGCTTTCTGCTTAGGTAGAGGATCGGGTGTTCCTCTTCTCCCACCATTTGCGACAGAACTGCTCCCATTCCGACCTTGGAAGCATCAGTTTGTAAAATAAATTCCCTGTTAAAGTCTGGGGCTATGAGTACGGGGTCATTACAGAGGGCCGTCCGAAGGTCTGTAAATGCCCCCTCTGCTGCGTCGGTCCACTTTACCATGTCTGGACCTCGGGCCTTCACCAGGTCCATTAGGGGACTTACCCTAGTGGCAAAGTGGGGAATAAACCATCGGTAGTAGCCTACCACGCCTAGGAACGCATGAACCTGCTTCTTTCGGGTCAGCCGGGGCCAGTTTTGAATTGCCTCTAGCTTATTCATTTGGAGCTTCACTATGCCCCTTCCCACAATATATCCCAGGTACCTAGCCTCTGCTAGCCCTATGGCACATTTAGCGGGATTAGCAGTGAGGCCAGCCCACCTTAAGGTGCGCAGTACTGCCTCAACTTTCTCCAAGTGGGTTCCCCAGTCTGGCGTATGGATGATGATATCGTCTAGGTATGCAGCTGCATGACTAGTATGGGGGCGCAGCAGCTTATCCATGAGGCGCTGGAATGTGGCTGGGGCCCCATGTAGCCCAAAAGGGAGGACGGTGTACTGGAATAGCCCATCCAGGGTGGAGAATGCTGTCTTTTCTTTAGCTTCTTTGGTCAGATCCAGTGTAGTCAAGAATCGGGCACGACCCAGCCGGTCACCCAGTCCGTCGATGCGCGGTAGGGGGTGTGCGTCAAACTGGGATGTTTCATTCGGTCGGCGAAAGTCATTGCCGAGTCTCATGGTACCGTCAGGTTTAGGCACTAGAACAACGGGACTGGACCACTGACCGTAAGATTCTTCAAAAACCCCAAATTCTAACATTTTCTTTACTTTGGCCTTGCTTTCTTCTCTTTTGGCTGCTGGGATTCGGTAGGGTCTCAATGTTAACTTGGCTCCAGGGATCGTGCGGATATGGTGATAGGTCTCTGTCGTCTGCCCTCGTTTTGTAGAGAACACATCTCGGTTGCGATTAAGCATGTCAGCTGCCTCAATCTTTTGGATCGGTGTCAAGTCAGATTATATCCTCACTTGCTCGTGTAAGTTATCCTCCTGGGGAAGGGTCTCCTGCATGACTAAGCATGCCTCTCAATCGTGCCAAGGTTTTAGAAGATTGTTGTGGTAAATTTGCTCCGATTTCCGGCGGCCTGGCTGCCGCACCTTATAGTTCACCTCTCCCACGGCTTCAATTATTTCATAGGGTCCCTGCCACTGGGCCAACAGTTTACTTTCTGCTGTGGGCACCAGTACCATCACCCGATCCCCTGGTTGGAACCGTCGAAACTTCGCTTGGTGGTTATAATGGGTTTGTTGGGTCTCCTGTGTTCTCTCCAAGTGCTCCCGTATAATGGGCGTAACTCGGGCTAGCTGATCTCTCATCTGCAGTACATGCTCAACTGTGTTCCTTCCAGGATTTGGCTCCTGTTCCCAGGCTTCTCTGGCTATATCCAATATGCCCTGAGGGTGGCGCCCATATAGTAGTTTGAATGGAGAGAAACCCGTGGAGGCTTGCGGAACCTCCCGGATGGCGAACATGAGGTAAGGCAATAGCGTATCCCAGTCTTTCCCATCCCGGCTCACCACTTTCCTGATCATGGCCTTGAGGGTCCTATTGAACCTTTCCACAAGGCCATCTGTTTGCGGGTGGGATACAGAGGTCCATAGGGCTTGTACATGGAGCAATGAACAGAGATCTTTCATCAACTTGGACATGAAAGGTGTCCCTTGATCAGTCAGTATCTCCTTGGGTAGCCCAACCCAGGCAAAGATCTGTACGAGCTCCTTAGCTATTGTCTTGGAAGCTGTGTTGCGCAGGGGAACAGCTTCTGGGTACCGGGTTGCATAGTCCAGTACAACAAGCACATGTTGGTGGCCCCGAGCTGTCTTCTCTAGGGGCCCTACCAGATCCATGGCTATCCATTCGAATCATAGAATCATAGAATAGAATCATAGAATATCAGGGTTGGAAGGGACCTCAAGAGGTCATCTAGTCCAACCCCCTGCTCAAAGCAGGACTGATCCCTGACTAAATGGAAACCTCTATTATTGGAAGAGGTATCAAAGGAGTCTGCAAGTGGGGGCGTGGGCTATGTAACTGACATTCCGGACAAGAGGTGCTGTATTGACAGACATCTTCATGTACTCCTGGCCAGAAGAACCTCCGCAGGATCCGTGCCTGGGTTTTCTCTACCCCTAGGTGTCCTCCAAACAGGTGACTGTGGGCAAGACTCAATATGGCTTTTTGATGTTTTTGTGGCACCAGAAATTGTTGTATCTCTTGCTCCTGCATTTGCATCACGCGGTACAGGCGATCTTTCTTCATTATAAAGTAAGGTCCGGGACCCCGGACCTTCCCATCCATGGGTATCCCATTGATCTCGGCCACCTCTTTCCTGGTGTTATCATATCTGGGGTCCTCCTCCTGGTCCCGCCCAAAAGTCTCTCTCCCGGGACTAACCTGCCCAAGCTCCCAGGGGCCGGCTTCTGCTTCATCCAATGGCTCGCCACCGTCATGCCTGGGGGCAGCTTCTGGCTCACCTTCTGTGGTGGAAGTTTCTCTGTTGGCTGCTCTCGTCCATTTGCCTAATAGGGAGGTCTTCTGGGTCAGGATCTGGGTTCCCAAGGCCTTCGCGGCCTTCCTCTCTTTTTTTGTCTTCTGGGTCTTTTGGGGGGCTGAGAACGGATCCTGAGAAATCTCAGCGAACATTGGGGGTTGACATTCCCCTGGTGATGAGTTACTGTCCTCAGGGTCCCCACCTCCCTCCAGCCTCTCCAGGGGAGTAAATTGTCAAACCCTGGATAGTCCCTCCCAATGATTACAGGATATGGAAGTTTAGGAACTACGCCCATGGTCACCTCAATGGGGTTTCCCTGAACCTCTCTCTCCACTGGGATGGTGGGGTAATGGCTCACGGCCCCATGCACGCACCTCACTGCTATGCGTTTGGCTTGTAGCAGCTGACTATTTTTTACCAGCTTACCCGATATGAGGGTGATAGCACTCCCAGAGTCCACAAGCGCTGTCGTCTCTGCGCCATTTATCCTCACTGGCCTGGTGTAATTATGCGGGGCTAATGCGACCCCCGCGAGGTGGATAAGGGAGCATGGGACCTCCCAATCCCCAAGTTACATTGCATAGGCTCCTCGGTGCTGGGACACTGTGCTGCTATGTGTCCCCACTCCCCACATGCATAACATCTATAATTGCTTTTAATCACTCCCCTATCCTGGGGGTTAGGGGATTTAGTCCCGGGGTTCCCCCCACTCAGGCCAATCCCTTCCATCTGGGGTCCCCGCTGGTTTTCAGTCCCCCCTTCTTCTATCTAGGACTCCCCAGGGGTTTGGCTGCCCAACCTTCCAGGGTCAGGGTTGGGTGCTTGCTTCAAAAGGGGCCTTCCTTCGGTAGTTGGGTCAGTTCCCTGGCTGTCATCCATCTTTCTACCAATGTGATCATCTCATCGTACTTGGATGGATCGTTCTGGCCTGCCCATTTGCGGAGATCTGGCGGCAGTCCCCGCATGTAATGGTTGATGACCAGGGTCTCCAAAATCTCCTCCGGCCTGCACACCTCGGGCTGTAACCATTTCCGTGCGAGGTGTATGAGGTCGAATAGCTGGGACCTCGGGGGTTTGTTCTCCCTGTATTTCCACTCATGGAACCTCTGGGGCCCTTACCGCTGCCGTTACCCCTGATCGTGCTAGGATCTCTGCCTTCAGACGGGTATTGTCAGTGGCATCCTTGGCAGTCAAGTCAAAGTAGGCCTTCTGGGCCTCTCCACACAAAAAAGAGTCGAGAATGCTGGCCCACTGCTCCTGGGGCCACGCCTCACGCTGAGCAGTCCTTTCGAATGAGAGGAGATATGCCTCTACGTCATCTCCTGACATCATCTTTGGCAGACAACCAGTGGCCCTCAGGGTTCGCGTCCCATCAGACCTCCGGGCCTGGGTGGTGAGGATCTTCAGCTGGTTCACCACCTCTCTCAAGAGGGCACGATCTTGGGTCGCCTGGCTCATCAGTAATTGATTGGTTTCCTGCTGTAGCCGCATAGACTCCTGTTGTGCCATTGCCTGAACCCGGGTGGCCTCCTGCTGGGCTGCCGTGGCTTGTACCAGAGCTCTGACCACCTCCTCCATTGTGGTACAAAGCAAACAAAAAGAAAACAACAAAAAAAATCCAAAACCCCAGTGCACTTTTTTTTTAAACCTCTTTGTTCCGCCACGCTGTGAACGAAATCCCACTTCTTACACCAGTTGTGACAAAGCTCTGTCTTTGCCTCCGTGGGTCCTGCGTTTCCTGAAGGATTTTGCTAGCCTCAGAGGCTCACTGTGACCCTCCACGTAACCCTTCTTTCTCTAGAGACAAGGGTCACAGTCTACTGAGCCATTTTCATCATAAGCCAGCAAGGGAGGTGAGGAGAAGTTATCCTTCCTTGCACAGTCTCTGTTATCTCCCAGTCTCAGTGATTAATCAGGGGGCAAAGGTGGTGGTGGGGAGCCTGGGCCCACCCTCTACTCCGGGCTCCAGCCCAGGGACCCTAATAGTATCAGCTATGGTAGCTGACCTTTTAGAAACATGACATGTACAATTCCCTGGGCTACTTCTTCCACAGCAGCCCTCACTTCCTCAAGCTCCACTTCACCCTTACCTCAGGGCCTCCTTCCTTGTGCCCGATAAGGTGTGTACTACTCAGCCTCTCCAACAGCGCAACTTCCTCCCACAGCTCCTGACATGCACACCCACCTGACTGACTGGGAGGCTTTTAACTAGTTTCAGCCAGCCCCTGATTGGCTTCAGGTGTCCCAATCAACCTAGCATTCTCCATGCCTTCTGGAAAGTTCTTAATTGGCCCCAGGTGTCTTAATTGACCTAGAGCATCTTCCATTTCACTTACCTGGTACCAGGGATTTGTTTAGCCTGGAGCTAATATATCTATCTCCCACTACTTTTCTATAGCCATCTGGCCTTGCCCCATCACAATTGGTACAAACAACATAAAGCGGAAAAGTGTGTTTTCCTACATTGGGAATATTCCAGAAGATTAAAGAACAATGAGGCTGGGGAAAGAGGCTCTGTGGACTTCAAGAAATCTGAAAGCTCCATCAGTTTGAGGATCATGGGTTTGTAGCTGAGGGACTCAGCCATGTACTTCTGTGCTTTCAATAGAGACACACAGTGATGTGATTAACAGGGAACCTGGCACAAAACTCCTACAGCTTTCTCCTTCTCTGAGAAACTAACTCCTACACGCGAAGTTAGAAGTAGACCACAGACAGGAAAGGGGTGTGTGTGTGTATGTGGTGGTGGTGGTGGGGAGATGGGAGGAGAGGGGGTACTGCTGCAGCTGGCTTCCTGGAGACGAAAACCTCTAACCGATTTCTGGGAATCAGCACCACAGTTGTGGTCAGAAATTCACCACAAAGGGGAGAGCTGGAAAGAAACACAGCAGAATTAAACCCAAGGACTGGAGGGACCTTTATTGGGAGAAGATTTCTGGTAGCAGAGGGTGTGACATTATCTGATTACAATATAACCATATAAATCATTGTTGCAACCACTGTTATATATTTGCAGCAAATCTTGCACAAATGTTGTCGAGTGAGGTGTCTATGAAAAGGTTATGATTTGCTGGTTATGATTATGCTATCTGTATGTGTGTATCATTTTTGTATGTGAAGTTATAAGTATTGGAATATCCACTAGCTCTATGGGGATTGTTTACCCCATTCTTTGCAGTTAACCCTAATTGAATGACCATAGCTATCCCCTGCTGGGGACACCAGTCACAGCCAGATTTCTGCAAAAATGTTATAATTTTCCAGATATGATAATCTTGTTTATATGTTTGTATCACCTTTGTATTATGTATATCTGTATTTCAAACTTGTGCTATGCTTCTGGGTGACACTGTCAGACAGTGTGGCATCAGCACTGCCTAGCCTGCTTGATGGCCCATAAGGACGAACAGCTACACAACTGACCATTGAGAGAAGGCAGGTACACATTATGACTCAGCAAGGGATGCAGGGACATGCCCATGGACAGAACTCTAAGGCCTCCAAGCCATGTGCTGGGCAGCTTGTGTTTGAAACAAAGGAAGCACAGGCCGCATGGCAAGAGACTATAAAAAGCAGCTGCATCTTCTCCATTTGGTCTTCAGTCCTGCTTCTTACCTCTGGAGAAACTTTGCTACAAACTGAAGCTCTGAACAAAGGACTGAATGACCCATCCCAGCTGTGGATGTGCTTCAGAGACTTGACTTAAGCCAGCAGTTTATTCCATCACTGCTACAAGCCTGAACCAAGAACTTTGTCATTACTGTATGTAATTGATTCCTTTAACCATTTTTAACTCTCCCCTTTCTTTCTTTCTTTCTTTCTTTCTTTCTTTCTTTCTTTCTTTCTTTCTTTCTTTCTTTCTTTCTTTCTTTCTTTCTTTCTTTCTTTCTTTCTTTTTATAAATAAGCCTTTAGATTTTAGATACTAAAGGATTGGCATCAGTGTGATTTTTGGGTAAGATCTAAGTTACATATTGACCTGGGTGTGTGGCTGGTCCCTTGGGATCAGAAGAACCTATTATTTGATGAGACTGGTTGTAAAGAACCACTCATCTCTGAATCCAGTGGTTTTGGTGGTGATATAAGAACTGGAATGCCTGAGGAAACTGCCTTTATGTTTTCTTGTTAGCCAGTATGATGAAACAGGAGTTTACTTTTGTGGCTGGTTTGGTATATTTTATAAAAGAATAACCACCAGTTTTGGGTTGTGTTTGTCCTGTTTCTCAGCAGTTTGTCCTGAATTTGGCATCCTCAGTTGTGACCCACAAAGGCATGGTTACATAGGGTCTTTAATTTAGTAGAGCAAGTCAGAATGAGATCCAATGTCAGGAAACTGAACAAACTCAGGCTAGAAATAAGGCAAAAAATTTCCAGAGCGTTTCAGTTACCCATTGCATCAACTTAACAACTGGGGTGCTGGGTTCTTCATCACTTGTATGGTTCAAACCCAGAATGGATTTCTCTTTTTAAAAGACATACTATAGCTCAGCCATAGGGAGCACTGGCTGAAATTCTCTGTCTTGTGTAATACAGGGGAGCAGATCACATGATCATAATGGTCCTTTCTGGCCTTACAAATCCATCAACCTGCTGAATAAATGCTTGGTTGTGAAGGCTGGAACTGTCACAGGCTCCTCATGGTGTGAGGCACCCACATTCTATTGAAACTCAAGGGGGATTTAAGTGCTAACTTCCCACAGATGAAATTGTGCAGTTGATCAGCAAAAAGGCCTATGCACCACTTAAATCTTAGTTCAACCCTCAGTGCATAATGTAATGTGTGCTGGCCTTTCTGAACAGGGGCAAACACCACTGTATCAAAAGAGGTGTTTAGGCAGAACTGAAAAAAGTACATCCCAGAGTTATATTGATTCTGGAATTTTCAAAGGATGGTCAAATCCCATTGAAATTAAAAGGGATTTGGGCACCTAATTCTCTTAGTCTGCTTTGGAAATCCCATCCTGCATGCCCAATCCCCATTAATTTTAGATATTAATTAACCTGCCTACCCTTAGGCAGTCTTCACAGTTGCAGCCTGCATTTTCAACTCACAAGGAAATATAAGATGGATTGAAAGTAGAAGAGTCCCCATAACTCAAAACCAAAAGAGAAAGAATAGAACTGTTTGAAGGCCCAGTGTGTTTATTTATACAGAAAATTTAATAAAAGTGTGACCTGCCCTTGTCTGGAAGGAAATAGCAGGTTTGTGTTCAAGTGCTGCCACCTAATGGCCATTTCATCCAGTGTTCACATCTACAGAAAAATGGTATAAAATTGTCCTGAAGTTTTCCACCACTGTTCTACTAGACTGATGTCAAACATCAGTGTACATCCTCATGTCATCCAGGACATGTGACCTGTAATTTAGAAATATAACCCAGTATATTCTGGATACATCCACTCATCCACATAAAATTCACTCATACAATCAAACTTAAACACATCAAATTTACTCTCACGTACTCACACAGTCATTCACAAACACCCACATTCCAGCCTCCACAATGTTCACCATCCTGGCCTGAAGACATTCTATCTCAGCTGAGGCTTCTGGAATAGTCCCTGTGGATCTGCTTTAAGTTAGGTGTCTATGCCGGGGTTGCAGAGCTGTATGAAGGCGGTTTATCTAGGTGCCTAGCAAGCAGAGGCAGAGATGAGACAGGCAGCCAGTGTATCTCAGTGCCTTGAATGTCTCAGGTGTCAAGAAATTAACACTACTCAATTGAGAGCCATGAGGCTGAAACCCCCCTTGGTTTCTTCTACTGTAAGTTTCTGCTCAGAATACTCTGGCCTCTTCCAATCCAGCGGCTTTGCTTGTGGGTCGTTGAATCAGAAATGGTTGAAGCAGCATTTGATTCCATTTATAGCTCTGTTTGAGTAAGAGGTACTGCACACAAAGAGAGAGGGGGCTGCCAACTGGACATGTCACTGTTGTATTTCAGTATTTGTAGTGATTTGGAGGATTTGTTAGCATGCTTCAGAGGGAATGAATGGAACAGGTAAACATCAAGTGATCCATTGCCTGTCGCCCAGTTGCAGCTTCTGGCAGACAAACAGACATTAGGTTAAACAGGTACAGTAACACTCCGATATACATCGTTTTAATTGCTATCATTGTATTTCCCTGCAGCCTCCTGCTGTGAGGCCCAGATGGTTCAGAGACCTGAGTCACTGGTTGTTTAGGAAGGCGACATCTCCACCGTGACCTGGACTTACACCAGTGCTTACCAAACCTTCTTGTAGTACCAGCAGCTCCCCCCGGAGAGGGCTAGGCCCCCAGTGACTGTCAATGTTAGGGAGACAGCCACTGATGGGTGGTTCATGAGCGAGCACCTGGAGGATTTGAAGAGCAGCTCTCGTCACAGCTCGGACTCCCAGCTGCGGGACTCAGGCCCCTAGTTGTGTGGGGCAGAGGCACAGCGACCCAAGCTGGGCTCCGCATAAAAACCCTCATCCTCTGCAAAGCAGCTTGGTGGGGGAGATGCAGGCGCAGAGGTCCCCAGCTGGTGTGAATGCATCACAGCTCAGCTGGAGTCAATGGGCCAGATCCCCAGCTGGTGTATATAGACACAGAGAAAGTCCCTGCCCCCAAGATCTCACAAGCTATAGGGGCTAGAGAGAGAAAGGCAGAAAGTGGAAAGAGAGTCAAAGGGAGGGGGAGGGAAAGAACCGAGCAGCCCTGAACCCCATTCCAGCTGGTTATCCACTAGACCACACTGCTTATCAAATGCACTGACTTTATTGGCACCACTGTGGGTTTACATTCACTGACGTAACCAGATATAGGGCTGGGAGTCCTAGTGCTTTTCTTTCCCAATTGACACTCCTTAAAACCTATGGCCACACACATTAAAAGCAACGGGTTAATCCTGGAGGGGAACTTTTCTTTAGGAAATGGAATTTTACAGTGAAAAGTCCCTTCTCTGGACCACCTGGCATCATCCACCGTTTGCAGCCATGGAAGAATCCACCGGCAGCGAAGGGAAAAACGCCCCCAGCTTTTGGGACAGAGATGATGGGTCAGTTTCCGGCTGGCCCTGGGTCCGGCTGCGGTTCGGGCTGTTCTCCTCCAGAAGGCACCGCAGCACAGTCAGCGTGGCTCTCCATAGACAGGGCGCACCAGTTTATTCCAGCCTCTGGTGTCCCTGGCCGAGTTCTCCTGCCAGCCCCTCATACGCCGTGAGGCATGTGGGGGCTCAGCCAGGGGCGCTGGAACAATGTGTACAGTGGGGTGCTGAGAACCATTGAACCAAACTGTAAACCCTGGATCTGATGGAAACCACTTCAAGCCAGGGGGTGCAGCAGCCCCCGCTCTCCCCCCAGCACCCTTAGTTCCAGCACCTGTGGGCTCAGCGGCAGGGCAGGTATTGAGGGGAGGGGAGGCTCATGCTTGGCCCCACCTCCAGCTGTGACATCACTGCCTGATGTCTGACCTTCACCATTCAGACACCGGCTCTCTCGCCTCCCTTGGCCCAGGGCTGCGGGTGGAGGAGAGCTGCCGCCTGGGTGACTCTCTCCCAGGCTGGCTGGAGAGAAAAGCGGCGGCGCCCTGCAGAAGAGCCGAGGCGCTGGGGGGATGGTCACGATCCCGGGCTCAGCCATTGTGCTGATTTGGCTTTTCAGTGAGTACAATTCCAAATCCCGTTTCTGAAAGATTCTCCACATGCCTCCCCCTTCATCCCACAGGAATTGAATTTCAATGAATCTGGGGGCCTGAATAAAGAGGAGGGTGATCTGTTCTCTATGGCAGGGCAAGAAATACATGGTTTAGTTTGTAGGAAGGGAGATTTTGATTAGATGTTAGGAAAACCTTTCTAACTATAAGCAGAGTTGAGCTCCGGACACGTTAAGTAGGGGGGCTGTGGGATCCCCATCACTGGAGGGTTTGAAGATCAGGTTAGACAAATACCTGTCAGGGGTGGTCTCATGGTCGGGGGGGAGCACTGCACGACCTCTTGAGGTCAGCCTGACATTTCTGTGATTCCATGAAATCCCTGCAGATCCTTAAAAAATCCTAGAACAAAGAACTCCCCTCAGTGACAGCATCCTCCGACTAACCTCTCTTTCCCCCTCTTCTTGTGCCAGGCTCCAGCATGGAAGATGCTGTAACTCAGACCCAGCCTTCAGTGTCAGGGGCGGAGCGCGAGTCCATTTCCCTGGACTGCACTTATGAAACTGTGGCGAGCAGTTATATTTTTTATTGGTACAAACAGCCCTCCAGAAAAAAAGGTTATTTTCCTTTCTTGGCAACATTCTGGAGGAGAAAAGACAAATGAGGCAGGAGAGAGATTTTTTTTCAATTTGGAGAAATCCAAAAGCTCCGTCAGTATGAGGATCACAGAGCTGGAGTTGGGGGACGTGGCCATGTACTTCTGCGCTTTCAGTAGGGACACACACAATGTTGAAATTCATAGGGAGCCCTGAACAAAAACCTGACACCTCTCCAACTACTGTAAGAAACTGACTCTTGCAAGTGAAGTTAGGAGGCGAGCATGGGCAGGAAATGGATGGGGGTGGGGCGTGGGGAGAGGGTTATGAAGTGGGGTGAGACCTACCACAGCTGTGTTCCTAGAGATGAAAACCCTTCCTGATTTCTGGGAAAAGGGAGCACCACAATGGGACTCAGAAATTCGCCTCAAAGAGGAGATGGAACAAGACAAAAGCAGAATAAGATCCCAGGGCTGGAAGCCGGAGTGAGACAAATTTAGACTAGAAACAAAGTGCACATTTTTAACTATGAGGGTAATTAAACACTGAAACAACTGATCCAGGGACATGGTGGACTCTCCATCATTTGAAATATTTAAATCATGACTGGGTGTCTCTTCTCTATGTCAACCACAGGCTATGGGCTGGGTGCAGGAATCCTTGAGGATCATTATCTGGCCTGTGTTCATGCAGGAGGTCAGATTAGATGATCACAAAGGTCTCTTCTCACTTTAGGATCCATGCATCAAGCAATCTATTAATATCTCACTGGGGGGGGTGTGAAGGTTGGAATGGGTTCCTTGTGGAGTTAGGGACCCTGATTCTATTCAAAACCAATGAGTGCTGAGCATCTAACTCCCTTAGGCTCCTTCGGAAATCCCAGCTGAAATTCCATCCTGGGTTGACACTTAACCCAAGTGACGCTTAATCCTCACTTCTGCCTTCAATTTATGGACTTAATTGTGACCTGGGGCTCGCACTGGCCCCTCTGCACTGGGGCAAACATCACCATATGGTCAGAAGAGCTCAGTTATTCCTGGAAAGAGAGTTCCCAGATTTATACTGAGGCTGGCATTCTCAAAAAGGCCTAGACGATTTAGAGGATCAACTTCCATTGAAATTCAATAGGATTTGGGCATCTAATTCCCTTAGGCTGCTTTGGAAATGTGGATGCTCAATCTGCATGAATTTTAATGGGAATCGGGCATCTAATTCCCTTAGGCTGGTTTCAAACTCTCAGCCTGTGTTTTCAAGTCACAAGGAACTATAGAATGCATTGAAAGTGGACAGTTCTCCATCACCTAAAACCGAGAGCGAAATAACCGAGCTGCCTCAGGCCCTGCTGGGTTGATCTGAAAAGAAAATGTGATAAAAATGGGGCAAACCCCAGGCTGAAAGCAAACAACAGGCTTGTGATCATGTGCTGCCATCTGGCGGCCATTTCGTTCCAATTTGACAGCTGCAGGAATTAATGGAAAATGGTGCAGGAGTTTTCCACCACTGTTTCACTATTAAATATAAAGGCACATCCTTGATACAGCCTGGGCATTGAAATGTTGTTTAGACACACAACTACTTATGTGTTTTACAGACAGACAGACATGCATGTCCCACTCTCTCTCTAGCCTTCTCTCTCTATCACACACACACACACATATTCATATGTATGTGAACTTACAGTTCACACACACACAAAACCACTCACACCCAGAATCACATATATACCAAAGTTGCTCTTACATACATCAGACACCCACAGTCACTCACACACACACACCTCAAATTCTCTCACTCATACATTCACGGTGACACTCACACACACACAAACTAGCACATATATCAAACTCACTCACGTGCAGATCAAACACAAATGCACACTCCCTAAGTTTCAAACACAACAAACTCACTCTGCTCTCACTGCACAGAGGTAGCTGCCTGAGTCCCCCAGCTGGGAGTCGGTGATGTGCAGAGGGCTGCATTTCCCATCTTCCAGGTGCTGCCCCACGAACCGCTGCTCGGTAGCGTTCTCCTGAGGGCTCACAGCCAGCAGGTTAGGAACCCATGTTCTGTTGAATTCAAGGTTGGGATTGCCAAAGAGAGCTATAGGATCTAGGTAGCCAAACTTCACTGAAATTCAACAGGACATCGGTTCCCAACTCCCTTTGGTTCCTTTGAAAATCCCAGGCCAAATCCATTCATGTCTGTGGGGTGCTGAGATACTGCAGGGGTTGGGTCAAGGGGGAGACAAAAGCACCCAGGTAGCTTTTAAAGTATTTTCAAATGAACCTAAGGGAATTAGGTGCTCAGAACCCAGTAGAATGCAAGGGAAATTGGGCTATGAATTCCCTCAGAAATCTTTGACCATTCCAGCCTAAAACTGCCTGCATTAGGTATTTCTCTGACCATATTACTACAGTGTCTACCCACCTTACAATCTTCACTTTATTTGTCCATACAACACCCCTGCGAGGTGGGAAAGTTACCCCCATTTTATGGCTGGGGATCTGAGGAAGAGAAGGGCAGATTTTTAAAGGTCTTTAGGTACCTGGTGGGTGTTAGGGGGCTTATTCCTTCACCCACTTACTTCCCTGGTCCTTCTCGCATGAACAGAGAGCAACAATACCCGAAGTCCAAAGGTGCAAACAATTCGATGTTTATTGGGGTGAACTTCCAGCAAGCATGATTCCAGTTTCCTTCCTTAGTATCCTCCTTCCCAGCTCTGACACCACAAAGCCTTACACCTGTGTCACTGTTCCCATTCCTACCCTTAGCCAAACATGATTCCAACTTCCTTACTCCCATTCCCTGTTCCCATTTCCCCCTTTAGCAAAACATGATTCCAATTTTCTTATCCCCATTCCCTGTTCCCATCTCCCCCTTTAGCAAAACATGATTCCAATTTTCTTACCCCCATTCCCTGTTCCCATCTCACACACCCACATGCCCACCCCCACCCCCACCCACACCCACAGCCCCACCCCAGTCACTTCCTCATTGACTACAGATTATATAGTAAAACTTGAGTTCTGCTTAGCTATACCTTAACCAATCATTTTCCTGAAATTTCACTAACCAATCCTAACATATTGTAACATGATTATGTAACCAATTATATCCCACCACCTGGTTTACACCCAGCAAAATTAATTATACAGCAGACAGGAACAATCACAGAACCAGACAGAGATTATACAGACAAACAACAGCAAAGTGGGAACTATAATGACAAAACAATACAGAAGTGAGGATTTCACATCCCAGCTATTGATAAGTGAGTTCTTGCCAGACAGGATGCTATCAAACTAAGTTTCCTTTAACATTTTCTAGGCACTTCCCTTTCTCTGGAGGTGATAGGAATACAATCCTGTCCTGATAGTGCCTAACAGCCCAATAGCACCTTATTTCAATGTGACTAGTTTGGAATGTGAGGATGTGACCGTTCGCTTCCCAGCTTATGGCTGCCTCTGCTGCTTAGCCAAAGGCCTGAGCCTAAGCACAGGGCCACAAACTGTCACACTAAGAATCATAGAATCATAGAATATCAGGGTTGGAAGGGACCTCAGGAGGTCATCTAGTCCAACCCCCTGCTCAAAGCAGGACCAATCCCCAATTTTTGCCCCAGATCCCAAATGGCCCCCTCAAGGATTGAACTCACAACCCTGGGTTTAGCAGGCCAATGCTCAAACCACTGAGCTATCCCTCCCTTACACTGAGAAGGCCCTTACACTGGTAGACAGTGGTTTTGATTCTTTCTTTTATACCTCTATCACTAGCCAAGTGATAAGAATACACCTAAATTCTTAGAGTACAGGCCTTTACAGACAGGCCTGAATATCTATATCCTAACAGTGGGATTTTTCAGAAGTGCCTCGGTGCGAACCACCCTTTGAAATCAGTGGGGGTTAGGGTTCCTGGGTGTGTCTGAAAACCCCACTAGCCATTCCTTTAAAAACATGGCCCTGAGTGACTTTCCCAATTCCCAAAGCCCCCAGAATGCCTGGGGTGGAGGAAGGACTCGAACCCAGGCCTTGGCTAACATTAGAGCCCCTGGACCCTCCTGCCTCCTCGCAGCGGGTGCTGTTGAGATATTCCCAAGGAAGCCCCTCGTGCTGGGTGCCTTTGTCCGCGCTGGGGGTGTACAGCTGTGGGAGGGCAGCTGAGCTTGTGCAGGAGCAAGCTGAGGCTGTCACAGGACCCTAGGCTGGGAGTGTCACATGCTGTGTCTGAGGAGAAAAGGAAAATCAGGCCGGGATGAGCCAGGCACCATTGCACCCCAGTGCCCGGCTGCTACCGGTGCCAGAAATTCACCTCACCCCCCTGGGAATCAAGAGGCTGCAAAGCCCCTGGGTCTTTCTTCCTTTGCACTGTAAGTTTCTGCTCAGAACACTCTGGGCTCCTCCACGGCAGCTGCTTCGCTTGTCGGACATTGAGGCAGAAATGAGTGGAGACGTATTTGATTCAGTTCCCTGCTCTGTTTGATTCAGAGTTACACCACCTATACATGGGAAAGAGGGGGCTGCCAATGGGACACACTCCGTGTCTGATCTACTTACAGAGTCATCTTGTCCCGGGGTTCTTTGTTAGCATTTCTTGCCTCTTTTCAGACTGGGGAAGATTCTAGGTGGAGAGAGATAGGGTGCATGGGTCAATGGATGGACGGAAAGGTGCTTCAGCAGGAAGGATAGGGAGATAGCACATAGGGAAGAATGGTCAGATAGGTAGAGAGGCAAAGTAACACACTCTCACCTACACTTGAATGCTACATTTCAACTGTTCTTTTGTTTCCCTTCAGTCTCCTGATGGGAAGCCCAAGTGGATCGGAGCCCCCAGTCGCTGGTTACTGGGGAGGGGAGGGGTCTCCACCCTGTCCTGCGCGTTCACCACCAAGTACCAAACCTTCCACTGGTACCAGCCGCTCCCTGGGCGAGGCCTGACCTACCCGCTGGCCGTGAGCCCTCAGGACAACGCTACCGAGCAGCGGTTCGTGGGGCAGCCCCTGGAAGATGGGAAACGCAGCCCTCTGCACATCACCGACTCCCAGGTGGGGGACTCAGGCAGCTACCTCTGTGCAGTGAGAGCACAGTGACACAGGCAGAACGGGGCTCAGGGCAAAAACCCTCATCCTCTGACAGGCAGCTGGGCCGAGGAGCTGCAGGGACGGATCCCCAGCTGGTGTAAACTGCTGTTGCTCCACTGGAGTCACTGAATCAGACCCCCCCAGCTGGTGCAAATCGGCAATATCTTTGTTGCCGGCACAGAGTGCCCAAGGCAAGCAACAGCTGGGTTCGTTGCCCGGTGTGCGTCACACCAATGACCACAACGGGGTGGAGAAGCAGAGAGATTTATTTGGAGCTCCAAATAGGGTGCAGGGAGACTGAGCTGTCTCAAATCCTGCAGCCCCGCATTCAGATTCCAGTATACATTTTATACCTTTTCCTACTTCACTACACAAGCTTATGCAACCAATTACCTGTTGCCCCGTACAATACCGTAGCCAATCAGCTAAAGCAGCCAGTTGTGTTTTTGCTCAGTAGCATTGCCCGAGCCTTGCCTTATTTGGTCCTATTTGTTACTGGTTTTTGCTAAACGTTTCTGCCTTATCTATCTGTTTCCCAGGCCGAAGCTGGCCTTGGCTGGCGAGCCGTGTGCAAACCTGTCAGTTTGTGTGCTAGCTTCCTCAGTGTTATGCAGGATCACAAGAGGGTTCGAGGAGCAAAGGGGCCTTGGTTTATCCGGGCCTAGAGCAGGAGGGCTTCCTCGACACTCGTGGTCTTCCACCCTCCCGAGTTACCTAGTGTAGCGCCCAGTGTCCCCAACCTCTTCATTCACATAACTGGGCCAGATCCTCATCTGGTGCGACTCAGACGCTCTCAATTGCAGCTAATGGGGCAGGTCCTCAGGGGGTGTAAATCAGCTGTAACTCCATTGGAGTAAAGGGGTGAAGTGGTGCGTGGTTCTGTATCATTCCTACCATCTTCGAGCTGGGATTCCCCTGAAGCCAAGAATTTCCCCGCGCTCCCTTCTCTAACCGGACAGCAGATGGCGCTAGAGGGCTCACCCTCCTCCCCTGCAGACCCTGGTTAATTCCCACAGCCTGAGGTCCGGGCTGTCCTCAATGTCCCCAGCCCAGCCCAGTTCACAGAGCTGCTGTTCCTCCCCGGGGCACACAATGAAACAGCAGCCTCTGTAGGCGGAGAATCCTTCCCCTTGAGAAGGCTGAAACCTGAGGGGAGGGAGAATTCTCATTTCCACTGGCCTCCTGAAAACCTTCCACGGATTGACTCTGCCTCGGTATATTCCTCTGCAAGGGAGAGAAGAAACGGAGCTCACCATGGCCTCAGGGAGTGGAGCTGCTCTGTGGAGCCTTCTCCTCACCTTTGCTTTTCTCTGTGAGTGAAACAAATATTTTCTCATTTTAAAGGGTAAAAAGATGCAGACTCTTAGACGTCAGTGGGGGGCAAGATCTCTTAGCTCTTCATTCCTCTCTCTCTCTATATATCTTAGCTATCTATCTAAGAGCTACTGCACCCATGCCAATGGGACATATCTCAGCCTCTGATCTATTTGGAGAGTAATTTGGTTTGGAGTTATTTGTTAGACTTTCTTGTCCTGATATTTTAAGATTCAGGGAGAGAACAGAACTACATAAACAGATGTTGAAGGAAGGATTTATATCTGTATATCTATCTGTATCTATATATAGACATGTAGATATAGATACTGGGGCTGGAACAAAAGAAGGATGGACGGAGGCTGCAGACAGAAGGCTGGATAGATACAGCCATAGAAAAACAGGCAATGTGACATTCTCATATTCTTCATGTTAACTGCTATTATTTTGTTTCCCTCCAGTCTCCTGCTGCGAAGCCCAAGTGGTTCAGAGCCCCGAGTGGCTGGTTACTGGGGAAGGGAAGGTCTCCACCATGTCCTGCTCTTTCACCAGCGCTTACCAAACCTTTTACTGGTACCAGCAGCTGCCTGGGCAAGGGCCGACCCACCTGCTGACCGCGAGCTCTAATGACAATGTCACTGTGGGGCGGTTCATAGGCGAGCGCCTGGAAAGTGGGAAACGCAGCTCTCTGCACATCACCGACTCCCAGCTGGGGGACTCAGGCAGCTACCTCTGCGCCGTGGATGCACAGTGACACAGGCAGAGCTGGGCTCAGGGCAAAAACCCTCAGCCTCTGACAGGCAGCTTAGGGGAGGAGATGCAGGGACGGATCCTCAGATGGTGTAAAGCTCCAGCGGAGTCAAGGGGGCCATATCATAAGTACCCGGGGACTGGAACCCAGGTCTGCAGATCCTGGGACAGCTGTATGAACATCAGCGTAAATCCGGAGTCACTCCACATGTGTTGATTGTGGTGAGTAGATTACAACAAAATCGATACATGAGTTCATTTTTTCCCCTTTTCTTTCTATGGGACACTTTCGAAAGGAAAGTTCATTACTAAACATTTCCAGTGGGAAAACATATTCCCGTAAGGGAGCCGAATGCAAAAAATCTCTGGCTTCAAAGCTGTAAAATCACCTGCGTTTCAATAGCAACAGTAAACAAACAAAACTAACCTAGCCCGTCCCCCCACTCTCCTTCCCTCAGAAACCGCGACTCCTCTAGGAAAGTCGGAACAAAGTTTTCTGCTCCCCCGTAGCGCGCTGCAGTTCAGACAAGAGCCCGGCAGAGGGCGCTGCCGCGCCGACCGGAGAGCTCCAGAAACCAGCGCGCTCCCTGGTGTTTCTGGACGTCTAGTTCTCCCCCCCCCGCTCCCCCCCAGCCGCCCCCCCCGCCGCCCCCCCCGCCCCCTCCCGGACCCTGCGAGACTTTCTAGCAGCTCAGCGGAAAGGCAGCTACCAACCAAGCTCGGAGAGATTTGATGCTTGACGCCAAGAGTCACGATTTAATTCGGAGCGGACGCAGCGTTCCCGGATTCCTTCAGCCCTCAGAAGACAGAGGCCGGCTTCCCTCTGCGAGGAAAGGGCCTAATTCGTTTCTTCTGACATTGCTGGGGGCGGGGGGGTGCCTGAGTGGAGAGAAAACGGAGCTGCTCCTCTTGCAGAAGCGCAGAGACACCGAATCTTCATTGAGAGGTTGCTTAAAACCCTGGCCTCCATGACTGCGCTGCTCCTTGTTTCCAGCGAGTCAGATTCCCACGTGGCATTTCTGGGCATTATTCCCCTCCCCCGTATTTATTAATTTTCACCTGTGTCCAGGTGTCCTTCTCGGCGACACTTCACGCTGCTGCTTCTGCTGCTGCCAGTTTCCCTGTCTGTGTCTGGGGGATTTTTCATGCTCTGGTTTTATTTTATTCCCAGGCGGAGCGGTGGACGGGAAGGTTTCTCAGCCTGCTGCGCTGCTTTTCCTGGCGGGGGGCAGCGCTGACCTCCCCTGTAACCACAGTGTCGCTGGCTACGAGAGAATTTGTTGGTACTCTCAGCGCCCCGGAGCTGCCCCTCGAGCTGTGATCTCTGGCTACAAGTCCGCGGAGACGTCGGAGCGGTTTGAACTGTCCATTGACCCCTCCGGCCGGTCCGCCCCGCTGCGCATCACCAAGGTGGCCGTGGAGGACTCGGGGGTGTATTACTGCGCCGTGAGAGGCACAGCGAGAGGAAATGCAGGGCGAGCTGAACAAAAACCTCCCCGAGTCTCAGCTTCCTTCTCTTCCTGCCCAGGACTCCCACACAGATAATCAAATTGCGGGCTGGGATCCTCAGAGGAGCCAGGAGATTCAACCCACTGAACCCCAGTGAGCAATAAGCACCTGACGCCCTTGGGCTCTTTTGAAAATCTCAGCTTTGAACAACACCATATAGAAATTCATGACTACATCCAAAGTGACTCAGGCAATTAGAAGCCTAATTGTTATGGTCTTGCAATGAAAATAAGCCTCCGAAGGGTTAGATTTGCAAAGGTATTTAGGGACCTAAAGATACAGAGAGGCACCAGGGATCAGATTTGCAGAGGTACTTAGGTGCCTAAAGAATCTGCTGGTGCCTAGTAGGATTTTGAAAAGCACCTAACTCCCATTGGCTTCCCTGGAAGTTAGGGGCCTAGCTGCATTTGGAAACCTCATTAGGCACCTGGCCTCTGAGTCTTTGGGCTCCCAAATACTGTTTTGACCAGAGCTTATAGTCAAAGTCTGGGGCCCTGTGGATGTCCCTGTTGGGAGCAGAAATTAGAGTCGCAGAGGCCATCTACTCTCCCACCTGCCGAGGTGCAGGGTTGGGGGGCTTGGTAATAGATATTTATTTGCTGTGGTTTTACGGCTTTACAAAGAACTGGCAAAGGCCTGTGTTAGGATATAGATATTCAGGCCTGTCTGTAAAGGCCTGTACTTTAAGAATTTAGGTGTATTCTTATCACTTGGCTAGTTAGAGGTATAAAAGAAAGAATCAAAATCACTGTCTGCCAATGTAAGGTCCTTCTCTTACTGTGACAGTCTGGGGCCCTGTTCTTAGGCTAAGGCCTTTGGCTAAGCGACAGAGGCAGCCATAAGCTGGGAAGCGACTGGTCACATCCTCACATTCCAAAGTAGTCACATGGAAAGAAGGTGCTATTGGGCTGTTAGGAATACAATCCTGTCCTGATAGTGCCTATCAGCTCCAGAGAAAGGGAAGTGCCTAGAAGATGTAAAAGAATACTTAGTTTGATAGCATCCTGTCTGGCAAGAACTCACTTATCAATACTGGGATGTGAAATCCTCACTTCTGTATTGTCTTGCCATTATAGTTCCCACTTTGCTATTGTTTGTCTGTATAATCTCTGCCTGGTTCTGTGATTGTTCCTGTCTGCTGTATAATTAATTTTGCTGGGTGTAAACTAATTAAGGTGGTGGGATATAATTGGTTACATAATCATGTTACAATATGTTAGGATTGGTTAGTTAAATTTTAGTAGAATGATTGGTTAAGGTATAGCTAAGAATATTACTATATAAATTAGGGGCAAACAGGAAGTAAGTTGGGGTTCAAAAATAAGGAAAAAGGAACTTGTATTTAAGCTTGCTGAGAGTTCACCCCAATAAACATCGAATTGTTTGCACCTTCGGACTTTGGGTATTGTTGCTCTCTGTTCATGTGAGAAGGACCAGGGAAGTGGGAGAGTGAAGGAATAAGCTACAGCCTGTAGCTCTGAATGCAGAGGGAATAAAACAGCAGGAACCAGCTTCTCTTGCTTCAGCCAACACCAGGTTCCGAAGTGCTCTCGCTGGCTTTCCCCAGGGACCCACTATGCACACACCATCCAGGCTGCTGCTTGGCTTTCGGCGTCCTCTCTGTTCCTGTCTGTTTTCAGTTTCTCTGTGTTCTTGCCTCCCCTTCCTCTCCCCCTCAGGAATCATTTCAGAAAAATCGGGGGCAGGGGGAAGCTGTGTGAGCATACAAAACATTAGATGTAATTATATTATATCCTGCAACAACTGGGGAAATGGGGAGGAAGTGGAGCACCTAGGAAAAGTCTGAGAGGAGGCAAGCCAAGGTTATGGGGACAATTGTCCCATAGCAAATGACCCCCCCTGAATCCCCATCTATTTACAATACCCACTGGAACCACCCCACCCCAACTTGAGCAGACTCTACTAGGCTTTATTTTAGGTGTGATCCCTTAAGCGTTTCTTACAACTCTCTTAAGTGAAGGGCATGTTCACACATCAGTTTGAACAAGTACTGAGCCTTTAAGTCATGAAGGCACTGTTGAAAATTGTGCCCCAAATCCCCAAGGGTGTACTTCCACCTGCAGTGATGTAGGTCTGTTACTGCATCGGAGTGACTCTGGAGATACTACATGGCTGTGAGCGATGGCCCAGTTTCACCCCATCCTTCTGTTAATGGCTCTCAGAAAGCGCCTTTCCATCACAAGAATAACACAACTTAGAGTGACCCTCTTCTATCCAGCACCATCACCCACCCAACCAGAATTCTTCTTCCTTGATGTTACTATTAATCCTCTACCCCCTGCATCTCACCCTGACACCCCTTCTCCTCTTCCCCACCTTCCATCTCACCCTGACACCTCCCTCCTCTACCCCACCGTGCATCTCACCCTGACACCCCTTCTCCTCTTCCCCACCCTCCATTTCACCCTGACACCTCCCTCCTCTACCCCACCGTGCATCTCACCCTGACACCCCTTCTCCTCTTCCCCACCCTCCATTTCACCCTGACACCTCCCTCCTCTACCCCACCGTGCATCTCACCCTGACACCCCTTCTCCTCTTCCCCACCTTCCATCTCACCCTGACACCCCCCTCTCCTCTTCCCTACCTTCCATTTCACCCTGACACCTCCCTCCTCTACCCCACCGTGCATCTCACCCTGACACCCCTTCTCCTCTTCCCTACCTTCCATCTCAGCCTGACACCCCCCAACTGCTCTTCCTTACCTTCCATCTCACCCTGACACCCCTTCTCCTCTTCCGCACCCTCCATCTCACAAATACACACAATCTCTATCAGACACTCCTCTTCTCTCTCAATCTGTCCGCACCGCTTTCTCCTTCCCCCTACATTCTTTCACTCCCTGGCCCTTGCAAACACTGGGGGCAGTCAGTGGATGGGGGCCAGCGAAAGGCAATTTATCCCTAGGGTCCCTCTGAAGTTTCATGCTCACTGAATCAATTCTCTTGCTGGTTTTCACTCCTAGTGGCCCCGGGCAGAGCCAAGATCCAGCAGCTGGGCTCCACAGAAGTTTTGGAGGGAGACGAACTGAACCTCACCTGCTCTCACCCCGCCACCAAGGCGAGTGACAGCACAGTCTGGTACTGGCAGCTTGCAAACCAGGGGACCCCGTTTTATAGTTACCAGATACAAAGAAACTGCCAAGAGCCCTGAGCCAAAGGGAGCTCGCAGTGTTTTCCCCAGGAATTCAAATTAGGGGGGGGTGTTCAAATTTACTTGGGGGAGGGAGGGTCAGGGCCTATGAGGGGTGAGATCATGAGGGTGAAGGTGGGCTGTATGGCACCATAGTAAAAACTGAAAAATGTTTCATGACCATTTTATTAGATTTTAAAATCATCACACAAATTAAAGTTGGCTACTCAAGCCATCTATGAAGCACTTTTTGAACCTTGTTCACTTTTTGGTTTCTTGTTATAGTTTTGCACAACTCTGTTAATGAACTTCTTGAATGCAATGCATTCATCTTTGGTGGCTTCTCGGGTGTCTGGTACTTCCATTCCTTCAGTTGATATGCTCATTAGTTCATTCACAGGATCAGGCAGAAGGCGACTTCTTTCAAAACACAAAATTCTATTCAATGATGAAAAAGAACGCTCAACTGTAGCTGTTGTGACTGGGAGTAGCAAGAGATGAATTCCTGCTTCTTTCAGCCCAGGAAACAGAGCACAAAGATCCAGTCGAGCCATTAGTGATGATAAAAAAGAAGTTGAAGTCAAATCTTCATTCATTTGTCGTATGATATTCCACTCTGTGTTCAAATTCTCTATTCTGTCCTGCGCACATGGCAGCCCCATTGCTGGTCGTGCCTCACTCCACTCAACTGCCAGTGTTTTATAAGACAGGCATCTGTAAAAGCTACATGGTGGTTGAGTAGAATCTAGAAGTCTCTGTTATAGATTTTTAAGAATCAAGGCTGTGTATTTTTTCAGTTGTCTTAACAAACACTTCTTGTCCTCTTCACTTAAGGATTCTATATAAATGCCTTCATTAGTCAACTTCTGGACTGAAGTCCTTGCTTCTTCCAGTACTTTTTCAATGGATAGCTCTCTGATCCAAATGTAGCCTCTATTGCTGGACAAAGATCTACTACTGTCCTAGCAGATGCCTGGATGACATTGTTTAATGACCTAAGTGGTTTCAACAGTAGACTTACAAGAGAGAGAATGGCAATAGTCTTCTCTAAATGTAGTAGCAAAAGTAATCCACAAGCCTCACTACTTAGATCCATCCCATCTTGGTAGATATTTTCTAAAGCCAGTAATAATGGCTGGAGTAATTTTAAGACAATAGCCAAGGATCGCTCGTGAGAAAGCCAGAGGGTTTTCCCAGGTTGGAGTAATTTGAGCTTCAGTCCCAGCGTATCGTCTATTTTCCAGGATATTCAGTCTTTTTGGACTCTTGCTGAAAAAAGAATATAATGAAGACATTAAATGTACCGCTTTTTGAATGTCTTTTGAAGATTCTGCAGCTCGTCCTAGCGCTAGTTGGCGTAGGTGGCCTCTGCAGTGTGTATAGGAGAGACTTGGGTTACACTTTTCTCTGAGCAAAGCTTGTGCTCCACCATGTCTTCCAGAGAAGTTTGCAGCTCCATCAAATGCACAAGCAGCCATGTGTTTGGGGTCCCACTGACAAGCATTTAACTCTTCTAAGATGTGGATTGTCACAGATGCAGCCGATGTGTCTTCTATAACTTGAACATCTAGAAATGCATCTATTGGCCTACCACTGACATCAAGATAACATACACAGTGACTTAATACTTGATGACCATTTGCATCGGTGCGTTCATCAGCCATGCATGCAATTTTTTTGAATGTGATGAGAGAGTTCTTCACTTTTTCAACTGTTGAGTCTTTCACTGTTGCACCGCATGCGTCTAGCCAGTCACTTGAGTTTCTTGCAGAAAGACAGTGAGCATTTGCTGGTCTTGTTCAGAAACAGTGTTCAACTTCAGGATGAACAAGTGACAATGCACTTAACATTGGCCTCCAGTTTGTAGTGTGTGGTATCTCTTGCTTAAATAGAAAGTAGGATGCCACAGCCATGTTTGTTCGCATGAACTGTGTTGTGTCTCCAACATTCTTAACAGCCTCATTAACACTCACCGGTGTTGTCCTTGGTGACTGGAGACTCAGAGTTCAGTGTAGGATTCATACAAGGTTCAGGCACTCGGCAACATTCAGGGCACACCCAGAGTGTTGTGCAGGAGCTGTGCACACACGGCTCCTCTCAAGGGCATGAAACTTGGAATCTCGCCCAGATGACACGAACTGTGGGAAGCCTCCCAGGACTGGGCTCAAGGCCTGAGAGCAAGGAATGCGGTAGATAGAAATTGGTAAATAAGAATGTTAAACAAAGCCAGTGTATTCCTTTTATCTGTTGGAGAATGTAATGCGCGGGGGGAGAGAAAGAATAAAGGAGAGGGTGGAAAGCTGACAGGGAGAAGTCCGTTGGCAGACCAACCTGTTTGCTTGCTAAAAGCTTTGTGCTGTCTTGTATTTGAACCACAACAACTGGAGCCCAAACGTGGGGCCCTCAGCACTCACCTCGCCTGGCAAGGGTTTCAGACGCGTCACTCATCCGCTTCGCGGATCCCGGTGAGTATTTTTCATTGTGGTAAGTATGGGAAGCTCCCTCTCTGCTTTGCAAGTGCAACACCGTAATGAGCTACAGTATTTGCTGCGTAAGGCTCAGCATGACTGCCCCACTTGAGAAATCACTCTCCTGCTGCAGGAGGTGAGTGCCCAATGCCCGTGGTACCCTGAAGCCGGAACCCTTAAGCTAGCAGACCGGGAGTGGTTGGGCCAGACATTGCACAAAGAGCCTTGGGCGCCCGTGCAGGCTCTACATGCCTGGCACCTCTGCCGCGATGCAATACAGCTTGTCGCCTCGGACAGACCCTCCCTCGCGAGGCTGGTGATCTCGCCACTCCCGTCCGCTCCTGCAGCCATCCCCCCTCCTGGCGATGCGACATAATGTGTCGCCTCGGAAAGACCCTCTCCCGCGCCAACAGAGGGGCTGCCGATCCCGCCACCCCCGTCCGCTCCTGCAACCATCCCTCCCCCTGCTTCGCCCCCAGTGCCTCTATTACCACTGCCTCCCTGGCCTTCCCCACTGGAGCCGGTGTGTGATCGCCATCTCCTCGTGGGGCCCCATGCTCCGGGGCCCCCCGGGGGGTCGTCCGCGTCTGCTCAGGGACTTTTGCTGATGCAACAAATGGTTCACGCAGCGAAGACTCGCTCAGATCTTACAGCAGAGGAGCTAGCTGATCTGGTCTCAGTTTGTCCGGTGACCTGGCAGGATGATGGCCAGGGCAACCAGGTTGCAAACTGGGTCAGTTTGCCTTACTCGGTGATCCGAGAGGTAAAGAAAGCGATTCGCGAGTTCGGCCTGATTAGCACGTATGTACGTGGTCTCATTGAAGGGCTAGGTACTGGGTACACCCTGGTCACTGAAGACTGGAAGGCGCTGTTGCGCATGATGCTGACGCCCAGTCAGTATGTTATTTGGCTTAGTGAGTATCGGCAGATGGCGAAACACCAAGCCCAGGTATATAGCGAGCAAGGTATCATTTATGAGCACTTGGCAGGGGAGGGCCAGTTTGCTACCGTTCAGATGCAGTCTCAACTCCCTCAGGCTGTCTTCCCCATTATTTCCACCTGCACCCAGCATGCTTTCTGGAAGGTCCCGGATTCAGGCAAGCCTACCAAAAGCTTTGCCAGTATCCGTCAGGGTGCGTCAGAGTCCTTTATGGATTTTACCAACAGATTGCAGGAGGCTATCCTCCAACAGGTGGATAACCCTGCGGCAGCTCAGGAGATCCTGTTAAAAATGGCGGTTCAAAATGCGAACGACGATTGCCGCCGTGCTCTCCAGGCGGCACAAGCCACTGGCGTTCTAGAGCTGTCGGACATGCTGCGGGCGTGCCAAAACATCGGCACCCAAGCCCATAAGGCTGGAGTTCTGGCCGCCGCCCTGCGGAAAAGCGGGAAGGAGGGGAAGCGTTGTTACCGCTGTGGTAAGGAGGGTCACTTTCAGCGGGAGTGCCGCTCATCGACGGCGCCCGCCCGCCCCTCAAAGAAGTGCCCCAAGTGTCGGAAGGGCTATCACTGGGCTAATCAGTGTCGTAGCAGGTCGGGAAACCACACGACGGGTCTCCCCCGAACCCAGGGCCAAACGGGGGTGTTTCCCACTCAGACAACTGTTCCTCTGCCTTAAAATCCATAGATTCCATGAGGGCGGCGACTGCCAGAAGTGCAGAGCTTGATTTGATTATGCAGGAGGACGCTGATTTTCAGTTGCCGGGGGAGGTTTGCACCATACCTACACAGGTGACGGGACCTCTCCCTGCCGGATTTGTGGGTCTGGTTCTCCCTCGCTCACACGCTGGGAAACAGGGTTTTTTTGTTATCCCAGGGGTCATTGACGCCGATTACACCGGCGTTATTAAGGTTCAGGTGTGGACCCATCTTCCGCAGTCGCTCCCGCGTGGATGGTCAATTGCGCAATTGATTTTAGTCCCCTATCAGGTGCCAGCCGCAGAGGATCGAGCCCGGGGCAGGAACGGCTTTGGATCAACGCTGTCTCAGTTGCCTTCTCACGACACGTCCTCTCCACTTGTTGCTCTAACAATGTCGGTCCGCCCCTAGAAACCTCAGTTAACACTTCTCTTAAATAATGTTCCTTTTACAGGGCTGGTGGACACTGGAGCTGACGTTATGGTGATTCGTGATCCGGAGTGGCCGGTCGGTTGGCCAACAGTTCCTTCTAAAGAGTTGTGGGGGATCGTGGGTAGCAAACCCGGGTGCCAAAGTTTGTCTTGGGTCACTGTCATAAATATAAAGGGAAGGGTAAACCCCTTTGAAATCCCTCCTGGCCAGGGGAAAGCTCCTCTCACCTGTAAAGGGTTAAGAAGCTAAAGGTAACCTCGCTGGCACCTGACCAAAATGACCAATGAGGAGACAAGATATTTTCAAAAGCTGGGAGGAGGGAGAGAAACAAAGGGTCTGTGTGTCTGTCTATATTCTGTCTTTGCCGGGGATAGACCACGAATGGAGTTTTAGAACTTTTAGTAAGTAATCTAGCTAGGTACGTGTTAGATTATGATTTCTTTAAATGGCTGAGAAAAGAACTGTGCTGAATAGAATAACTATTTCTGTCTGTGTATCTTTTTTGTAACTTAAGGTTTTGCCTAGAGGGGTTCTCTATGTTTTGAATCTAATTACCCTGTAAGGTATCTACCATCCTGATTTTACAGGGGGGATTTCTTTATTTCTATTTACTTCTATTTTTATTAAAAGTCTTCTTGTAAGAAAACTGAATGCTTTTTCATTGTTCTCAGATCCAAGGGTTTGGGTCTGTGGTCACCTATGCAAATTGGTGAGGCTTTTTATCCAACATTTCCCAGGAAAGGGGGGGTGCAAGTGTTGGGAGGATTGTTCATTGTTCTTAAGATCCAAGGGTCTGGGTCTGTAGTCACCTAGGCAAATTGGTGAGGCTTTTTACCAAACCTTGTCCAGGAAGTGGGGTGCAAGGTTTTGGGAAGTATTTTGGGGGGAAAGATGTGTCCAAACAGCTCTTCCCCAGTAACCAGTATTTGTTTGGTGGTGGTAGCGGCCAATCCAAGGACAAAGGGTGGAATATTTTGTACCTTGGGGAAGTTTTGACCTAAGCTGGTAAAGATAAGCTTAGGAGGTTTTTCATGCAGGTCCCCACATCTGTACCCTAGAGTTCAGAGTGGGGGAGGAACCTTGACAGTCACAGTCTCTAAACCAGGAGGCCGTGCCCTTGCTACAATCCGCCCTTTTGTACTCCCTGTCCACCTCAATATTTGGGGCCACGACTTACTTGTAAAGCTGGACACCACCCTCGATATTAGTATATAATGGCCCAAAATCCTCCCTCATCCACCTTGCCATCCGCATTACCATTGGTATGGCAATCCTTAGAGCCCGTATGGATTGACCAGTGGCCCCTCCCCCTAGAAAAGCTGAAAGTGCTTCATTCACTTGTACAACAAGATTTGCACGCACAGCGCTTGGAGAGCTCCACTAGTCCTTGGAACTAGCTGCTGTTATTTTGGCCTTTCAACTTTTTGCTGACTGTCCCTTTAATTTGATCGTGGACACGCATTATGTTTATCAGGTAATTGATCATTTACCCCTTGCCCTCATCACTCCTCAGGTTGATGCGGACCTTCTTCGCCTGTTTTTGTCTTTACAGTATCTCCTCACCACTCGTAATTTCCCTTATTTTGTTGCTCATATTCGCAGTCATACCCGTCTGCCTGGGCTAATCACTGAAGGCAATGCGCGCGCTGATCATGCTTTACGTGGTCAGGTAAATTCCCTTTTTTCTGACTCCACTGAAAGCCATTTCTTTTTTCAGTCTGCCTCTGTTTTGGCCCGACAGTTTTACATTCCTGCTGATCATGCACGTTCTATTGTTTGTTCCTGCCCCCACTGTGCCGCTGCTGCCCCTACCTTTTCTTATGCCGTTAACCCCAGAGGTACCGCAGCGAATCAGCTGTGGCAAATGGATGTCACTCACGTGCCACAATTCCGCCCCTATTCGTTTTTACATGTTTCCATTGATACCTATTCGGGATTCCTCTGGGTGACCCCACAGCGTGGGGAAGCCACTCCCAAAGTTAGTCACCATTTGCTAGCCTGTTTTGCTGTTATGGGTCGCCCGAGCCAGATAAAAACGGATAATACCCCAGCCTATTGCTCCACAGCCCTCTCCACCTTTTGTGCCCAATGGGACGTCCGTCTCAAACACGGGTTCCCTTATAATTCCACAGGCCAAGCTATTGTTGAACGTGCAAATTGCACACTAAAAACCTTGCTCGACAAACAATTAAAACAAGGGGAGCTGCGTCTCCAAACCTTAGGAGACATTCAGCAACAAATGCATATCCTTTTGTTTACTTTAAATAATTTAACGCTGAACGCAGATCAGCAGACCCCCACGGATTGGCATTTTCATAAGTCCGAGGTACTGGAAAGACCGCGTGTCTATTACCGTCAGCTGCCTGATCCACAATGGCTGGGCCCAGTGCCTTTAATCACTTGGGGTCAGGGATATGCTGCTGTGTTTCTCCCTGCAGGACCGTTGTGGGTTCCGGCCTGGTGTGTGCGACCGGCACTGAAACAGCATGGCGTGGCACCAGGGGATATTGAACCCCATACCGGAGTTTCAGCTGACCTTGGAGGAGAACGCGGTGCCTCCTGGGTCGACAATGGCGGGATGGAAACGGAGGAGGCGTAGCGTCCCAAGCCAGCCCGTGACATGGGGAGAAGTAAAAGCATTGGTCGCCACGGCTCAGCGAAGACTGGCAGCAAATCAACAGCCAGAGACTCCTGAGACTTTGTTTGTGGCAATTCTCACCCAAATTACTGCTAATTCTGTATTGATTGTATGCCTTTTGTGCCTGCTATTCCCTGTAGGGGTTGGCTCGGGAGTGCTTCCTCTGTTACGGGCCCGAATGACATATAACCTGTGGGAAAGATTGGCTTCAATAGCAAATGTTACCCACTTTTGTTTATCTGATTTTGTAGCAGCTGAAGAATTGTTAGGTATGTGCCTTATTCCAGTATGCCATCACCCTGAGGAAATTGGGAATGAGATGATGCTCGCTGCTTACGCGAACCTCTCTTCCCAGTACTCTAGCATGGCTAATTGGGGCCCGGCCAACTACACTTTACCTTCTTAAGCTTATTTTTTGCTGTTGCTGTGTGCAATGTATTTCCTTTTTGTTAAGGCTTTGTCGAGACCCGCCCTGGCAGGCTCCACGAGTTATGACCTTGTCTGTCTGGGAGTTAATTGGCTTGCAAAAGCAAATTGATGGCTACCATGAGATGGCCGAGCACAAATAAACAAAAAAGGAGGGGATGTAGGATTCATACAAGGTTCAGGCACTCGGCAACATTCAGGGCACACCCGGAGTGTTGTGCAGGAGCTGTGCACACACGGCTCCTCTCAAGGGCATGAACCTTGGAATCTCGCCCAGATGACACGAACTGTGGGAAGCCTCCCAGGACTGGGCTCAAGGCCCGAAAGGAAGGAATGCGGTAGATAGAAATTTGTAAATAAGAATGTTAAACAAAGCCAGTGTATTCCTTTTATCTGTTGGAGAATGTAATGAGCATGGGGAGAGAAAGAATAATGGAGAGGGTGGAAAGCTGACAGGGAGAAGTCCGTTGGCAGACCAACCTGTTTGCTTGCTAAAAGCTTTGTGCTGTCTTGTATTTGAACCACAACAGTTCAGAGGTGCTTTCACATGAGTTCACCTCCCAGGTGGGGGCAAGAAGGCACCTTGCTTGTTCCTCCAGCTGCTCACGGTTCGCTCTGGACACTGTTGTTCGCTGTGCCACCGTTCACTCCTTCGCTCTGTTGTCAATGGCCCTGAGCCGTCACCTTCGGCTGCCACCTCCACCGTGACCTCTGCGAGTGGGTCTCTTGAGGTTCCACCAGCTCTCCGTGATTTCAGCTGAGCTCTCAGTGCGGGAACCTCGCTGCTGGTGCAGGCTGGGCCGTCTCTGCCACAGAAACCCTGTCCCACCGCAGGTCTACGTGCTTAGACCTGATTCTCAGTGATTTCAGCTGTAGTGGTCACTTAACAAAACAAAGACTATCTATGGAGCCTAATCAGCTCTGTCTTTAAAGAGTGGAGAGGGGCAGGTCTAATAGTACTTGTGACTCAGGCAGACCATCAAGGAAAACAACTGTACCCCCCCCTCGCCATGCCCTCAATCAGCACAGGCTAAGGGCAGTTCTACTGCCCTTTACTCAGACAATAAGAATAACAACATTTCATTCCCCCCCCCCCGCCCCGCATTCAAGGGATTTGTAACCCAACCCCAGCCAAAATCTATCACTTGGGCAACACAGCTCTCTTTGCTGGATACCTAGGTAGATTAGGTGTGACTGTAAATACAATCTGGTCCTGAAGCCTTTTCCTCCACCCCCAGCTCATCACTAGCTGTCAGGGAGAGCTCATTTAGACTTTGCTTACAAATTATCATTTGAAATTATTAGGTTGGTCAACATCACCAAAATGAATGCACTGATGGTAATAAAACCAACAGCTGTGTAAGGAAGCTAGTCTATGTTCATACTTTTCAAATCTATTATACTTTTTCAGTTACATGTATTTTATCATACACTGCATATGCTTTTAAAGTGTGTATTAATGTTTCAATTTCAATTCAAATTTCCAAACAATCACTAAATTGGCAACACTGCATGTAACTAGTTCATAAAACTGGGGGGGGGTGTTGGGGAAATTCGGGGGGAGGGAATAAACACCCCCCATACGGGGGGTGTAGGGAAATCCCTTCTGTATATCTTTGCCGACAGAAAGTCTGGCACCCTGGCCCTGCACAGGGTGAGGCTGGCAGATGCTGCAGTGTATTTCTGTGCTCGGAGCAACAAGGTGTGATAGCCAGGGAGGGGCCTAGTGCAATAAATATCCCACCCCTACTCTGGGGCTGGGGAGGGGAGAGGAACAGAACATGGGGCTTCCGTGGGTGCAGGGGAGAGGGGCGACCAGGGAGAACAAAAAGAGAGGAATATAACTGTGACGAAGTGGGACTGTTCTTAATGTTTCCTCTGAATAGTGTGGGGGTGCCTCAGTTTCCCCTATGCAGTTCTTAAGTATCTAGGTGGTGGGGTAAGGGTGTAGGATCACTGCAGAGCCCTAGAGGGCAGGTGTGTGCAGGGGTCTGGACACAGAGAATGGCCAACACCCTGTTTCCTGGCAACTGATGGCCTGGGCCCTTCCCCCCTGCAAGGTGAGAGCTAAAGGGTTGGAAAAGGAATTAGGTGACCTGGCCCGGGAAAGGGACAAAGCCCAGAGGAGGAGGGGCTGGAGAGAGTTTCAGTTTGGGACTGGCTGGGACATGGAGTGAAGTGCAGAGGTGATTGTCTGGCTCACTGCCCCCCAAAATGGACCCAGCTGAGGGGTCCTGTTCTCTGCACCTACAAGCTCTGTGTTAGACCATGTTCCTGTCATCTAATAAACCTTCCGTTTTACTGGCTGGCTGAGAGTCATGTCTGACTGTGGAGTTGGGGGCAGGACCCTCTGGCTTCCCCAGGAGCCCCGCCTGAGTGGACTCGCTGGGGGAAGCGCAGGGAGGGGCAGAGGATGCTGAATGCGCCGAGGTCAGACCCAGGAAGGTGGAAGCTGGGTGAGCTGTGTGTCCTGCAGACAGGCTGCTCCGGGAGAGGAGACTTCCCCAGAGTCCTGCCTGGCTTCATAGGGAGCAGTTCCAGAGCATCGCGCAGGGACTCCGTGACAATAACACTTAGGGCCAAATTTACAAAAATGTCTCTATGTGCCTAATTATTTACACATTCAACTAGTGAGATTTGATACTTTGGAAAATTTCTAAGAAAGTCCCCCTTAAGAGGGAATTAAGAAGAACAGTAAAGGAAGGGTAAAACCATGGAAGTAAATAAACCCTTCCAAGATATCCGCAAGCACGTTATCTATCTAGATAGATAAGTTATCTATCTAGCCAACTATCTATCACCATATGCCGCCATCTCTCTCTCTCTTTCTCTCTCCCCCTCCTCCTCCCCTATGGACCCATCTATCTATCTATCTATCTATCTATCTATCTATCTATCTATCTATCTATCTATCTATCTATCTATCTATCTATCTATTAATTAATAGGAAGCAGACAAAACAAACACAAGGAAGTATTTCTTCACACAACGCACCATCAGCCTTTGCCAGAGGATGTTGTGAAGGCCAAGACTATAACAGGGTTCAAAAAAGAACTAGATAAATTCATGGAGGATAGGTCCATCGATGGCTATCAGCCAGGATGGGCAGGGATGTTGTCCCTAGCCTCTGTTTGCCAGGGACTGAATGACAGGGGATGGATCACTGGATAATTGCCCTGTTCTGTTCATTTCCTCTGAAGCACCTAGCATTGGCCACTGTCAGAAGACAGAATAGATGGACCTTCGGTCTGACCCAGTGTGGCTGTTCTTATGTTCTTATCTATCTATCCATCCCCATATGCACCCATCTATCTATCTCTCCATCCATCTATCTATCAAGTCAACACCATCCTTGTCTTGGATCTGCGGGGTTGTGGCGAACAGCAGAGAGGCTAACAGAGGGAGTTTGCCTTGGATATCCCTGAGAGGAGGTACGCTAAGGGCTGCATTAGGGAGGCTGTGTTGGTGAGTATCTGAGTGTCTGTTGTGCCGACAGTTTGACCGTGTGCTTGATTGGTTGTTTGAAAAGTGTGAATTGGGAGTGCTTTGTTCCAGGTGAGCCTTGAGTGGGCCTGACTGTTATAAAAAGCCAGTCAGCTGAGCGGCGAACGGTAGAGAGGCTAATAGAGGGAGTTTGCCTGGGAGTTCGCCCAGGGAGAGGCTACTGAGGCTTACATCTTGCCGGCTTCTCTGAGTAGTTTCTACAACTCCTGAGGAAGCTCGTAGAAGGAAGGTAATATGGATTGGGAGTGTTCAGCTGTTATGACCTGCACTGGATGTGCCATGTTTGTCTTTCTTCCACAGGACAGAAGTGACTTTGTCTGTACAAAGTGCAAGCTGGTCTCCATACTGGAAGAGAAGGTTCAAGGTCTGGAGAAACAAGTATCGACCTTGCATTGCGTAAGAGAAACTGAAGATTTCCTGGCCAGACGTCAGGATATGCTTCTTCGGACACAAGGTTCTGAAGATTCAGAGCAGGCTGCGCAACAGGGACAGGAGGACGGTGAAGAAATTTGGCAGCATGTGACCTCCAGAAGAAGAAATGGGAGCGTCCATGTACCAGCAGGGCAGATACAGGTAAGTAACCATTTTCATGTTCTCTCCACAGGTACTAATGCGGAGAGTGGACTAGATGATAGATCTGAGGGAAGGGAGCAGAAGGAGACACCGCCGATTGGAAGGCATGAGATGCACAGTCCTAGGGTTGGGGGTTCCACGACCACCGCTCCCAAGAGGAGGAGGCGGGTGGTGGTGGTTGGGGACTCTCTCCTCAGGGGGACTGAGTCATCTATCTGACGCCCCGAATGGGAAAACTGAGAAGTCTGCTGCTTGCCAGGAGCTAGGATTCATGATGTGACGGAGAGACTGCCGAGACTCATCAAGCCCTCAGATCGCTGCCCCTTCCTGCTTCTTCACGTGGGCACCAATGATACTGCCAAGAATGACCTTGAGCGGATCACTGCAGACTTCGTGGCTCTGGGAAGAAGGATACAGGAGTTTGAGGCACAAGTGGTGTTTTCGTCCATCTTCCCTGTAGAAGGAAAAGGCCTGGGTAGGGACCGTTGAATCGTGGAAGTCAACGAATGGCTACGCAGGTGGTGTCAGAAAGAAGGCTTTGGATTCTTTGACCATGGGATGGTGTTCCAAGAAGGAGGAGTGCTAGGCAGAGACGGGCTCCACCTAATGAAGAGAGGGAAGAGCATCTTCACAAGCAGGCTGGCTAACTTAGTGAGGAGGGCTTTAAACTAGGTTCACCAGGGCAAGGAGACCAAAGCCCTGAGGTAAGTGGGGACGTGGGATACCGGGAGGAAGCATGAGCAGGAGTGCGCGAGAGGGGAGGGCTCCTGCCTCATACTGAGAAAGAGGGACCATCAGCGAGTTATCTCAAGTGCCTATACACAAATGCAAGAAGCCTGGGAAAGAAGCAGGGAGAACTGGAAGTCCTGGCACAGTCAAGGAATTATGATGTGATTGGAATAACAGAGACTTGGTGGGATAACTCACATGACTGGAGCACTGTCATGGATGGATATAAACTATTCAGGAAGGACAGGCAGGGCAGAGGAGGTGGGGGAGTTGCACTGTATGTAAGGGAGCAGTGTTCTTGCTCAGAGCTCAAGTATGAAACTGCAGAAAAACCTGAGAGACTCTGGATTAAGTTTAGAAGTGTGAGCAACAAGGGAGTTGTCATGGTGGGAGTCTGCTATACACCACCAGACCAGGGGGATGAAGTGGATGAGGCTTTCTTCTGGCAACTCACAGAAGTTACTAGATCAAAGGTCCTGGTTCTCATGGGAGACTTCAATCATCCTGATATCTGCTGGGAGAGCAATACAGTGATGCAGAGACAATCCAGGAAGTTTTTGGAAAGCGTAGGGGACAATTTCCTGGTGCAAGTGCTGGAGGAACCAACTAGGGGCAGAGCTCTTCTTGACCTGCTGCTCACAAACCAGGAAGAATTAGTAGGGGAAGCAAAAGTGGATGGGAACCTGGGAGGCAGTGACCATGAGACGGTCGAGTTCAGGATCCTGACACAAGGAAGAAAGGAGAGCAGCAGAATACGGACCCTGGACTTCAGAAAAGCAGACTTTGACTCCCTCAGGGAACTGATCATAGAATCATAGAATCATAGAATATCAGGGTTGGAAGGGACCCCAGAAGGTCATCTAGTCCAACCCCCTGCTCAAAGCAGGACCAATTCCCAGTTAAATCATCCCAGCCAGGGCTTTGTCAAGCCTGACCTTAAAAACCTCTAAGGAAGGAGATTCTACCACCTCCCTAGGTAACGCATTCCAGTGTTTCACCACCCTCTTAGTGAAAAAGTTTTTCCTAATATCCAATCTAAACCTCCCCCACTGCAACTTGAGACCATTACTCCTCGTTCTGTCATCTGCTACCATTGAGAACAGTCTAGAGCCATCCTCTTTGGAACCCCCTTTCAGGTAGTTGAAAGCAGCTATCAAATCCCCCCTCATTCATCTCTTCTGCAGACTAAACAATCCCAGCTCCCTCAGCCTCTCCTCATAACTCATGTGTTCCAGTCCCTTAATCATTTTTGTTGCCCTTCGCTGGACTCTCTCCAATTTATCCACATCCTTCTTGAAGTGTGGGGCCCAAAACTGGACACAGTACTCCAGATGAGGCCTCACCAATGTCGAATAGAGGGGAACGATCACGTCCCTCGATCTGCTCGCTATGCCCCTACTTATACATCCCAAAATGCCATTGGCCTTCTTGGCAACAAGGGCACACTGCTGACTCAGTGGACTGACTCAGGCAGGATCCCCTGGGAGAATAACATGAGGGGGAAAGGAGTCCAGGAGAACTGGCTGTATTTTAAAGAATCCTTATTGAGGTTACAGGGACTGTCATAAATATAAAGGGAAGGCTAACCACCTTTAAATCTCTCCTGGCCAGAGGAAAAACCCTTTCACCTGTAAAGGGTTAAGAAGCTAAAGATAACCTCGCTGGCACCTGACCAAAATGACCAATGAGGAGACAAGATACTTTCAAAGCTGGAGGGCAGGGTGGGGGGAAACAAAGGGTTCTCTCTGTCTGTTTGTGTGTTGCTTTTGCCGGGACCAGAGCAGGAATGCAGGTCAGAACTCCTGTAAAGGGTTAATAAGCAATCTAGTTAGATATGCGTTAGATTCTGTTTTGTTTAAATGGCTGATAAAATAAGCTGTACTGAATGGAATGCATATTCCTGTTTTTGTGTCTTTTTGTAACTTAAGGTTTTGCCTAGAGGGATTCTCTATGTTTTGAATCTGATTACCCTGTAAGGTATTTACCATCCTGATTTTACAGAAGTGATTCTTTTACTTTTTCTTCAATTAAAATTCTTCTTTTAAGAACCTGATTGCTTTTTCCGTGTTCTTAATATCCAAGGGTTTCGGTCTGTGTTCACCTATGCAAATTGGTGAGGATTTTTATCAAGCCTTCCCCAGGAAAGGGGGTGTAGGGCTTGGGGAGATTTTGGGGGGGAAAACTTTTCCAAGTGGGCTCTTTTCCTGTTATATTTGTTAGACGCTTGGTGGTGGGAGCAATAAAGTCCAGGGACAAAAGAAAAAATAGTTTGTACCTTGGGGAAGTTTTAACCTAAGCTGGTGAAAATAAGCTTAGGGTTTTTTTTCATGCAGGTCCCCACATCTGTACCCTAGAGTTCAGAGTGGGGAAGGAACCTTGACAGGGACAAACCATCCCAATGTGTAGAAAGAATAGTATATATGGCAGGCGACCAGCTTGGCTTAACAGTGAAATCCTTGCTGATCTTAAACACAAAAAAGAAGCTTACAAGAAGTTGAAGATTGGACAAATGACCAGGGAAGAGTATAAAAATATTGCTCGGGCATACAGGAGTGAAATCAGGAAGGCCAAATCACACCTGGAGGTGGAGGTAGCAAGAGATGTTAAGAGCAACAAGAAGGGTTTCTTCAGGTATGTTAGCAACAAGAAGAAAGTCAAGTAAAGTGTGGGCCCCTTACTGAATGAGGGAGGCAACCTAGTGACAGAGGATGTGGAAAAAGCTAATGTACTCAATGCTTTTTTTGCCTCTGTCTTCACGAACAAGGTCAGCTCCCAGACTACTGCACTGGGCAGCACAGCATGGGGAGGACGTGACCAGCCCTCTGTGGAGAAAGAAGTGGTTCGGGACTATTTAGAAAAGCTGGATGAGCACAAGTCCATGGGGCCGGATGCGCTGCATCCGAGAGTGCTAAAGGAGTTGGCGGATGTGATTGCAGAGCCATTGGTCATTATCTTTGAAAACTCATGGTGATTGGGGGAGGTCCCAGATGACTGGAAAAAGGCTAATGTAGTGCCCATCTTTAAAAAAGGGAAGAAGGAGCATCCTGGGAACTACAGGCCTCACCTCAGTCAGCCTCACCTCAGTCCCTGGAAAAATCATGGAGCAGGTCCTCAAGGAATCAATTCTGAAGCACTTAGAGGAGAGGAAAGTGATCAGGAACAGTCAGCATGGATTCACCAGGGCAAGTCATGCCTGACTAATCTAATTGCCTTCTATGATGAGATAACTGGCTCTGTGGATGAGGGGAAAGCAGTGGATGTGTTGCTCCTTGACTTTAGCAAACCTTTTGACACGGTCTTCCACAGAATTCTTGCCAGTATCAGCAAGTTTGCAGATGACACTAAACTGGGAGGAGTGGTAGATACGCTGGAGGTTAGGGATAGGATACAGAGGGCCCTAGACAAATTAGAGGATTGGGCCAAAAGAAATCTGAGGAGGTTCAACAAGGACAAGTGCAGAGTCCTGCACTTAGGACTGAAGAATCCCGTGCACCGCTCCAGACTAGGGACCGAATGGCTAGGCAGCAGTTCTGCAGAAAAGGACCTAGGGGTTACAGTGGACGAGAAGCTGGATATGAGTCAACAGTGTGCCCTCATTGCCAAGAAGGCTGTCAAGGTTCCTTTCCCATTCTGAACTCTAGGGTACAGATTTGGGGACCTGCATGAAAACCTCCTAAGCTTACTTTTACCAGTTTAGGTTAAAACTTCACCAAGGTAGAAACTATTTTACTCTTTGCCCTTGGACTTCCACTGCCACCACCAAACTTTATCTGGGTTCCTGAGAAAACGTAGTTTGGAAACGTTTTTCCCCCAAAAATCCTCCCAACCCTTGTACCCCACTTCCTGGGGAAGATTTGGTAAAAATCCTCACCAATTTGAATAGGTGACCACAGACCCAAACCCTTGGATCTGAGAACAATGAAAAAGCATTCAGTTTTCTTACAAGAAGACTTTTAATAGAAGTAAAAAAGAATCACCTCTGTAAAATCAGGATGGTAAATACCTTACAGGGTAATTAGATTCAAAACATAGAGAATCCCTCTAGGCAAAACCTTAAGTTACAAAAAAGACACGCAGACAGGAATATTCATTCTATTCAGCACAGCTATTTTCTCAGCCATTTAAAGAAATCATAATCTAACACATACCTAGCTAGATTACTTACTAAAAGTTCTAAGACTCCATTCCTGTTCTGTCCCTGGCAAAAGCATCACCCAGACAGACACAGACCCTTTGTTTTTCTCCCTCCTCCCAGCTTTTGAAAGTATCTTGTCTCCTCATTGGTCATTTTGGTCAGGTGCCAGCGAGGTTACCTTTAGCTTCTTAACCCTTTATAGGTAAGAGGATTTTTCCTCTGGCCAGGAGGGATTTTAAAGGGGTTTACCCTTCCCTTTATATTTATGACAAAGGCCAATGGCATTTTGGGATGTATAAGTAGGGGTATTTCCGGCAGATTGAGGGATGCGATCATTCCCGTCTATTCGACATTGGTGAGGCCTCATCTGGAGTACTGTGTCCAGTTTTGGGCCCCACACTACAAGAAGGATGTGGAAAAACTGGAGAGAGTCCAGCGGAGGGCAACAAAATGATTAGGGGACTGGAACACATGACTTATGAGGAGAGGCTGAGGGAACTGGCATTATTTTGTCTGCGGAAGAGAAGAATGAGGGGGGATTTGATAGCTGCTTTCAACTACCTGAAAGGGGGTTCCAAAGAGGATGGCTCTAGACTGTTCTCAATGGTAGCAGATGACAGAACGAGGAGTAATGGTCTCAAGTTGCAGTGGGGGAGGTTTAGATTGGATATTAGGAAAAACTTTTTCACTAAGAGGGTGGTGAAACACTGGAATGCGTTACCTAGGGAGGTGGTAGAATCTCCTTCCTTAGAGGTTTTTAAGGTCAGGCTTGACAAAGCCCTGGCTGGGATGATTTAACTGGGAATTGGTCCTGCTTCGAGCAGGGGGTTGGACTAGATGACCTTCAGGGGTCCCTTCCAACCCTGATATTCTATGATTCTATGATTCTATGATTCTCCCCATTCGAGCTGTTATATGGTCGCCACCCCAGGGGCATACTGGACATGGCCAAGGAGGGCTGGGACGAACAGCCAAACCCCGGAAGAAACATCGTTGAATATGTATTGCAAATGAAAGACACGATAGCCCAAGTCGCTCCCCTTGTGCGCGAACACCTGGAGAAGGCCACAGGGGCCCAACGGGCATACTACGATTGCCAAGCAATGACCCAGAAGTACCAAGTGGGAGACCGGGTAATGGTGCTCATACCCACGGCAGAGAGCAAGCTCCTGGCCAGGTGGCAGGGGCCATATGAGATAATAGAAGCCACAGGAGAAGTCGACTATAAGGTCCGATAGCCGGGTCGCCGGAAGCTGGAGCAGATCTACTGTATAAACCTGCTGAAGCCATGGCAGGATAGAGAAGCGCATGTGGTTGCACTAGGGGCACCATCCCCTAAAAGCGACCAGCCCGACCGAGTGGGAATATCCCCGGAGGTGACTCCGGAGCAACGATCTGAAGTGATCAGCCTGATTAAACACAACCAGGATGTGTTCTCAGAAAAGCCAGGCAGGACGACTGAGGTTCACCATCACATCCTCACAGGGCCTGGAGTGAAGGTGAACGTCAAGCCCTACCGGATCCCGGAGGCAAAAAGAGAGGAGATCAGGACAGAGGTCAGGAAAATGCCGGCCTTAGGAGTCATTGAAGACTCTCACAGCCAATGGTCAAGCCCAGTGGTTTCAGTGCCTAAGCCGGATGGCAGCGTGAGGTTCTGCAACGACTTCCAAAAGCTGAATGAGGTGTCCCAGTTTGATGCGTAAACTATACCCCGGATAGATGAGCTAATTGACTGATTGGGAAAAGCACGGTTTATGTCTACCCTTGACCTGACAAAGGGCTATTGGCAGATCCCCCTAGCAAGGCCGACAAAGAGAAGACGGCCTTTGCAACTCCAGAGGGACTACATCAGTACACAGTCCTCCCCTTTGGGTTGTATGGGGCGCCCGCTACTTTCCAAAGGCTCATGGACAAACTGTTGCGACCACATGGCAAGTACGCGGCAGCTGATCTCGACAACATTATCATATATAGCCCCGACTGGGAGACACACTTGGAGAAGTTGGAGGCAGTGCTGGATACCCTGAGGAAGGCGGGGTTGACGGCAAACCCCTCCAAGTGTTCGCTCGGGCTAGTTGAAGCCAAATACCTCGGGTATATAGTGGGGAGGGGTGCGGTGAGGCCCCAACTCAACAAGTTAGAAGCTATACAGAAGTGGCCCCGACCACTCTGAAAAAAACAGGTCAGGGCATTCCTGGGACTAGTGAGGTACTATAGATGGTTCATTCCCCACTTTGCCACCAGGGCATGCCCATTAACGGACCTAATGAAAGCTCAGGGCCCAGATATAGTAAGATGGATGACCGCAGCTGAAGATGCTTTTTCGGATCTACGGACAGCCCTCTGCACTGAGCCCATACTCGTGGCCCCAGACTGGGGGAAGGAGTTTATCCTACAAACTGATGCCTCTGATGTAGGGTTGGGGGCGGTACTTTCACAAATGGTTGGGGACGACGAACACCCCATCCTCTTCCTCAGTAGGAAGCTCCTGCCTAGGGAACGGAAATACGCCATTGTCGAAAAAGAATGCCTGGTGGTAAAATGGGCCGTAGAAAGCCTCCGCTACTATCTACTGGGGTGGAGGTTTACCCTTGTCACCCACCGTGCCCCTCTGCAGTGGATGCAGCAAAATAAAGACAAAAATGCCAGAGTGACGAGATGGTTCCTGTAGCTTCAACCCTTCCACTTCAGAGTACAACATAGGACTGGAATCCAACATGGCAATGCGGATGGCCTGTCGAGAGCGCACTGTTTGCCGACCCAAGTAGCTCAGCCCTGTAGTGTTGAGCGGGGGGTGGAATATGTGGTAAACCCAGGACAAACAGCTACAAAAGAAGGGGTAGTGATTAGTCCCAGGGGATTAAAAGGCCCCTCCCTACCCACTGAGGAGAGAGAACCACAGGGCAGTAAGGTTCAGCTGGAAAAGGGGTTGCTAGGGAACCAATTAGGTTCAGCTGACTCCAACTACTTGGGACCTTTTTAAACCCTCCCCTGGGTGGTAGGAGGGGGAGAGTGAGGGAGTGAGAGGAGCAGGGAAGCTGGCAGTAGGCTGTTTGGAGCAAGACACCAGACCTTCCCAGTAGGGAGGCTGCGCTCGCTCCCCAGAAGGGAAGGAAAACAAGCCCAAGGGACTGACTGAGGAGAGGAATAGTAGGACCCTGTGCCACCTATAGGATTCACCTTGCCCCAAACCTGAGTCTCCAAGGCTAAAAAGGACTGAGCCTACTGAGGCGAACAAGGTATTTTGCCACACCCCTCACTCTTCTCTTCTGCAGACTAAACAATCCCAGTCCCCTCAGCCTCTCCTCGTAAGTCATGTGCTCCAGCCCCCTCACCATTTTCGTTGCCCTCCGCTGGACTCTTTCCAATTTGTCCACATCCCTTCTGTAGTGGGGGGCCCAAAACTGGACACAGTACTCCAGATGTGGCCTCACCAGTGCCGAATAGAGGGGGACGATCACGTCCCTCGATCTGCTGGCAATGCCCCTACTAACGCAGCCCAATGTGCTGTTAGCCTTCTTGGCAACAAGGGCACACTGCTGACTCATATCCAGCTTCTCATCCACTGTAATCCCCAGGTCCTTTTCTGCAGAACTGCTGCTTAGATAGTCGGTCCTCAGCCTGTAGCCATGCATGGGATTCTATCCCTACCCTCCAGTGTATTTACCTCTCCCCCCAGCTTAGTGTCAGTTGTGAACTTGCTGAGGGTGAAATCCACACCATCCTCCAAGTCATTAATAAAGATGTTGAACAAAGTTAGCCCCAGGACCAACCCCTGGGGCACTCTGCTTGATACCAGCTGCCAACTAGACATTGAGCTGTTGATTACTGCCTGTTGAGCCCGATGATCTAGCCAGCTTTCCATCCACCTTATAGTGCATTCATCCAGCCCATACTTCTTCAACTTGCTGGCAAGAATACTGTGAAAGACGGTATCAAAAGCTTTGCTAAAGTCAAGGTATATAACGTCCTCCACTTTCCCCATATCCACAGAGCCAGTTATCTTATCATAGAAGGCAATCAGGTTGGACAGGCATGGTGAATCCTTGTTGACTGTTCCTGATCATTTTCCCCTCCTCCAAGTGCTTCAAAATGGATTCCTTGAGGACCTCGTCTCAAGTAACTCTCTCTGACCCCTCTGGGACTTCCTCCTCCCGGACATGGGGAGGCGGTTTGGAGACTCAGTTAAAGAACAGAGTAAGGGCTTTGCTACACTTGTGAGTTAGAGTGCATTAAAGCAGATCCGGGCACCCTAACTCACAACGCGTCCACACTGGCCAGGCACTTAGAGTGCACTGACTTCGCGGCTACGGCGCTTCTGGTACTCCACCTCGGCGAATGGTATAATGCTTGCTGTGCCCCGGCTGGAGTGCCGCGGCACCAGTGTGGACGCCCTGGTCTATTAATGCGCTCTGATGGGCCTCCAGAAGTGTCCCGCAATGCCTGTTCTAGCCACTCTGGTCATCACTTTGAACTCTACTACCCTGCCTTCAGGTGACCAACCATCAGACCTGCCCTTTAAATTTTCTGGGAATTTTGAAAGTCCCCTTCCTGTTGGCTCAGCCAGGCATGGAGTGCTCTCAGTGCATCTTTACAGGTGACCATGCCTGCACATGCCAGGCGATCCCCAGTATGAAACAATGGTGAGGTGTTGGACCTCATCAGTGTTTTGGGGGAGGAAGCTGTCCAGCCCCAGCTGTGCTCCAGCCATAGGAATTACCATATCTTTGGGCAGATATCAGGGGACATGATGGAAAGGGGCCATGACCGGGATGCACAGCAGTGCAGGGTTAAAGTGAAGGAGCTGCAGAGTGCCTAATGCAAAACCTGCGAGGCAAACAACGGCTCTGGTGCTGCCCCTGCTACCTGCCATTTCTACAAAGAGCTGGATGCAATACTTGGGGGCGACCCCATCTACACTCCAAGGACTACCATGGACACTTTAGAGCCCAGTTCAACAAGGCAGGAGGAGCAGGAGGAGGAAAGCGGGGGTGAGGGTGCTGAGGAGGCAGGAGACACCCTGGCATCCCTAGATGCATGCAGCCAGGAGCTGTTCTTCAGCCAGGAGGAAGGTAGCCAGTCACGGTGGCTGGTGCTTGGGGAAGGACAAACAGAGGAGGTGCCCGGTAAGTGGCTTTTATTTTGGGAAGGAAGTTATTCAGTGTGGGGTCTTGGGGCAAGGAGGATTAGGGCTGCATGCATGCCTTGATGCGGAATAGGGCATTGATGTTCTCTCTCACATCACGGTAATCGGCCTCAGTGATCTCTTCAAAGGTCTCATCCAGAACCTGGGCAATGCTCTTGCTCAGGTTTGTCGGGAGAGCCAGTGTGGTCCTTGTCCCAGTCAGGCTAACATGTCCACACCATTGTGCTGTTAGTGGTGGGGGGACCATTGCTGCACACAGGCAAGGTGCATATGGGCCAGGGTGGAAGCTGCATTGTAGTAGAAGACCCGCCCTTGCTTCCCAGGTCACCATCAACAGCGAGATCTCTTCCAGGACGAACTTCTGTGGAAAATGTGGGGACAGTGTTCAGCATAGGGGCCCCCTGCAGCTGTTGGCTCTCCCCAAGGCACAGAAACCCAGAGGACAGTACGGCCGTGAAACAATCAGTTCCCCTTGACCCTGTGCTTACTCACCATTTTGGGGCTCCCATGGGTTGTGCGTGCTTGCTTTGGGATGGGCAGATTATGCTATTGTGTACACTGTGCTTGCCCTTGAGTATGGGGGAACCATTGCCCTGTCTGGTGTGAACAATGTTGCCTCTGGTAAGTGTTGCATTTTGCCTTTACAGATGCAACCTTGAGAACTCAGCTGTTCGTGTTATCACTGGCCAAAAGACTCCAAGGAATTCACAAGAGGCCACATGGAAGCAACGAAGACATGCTGCATGAAGTAATGCAGCAGTGCCTTAATGAGAATCTAAAAGCTCAGGAGTGGAGGGAGAGTGAAAGGAGGATCCACCAGCAGAAAGAGGGGCACCGGCACAAAAGTACGAAGCTCCGGTAGCAAAGCCCAGATCAGCTGATAAGCATCATGAAGCACCAAGCGGACTTGATCCAGGCAGTCGTAGCCATGCAGGCGGAGCACTACTGTGCCCACCCTCTCTCTCCCTCCCTGCAGCCCTTGCCCCAAAACTCTTTCACTTGTGCCCCCATGTCACCTCCAACCAGAGGTGAAAGTAAGCCGGTACGCCCCGGTACGGCGTACCAGTAAGAGCTGGTGCACTGTACCAGGACCGGCTTTCCGAGAGGGCAATTTAAAGCCCCGGGGTAGTGGCGGCGGGGCTGCGGCGGGGATTTAAAGGGCCCCAGAGCTCCAGCCATTGCTACCCCCGCCCCTGGGGCCCTTTAAATCCCAGCCTGAGCCCTGCTGCCTGAGCCCTGGGGTAGCGGTGGCGGGGCTCTGGCGGGGATTTAAAGGGCCCTGGAGCTCCAGCCGCTGCTACTGCCCCGGAGCCCTTTAAATCCCCGCCAGAGCCCTGCCGCCACTACCCCGGGGCTTGGGCAGCAGGGCTCAGGCGGGGATTTAAAGGGCCCTGGAGGTCTAGCCACTGCTACTGCCCTGGGGCCCTTTAAATCCCAGCCTGATCCCTGTTGCCCAAGCCCTGGGGTAGCGGTGGCGGGGCTCTGGCGGGGATTTAAAGGGCCCTGGAGCTTCAGCCCCCGCTACCCTCCTGGAGCCCTTTAAATCCCCGCCGGAGCCCTGCTGCCCAAGCCCTGGGGTAGCGGCCGCGGAGCTCCGGAGGGGATTTAAAGGGCCGGGGCGGTAGGGGCGGCTGGAGCCCTGGCGCCCTTTAAATCCCCGACGGAGCCCGGTTGCCGCTACCCCAGGGCTTGGGCAGCAGGGCTCCGGCAGGGATTTAAAGGGCTCGGGGCTCCGGCAGCTGCTACCACAGCAGAGCCCCAGGCCCTTTAAAGCTCTGCCAGAGCCCAGAGACCCGGGGTAGTGGTGGCAGCCAGAAGCCCCCAGGGCTCCTCAGTGATTTAAAGGGCCCGGGGCTCTGCTGCGGTAGCGGCAGCTGGAGCCTGGGGCCCTTTCAATCGCCCCTGAGCCCTGGGGTTCCCAGCCTCCTCTGTAGCTGGTAGCTCGGGGAGTGATTTAAAGGGCCCCGGGCTCCCATCCGCCACTACCGCAGCTGGAGCCCTGGCTCTTTAAATCAAGATTTAAAGGGCCCGGGGATTTAAGGCCCTGCCTCTTCCGGTTGAGGCCACGCCCCCTGCTCAGGACTCCGACATACCGGTAAGTCCTCTAACTTACTTTCAGCCCTGCCTCCAACCAACTTTCCCCAACATTTGGGTTCTTATCACCACCAGCTGCTTCCAGCAGCTGTAACTTCACCCCCCAGCCCTGAAAACTACGACCCTTACCCACTGCACTCAACCCCCATCACCATGCAGTATAGCCATCCTGAAGTGCAGCTCGCATTGTACAGCACTCCAGACAGGCCATACGCAAATCTGTGATTGTACCATTCCCCACCCCACACCCTTGCACTTTCTGTTTCCCAAGCAGTTGTGTTTCTTTTCAATAAATGAATTTTCTTTTCAATAAATGGATTTTTTGGCTTTGAAAACATTCTTTATTATTGCATAATGTAAAAGATACCTTAGCCCAGGAAAGCAACAGGCACTGCAAGTCAGCATAGCAAACACAGATTCCTAGTAACATTGGAACCACTGCACTTCACTCCCATGCAGGGCACCAGACATTATTGGTGGCTTTCATCCTGAAATTGCTCCCTCAAGGCATCCCTAATCCTTGCAGCCCCACACTGAGCCCCTCTAATAGCCCTGCTCTCTGGCTGTTCAAATTCAGCCTCCAGGTGTTGAACCTCCGAGTTCCATGCCTGAGTGAATCTCTCACCCTTCCCTTCACAAATGTTATGGAGGGTACAGCACGTGGCTATAACCACGGGGATGCTGTCATCGACCAGGTCCAGCGTCCCATACAGAGAGCACCAGCGGCCCTTTAAACAGCCAAAAGCACACTCCACAGTCATTCTGCACTGGCTCAGCCTGTTGTTGAACCTCTCCTTGCTGCTGTCAAGGCTCCCTGTATAGGGTTTCATGAGCCATGGCATTAAAGGGTAAGTAGGGTCTTCAAGGATCACAATGGGCATTTCAACTTCCCCTACGGTGATCTTCTGGTCTAGGAAAAAAGTCCCAGCTTGCAGCTTCCTGAACAGGCCAGTGTTCTGAAAGATGTGTGCGTCATGCACCGTTCTGGTCCAGCCTGTGTTAATATCAATGAAATGCCCCTGTTGATCCACAAGTGCCTGGGGAACCATAGAGAAATAGCCCTTACGATTAATGTACTTTGAGGCTAGGTAGGCTGGTGCCAGAATTGGAATATGCGTCCCATCTATCGCCCCTCTGCAGTTAGGGAAACCCATTTGTGCAAAGCCAGCCACAATGTCCTGCACGTTACCCAGAGTCATGGTTCTTCTGAGCAGGATGCGATTAATGGCCCTGAAAACTTGCATCAACACAATTCTAACGGTTGACTTCCCCACTCCAAACTGGCTAGCGACCGATCGGTAGCTGTCTGGAGTTGCCAGCTTCCAGATTGCAATAGCCACCCGCTTCCCCACTGGCAGGGCTGCTCTCAATCTTGTGTCCTTGTGCTGCAGGGTGGGGGCAGGCTCATCACACAGTCCCATGAAAGTGGCTTTTCTCATCCGAAAGTTCTGCAGCCACTGCTCGTCATCCCAGACTTGCATGACGATGTGATCCCACCACTCAGTGCTTGTTTCCCAAGCCCCAAAGCAGCATTCCACGGTGGTGAGCATGTCCTTGAATACCTCAAGCAATCTCGTGTTGTACGTGTTACTTGAGTCGATCTCATCGGCGGAGTCCTCACTGTCAGTCTGGAACTTAAGGAGTAACCCGACCGCCAAACGTGATGTGCTGGCGAGACTCGTCAGCATACTCCTCAGCAGTTCGGGCTCCATTCCTGCAGACCAAAAGGGAAGACAGAGCATGCAGTACAAAAACACATTGAAAGATGGTTCCAAATGTGGATGGAAGCACAGGGATTGCTGGGATATGAACCAATGCATCACGGGGCATTGGGACAGGACCCAGAATGCCCCACACCCCCACCCCCTTCCCACAAGCCACAGTGCCAGAATGGAAAGAGGTGCTCTGTGGGATAGCTTCCCATAATGCACCGCTCCCAATACTGTGGCAAGTGCCGCAGATGTGGCCTCACCAGTGCGCCTGTAGCTGTCAGTGTGGACAGACTGCAGCGCTTTCCCTACTGCACTCTCTGAAGGCTGGTTTAACTCAAAGCACTCTACATCTGCAAGTGTAGCCATGCCCAGAGACAGAGAGACAAGTTAATGTTGCTTGGCTCTAGGAGTCACTCACAGTCACACCCTCTTTTGGATTCCAGCTGTAGCTAAAGAGCAGAGCTTCCCACTCGCTGACTTTCACCGGGTCCAGGCAGAGAGAAAGGGGCCTGATCCTTGCAGAGGAGTAGAGAGAGACAGATTTTGGTGGAAGGATGGTACCAAATCCGGGGACAGCCATTGTGCTGATTGTGTTTAGGTAGAATTTAGCAGTGTTAGGTCGATTTAACCATGCACCCGTCCACACAACTAAGCCTGTTTTATTGACTTAAAGGGCTCTTAAAATCAATTTCTGTACTCCTCCTGGGCGAGGGGAGTAGCGCTAAAATTGACCTCACTAGGTTGAATTTGGGGGTAGTGTGGATGCAATTTGATGGTATGGGCCTTGGGGAGCTATCCCAGAGTGCTCCATGGTGACCGCTCTGGACAGCACTCTCAACTCAGATGTACTGGCCAGGTAGACAGGAAAAGCCCTGGGAACTTTTGAATTTCATTTCCTGTTTGGCCAGCGTGGCGAGCTGATCAGCAGAGGTGACCATGGAGTCCCAGAATCGCAAAAGAGCTCCAGCATGGACCGAACGGGAGACACTGGATCTGATCACTGTATGGGGAGATTAATCCACACTATCAGAACTCTGTTCCAAAAGATGAAATGCCAATATATTTGCCAAAATCTCCATGGGCATGATGGACAGAGGCTACAACAGGGACACACAGCAGTGCCGAGTGAAAGTTAAGGAGCTGAGGCAAGCCTACCAAAAAACAAAGGATGCAAACAGTCACTCCAGGTCAGAGCACCATACCTGCCGCTTCCATGATGAGCTGTATGCAATTCTAGGGAGCATCCTTACCACTTCTCCACTACTGTCTGTGGACACCTGCAAGGGGGGAGTCTCACGCAACAGGGATGAGGATTTTGCGGATGAGGAAGATGAGGAGGAGGTTGAGGATAGCACACAGCAGGCAAGTGGAGAATCCCTTCTCCCCGGCAGCCAGGAACTGTTCATCACCCTGGATGAACCCTCCCAACCCTCCCAAGGCAGGCTCCAGGACCATGAAGCCAGAGAAGGCACCTCTGGTGAGTGTACCTTTGTAAATATAATACAAGGTTTAAAAGCTAGCATGTTTAATGATTAATTTGCCCTGAAGACTTGGGATGCATTCGTGGCCAGTATAGCTACTGGAAAAGTCTGTTAATGTATCTGGGGATGGAGCAGAAATCCTCCAGGGACATCTCCATGAAGCTCCCCTGGAGGTACTCCAAAATCCTTTGCAGAAGGTTTCTGGGGAGGTAAGCCTTATTCAGTCCTCCATGGTAGGACACACCAAGCCAGTAGCAAGTAGTCTGGAATCGTTGTAGAACAAAGCATTGCAGCAAATGGGCCTGGGCTCTGGTGGCATTCAAGCAACATCTGTTCTTTATCTCTTTGTGTTAGCCTCAGGAGAGTGACATCATTCATGGTCACCTCATTCAAATATGGGAAATTTGTTTAAGGGGACATTCAGAGGTGCCTGTTCCTGCTGGGCTGTTTGCCTTTGGCTGAAAAGAAATCATCCCTGCTGTTTTAGCCACGTGGTAGGGGGAGGCCCGTTCATGCTGAGCTGTTTGTGTTTGGCTGACAGGGATCTTCCCTGATACTAGCCATGTGGTGTGTGTGTGAAGTGATCATCCCAGAGAATTGGGGTGTGGGGGGGTTGGGTTGTGCTGTACATTCACCCTAAAACCACAGCCCCTCCTTTTAAATGGCCAACCCAATGGGCTTTGCTTGGTATGGGAAAGGAGGGTGCTGCTGTTTGAAACTGTTCCCACATGTTATGAAGGTTAAAGAAGCTGAAACCCTTTGCCTTACCATGGCTGCCTGCAAGTTGAATTCTGTTGCCCAGCAGAGCATGTGTGATGTCTCACACCAAACTGGCAGGCACTCAATATAAGAGGCAAAATGCAACCTTGTACCAAAAGCACATGTGCTATGTAATGTGAATCGCTTGATTCAGTGTGAAATAGTCTTCTCTTTGTTCTCTAACATGTATCTTTTTAAATACTACTCTCCCTTTTTTTCCTCCCGGAGCTGCAAATGTTTCTATGCTCCCCCTATCATCTCCGTCGCAGAAGCTAGTGCAGATTAGAAGAGGAAAAAACACAGTTGTGATGAAATATTCTCAGAGCTCATGCAGTCCTCCTGCACTGAAAGAGCTCAGCAGAATGCATGGAGGCAAACAATGGCAGAGTCCAGGAAAGCATTAAATGAACGTGATGACAGGAGGGAGGAGCACACTGAGAAGAGGCAGGATGCAATGCTGAGGCTAATGCGGGAGCAAAGTGACACGCTCAGGCATCTGGTGGAGCTGCAGGAAAGGTAGCAGAAGCACAGACCACTGCTGCAGCCCCTGTATAACCACATGTATAACCTCCTCCTCAAGTTCCCTACCCTCCTCACTCAGATGCCCAAGAATGCAGAGGTGGGGGGAGGCTATGGGCACCCAGCCACTCCAACAGAAGACTGGCATTCAATAAGTTTTGAACTGTAGCATGGCCTTGTCCTTCCCTCCTCCTCCACCACCCCACCTGGTGCTTCCCTCCTCACCCACCCCTCCCGGGCTACCTTGTGAGTTTTCCCCCTATTTGTGTGATGAATTAATAAAGAATGCATGATTCTGAAACAATAATGACTTTATAGCCTCTGAAAGTGGTGATTGAAGGTGGGAGGTTGGTTGGCTTACTGGGAAGTAGAGTCAACCAAGGGGGCGGGTTTTCATCAAGGAGAAACAAACAGAACTGTCACACCGTAGCCTGGCCAGTCATGAAACTGGTTTTCAAAGCTTCTCTGATGCATAGGGTGCCCAGCTGTGCTCTTCTAATCTCCCTGGTGTCTGGCTGCACATAATCAGCTGCTAGGCGATTTGCCTCAACCTCCCACCCCTCCATAAAGTCTCCCCCTTACTTTCACAGATATTGTGGAGCACACAGTAAGCAGCAATAACAATGGGAATATTGGTTTCGCTGAGGTCTAACCTAGTCAGTAAACTGCACCAGCGCGCTTTTAAACGTCCAAATGCACATGCTACCACCATTCTGCACTTGCTCAGCCTATAGTTGAACTGCTCCTTACTACTGTCCAGGTGCCTGTATACGGCTTCATGAGCCAGGGCATTAAGGGGTAGGCTGGGTCCCCAAGGATAACTATAGGCATTTCAACATCCCCAATGGTTATTTTCTGGTCTGCGAATTAAATCCCTTCCTGCAGCTGTTCAAACAGACCAGAGTTCCTGAAGATGCCAGCATCATGTACCTTTCCCGGCCATCCCACGTTGATGTTGGTGAAATACCCCTGTGATCCACCTGTGCTTGCAGCACTATTGAAAAGTACCCCTTGTGGTTTATGTACTCGCTGCCTTGGTGCTCCGGTGCCAAGATAGGGATATGGGTTCCATCTATGGCCCCACCACAGTTAGGGAATCCCATTGCAGCAAAGCCATCCACTATGACCTACACATTTCCCAGAGTCACTACTCTTGATAGCAGCAGCTCAGTGATTGCGTTGGCTACTTGGATCACAGCAGCCCCCACAGTAGATTTGCCCACTCCAAATTGATTCCCGACTGACCGGTAACTGTCTGGCTTTGCAAGCTTCCAGAGGGCTATCACCACTCGCTTCTCAACTGTGAGGGCTGTTTTCATCTTGGTATTCTTGCACTTCACAGCAGGGGAAAGCAAGTCACAAAGTTCCATGAAAGTGCCCTTACGCATGCAAAAGTTTCACAGCCACTGGGAATCATCCCAGACCTGCAACACTATGCGGTCCCACCAGTCTGTGCTTGTTTCCCAGGCCCAGAATAGCCGTTCCCTGGTATGAACCTGCCCCATTACCACCATGATGTCCAAATTGCCAGGGCCCGTGCTTTGAGAGAAGTCCGTGTCCATGTCCTCAAGACTATCGTGATCGCGCTGTCGTCACCTCCCCGCCTGCTTTTGCAGGTTCTGCACATACAGCAGGATAATGTGTGAGGTGTTTGCAATGCTCACAACAGCAGCGGTGAGCTGAGCGGGCTCCATGCTTGCCGTGGTATGGCATCTGCAGGAGAGCAGAGTTGCAGCAGAAGCGATGGATGATGACGGATGCCATGAGAATAGATATTTATACAGAATGATGAGAGGACCTGCAAGGTGGATTCATGGCACCAGGAGAGCAGAAGAGCAGAGTTGCAGCGGAAGTGGTGGAGGACAGTTAGCACCGAGCACATTTCCCGAGGAAGAACACAAGTACGGGGAGCCCATGACAGACAACATGGAGAAATTCGCTATTGAGACAAGAGCAGCAGAGCAGAGTTGCAGCGGAAGCAGTGGAGGACGATGACGGTTAGCAGTCCTACTGCTCTGTCTTGCTGCCAGCAGTATGGCATCTGCAAGGAAAAAAGACGCGAAATGACTGCCTGATGTTGTTTTCACAGAGGGAGGGGTGATTGACGACATGTACCCAAAACCACCCGCAACAATGTGTTTGCCCCGTCAGGCACTGGGAGCTCAACTCAGAATTCCAATGGGCAGCAGAGACTGTGGGAACTGGGGATAGCTACCCACAGTGCAACTCTCCGAAAGTCGACGCTAGCCTCGGTACTGTGGATGCACTCCACCGACTTAATGCGCTTAGTGTGGACATAGGCAATCGACTGTATAAAATCGATTTCTAAAAATAAACTTCCATAAGATCGACCTAATTTCATAGTTAATTTCATAATTAAAGACTAACAGATTTATTTAGACATAAGCTTTTGTGGGTAAAAAAACCCATTTCTTCAGAGGCATGGAGTGAAAATTACAGATACAAGCATAACTATATATTGGCACATGACGAGAAGGGAGTTATCTTACATGTGGAGAACCAGTATTGAAGGCCAATTTAGTCAGGGTTGATGTGGTCCACGCCCAATAATTGATGAGGAGCTGTCAATACCAAGAGAGGGAAAATTGCTTTTGTAATGAGCCAGCCACTCCCAGTCCCTATTCAAGCCCAAATTAATGGTGTTAAGTTTGCAAATGAATTGTAGCTCTGTAGTTTCTCTTTGAAGTCTGTTTTTGAAGTTTTTTTGTTGAAGGATGGCTACTTTTAAATCTGTTATTGAGTGTCCAGGAAGATTGAAGTGTTCTCTTACTTGCTTTTGTATGTTACCGTTCCTGATGTCTGATTTATGTCCATTTATCCTTTTACATAGAGACTTTCCAGTTTGGCCAATGTACATGGCAGAGGGGCATTGCTGGCACATGATGGCATATATCACATTAGTAGATGTGCAGGTGAATGAACCTTTGATGGTGTGGCTGGTGTGGTTGGGTCCTCTGATGGTGTTGCTAGAGTAGATATAGGGACAGAGAAGGCAACGGGGTTGTTACATGGATTGGTTCCTGGGTTAGTGTTTCTGTGGTGTGGTGTGTAGTTGCTGGTGAGTATTTGCTTCAGGTATGGGGGCTGTCTGTAAGTGAGGATTGCCCTGCCTCCCAAGGCCTATAGACTACGAAAGCCTATGATGATGGCCAAGCTACCAAGCTTTGAGGGAGGGATAGCTCAGTGGTTTGAACATTGACCTGCTGCTAAACCCAGGGTTGTGAGTTCAATCCTTGAGGGGGCCATTTAGGGATCTGGGGCAAAAATAAGGGACAGTACTTGGCCCTGCTGTGAAGACAGGGAACTGGACTTCATGACCTTTCAAAGTCCCTTCCAGTTCTATGAGATAGGTATATCTCCATATTAAAAAAATAAAAAGCTAGGGACTAACCAACCAATCACCTCTTTCAACTACCATATGAAGATAATAATCAGGAATCCTCACACATAAAGAATTCCTTAGTCAACTAGACTTAAAACTATAAAGACACTAACATGTAACAATTCTCTGCCTTTCAACATGCACTTGATTCAGCACCAGCCACTAGTAGTGGTTTGTTTATATAATCAGCTGATCGGAGAGGACACGTTCACCACAGTCTAATCTTGTGCCATCAGAACCGATATACTTTTATTAATATATATGAACATTTTTAACTCTTTAATATAACAAAATCTATATCAGTTAACAAAAAAAATATGTCTTTTACCAAATCACACCTCTTATTTGCTTAAATTTGCAGCTCTAGGCTGAGAGTGTGTGTCACATTTTGGTCCAATAGGGATGTGTGACAAAGTGGGACTGTTCTTAATGTTTCCTCTGAATAGTGTGGGAGTGCCTCAGTTTCATCTATGCATTTCTTAAATATCTAGGTGGTGGGATAAGGGTGTATGATCATTGCAGAGCCCTAGAGGGCAGGTGTGTGCAGGGGTCTGGACTCAAAGAATGGCCAACACCCTGTTTCCTGGCCACTGATGGCCTGGGCCCTTCCCCCCTGGAAGGTGAGAGCTAAAGGGGTTGGAGAACAAAGGAATCCGGTGACCTCGTGGCCCGGGAAAGGGACAAAGCCCAGAGGAGGAGGAGGGGCTGGAGAGTTTTTCAGTTTGAGGCTGGCTGGGGACATGGAGTGAAGTACAGACGTGGTTGTCTGGCTCACTGCCCCCCAAAATGGACCCAGCTGAGGGGTTCTGTTCTCTGCACCTACAAGCTCTGTGTTAGACCATGTTCCTGTCATCTAATAAACCTCTGTTTTACTGGCTGGCTGAGAGTCACGTCTGACTGCAGAGTTGGGGTGCAGGACCCTCTGGCTTCCCCAGGAGACTGGCTGGGTGTACTCGTTGGGGGAAGTGCACGGAGGGGCAGAGGATGCTGAACGCTCCGAGATCAGACCCAGGAAGGTGGAACTGTGTGAGCTCTGTGTCGTGCAGACAGTCTGCTCACAGAGAGGAGACTTCCCCAGAGTTCTGCCTGGCTTCGTAGGGAGCAGTTCCGGAGCATCACCCAGGGACTCCGTGACAACTGGTGGTAGCAGTGGGATGTACTGCACCCCGTGGACAGCACTTCCTGCAGTAAGTGACTGGAGAGCAGTAAAACGAAGGGGGATTGACAGGGACCTGGCATGCTGAAGATTCAGAGAGGAGCGGTTTCGGGGGGGCGGCTAACCCCTGGGAGTGTGTGACCAGCGAGAAGGACTGTGCAGTAATAGGGTCCCTCTGGGGACTGTGGTGAGCAGTCTCAGGGGTGGAGGAGCATGCAGCTCTGCCCTGGGAGAAAGAAGGACTTTTGCAGTAACAGGGTTCCCCTGGGGATTGCAGCGAGCAGTCTAACGGGCAGAGGAGTCTGCGGCTCGACCCTGGCAAAGAGGTGGTGACCTGGAGAAGGGCTGGCACACTAGGGGTTCTCCCTGGAAACCGTGGGGAGCTGAGAACACACGGGCCTGTGAGTCCACAACAACTTGGGAAGAGCGGAGTGATGGCCTGTCACCGTCTCCTTAAGAAGGACATTGTAACCCTGTGCAGAAAGAGAGGGTTGAGCATTGGAAAGTTCACCAAAGCACAGTTCATTGTGCAGCTGGAGGAGGATGACCACTCTAAGGAACAGATTCCTGACCCCAAATGGGGCTATAGCAGGATCTGGCAGCAGCTGGAGTAGTAGCCAGGCATCCCCAAGACTCCTGTCCCCAACCAGACGAGGGTCTTCACGATCGGGTTCCCCATCCGGGGATCGGAGATGGACGGGACTGGAGCTGAGTCCGAGGGAGCAAGAGGACTGTGAGAGACAGCGAGAGCCCGAGAAAGAGCTGCAGAAGCAGCAGCAGCATGAACTGGCGGGGGGGGAGCAGAGAGGCCTAGGGGACTTCCCCGGGGTGAGTGGGGATAGACCCCGGGGGGCCAGTTCCGAAGGGAACCTCGAGACTAAATTGCTGCCCCTGGTTAAGGAGTGGGGGGATGTGGATGCCCACCTCACTGCCTTTGAGCAGGCTGGCGATTTGAAACAAGGGGACCCTGTGGAAAAGCCCCGGTGTCTAGCTCCCTTGCTGGGTCCCAAGGCCATAGACTCTGCTCCCACTCCTGACCCCAACCTATATGTCTGTGTGGAGTTTCCTGGCGCCAGGACCCTTGGACCTCCAGTGGGAGCAGAAGGTGATTTTCAATGGGGAGACATTCCTGGGGTGGCGAGATCCTGGGACAGAGAGAACTGTTGTCAGGCCCTGGGTGGTGCAGCCTCAGATGCTGAGGGGCTGTGTGAGCTGGGTGAGGGTCCCAGGGATGAAGCCCCTCGCCCTGCCTATGGCCCAGATCCCTGTGCAGACACAGGAGGGGTCAGGCTGGCTGGTCATTGGGGTGCTCCAGGATACCATCTACGAGACCCTGTTGGGTTGTGACTGGGTCTCTTTGGGACAGGATCCAGGCCCTGCTCCTGTAACTGCCAAGGGTTTGAATATGAATCCAGGGAACCAATCGGCGGTGAGGGAAATGGTCAGTGAAGGTGCAGATGACCTGGCTGGCAGCAGGGAGGAGCTCCTAGGCTCAGGATACCTGCCTTCCTGTAACCAGCCCTCCTGGGGCTGGGTAGGACAGAGAGATGCTCCCTGCCCCCCTGTACACTGGAGAGGGGGGCTCACGCTGGCTCTGATGCAGTGAGGAAAGCAGCGAACTCGCTGCCTACCCCCACTGGGACAACAAGGGCAGCGCTGAGCACAGTGGGAGCTGAGACCCCAGCTGAGTGGGGGAGACACAGGCAGGGCAGGGTATCCATTGGGAGTGGAAGGTGCTTGGTAAGGAAAGTCTGGATGAGCCTAGGCAGCCTTGTGAGCTGATGGCTGTGTCTAGTCAGCAGGGTGGGAAGGCGAGGAGAGTGGAAGATGAGTGTCCCTGGACCTTACCTATTACCTGGATGGAGAAGTGTGACAGTGAAGGAAACGTGCCTGTGTCTGTCAGGGGTATTGACTTGCCCGTGGAGGGAGCTACCCCGGTCTCCAAGCAGTTGTCTGTGACCAGCCTTGTGTGCTGGGACAAGGGGGATCAGATCCCAAGCTGTGTGTCTGGTAAAGGAGAAAGTGTGTCCGGCTCTTCTTTGTCTGTGGAGCAGACAGAAGGGGCCTTTCAGCCTGTGATGGTTGAGGGTCGTGCAGTTGTCTCAGAGCTGGTTCTGGATTCAGCTAAAGCCCAGGAAGGGAAGGGTCCTAAGTTTGTGTCTGCTTGGGAGAATGGCCCTGTAACTAGGTCGCATCCAGTTAGTGTCTATGCAAAATCCCAGAGACCAGACAGTTCTGGTGCTTGTATTTTGCCTGTTGCTAGTGTGTTGTTGGGAAAGGGTGTTGCAACTCTGTCTAATCAGGGTGAGATCCTAGCCAGGGCACAAGGAGAGCATGAAGGTGATGTGATTGTGTTACCTACTGAGGGTGTGGAAACCTGTAGCAAGAAGGAAAAGATTCCTGAACTTGTGTGTGGCAAAGGGAAGGAGAATGCTTCTGATCTTTTATCTAGGAAGTCTGTAAGTTTGCTTGAAAGGGGATTGTGTAGGAATCCGCCTGATGGGCCAGAGGTAATTCTGGATGTAAGGGAGACCCAGAAAGAGTCTGTTGTTGCTCAGGAAAGTGTTCCTCTAGAGCAAACCCTCGGTGAAGAGGGTAAGAGCAGAATTTCTGTGAGGGGTGAAATGTTGCATAGAAAAACCCTAGAGAAAGGAATCCTCATGGAATCTTTGCAAGCAGTTTACTGCAACTGAAGGGTGTGAAAGTGATTTAATCAAGAAAATTTCAGTTCCTAACAGCCAGAAATTTTCTGTTGTGAATGGATCCGCTGACTTTCCTGTTGAAAGATCCAGTGTGGATAGCTTTGAGAAGGTCTCAGATGGAGTGAAAGCTGTTAAGAAAGTTAAACGGTCCTCTAATCAAGTGGCTGTGTTTGGCCAGCTTGTTGGGGAGAAGACCCAATCTCAGTTTGACCCCCTGGGGTTTTGGGGTGGCCAAAGGGCACGGGGCCGCATAAACCTTCCCACATGCAGCCTGCGAGTGCTATCGATCACCCCTGACCAAAGGGAGGGCATGAAACTGGAAGGGCCTGGTGTACTCCCACCAAGGAATGGGAGAGATGCTGGGGCATCCATGGGAACGTTGGTGGCTTTGTTGCCAGCACCCAGTGCCAGAGGCAAGCAACAGCAGGGGTTTGTTGCCCGGTATGCATCACCCAATAAACACAACGGGGTGGAGAAGCAGAAAAGTTTATTTGGAGCTCCAAAGAAGGTACAGGGAGAAAGGAATCTCAAATCCTGCGCGCTGAGCAGGCAGAGTCACATACCTTTATACCCCTTATCTCTATTGCATTACACATCAGCCAAGTAAAACTGCTTTGCCTTATATGGGTTACAACAGTACTTTTTCTGGCAACCTTTAACGAGCATTTTAGCAATTCAAATCAGCAGCACAGTCTGCTTAGCCTTGCGATGAATGAGGCAAATAAGCGGTTATGGCCTTGTAGCTGGTTCCCGCCGTTATCCTAACGTGGCACCAGCAAAACCGACACAAAACAGCTCTGTCTGCAGCTGCAGCATTATGTTGGGAGTGCAAGGGCTTTCTCAGGCCAGCCAGGACTGAATTCTGTGAAGGGGGGTTGAGAAGGGCACCTGGGCCTAGAGCAAAGAGACTTCCTCGACACTCATGGTCTTCCATCCCCTCGACTTAATTAGTGGCCTTGCCCTGGGACCCCAACAGCTTCAAACTTCCCCAGGTCACCAGCTAAAGTGACCCTGCTCAGTTTGATCTCGAAGGGGAGAGAGATGTGACGAAGTGGGACTGTTCTTAATGTTTCCTCTGAATAGTGTGGGGGTGTCTCAGTTTCCCCTATGCAGTTCTTAAGTATCTAGGTGGTGGGGTAAGGGTGTATGATCATTGCAGAGCCCTAGAGGGCAGGTGTGCAGGAGTCTGAACACAGAGAATGGCTGACACCCTGTTTCCTGGCAACTGATGGCCTGGGCCCTTCCCCCCTGGAAGGTGAGAGCTAAAGGGGTTGGAGAACAAAGGAATCCGGTGACCTCGTGGCCTGGGAAAGGGACAAAGCCCAGAGGAGGAGGAGGGGCTGGAGAGTTTTTCAGTTTGAGGCTGGTTGGGGACATGGAGTGAAGTCCAGACGTGGTTGTCTGGCTCACTGCCCTCCCAAATGGACCCAGCTGAGGGATCCTGTTCTCTGCACCTACAAGCTCTGTGTTAGACCATGTCCCTGTCATCTAATAAACCTTCCGTTGTACTGGCTGGCTGAGAGTCACGTCTGACTGTGGAGTTGGGGTGCAGGACCCTCTGGCTTCCCCAGGAGACTGGCTGGGTGTACTCACTGGGGGAAGTGCACGGAGGGACAGAGGATGCTGAATGCTCCGAGGTCAGACCCAGGAAGGTGGAAGCTGTGTGAGCTGTGTGTCCTGCAGGCAGTATGCTCACAGAGAGGAGACTTCCCCAGAGTCCTGCCTGGCTTCGTAGGGAGCAGTTCCAGAGCATTGCCCAGGGACTCCGTGACAGGATGCACATAAAAACAAGTTGTGAAACTTATCAAATGCCAAAAAATTAACAAGTGTCTAAATCTGAGACCCCCTTTGAGCCTGACGCCCAGGGCAAATGGCCCTCCTGCCCTGCTCCCCCAGATTGGCCCTGCCTGTGTCTCATGGCTGCCTGCGGGGTTCAGGGCCAGCAACTGCCTGCGGGGAGGGAACAGGGCCTGCCTAGGCAGGGGCTCAAATAAGTGAGAGTCAGTTTGGATCCCCAGCTAGCTGTAGGGGATCCAAACTGTGGGGAGGGTACTCAACCCCAGCCAGTTTGTCATAAACCTTGTCCCTGAGGCCTCAGTAGAAATGGGGATGTTCCCCTGGCAGCACGCAGGTGAGAAGGACTTGAGAGGGAGGTGGCAGACGTGCTCTTTTGATGCCCAAGCCTGAGCGCAGAGGGAGAGCAGGGGTGCAGGCACTGCTCCATGGTGCTGCTGGCAAACGTCTGCGACTCGCGTGCCCTGGGTGCACGCCCCGACAGTGAGACATGTACAAGCACAGCCCAGCCCGAAGAGCCCCAGCTCCTGGGTCAGGGAAGTCACTGGTTTTTGTTTACAAGAGCTGGAAACTGGCATTACATAAGCCAGGAACTCCTGATCGACACCTAGGTTGCTCCAGGAGACCAACCCACCTAACACAGAGAACCGGGGGGAGGGGGGACAAAGACTGAGCTGAAGCTAGACTCATGCTCTTAGGATGCCAGGGCGCCCTCATGCTCTAGCTGAAGATAGCCTGGGAGTTCCCAGCATTGCCCTCCTGCTGTTTCTCTCTGGGAGCCCTCGCCCTGCAGCCTGGCCTGTCTGTGTGCTGCCAGGTGCACGTCCCAGTGCGGAGTCCCTGGCTTAATGCCAGGGGACGGTGACTGGGAAGGAAATGTACTGCCATGCCAAGCCTGGGAACGAGCTGGGGATAAAGCCCTGGGGCACCTGACATGTCAGTACCCAGTGGGGGCCGGGAGCCAAGCACCCACTGGAGCCATCTGTAAGGTGCTAAGTCCCTCCTGTGCTGGGCTCCAGCCAATCCACAAGCCAGGAACTGGCCCTGTGACTCACAGAGCAGGTATATCAGTCTCACAGCAGCAGCTCAGTTTGCTCAACATCACTCCAGGGCCAGGAACTCGCTCCTGCCTGACATTGGCAACAGTCTTAGACTGCTACAGCCCTGTTCCTAGTCCTACTCCAGTCCTGGTCTCACTCCAGCCTCGCTCCACCCACACTCTGGCCTCCTGAGTCCAGCTCCAAACACTAGACCTGACCACCTCCATCACCTTTGCTGACACCATCACTTCCATAGGGAACGGCACTGAGGTTGCCGGGGGAACAGGCATTCTCGGCTGGCCAGGAGCCATTGTTCTATTTACCAGGACAGTCCAGTGCTGGTCCCTTTGCCCTGTCAATGCAGGGTCCTCCCTGAGCTCTGGAGAGGGCTAGGGCTGCATTAGCACGCTTGACGTGCAGCTGCGGGAGAGTCTGCAGAACTGCCTGGAGACAGCAATGCTTGCCTCCCAGCCCAGGAAGCCTAGAGACCCAGAGCATAGATGTCTTTCAGAACATCTCTGCTAGCAGGAACCACTGGGTGAGGAATGGACCCCCCAGGGCAGGGGACATTCAGGAGACCCAGCATGGGGGGAATTGGGCCTGGGATTCTCTGCACAGCTGCTGCCACACAGGCCCTGGAGTGATGAGCCATGAAACTCCCACAAAGCATGGCCCCTGGCACACAGCCCTGTAGCACTGGGACCCCGTACGCATGAGCCGCAATCCAGCAGGGCCCTGGGCCAGCCCCACCCAATCACCCTCTCCCACTGCCCCACTCTGGCAGACCAGGGCACAAACACACTGGGCGTTCCCCCTTTCCATGGCCCAACAGGACGGCAGGGGCTTTGGCCAACACAGCTTCCCACAGAAGCATTTGCTATAGCAGAGACAGTCACCTCTACACAGTCAGCTCAATGGGATTCATGGAGGTGGGGTCCCTAGCTCAGGGACTGCATAGGCTTCAGAGACTTCTAAGGCTTTACCTAGGGGGTGAAACCATTCTATTCCCTGCACAGTGACTGCTGGACACAAAGGCAAATCTGTTCTTTTTGGTGTGAGGATCTAGCACAGTGGTTTCCCTGGACTCACTGAAACCCCACAATGCATTTAACGTGGGTCTTGGATGTTTTGACTCTCTCTGTGCAGAGTAAGATTCCATTTGTCAACCTGGGGAAAGTCTTTTCTTCCAGATGATAACCCTGTTTCTATCACTGCATTTGTCCCAAAGCCTAAATTCTGGCCTGTGTTCATTATCTCTGAGTTTATCTATCGTGTTTCCAATATCTCTGTGTGTATCCAAGACGTGTGTATTATATCTGCATGTATCTGTTATGTTTACATTGTCTGTGAGTACATCTATGGTGTTTTATTCTGTCTTTGTCTAGCTAGAATGTTTCCAGTATCTAAGTATGTATCTATTATGTTTCTGTGAAATATGAGTGTCTCTATTATGTATCTAATAGATCTGTATCTATTATGTGTACATTACACCTGAATGTTTCTATAATGTCTGAGTATAACTATTATGTTTTGATTGTATCTTTATCTATTTAACGTTTCCATCACCTATGAATGCATCTATTATGTTTCTATTCTTTCTGTGTCTCTACTATGTATCTGTTATATCTGAGTGTCAAGTTTATAATATATTGGAATGCAAATATTATGTATCTCATATCTGAGTGTATCTTATGTTTCTATATAGCTGAATGCAGGTATTATGTATCGATTATATATGGATGTATCTATTATCTGTATATTATGTCTGAGTATGTCTTTTATGTTTCTGTTATATCTTTCAGAGTAACAGCCGTGTTAGTCTGTATTCGCAAAAAGAAAAGGAGTACTTGTGGCACCTTAGAGACTAACCAATTTATTTGAGCATGAGCTTTCGTGAGCTACAGCTCACTTCATCGGATGCATACCGTGGAAACTGCAGCAGACTTTATATATACACAGAGAATATGAAACAATACCTCCTCCCACCCCACTGTCCTGCTGGTAATAGCTTATCTAAAGTGATCATCAGGTGGGCCATTTCCAGCACAAATCCAGGTTTTCTCACCCTCCACCCCCCACACAAATTCACTCTCCTGCTGGTGATAGCCCATCCAAAGTGACAACTCTTTACACAATGTGCATGATAATCAAGTTGGGCTCAGTTTGAATGAGCTATTACCAGCAGGAGAGTGAGTTTGTGTGTGTATGGGGGTGGGGGGGGATGTGAGAAAACCTGGATTTGTGCAGGAAATAGCCCAACTTGATTCTACCTGAGTGTGTCTGTTCGGCTCTGTTCTTTTCACAGCGGGCACCTATGGAGCAGACTCAGTGACCCAAACTGAAGGCAGCTTTACCATCTCCCAAGAGGATCGGGTACATCTGAACTGTACCTATCAATTTTCTTCCAGTGTTACTGTTTATCCCTTCTGGTACGTGCATTTCCCCAACCAGGCCCTCAGGCTCCTCCTGAGGGACCTGGGACGGGAGGACTCGGATGAAGGGATCAGAAAAGGGTTCGATGCCACCCACGATAAAAAGCAGAAATCCTTCCACCTCTGGAAACCGGCCAGCGACTCGAGCGACTCCGCGACCTATTACTGCGCCGTGAGAGACACAGTGACACGGACCGGCAGGGAGCTCAGCGAAAACCTCCCAGGAGCTATGGCAGGAACCGCAGGCTCCTGGGAGAGAGCTGGGGTGGAAGGGGAGGAATTCTGCACTTACTGGAGTAGGAACAGACATCTCTGTCTCTCACAAAACGAGCGCACACGATGTCATGGGCCCTCTTTAGCCGTTCCTTAAGTCTGCATCGCCTCTTTCTGCTGCAGACTGTCCAGGATTTTAGGATTGCAGGATGCACGGGGCAGGTCATAGAACAAAACTAGGTTTCAGAGTAACAGCAAAACTAAGCATCCACTCAGGAAACAGGAAACGAATGAACGAACCTACATAATCTGCCTGGGAAATGAAAAATAGTAAACCCTCTCCAACCCCTCCCAAAACCAAACCAAAGAGCACACTAGCTCATGGGGAGAAGGATAGCTCAGTGGTTTGAGCATTGGCCTGCTAAACCCAGGGTTGCGAGTTCAATCCCTGAGGGGGCCATTTAGAGATCTGGGGCAAAAATTGGGGATTGGTCCTGCTTAGAGCAGGGGGTTGGACTAGATGAGCTCCTGAGGTCCCTTCCAACCCTGATATTATATGATTCTAGGACAGACACATATTTGTGCTGGAAATGGCCCAACTTGATAATCACTTTAGATAAGCTATTACCAGCAGGACAGTGGTCGGGAGGAGGTATTGCTTCATGATCTCTGTGTGTATATAATGTCTGCTGCAGTTTCCACGGTATGCATCGGATGAAGTGAGCTGTAGCTCAGGAAAGCTCATGCTCAAATAAATTGGTTAGTCTCTAAGGTGCCACAAGTACTCCTTTTCTTTTTGCCAATACAGACTAACATGGCTGTTACTCTGAAACCTACCGATATTATTATTTACTGGTGTTATCCTAGCACCCAGCAGCCCCAGTCATTGACTAGATCCTATTGTGCTAGGTGCTATACAAAGAAAGAACAAAAAGACAGTCCTTGCCTCCAAGTGCAAGACAAGAGAAAACAGGTGCAGACAGACAGATAGACAGAGGAGGGCATACAAGGAAACCATGGAGCAATAGTGTCTAAATAGACAAGACAGACACAGGGTGGGGGAGAGGTATCATATATATACACTAAGATTTGCCTTCTGTGCGCTCACTTTGCCACGTGAGGGCGGTGTTGAGGTAGAAAAATAGGACAAAGCCATATTTTTCCGTCTCATGCTCTCTGCCTTCCTCTGAACGGCCACCCACCCCAGTCTCTGCCCTTCACACCAGACCACCCTCGGGCAGCCTCCTACAGAGAAAGACAGTCACGGCTGTGCAGTCCTCTCTGAGGGTGATCCCCGCGAGTGGCAGCTTCAAGACAAAAGACACAAGGGTTTTTTGTTTAAAGTTTTTCTGTTCTCTGGAGCTGCCGTATAGAGACACAGCCCCGTTAGCCCAAGCTTGGTCTGGGGCCCAGCCCAGTGGTGTCCCCGCCTCCCTGAAAACCTCACCATGCTGTCACGCTGGACAGCAGCTGCCTTAATGGTGTTTGCTCTAAGTGAGTGAGGTTTCCTGCCCCAGCCCGGTCCCAATTCACTAATGCGGATTAGAATCTTGTCTCCTTACAATGCGACTGGGAGGGGGGGAGGGGAAGAGTGCAATTGGCCCCTAAGGGTTGTATGTGGGTGAATTCGGTGCCAACTTCTCTCTTCCAGGTGCCCCGGGCTGTGCGGAAATCCTGCAGCCGGTCTCCGCAGGGGCTTCGGAGGGAGCTGGGCGGAACCTCACCTGCTCTCACCCCTCCGTGACAAGCGAATGGATATTCTGGTGCCGCCAGCTCCCCAGCCGGGGGCCCGACGTCATCATCGTTGAAGGACTCAAAGTCCCGGCTTCCAGCACCGACCTGGGGGGACTTTGTTCTTCTCCCCAGACAGAAAGCCCAGGGCGCGGGCCCTGGGCAGGGCGCTGCTGGCAGGAGCAGCGGTGTATTACTGTGCTCGGAGCGACACGGTGTGACAGCCAGGGGCGGCCCCCGCGGTAACCGACCCATGTCCCGGCTGTGTGTGGGTGCGGGGCGGAGTGGAAGGGGGAACCCGGGCAGAGAAACGCCCCGGTGACAGGGATTTTCAGAGGAGCGGAGGAGAGTTAGAGGATCTGGGCACCAGACTGCATTTGCACACCTCTGCACCTCCCAAAGTTTTCGCTGGTTCGCTAGTGCGACTAGATGGCCCACAAGGGGGAGCCAGTGCGTTCCAAAAGCCACACCAAAAAGAACAAGAGGACTTGTGGCACCTTACAGACTAACAAATTTATCTGAGCATAAACTTTCGTGAGCTACAGTCCACTTCATCGGATGCATACCGTGGAAAATACAGCAACACAGCCATTAAATGGCACCGGGGTACCTTTGCTGTCGTCTCTCTCCTTCTCTTCTTTGGAGCGCCTAGACATCAAGAGAAATTCATCCTTGTGAGTCCTCCTAACACAGCTTCTCGGCCCAGACTCCTGGGATCCCAGGGATGCATTTATCTTGGGTTTCGGCTCTTCTAACGGTGCTTGTTCTAGGCGAGTAAAATCCAACCTCTCAGCCTCCTGCCATTTTATCCTTCTCTGGGTTTTTGTTTTTGTTTTTTGTAGCTGTGTTTGTTTCCATCCCCCTGATCCTGGTGTGTTTATTACATCACTGTGTGTCTCGAGGATGGGTGTATTGGGGGACATGTCTCATGGGGACAGATTCAGGAGGATCAAACCGTTTAAGCTTAACAAAGAGAAAGATGAGGGGAGACTCGATCATTCTGTTCAAGACCTACATGGGGGAAAGAAATCTCCTCACTCTAGCAGACAAGGTATAACATGATCCAATGGCTGGGATTTGAAGCTAGAAATAAAAGTGCATTTTTTAAAAAACAGGCAGGATTATTTCCCATTGGAACAATTTACCAAGTGTCTTGGTGGATTCTCCATCACTGGCCATTTGAAAATCAAGTCTGGATTTTTTTTTTTTTTAAAGATCTGCTCTGGCTCAAACAGGAATTAATGTGGGGAAATTCTGTGGCTTGTGCTATAGAGGAGGTCAAACCAGGCGATCACAGGGGTTCCTTCTACCCCTATAATGTAGGACTCTGAGTGTAGTATTGTATATGAGCGAATGTGTTGTGAGTTTATTGTATATGAACTCATTCATGGGCATCACTTCTGGGCACATCAGATCTGCCTGAATCTGCTCTCAGTTTAACCCATTATTGTATACATTTATTAGGTGTTCATTATATGAGAGGATATGTACTCTGACTTTATGTTATGCTTTGTCATCCCCACAGAAGGGATCTATGGAGACTCGGTTAACCAAACGGAAGGAATCGTCATGGTATTCCAGGGGGACCCCGTGCTTCTGAACTGCACCTATGAGTTTCCTGGGTACCCTTCCCCCTTCTGGTATGTGCAGGACCCCAACCAGCCCCTAACGCTCTTCCTGAGGGATGTGGGAAGCGGGGGAGCGGATGAGGGTGCCAGGAGAGGATTCAACGCTAAAGCCGAGAGGAAAACAGCATCCTTCCACCTGTGGAAACCATCCAGCGAACTGAGCGACTCCGCGACCTATTACTGCGCCGTGAGCGACACAGTGACTCGGGCCAGCAGGGGAGCTGAGCGAAAATGGTGCAGGGCCTGCGGGGCCGCGGGCACGCGTGTGTGTAAACGAGTCGGGGGCTAAAGGGGTTACTCCCTACAGGAGACCATCTAGGTGTCTCTGCTGGGATCTATGGTTCCACTGTTTGCTCTAATTCGGGATTTTCCCAACGGGGCAATAATGGGGAACGCAGTGAAACACACATTTCAATGCAAAGCATGAAACAATCCGAAGCACAAAACTCTCTTTGATAAAAGCTGACGGAAAATTATACTGTGTTGAAAAGGCAGGTAAATATCTAAAGAGAAAGGGGGACGGTCGTTGCTGTGAAAAGGACACAGACGTACACAGAAACAAGGCGGGTGAGGTCACACACTGCATAGATACCTACACAGACAGCCAAATGCTGTATAACACCAGGCATTGCCTTGCGCCAGTTATAACCACCATTTTTCCTCTGGAAATTCTGACAGCAAACGACCAGGAAATCCGATTCTGCTACAACATTTCTCACTAGTTTATGCAGAATAGCTGTAGCCCTGTCAGTCCCAGGATATCAGAGAGCCAAAGGTGGACGAGGTAATATCTTGTATTGGACCAACTTGTGTGGGTGGGAGAGCGCGTCTGGAAAGCTTGTCTCTCTCTCAATACAGGGTGTTACCTCATCCACCTTGTCTCGCACTAGTTTAGGCGTTTTGCCACGCCGGGGCAGAGCTGATCTGGAAAAATACACCAATGAGATGACCCGATTCTGTTCTTGCGCTGAGTAGTCTCCTGCCAGCAACCCCCTCCCCCAAACTCTGCCCCTCAACCGCTCCCATCTTCTGATTACCCCATCCAGAAGCATTTACAGAGCAGAGAGTGAAAGTTGGGTGCATGGCATTCAGCCAAGTCGCACTCCAGCACAGAGATACCGGGTACATTTCTAAAGACACATTCTAGTGTGCAAAATTCTCACCTTTTCGAAACTGAAGCAACGAGAAACGAATAAATAAATTTTATTTGTTTAGGAATTAGCTCTGTTTCGTCGAAGAATCTTTCAGTCCAAGCATGACTCTACCTTGGCTCTCCGTGGTTGTAGTCATGTCCATTCTAAGTGAGTAAGATTCAATTTCTCAACTTTGAGCTTTCTCACATTTTACGAACCCACGTTTTTATCCTGTCTTTGCCATTTAATTTGTTTCAATGCCCAAGGTCACGAACTTGCTTATCTTATGTCTAAATGTATCTATTGTTTGTATCATCTCTGAGGGTCATTGTTCTCTGTTATATCCTAGTTTAAATTTGTTTTCTATTATATCTGTGTTTATGATGTTTGTATTGACTCAGTGGTGTCAATATTCTGTTTCTATTATATCAGAATTAACATACCATGTTTCTAGTGTATCCGTTATGTTCATAGACTCTGAGTGCATTTCTTTATAACTGAAGGAATCGACTACGTTTCTATTTGTATATCTATCATGTAATATTACGTTGCTTCTAGCTATTAAGTGCATGTTATCTGCGAGCAAAGGTGCTGGAATTAGGGGTGCTTCTGCTCCCTGTCTCGATGTAGTAATACCAACCCAAATACATGCGTTCCGCCTAAAGCACCCCGACTGTGTAGAAACTGTTCCAGCACCACTGTCCTCTCTGGTTCTGTTCTATCTCTGAGTGGGTCTCTTCTGCTCTGTTCCTCCCACAGAGGGCACCTATGGAGCAGACTCAGTGACCCAAACTGAAGGCAGCGTTATTATCCGCCAAGGGGACCCGGTGCGTCTAAATTGTACCTATCAATTTTCTCTCACTGCTACCCTTACTTACCCCCTCTGGTACGTGCAGTTCCCCAGCCAGCTCCCCAGGCTCTTCCTGAGGGACCTGGGACGGGAGGACTCGGATGAAGGGATCACCAAAGGGTTCGATGCCACCCACGATAAAAAGCTCAAATCCTTCCACCTGTGGAAACCGTCCAGCGAACTGAGCGACTCCGCGACCTATTACTGCGCCGTGAGAGACACAGTGACACGGACAAACAGGGGAGCTGAGAGAAAACCAGGGAGGGTCTGCGCGGAGCGGGAGGGAGGCTGACACCGGGCTCTGGGGGTGACTCGGGGGCAGAAAAAAAGCGGGGGGGGGGGAAGTCTGCAATCACTGAACTTGGAACCGAAACTTCTCTCTCTCTCTCTCTTTCTGTGATTTCCTTTGCACTAACGCGGAGTGTTAGAAATGATGGGGATCATCTTGAATCACCACCTAAGTTAAAATCTGGAAAGACCATAACACATCCACCCTCTCATGAGCAATTCTGGTGAAAGTTGCCCCGAGCCCCGTTCTTGAAATAAAGTGCAGCCAGACAGTTCAATGTCATAAAACTAAACAAACACAGGAACTCGGACATGATCGCGGTGCAGAAATTCATATTCTATGGAAAAACTTGTACTCTTCACTTGGGGGATCTTGATCTGCTCAATATACATAGACAGACAGACAGACGAGTGTTTGAAAGTCCATCCTCACCTCTTGCACAGCAGAAAAATACTCCCCATCTCTGTGAGAAAGGCTGATTTACTGGCAAGGGTGTAAGAATATCTGCCGCAATATCCATTTGTGATCACATTTTGCCATTTGGGGGCACTGTGGTGATAGAGAAATGATCCAAGCAACAGCGTTCTTGTGTCTTATATTCTCTACCCTCCCCTGAGACCAATCTAGCTTCCTTTGCCTTTCTGACAGTAGTATTGAGAAGGATTTACAGAGCAGAGAGAATCACTCCTGTGAAGTTAGGCTCGTGCAGTTCCGACAGCTCCTGCTCAGAGCTACATCATACATTTTTAAGACACCTTTTACAGGACAAAATTTTTGCCTGCCCTAAACTGGAGCTATTAGACATGAAGACAAATCAATTCTTGCGGGATTGGGAAATTAGCTCTGTTTAGTCAAAGAATCATTAACCCAAGGATGGCTCCAATTTGGCTCTCCGCTCTTACAGTCATAACTATTCTAAGTGAGTAAAATTCTCGTTCTCACCTTCGTTACATTCTATCGAACCATGTCTGTATCCTGTCTTCATACTTTATTTTGTTTCAGTGCCTAAAATTACAAAGTGCTTATATCCGAATGTATGTATTATGCTTATACTGTCTCTAGAGCGTCAATGCTCTCTGTTGTATCTGAGCATAAGTATTATATTTCTATTGTATCTGATTGCATGTAGGGTGTTTTTATTATCACTGAGAGTCAATATTGTCTATTATCGCCGAGTGTAAATATGATGTTGCAGTTGTATCTGATTGCACTCTTTTATGCTTGCATGGTCTCTCAGTGCAGACTTTATGTTTCTCTTACCTTTTTGTTAATCTACCACGTTTCTATTGTATCTGTGTTTATCATGTTTGGCTGAGTTGCTTGTATCTGTTACATGCATTTTGTCTCCCGGAGTGTCTCAGCTCCGGTTGGTTCTGTTCTACCTGAGTGTGTCTGTTCGGCTCTGTTCTTTTCACAGCGGGCACCTATGGAGCAGACTCAGTGACCCAAACTGAAGGCAGCGTTACCATCTCCCAAGAGGATCGGGTACATCTGAACTGTACCTATCAATTTTCTTCCAGTGTTACTGTTTATCCCTTCTGGTACGTGCATTTCCCCAACCAGGCCCTCAGGCTCCTCCTGAGGGACCTGGGACGGGAGGACTCGGATGAAGGGATCAGAAAAGGGTTCAATGCCACCCACGATAAAAAGCTCAAATCCTTCCACCTGTGGAAACCGGCCAGCGAACTGAGCGACTCCGCGACCTATTACTGCGCCGCGAGCGACACAGTGACACGGAGCAGCGCGTGAGCTGCGCAAAAACCGGACACGGTCTCTGCGGAGCAGTGGAGATGCGGGCACTCGGGTCTGGGGGCGACTGGGTGGCCGGAAGGGGGGAAATGTGCAATCACTGAACTTGGAACAGAAATATTTCTCTCTCTGTGTATCGGTCTCTGTGTTTTCCTTCTTTGCTTTAATCCGGAGTGTTGCCATCTCAGAAATGAAGGTGAAAGTCGTGAATCACCCAGTAAGGTAAAATCAGGAAAGACCAGAACACATCCACCCTCTCATGAGCAACTCTGGTGAAAGCTGCCCCCAGCCCTGTTCTCGAAGGAATGTGCAATCGAACAGTTCAATGTCATCGAAACTAAACCAATAAACACACGAAATCTGCCATAATCACGGTGGAAAAGTTCGCATTTTATAGGAGAACTGGCATTTTGCAGTTCAGGAATCTTCACCCGCCCTGTATACACAGACAGACAGAGACTTTAGAAGACCGTCCTGACCTGTTCTGTCAGAAAAATGCTCACTAGCTCTGTGAGAAAGGCTAGTTTATGGGCAAAGGTGTAAGAAAATCTGCTGGAACCATTCCCCATGTGTGAACACATTTTACCACGCGGGGGCAGTGTGGTGCTAGATAAACAATACAAGGAACAGCCCGTTCTTCTGCCCCCTGCTCTCTGCCCGCCCCTGACGCCAGTCTAGCCCCTTTTGCCCTTCAGACTCTCCTGTTTCTGACAGCACCATTGAGGAGGATTTACAGAGCAGAGAGGCTCACTCGTGTGAAGCTGGGTTTATGTTATTCTGACAGCTCCTGCTCAGAGATACAACATTCATTTTCAGGCACATTTAATGTACCTAGGACAGAATTCTTGCCTTCTCTAAATTGTAGCTACTAGACAAGAAGGCAGATCAATTGCTCCGGGCTTAGGAAATTAGCTCGGTTTAGTCAAAGAATCATTCAACCCAAGGATGGCTCCAACTTGGTTCTCCGGTGTTATAGTCACGGTAGCTATTCTAGGTGAGTACCAGTCTCGGTCTCAGCTTTGTTACATTCTATCGAACCACTTCTGTATCCTGTCTTCATACTTTAGTTTGTTTCAGTGCCTAAAATCAGGAAGTGTTTCTATTATATCCGATGGTATCTGGTATGTTTGTATTGTCAATGAGGGTCAGTGTTCTCTTTCTAATATATCTGAACATAAATATAGTGTTTCTCTTATATGTAATTGCATGTGCCGTGTTTGTGTTGTGTCAATATTCTTTATAAAATCGGAATCTAAATATTATGTTGCTGGTGTGTTTGATTGCATCCTTTTATGCCTGCATGGTCTCTTCGCGCATGTATTGTGCTTCTATTATGTCTTAATGAACCTACCACCTTTCTATTGTACCTGTGTTGATCTAGCACGTACCTAGCTGTATTCTTGGTGTCTGTTATATGGATATTGTCTGGGAGTGGATCAGCTCCGGTTCTGTTATATCTGAGTGTGTTTCTTCCACAGAAGGCACCTATGGAGCAGACTCAGTGACCCAAACTGACGGCAGCGTTTTCTTCTCCCAAGGGGACCCGGTGCTTCTTAACTGCACATATCAGGTTTCTGGGTTTCCTTACCCCGTCTGGTACGTGCAATATCCCAACCAGGCCCTCAGACTCTTCCTGAGGGACCTGGGAAGGGAGGACTCGGATGAAGGGATCACCAAAGGGTTCAATGCCTCCCACGATAAAAAGCACAAATCCTTCCACCTGTGGAAACCGTCCAGCGAACTGAGCGATTCCGCGACCTATTACTGCGCCGCGAGCAACACATTGACACTAAGCAGCAGGGGAGCTGCGCAAAAACCGGGCAGGGTCTGTGCGGAACAGCAGGGATACGGGCACCCGGGTCTGGGGGCGACTCAGGGGCGGGGAAGTCTGCAAATACTGAACTTGGAACAGAAATCTTTCTCTCTTTCTTTCCCCTAAACCGGAGTTGAACCACTTAGTGAATGATGGTGAATGCCATGAATCACCCATTAAGGTAAAATCAGGAAAGATCAGAACACATCCAAAACAACTCCGGTGAAAGCTGCCTTTAGCCCTGTTCTTGAAGGAAAGTACAACCAGACAATCAAATATCACTGAGACAAAGCTAACCAGCAGAGGAAATCAGTCATGATCATGGAGGAGAAATTCATGTTCTATAGGAAAACTGGTACTGAGCAGTTCAGGAATTGTTACCTGACCAGGATAAATGGAGGGAGAGATCAGATAAAATGGATGGATTATCTGGTTATCCATCCATGTAGCCATTTATCATAGAATCATAGAACTGAAAGGGACCATCTAGTCCAGTCCCCTGCACTTAAGGCAGGACTAAATATTATCTAGACCAGCCCTGACAGGTATTATCCACCCATCCAGATAAATGGATACATGGATGGGTAGCGTGACTCTTTACAAGATCATCCACTTATTGGAATAGACAAATTCTACCTCTATTGGAACCAGCAAAGAAAATCTACAGGAACCGTTTCCCATCTGTGCACGTATTTTGCCACGTGGGGGCGGTGTTGTGCCAGAGAAATAATACCAGAAACAGTTTTCTTCTCTCTGAACAACAAATTTATCTGGGCATAAGCGTTCGGGAGCTGCAGCTAACTTCATGGGCTGCATCCGATGAAGTGAGCTGTAGCTCAGGAAAGCTTATGCTCAGATAAATTTGTTAGTCTCTAAGGTGCCACAAGTCCTCCTTTTCTTTTTGCGGATACAGACTAACAGGGCTGCTACTCTGAAACCTTCTCTGAATAACTCTGAACTTTCCTGACCTCTACCCAGCCATCTCTGCCCTTCCAATGCCCTTATCTCTGAGACCCCGATTCAGAAACCTTTTCCTAGCAGCGAGAGCTCCAGATCGAGAGGGAGACAAAAGGTCTTTCCCTTCCCTGAAGATGCTGGATACAAAGGCAAATTAATTCTTTCTGGCCTTGGCACTTGGCACTACGGTTCTTTTTGTCCCAGACCCGTTGAATCCCAAGGATGTGTTCATCCTGGGTCTCAACTGTTTTCTTCATGTCTGTTCTAAGAGAGTGAGATTTCCTTCCTCAGCCTGATCACTTGTGATGGATCCAGGGGATAACTCCGTCTCTCTGGCTGGAGCTGTCTCTGAATATGTGGTTATTATAACTGCCTGCATCTGTTCGGGTTCCCGTGTATCTGAGCGTAGCTGCTGTCTTTCTGCCATCGCGCGGTGTGTCTATTATATCTTCCTGTATTTGTCATGTTTCATTAGCCCTTTCTAAGGGCATGGCTACACTTGCAAGTTAGAGCTAATTAAAGCAGCACCTGGAGCCCTAACTCAGGATGCGTCCATGCTGGCAAGGCATGTAGAGTGCCCTGACTCCGCGGCTTGAGCGCTCCTGGTGATCCACCTCCATGAGCAGCATAACGGTTGCTGTGCCCCAGCTAGAGTGCTGCGGCACCAGTGTGGACGCCCTGGTCTATTAATGTGCACTGATAGGCCTCCAGAAGTGTCCCATAATGCCTGTTCTAGCCACATCACTTTGAACTCTACTGCCCTGCCTTCAGGTGACCAACCGTCAGACCTGCCCTTTAAATTATCTGGGAATTTTGAAAGTCCCCTTCCTGTTTGCTCAGCCAAGTGTGAAATGCTCTCAGTGCATCTTTCCAGGTGACCATGCCTCCATGCACCAGGCGATCCCCAGCAAGGAGCAATGCTGAGGTGCTGGACCTCATCAGTGTTTGGGGGAGGAAGCTGTCCAGTCCCAGCTGCGCTCCAGCCGTAGGAATTATGATGCCTTCCAGCAGATATCAAGGGACATGAGGGAAAGGGGCCATGACTGGGATGCACTGCAGCGCAGGATTAAAGTGAAGGAGCTGTGGAATGCATATCACAAAGTGCGTGAGGCAAACCGCCGCTGTGATGCTGCCCCAGTGACCTGCCATTTCTACAAAGAGCTGGCAACCCCACCTACATGCTGAGGACCACCATGGACACTTCAGAGACTGTAGAAGCACAGAGTTCAACAAGGCAGGAGAAGGAGGAAAGCAGGAGCGAGGGTGCTGAGGAGGAGGGAGACACTCTGGCATCCCTAGATGCATGCAGCCAGGAGCTGTTCTCAAGCCAGGAGGAAGGTAGCCAGTTGCAGCGGCCGGTGCTTGGGGAAGGACAAACACCAGAGGAGGTTCCCGGTAAGCAGCTTTTATTTTGGGAAGGAAGTTATTTGGTGCGGGCTCTTGGGGCGAGGATGGTTAGGGCTGCGTGCATGCCTAGATGCAGAATAGGGCATTGATGTGCTCTCTCACGTTGTGGTAATCAGCCTCAGTGATCTCTTCAAACGTCTCATGCACAAGCTGGGCAATGCGATTGCGCAGGTTCCTTGGCAGAGCTACTGTGTTACTTGTCCCAGTCAGGCTAGCATGTCTGCACCACTCTGCCGTGAGGGGCGGGGGAACCATTGCTGCACACAGGCAAGCTGCATATGGGCCAGGGTGGAAACTGCATTGTAGTAGAAGACCCTCCCTTGCTTCCACGGTCACCCTCAGCAGTGAGATATCTTCTGGGACGAAATCATCCTGTGGAAAATGGGGGGAACAGTGTTCAGTATAGGGACTCCCTGCAGCAGTTGGCTCTCCCCAAGGCACAGAACCCCAGAGGACAGTACAGCCGTGAAACAATCAGTCCCCACTTGCCCTTGTGCTTACTCACCATTTTGGGGCTCCCGTGGGTTATGTGTGCTCACTTTGGGACAGGTAATTTCTGCTATTATGTAGACTGTGCTTGTCTTTAAGTACTGGCGAATCATTGCTCTGTCTGGTGTGAACAATGCTGCCTCTGTTAAGTGTTGCATTTTGCCTTTACAGATGCAACCTTGAGATCCCAGCCGTCCTTATTATGAACAGCCGAAAGACTCCAGAAAATCAGGAAGTGGCCATGTAGAAGCAAAGAGGATCTTCTGCATGAAGTAATGCAGCAGTCCCTTAATGAAAATCAAAAAGTGCAGGAGTGGAGGGAGAGTGAAAGGAGGGTCCACCAGCAGAATGCGGATCATGGGTACCAAAGCACGGAGCAGCTGCTAAGCATCATGGAGCACCAAATAGAGTCGATACAGGTGATCGTAGCAATGCAAGCGGAGCACTTCTGCGCCTGCCCCCCACCGCCCGCAGCCCTGGTCCCAAAACTCTTTCCCTTTTGCTCCCATGTCACTGCCAACCCACTTTCCCCAACATCTGGGCTCTTATCACCACCAGCTGCCTCTAACACCTGTAACTTCACCACGCAGCCCTGCAAACTACGACCCTGACCCACTGCACTCAACCCCCATCACCATGCATTTTAGCCAGCCTGAAGTGCAGCACTCTTTGCACAGTACTCCAGCCAGGAAGGCCAAGTATGAGAACAGGACATATGCAAATTTGTGATAGTCCCATTCCCCTCCCCACCCCCTTCCCTCGTCCCAAACAGCACAGATGTGTCATGCACTTTCTTTTTCCCCAGCAGTTGTGTTTCTTTTCAATAAATGAATTTTTGGCTTTGAAAACGTTCTTTATTATTGCATTAAGTAAAAGATACTGTAGCCAAGGAAAGTAACAGGCACTGCAAGTCAGTGTAGCAAACACGGATTCCTAATAAGATTGGAACCACTGCACTTCACTTCCGTGCAGGGCACCAAACATTCCTGGTGGCTTTCATCCTGAAATTGCTCCCTCAAGGCATCCCTAATCCTTGCAGCCCCACACTGAGCCCCTCTAATAGCCCTGCTCTCTGGCTGTTCAAATTCAGCCTCCAGGTGTTGAACCTCCGAGTTCCATGCCCGAGTGAAGCTTTTACCCTTCCCTTCACAAATGTTATAGAGGGTTGTCAAGGTTCCTTCCCCACTCTGAACTCTAGGGTACAGATGTGGGGACCTCCATGAAAACCTCCTAAGCTTACTTTTACCAGCTTAGGTTAAAACTTCCCCAAGGTACAAATTAATTTTTCCCTTTGCCCTTGGATTTCCACTGCCACCACCAAACTTTATCTGGGTTTACTGGGAAACGTAGTTTGGACACCTCTTTCCCCCCAGAATCCTCCCAGCCCTTGCACCCCACTTCCTGGGGAAGGTTTGGTAAAAATCCTCACCAATTTGTATAGGTGACCACAGATCCAAACCCTTGGATCTTAGAACAATGAAAAAGCATTCTGTTTTCTTACAAGAAGACTTTTAATAGAAGTAAAGGAATCACCTCTGTAAAATCAGGATGGTAGATACCTTACAGGGTAATTAGATTCAAAACATAGAGAATCCCTCTAGGCAAAACCTTAAGTTACAAAAAAGACACACAGACAGGAATAGTCATTCTATTCAGCACAGCTCTTTTCTCAGCCATTTAAAGAAATCATAATCTAACACATACCTAGCTAGATTACTTACTAAAAGTTCTAAGACTCCATTCCTGTTCTGTCCCTGGCAAAAGCAGCATACAGACAGACACAGACCCTTTGTTTTTCTCCCTCCTCCCAGCTTTTGAAAGTATCTTGTCTCCTCATTGGTCATTTTGGTCAGGTGCCAGCGAGGTTACCTTTAGCTTCTTAACCCTTTATAGGTGAGAGGATTTTTCCTCTGGACAGGAGAGATTTTAAAGGGGTTTACCCTTCCCTTTATATTCATGACAAGGGTACAGCACGTGGATATAACCGCGGGGATGCTGTCATTGGCCTGGTCCAGCTTTCCATACAGACAGCGCCAGCAGCCCTTTAAACGGCCAAAAGCACACTCCACAGTCATTCTGCACTGACTCAGCCTGTTGTTGAACCGCTCCTTGCTGTTGTCAAGGCTCCCTGTATAGGGTTTCATGAGCCATGGCATTAAAGGGTAAGCGCAGTCTTCAAGGATCACAATGGGCATTTCAACTTCCCCTACGGTGATCTTCTGGTCTGGGAAGAAAGTCCCGGCTTGCAGCTTCCTGAACAGGCCTGTGTTCCAAAAGATGCATGTGTCATGTCAATGAAACACCCACGGTGATCCACAAGTATCTGAAGAACCATAGAGAAATACTCCTTCTGATTAACGTACTCGGAGGCTAGGTGGGCTGGTGCCAGAATTGGAATATGCGTCCCATCTATCACCCCTCCACAGTTAGGGAAACCCATTTGTGTAAAGCCAGCCACAATGTCATGCATGTTTCCCGGAGTCATGGTTCTTCTGAGCAGGATGCGATTAATGGACACTGAAAACTGGCATCAACATGATTCCAGCGGTCAACTTTCCCACTCCAAACTGGTTAGTGACCGATCGGTAGCTGTCTGGAGTTGCCAGCTTCCAGATTGCAATAGCCACCCGCTTCCCCACTGGCAGGGCAGCTCTCAACCTCATGTCCTTGTGCTGCAGGGTGGAGGTGAGCTCAGCACACAGTCCCATGAAAGTGGCTTTTCTCATCCGAAAGTTCTGCAGCCACTGCTCATCATCCCAGACTTGCATGACAATGTGATCCCACCACTCAGTGCTTGATTTCCCAGCCCAAAAGTGGCATTCCACTGCTGTGAGCACCTCCATGAATGCCACAAGCAATCTCGTGTTGCATGTGTTATGCAAGTCGACTTCATCATTGGACTTCTCACTGTCAGTTTGTAGCTTAAGGAGTAACTCGACTGCAATTCGTGACATGCTGGCAAGACTCATCAGAATATTCCTGAGCAGTTTGGGTTCCATTCCCACAGACCAAAAGGGAAGACAGTGTGCGCAGTACAAAAGTCGTTGAAAGATGGCACCAAATGTGGATGGAAGCACAGGGATTGCTGGGATGCGAACCGATGCATCACAGGGCATTGGGACAGAACCCAGAATGCCCCGCCCCACAAGCCACAGTGCCAGAATGGGGAGAGGTGCTCTGTGGGATAGCTGCCCATAATGCACTGCTCCCAATGCCACTGCAAGTGCTGCAAATGTGGCCACACCAGTGCGCTTGCAGCTGACAGTGTGAACACACTGCCGCGCATTCCCTTCTGTGCTCTCTGAGGGCTGGTTTAACTCACAGCGCTCTACATCTGCAAGTGTAGCCATGCCCTAAGGTGCCACCCCGGGGTCCCAATTCTTCTCTTCTCTAAGCTTTCAGACACAAAGACAAGTCAGTTTTTATTGGTCCAAGGAACTATCATTGCTTTGTTGCAGAATCATTAAACCCAAGGACACCTTAACCTCGGTCTGAAGCTATTTTAATCATGACTCTTCTAAGTGAATCGTTTTTCTTTAATCCTTTAAATTCTGCAGGGTCTAAGATCGAGTGAGCTCTTATTATATCTGAGTGTCTACGTTATATTTATGCACGTTGTGTTCCTGTTGTGTTTATATTATGCTGGAGTGAAGGCATTATGTTTATGTATTAGATTTATACTATTGCCCAGTGTGCATTATTGTTAGATATATTATGATACGTATAGATTTAATGAACTCATAATATATACTCAGCTAGAGTAGGGACTAGATAGATAAAATATGTTACACATTATCTCTCTAGTCCCTACTATAGCTTAGTGTATATGTTTATCTTAAATCTCTATGTAGCTGACAGATGTCTCCCATCTGAATGTTCATGCTATGTTTTTACTATAGGCGTTTCTCCTATATGTTAGTGCCAATATTTTTCTTTTATACTAAATTTACATTGTTTCTATTTTCTCTGTGTGGATCTATCATATTTCTATTAAATCTGATTGTAAATATGATGGGGTTTGGGTGTATCTGACTGCAACTGTGGTAATTATGCTGTTACATCTGTGTGTGTGTGTGTGTTTCCATTATCTCTGGGAGTCAATATGTTGTACCCATTATCTCTGTCTGTGTTTATTATCCTCGCCCCGCTCCCCCCCCCCACCAGAAAAAGACCTACGGAGACTCAGTGAGTCAGACTGAAGGGAGCCGTATCATCTCCCACAAGGGGATAAGGTGCTTCTGAATTGCAACTACGAGTCTTCTTTCACGGCTTTCCCCTTCTGGTACGTGCGGTACCCCAAGGCCTCCCCCCGCCCCCGGCTCTTCCTGCGGGACACGGGAGGGGAAGAGGGGGATGTGGAGATAGCGACAGGATTCAACGCTACACACGATGATCAGAAAAAAACCTGCCATCTGTGGAAACCGTCCAGCGAACTGAGCGACTCCGGGACCTATTACTGCGTCAGAAGGGATCACAGAGACATGAACCAATGGGGAAGCTGCCCGAAAACCGAGCAAGAGCAGAGAGCTGGGGGGCGAGTTGGGAGCCACAAGGGGACTAAAGGGTTAATTTCCTAGCCACCTCCACAAATTCTGTCTCTCTCCTCCGCCCCACCCCCGCCTCCAGCCCCGCAGTCTGGCCTGATCCTCTCTCATTTCTGCACGCCGAAGTCTTATGAACTCAAAATTTACCATGAATGTCTTGAAACAGAATTTAAGCTAAACTCTGGCAAGACACAAACAGGAGAGAGATTCTATAAAACAAGCAAGGAAACAAAAACAAAAATCCCCCCAAACAAAAACAGACGTAGCTAGGTGCCTAACACCCATTGAAATCACTGAGATCCAGACACCTATTTGCTTTTAATCATTTTCATTAGGTGTCTAAATACCTTTAAGATCTGCCCCCTGGAGCTGTGCTCTCCACCTTTCCACACGACTGTACCCCTTCCAGGAGTCTGATTTGTCTTGCGTACCCCCAAGTTTCACCTTAGTTAAAAACTACTTGCTTACAAAATCCAGACATAAAAACACAAAATTGTCACAGCACACTCTTAGTGACAAATGGCTGATTTTCTCATTTGTACTACATAATTATGAAATAAATCAATTGGAATATAAATATTGTACTCACATTTCATTGTATAAACTATCAAGCGGTATAAACCAGTAGTTGTCTGGATGAAATTTTAGCTTCTACTGACCTCGCTGGTGGCTCTGGTGGCGCCTGGTGTGCAACCAGGCCAGCGTCCAGGTGAGCTGAGGAACCGCCCGGGGTCCCCTCTTCGAGAAGCACAGATCGACGCGACAAGCACCTGCTACAAACCCGCTCAACCAGAGCCCATCCATCGCCACAAGGTGGCGGCGTTGTCCCTGAAGATATGATACCGTCTCGGCAGAGTATTTGCACGCCTGGGCGCCCTGCTCTGTGCGGCCTTCCCCCAAATCTCCTGTCTCTGACCGCACCAGCCAGTGCAGCCCAGAGTCAGCCCCTTCGCTGCTCTTCGGGCCCTTGGGAGCCACAACAGGCGCGTTTCTAAGGCGTGGCACAGGAGGCAAAATTCCTTCCCTTCCCTGCCAGCGACAAAGAGCAATTAATCCTTGTGAAGGCGGAGACCCAGCGGGGTTCTGCCCCAGATCCGCTGAACCCCCCTCGTGGCTTTCACGTTGGATCGCAGCTGCGTTAACAGCCTCTGGGCGAAGCGAGTTTGAAGATTTCATGTTGCCCCCCCTTGCTAGGTTGTTGCGTCGTTCCCCGGCCCTAGCCCTGACTTGACAGCGGAACCAGGGAGCAAATACAGAAGACTAGAATCGGCGGATCTGAAGGTACTTTTCCCCCTGGTAGCCGGCGTGGTGAGCAGATCGGGCCATTTAGAAACGCAAAGGAACGTAACGTAGGGGGTGGAAATGGCTGAGATGTGTGTTTATCACTGAAGGACTTTAAAATTGCTCCTGCAATTAAATGTCCTCCCTCTCCCAGCTGTCCTGAGACAAGTCTCTCTCTCTCTCTCTCTCTCTCTCTCTCTCTCTCTCGCTCTCGCTCTTTTTAAAAGCGCCAGTGGGATTCACGCAGAAAGGAGGCGGGCAGGGAGAAGGGAATTGAGTCCTAAGGAACTTGAGATGTCCGCATGCCCATGAAATTAATTCTCTTTCTTCCTTTCTTTCCGAGGTGCCCTGGGCAGAGCGGAGACCCAGCAGCCCGTCTCCGCAGAGGCGTTGGAGGGACAGAAATTGAACCTGTCTTGCAGTCACCCTAAAGTGGCCACCGAGAACATAACATGGTACCGCCATGTCCCCAGCCAGGCACCGAGGCTTTTGGCAGGTGGATTCAGGGGAGAGACTCCCAGCACTGAAGCGGACGGCACTTTATACATCGCTCAGGACAAAGCTTCCAGCTTCTTTGAGTTCCGCAGGGTGCGGCTGGGGTGACTCAGCGGTGTATTACTGGGCTCTGAGCGACACAGCGTGACAGCCGGGGTGGGGGGCAACATCTCACACCAGCCCCGAGCAGGGGGGCAGCAGCGTCTCTTGGCTGGGCGAGCTAAGGAGAGAGAGTTTCTCTCATCTCGGGAGGCAAGAAAAAGGACCCACCCCTTTCAGAGTCTAAAACGTGGGGATTAGAACTTCTTTTGTGGGCCGGTGAACAAAGTGAAGCACCAGCTGTCTGCAATTTCTCCCTTTCACACGCAGCCAACTTTCTGTCTGCAGTGTTTTTTTTTAAAGACCTCCCCTCACCATCTTATCGGAGCTTCTGAATGATCCAGGCAAAGTGTGGGAACCCTTTAAACTAACGCCAAACTCCATACAGACATGCGAGGTTCTGTCTGTAGCTAAAATCAGGCAAACTGGTTGGAAAAATCTATAAGAAGGAGAGACCTAGTCATGTATGAAACATTTCCCCATTCAGTTCGTTGTTTTGCCCGTAAGGGGACGCTGCTTTTCACACACGCAAGGTTGTAGCAGTTCTGGGTACAGGATATTATGGACCCAGGGTGAATGAGATCGTATCTTTCATTGGACCAACTTCTGCTGGGGAGAGACACAATCTTTCAGTCAAGATGGATTGACCAGCAGAAATCCTTGTAGCAGATCTGTTCTATTTTGACTCATTTGGGGAAGGTATCATTGTTAATAATAATAACAACAACGTGTTATTTGAATTACCAGAGCCCCTTAGAGCCCAAGTCATGGACCATATCCCCAGTGTGCCAGGCCTTCTACAGACAGAACAAAAATACAGTCTCTGCCCCTAAAGAGTTTACAATCCAAGAGACAAGTGGATACAGATAGAGAGAGCGGGAGTACCAGGAAATAGAGACACTTTGCTCAGCATGATAAGCAGTAGCCTATCCCTTGCCAAGTTTTGTGTAGGCAGCAGAGCACAGGAGAGTTTTAAGGAGGGATCTGAAAGAGAACAATGAGGCTGTTTGTGGAAATATTTGTGGGGAGCTCCTCCCAAGAGTGAGCGATGGAATGCTAGAAAGCTTGAAGATATTGTTTATAGACCGTGTTATAGACCGTCAGGTTCATAGAAGGAAGACAGGAGGGATAAACCCAACATTAACAAATGACATAGCCGTCAGGTAAATTCCCTTTTATATAGAGAGATGTTGTCCCTTTCCCCACAGAGCTAAACTGTTCATGGGGTGCCTGAAAACACCAAGTTGGAAAGAAGTTAACCCCCCTAATTGCTGAGGGTTGCCTAGCTATGCCTGAGAGTCTACAGTGATTAGTGAGACAGAGGAGCCTGTATAGAAGAGAAAAAGAAACAAACACCCCCCCCCCCTTCCAGATAGCAGAATCTCACATCAAGGCTGAGATTTTTCAACGCTGCCTGAGGGATTTGGATGCCTTCTTCTGATTTACTGTTTAATGGGGCTTGGACATCCAAATCCTGCCATTAGGAACTAGCAGGACACACAGCCAGATCTACATATATTTTAAAAAGAATATCCGATGAAGTGAACTGTAGCTCACGAAAGCTTATGCTCAAATAAATTGGTTAGTCTCTAAGGTGCCACTAGTACTCCTTTTCTTTTTGTGAATACAGACTAACACGGCTGCTACTCTGAAACCATATATTTTAAAATTTCCTTTTCTTATTTTCCAGTGGATTAAGTGAAGCACGACCAATCAGTCCTCAAGACATCCAGCACTCAGTCACTCTTAAGGACCTAGGTTCTTAAGTAACTAAGGTGCCTTCTGAAAATTTTACTTGTAGGCTAATTTGATTCCCAGACTAAAATCACACAGAAAGACTGCAGTAAAGCCAGGAACTGACCTCTTAGGTCCCATGAGTTTCAGTCCAGAGTGGGAAGCACAAGATCACCCTTCTTGCTTTTAAATTTTAAAGTGGGAGAGGAAATATTGAGTATGTCCTATGATTCTGTCCCTCCCCTTTGGCAAGATAATTAACACAATGTACCAGAATGACCTCAATGGAGCTTTGCCAATATACAGGCATCTGAGGCCTTGTCTACACTATGAAATTAGGTCGAATTTATAGAAGTCGGTTTTGTAGAAAGCGTTTTATACAATCAATTGTGTGTGTCCCCACACAAATGCTCTAAGTGCATGTAGTCAGTGGAGTGCGTCCACAATACCAAGGCAACTGTCGACTTCCAGAGTGTTGCACTGTGGGTGGCTATCCCACAGTTCCTGCAGTCTCCGCCACCCATTTGAATTCTGGGTAGAAATCACAATGCCTGATGGGGCTAAAACATTGTTGCAGGTGGTTCTGGGTACTTATTGTCAGGCCCCCCTTCCCTCCCTCCCTCTGTGAAAGCAATGGCAGACAATCATTTCATGCCTTTTTTCCTGGGTTACCTGTGCAGATACCATACCACGGCAAACATGGAGCCCGCTCAGCTAACCATCACCGTATGTCTCCTGGGTGCTGGCAGACGCGATACTGCATTGCTACACTGCAGCAGCTTATTGCCTTTTGGCAGCAGACAGTGCAGTATGACTGGTAGCGGTCTTTGATGTATTCCTGGGTGCTCTTTTAACTGACCTTGATGAGGTCAGGGTCGCCTGGGCAAACATGGGAGTGACTCAGCCAGGTCATTACCCTTTTAAGTTTCATCTCATGGGGATTCAGTCCTATCGGCAGCCATACTGCACTGTTTTTTAATGAGCACCCAGGAGATGATGATGGCTAGCAGTCGTACTGCACAGTCTGCCGACAGCACCATGTATAAAGATAGATGAAGTGTATCAAAACAAGAAATAGACCAGATTTGTTTTGTATTCATTTTCTCCTCCCTCCCTCTGTGAAATCAACGGCCTGCTAAATCCAGTGCTAAATCCAGCTTTTGTCCCCAATATGATTTTTGCCTAGACAGACTCTGTCTTATCCATTCCATTACTTCTTATTTCAACTAGGGTTTTTGATTTCAAAAGGGCTGACTTTCAAAAATTAAGGAAATTAGTTAGGGAAGTGGATTGGACTGAAGAATTTATGGGTTTAAAGGTAGAGGAGGCCTGGGATTATTTTAAATTAAAGCTGCAGAAGCTATCGGAAGCCTGCATCCCAAGAAAGGGGAAAAAATTCATAGGCAGGAGTTGTAGACCAAGCTGGATGAGCAAGCATCTTAGAGAGGTAATTAAGAAAAAGCAGAAAGCATATAGGGAGTGGAAGAAGGGAGGGATCAGTAAGGAAAGCTACCTTATTGAGGTCAGAATATGTAGGGATAAAGTGAGACAGGCTAAAAGTCAAGTAGAGTTGGACCTTGCAAAGGGAATTAAAACCAATAGTAAAAGGTTCTATAGTCATATAAATAGGAAGAAAACAAAGAAAGAAGAAGTGGGACCGCTAAAAACTGAGGATGGAGTGGAGGTCAAGGATAATCTAGGCATGGCCCAATATCTAAACAAATACTTTGCCTCAGTCTTTAATAAGACTAAAGAGGATCTTAGGGATAATGGTAGCATGATAAATGGGAATGAGGATATGGAGGTAGACATCACCATATCTGAGGTAGAAGCGAAACTCGAACAGCTTAATGGGACTAAATCGGGGGGCCCAGATAATCTTCATCCAAGAATATTAAAAGAATTGGCACAAGAAATTGCAAGCCCATTAGCAAGAATTTTTAATGAATCTGTAAACTCAGGGGTTGTACCGTATGATTGGAGAATTGCTAACATAGTTCCTATTTTTAAGAAAGGGAAAAAAAGTGATCCAAGTAATTATAGGCCTGTTAGTTTGACATCTGTAGTATGCAAGGTCTTGGAAAAAATTTTGAAGGAGAAGGTAGTTAAGGACATTGAAGTCAATGGTAAATGGGACAAAATACAACATGGTTTTACAAAAGGTAGATCGTGCCAAACCAACCTGATCTCCTTCTTTGAGAGAGTAACAGATTTTTTAGATAAAGGAAACGCAGTGGATCTAATTTACTTAGATTTTAGTAAGGCGTTTGATACTGTGCCACATGGGGAATTATTAGTTAAATTGGATAAGATGGGCATCAATAGGAAAATTGAAAGGTGGATAGGGAATTGGTTAAAGGGGAGACTACAACGGGTCCTACTGAAAGGTGAACTGTCAAGTTGGAGGGAGGTTACCAGTGGAGTTCCTCAAGGATCAGTTTTGGGACCAATCTTATTTAATCTTTTTATTACTGACCTGGGCACAAAAAGTGGGAGTGTGCTAATAAAGTTTGCAGATGATACAAAGCTGGGAGGTATTGCTAATTTAGAGAAGGACAGGGATACCCTACAGGAGGATCTGGATGACCTTGTAAACTGGAGTAATAGGAATAGGATGAAATTTAATAGTGAGAAGTGTAAGGTCATGCATTTAGGGATTAATAACAAGAATTTTAGTTATAAGCTAGGGACGCATCAACGAGAAGTAACGGAGGAGGAAAAGGACCTTGGAGTATTGGTTGATCATAGGATGACTATGAGCTGCCAATGTGATATGGCTGTGAAAAAAGCTAATGTCATCTTGGGATGCATCAGGAGAGGTATTTCCAGTAGGGATAAGGAGGTTTTAGTACCGTTATATAAGGCACTGGTGAGACCTCACCTGGAATACTGTGTGCAGTTCTGGTCTCCCATGTTTAAGAAGGATGAATTCAAACTGGAACAGGTACAGAGAAGGGCTACTAGGATGATCCGAGGAATGGAAAACTTGTCTTATGAAAGTAGACTCAGGGAGCTTGGCTTGTTTAGCCTAACTAAAAGAAGGTTGAGGGGAGATATGATTGCTCTCTATAAATATATCAGAGGGATAAATACCAGAGAGGGAGAGGAATTATTTAAACTCAGTACCAATGTGGACACAAGAACAAATGGATATAAACTGGCCACTAGGAAATTTAGATTAGAAATTAGACGAAGGTTTCTAACCATCAGAGGAGTGAAGTTTTGGAATAGCCTTCCGAGGGAAGTAGTGGGGGCAAAAGATCTATCTTGCTTTAAGATTAAACTCGATAAGTTTATGGAGGAGATGGTATGATGGGATAACATGGTTTTGGTAATTAAATATTCATGGTAAATAGGCCCAATGGCCTGTGATGGGTTTTTAGATGGGGTAAGATCCAAGTTACCCGGGAAAGAATTTTCTGTAGTATCTGGCTGATGAATCTTGCCCATATGCTCAGGGTTTAGCTGATCGCCATATTTGGGGTCAGGAAGGAATTTTCCTCCAGGGCAGATTGGAAGGCCCTGGAGGTTTTTCGCCTTCCTCTGTAGCATGGGGCACGGGTCACTTGCTGGAGGATTCTCTGCTCCTTGAAGTCTTCAAACTACAATTTGAGGACTTCAATAGCACAGATATAGGTGTGAGGTCTTTTTTAGGAGTGGTGGGTGAAATTCTGTGGCCTGAATTGTGCAGGAGGTCAGACTAGATGATCATAATGGTCCCTTCTGACCTAAATATCTATGAATCTATGAATCTTTACAGTCTACCTCATCATTGATAGACAATGCTACTCCACCACCTTTGCCTTTATTTCTGTCTTTCCTAAACAGCACAGACCCTTCATACCCGTAGTCCAGTCGTGACGACTATTCCACCCTGTTCCTGTTCTCCCTAGAATATCTGCTTTCAGTTCCTGCACCAGTAGCTCTAGTTCCTCCATTTTGTTACCTCGGCTCCTCGCATTGGTGTACAAACATCTTCATTTTTGCTGTTTGGCCTCGCTCACATTTTTTACCCGATTAGGCACGGACATTCTGCAGTGAGTATCACCTATTAGACTGGTATGTACACTACCCTTCCTCCTTATGTCCATTCTCCTACCCACGGCTGTATCCTTTCTTACTTAGTTTTCTTCCCTCTCAATGTTAAAATTCAGCGTGGAGATTACCTGGACATCTCCCAACCATCTCCCCCAAATTCCTAGTTTAAAGCTCTCTTAATCCGTTGTGCCAGCCTCCATCCTAGAAGTCTATTTCCCTCCCTACTCAGATGAAGTCCATCCCGAGAGAACTGTCCTCTGTCCATGAATGCCTCCCAGTGGCCATACATCCCAAAGCCCTCCTTCTAGCACCACTGCCTGAGCCATCTGTTGATAGTCATAATCTTGTCACACCTTTGTTGCCCTTCTCTAAGAAAAGGCAGAATCCCACTTAAGATCACCTGAGCCTCAATTTCCTTAAGCGTCTTCCCCAGCCTGGCAGTCTCCCTTGATACGTTTCAGTGAGAATCTAGCTGCATCATTTGTTCCCACATGAAGGACAATCAGTGGATTTCCTACTCCCGTTAGGATCCTCTTCAGCCTCAGGTCCACATCCCGTATCTTAGCACCCAGTAGACAGCACACCCTTCTATTCCTGGGTCAGCTCTAGTTACAGGCCTGTCTATTCTTCTCAGTAAGTAGTCCCCAAACACCTAGATCTGCCTTTTCCTGGTGACGGTGCGATTCTCTGGTCTATCCCCTCTTGTCTCTGGCTGCAAGTCCTCTCGATTCCTATTGTCCCTTGCAATCCTCTGCAACCCATCCTGTATCCTCCTGGGGATCATATTTGGTGTTATCTCCATTGACCCTTCCCCTCTTCCTATAGGACTAGCTGCTTTTCTCTTCTTCCTTGCCCCTCCACCTTCAGTGACCACCTGCTGTGCCTCTTCTTCATTTTCCAACTCCGCAAACCTGTTCCTGAGCTCTATTTCTCCTTCACTAGCCCGTCTTTTTCTCTGCCCGGTTCTCTTAGTCACATACTTCCACTGTCCATTTTCTTCACCCAGCAGTCTCCCCTCAGAATTCTCTGGTCCTGCTTCCATCTGCAAGTCTGAGCTTTTCCCTTCAGCCTCCTCATGTCCTTGCTCCATCATCCACTTGAACCCCCTTCAAAACTCAACCCTAGTCTCCACCTGCATCTCCAGTCCTCAGATCTTTTCTTCCATCAGCTCTAGCAGACGGCATTTCATGCAGACGAAACTCTTGTCAGGTCCCCCCTCCAGGATCACGTACATGCCGCAGCTTCCACATCCCGTCATCTTCATTGTGTCTTTCATGACATGGGTCACTCCCACTGCTGCCTCTGTATCTGTCCTAGCCTTCCCACCTAAATCCTGTTAGTCCGGGAAACACAAACCACACGAAAAAACACCAGCACCCACAGCAAAACAAACCCCCAGTGAGCACCAGAACACTGCCAGACCACCACACACTCCCTTCACTAGCCTGGCTGTTCCTCTGCCTGGCTCTCCTAGTCTTCCTCCCAAACTCCCCTGTTTACAGCTCTGTGTGCTGGCTCCTTTGCCACTGCAGCCCTATTCCCATGACTACCTCCCTCCATCCCATCAATATACCCCTATTTTCCATCAGGACACCCCTGTTCAGCAGATGCCTTTGACCACAAGGAGGGTCTGTTTCATCTTTACAATGATATTTTATCTCTGCATGACCCACCCTTCTGTCCCCTGGTGTCTTATGAACTCTTGGCCTCTTGCAGTCCAACCCCTCCTCCTTGTGTTTGAGCCCTGTTTAAAACGCTGTCACTGCAGCTCAAGAAAAATGTCAGGTGTGAAGGACCCACCCACTCAGGGGATCTTAGCACCCACACAGACAGCTGAACAGAAACAGTAGAGAACCAGCCCGTGATTTTAGGGCTTTACTCTGAAACAGACAGTTTTCTGGTAGCTGTGGGAAATAAAAAGGCGGATCCTTTCCTCATAATTGTTTTTTTTTTTCTCCGAGGGTGATAAGAACAGTTCGGATCAAGAACCATTGACTTCCCACCATGTTCTTCACCTCAGGATCAATTATTTTGTTGGTTGTGATTTCAAGTAAGCAGCATTTTCATTTGTCCAGCTTGAAATACTTTCTATTGCCATTTTGCAAAACCCAACCACTCTTGAAAAGCCTAGGCTCGGAAGAGTTAAATGTTTAAAAGAGGCTGGATGCATTTAAGGTTCGGGTTACCCCCAAATAACGGGGTATAGGCATCTAAACCACTTTGGTAACTTTAAATATTCTCACCCTAAATGACAGTGTTTAGAATAAATGTCTGTTCTCTTCTCCCCCCCCCTCCACAAGGGACGTTCGGAGACTCGGTCACACAAACTGAAGGCACAGCTATTGTCAAAGAAGGAGCACCTTTGGTTACTGAGTGTACCCATGAGTCTATCCTATTCCCTTATCTCCTCTGGTATATTCAACACACCCATAAAGCACCGAAGTTATGGCTGAGAGATAAAACGTCAGGGGGTGCCATGATGAAGGGGACAAGCAGGGGTTGTTTGCTGACCATGTCCAAGACAAGAAATCCGTCCATTTGAAGAAAAGCTCCAGTGAAATGAACAACTCTGCGGTCTATTACTGCGCCTTCAGAGACACAGAGATTGCAACCAGCAGGGGAGCTGAACAAAAATCCACTGACGCACAGAAAGTCCAAGACTCCTGTCTCTGAAAAAAAAGTTATATTTTCATAACTTGACCTCATTGTGGTATAAGTACTGTACCCGCAGGGAAGGCAGAGGAAAGAGCTGTAATCTAGTGGAGAGGGGAATGAAAAGAACCAATGGCTGGAAGATAAGCCCAGACCAATTCCAATGAGAAATAAGGCATACTGTTAAAAATGGGGGAGGGGGGAGAACAAACCACCAAGGGAAGTGATGGCTTCTCTATCACCTGAAGTCTTAAAAATCAGGACTCTCTGCTTTTCTGGAATCTGTGTTTTTGTCAAACACAGGTTATTGTGCTCAATGCAGGAGTAACTGGGTGAAATTCTTACAGGTTCTGGTACACATGCGGTCAGACTAGATAATCTACTCATCCCTTCAGGGATTAAAAACTATGGTTCTACCAGTCTACGTACATAAGAATGGCCAGGCTGGGTCAGAACAATGATCCATCCAGCCCCAAGCCCTGTTTTCCTAGAGTGGCCTGTGCCACTGTGCCAGATGCTTCAGAGGGAATGAACAGAACAAGTCAATGTATTGAGTACTCCATCCCCCGTCATCCAGCCCCAGTTTGTAGCAGCCCAGGATTTAGGAAGCACAGGGTTGCATCCCTGACCATCCTGGTTAATTGCCATTGATTGACCTATCCTCCATTAACTTATCTAGTTCTTTTTTCAACTTATTCATTCTTTTGGCTTTCACAACATCCCCTGGCAAGGAGTTCCACAGGTTGACTGTGTGTTGTGTGAATAAATACTTCCTTTTCTTGGTTTTAAACCTTCTGCCTATTAAATTCATTAGGTGACTTTCTCATTCTTCTGTTATGAGAAGGAGTAAATAACACTTCCTTATTTACTTTCTCTACACCAGTCATGATTTTATAGACCTCTATCATATCCCCCCTTAGTCCTTTCTTTTCCAAGCTGAAAAGTCTAATACCCAGTGGAACCCCTGCTCCCAGCTTGGGCAGACTCTATTAGGCTTTGTTTTAGATGTGGTCCCTTAAACGTTTCTGAGTTATGTGAGGGCTTAATAATTCTTTACTCACTTTCTTCACACTATTCATGATTTCATAGACCTCTATTTTATGTAACAGTATGAAACCTCAGCTGGTGAAAATCTGTGTGGATCCATTTGTCTCAATGAAGCTATGGCTCTTTAGACCATTTGGGGATATGGTACATTAAATACGAATCCTTGTGGTTCATATTTTTGATTATTTCTCCCCTCTGTCTGCGTTAATGCAGGGTTTTCTCTGGTTTATAAATTGATGTTAAACATCACAACCCCCTCCCTCCACAAATTTTAAATAAAATTAGGGAATGGGAACAGCTGGTTTAAATGCTCATGGTAGAGTCAACGGATCTGCAACAATCCACAGTAGCTGAGGATTTAGCCCATAAACGTGGCAATTCTGGAAGGGACCCGTGGTCACCGGTGATTATGATAACAAGTAGGAGCCCCTGTTGTTCTAGGCAAATACAGAACAAAAAGAGGCATCCTCCTCACTGAATCCACTTACAATCCAAGTGGAAGAGGAGACAACAGGTGGGTGCAGATAAACAGAGGGAGGAATACAAAGGAAACACTGAAAGGACTTTGGGTGACACGACAGGCTGAGGTCTCAGCACAACAGCTGCCTAACCCGGCTCAGCATCACACCAGGCAGGTTTTACAGCTGGCTACTATGGCCGGAGTGTTGTAAAAGAAACCGTGTTAGCGACTGAGGAAGTTCCCCTGCAGATGTACCACAAGAGGGCCCTGTTTTACCAGCCCCTCACCAAAGTGCAGAGCTGTCATTTCACAGCCCGCTGCTTCCTGTGGTCTCGGATTCCCCCGCAATTTCTCCCCCGCCCTTGCTCTCAGACACCCCGCAGAAGCCAGGGAGCCTAGTTCACGGGCAGTAGCAGGCTGCCGTGTAGTTAGCGCCGTAGGCACACAGCGGAGGAGAGTTGCGCCGCAAAGAAAGTGGGTGGATCTATATTTTAAAGACCTCTTTCCCCACTTGTCCTCACGGCTGGGGAAGGCAAGGGAGACGCTTCCCCCTGCAGCTTGGGGACAAGGTTCTAGCTCACCTGATCCCCTGAAGATGTTCCTCACCTGGGTCTCAGTTGTTGCAATATTTTCCACTCTCGGTGAGTAAGATTTCAGGTCTACTGGGCCAGATCCTCAGCTGCTGTGAATTGTCACAACTCCGTGGAAGGCAGTGGGGTAAAAAGACGTCGCAGGAGATGCGGAGTTAGCTCCAGATTTTTGTTATTAAACCACCAGTTTTATAAATCTTAGCCCCTCCCCTCAGTTTTTGGAAGTTTGGAAGGTAGATAAACATCCCTGGTTCAAACCAAGAGCCGTCTGTATCCATGTGACTTTTTCCCCCCAGAAAGAGCTAATGGAGAGCCAGTGACCCAACCTGATGACCGAGTGACAGTATCCCAAGGGGAACCAGTGCTGCTGAAATGCACCTATGACCCGACCCAGTCTCCAAGGCTCTGGTGGTACGAGCAGTACCCAGATGAAGCCCCTCGCCTCTTACTGGGAGACTATGAAGCATCGGATGAGGAGGAGAGAAGGAGCCGGAGAGGGTTCTCGGCCACACCCGACAAACAGGGGAAGACTTTCCACCTGAAGAAAAACTCCAGTGAACTTCGGGACTCCGCCGTCTACTACTGCGCCATGAGCGACACAGTGATCGCACCCAGCAGGGTCGCTGCACAAAAACCCGCTAGGAGAAGAGGCGGCGGCACTTAAGATGTGTGGGTTCGAGCCGCAGAAGAACAGACTTTGCACAGCTCCATTGGAGTCACTGAATTCCATCCCCAGGGTGTAAATGCGTGTAGCTTTACTGGAGTCAATGGGCCAGATCCCAAACTCTTGGAACTGGGTGCAGCTCCATGGGAGTAAATGATCCAGTTCCTCAAATGTTCTAAATCCGTGAGAAAGTGCATAGGAATCAGCTGAGCTGCACTGGTTCCTATCTGCTGTGGAACTGAGCCATTGTAGTAGGACATTGGGGATCTCTAAAGACATTCAAATGTTAAAACAACGAGGAGCCCTTGTGGCACCTTAGAGACTAACAAATTTATTTGGGCATAAGTTTTCCTGGACTAGAACCCACTTCGTCAGATGCATGGAGTGGAAAATACAGGAGCAGGTATAAATACATGAAAAGATGGGAGTTGCCTTACCAAGTGTGAGGTCATTCTAACGAGAGAATTCAATTAACAGCGGGATGCCAAGGGAGGAAAAATAACTTTTGTAGTGGTAATGAGAGTGGCCCATTTCAAACAGTTGACAAGAAGGTGTGAGTAACAATAGGGGGAAATTAGTATGGGGGAAATTAGGTTTAGGTTTTGTAATGACCCAACCACTCCCAGTCTTTATTCAGGCCTAATTTGATGGTGTCCAGTTTGCAAATTAATTCCAGTTCTGCAGTTTCACACTGCAGTCTGTTTTTGAAGTTTTTGTTGTTGAACTATTGCTACTTTTAGGTCTGTTATTGAGTGACCAGGGAGACTGAAGTGTTCTCTTACTGGTTTTTGAATGTTACAATTCCTGATGTCAGATTTGTGTCCATTTATTCTTTTGTGTGGAGACTGTCCGGTTTGGCCAACATACACGGCAGAGGGGCATTGCTGGCACACGATGGCATAGATCACATTGGTAGACGTGCAGGTGAAGGAGCCCCTGATTGTGTGGCTGATGTGGTTAGGTCCCATGATGGTGTCCCCTGAATAGACTGGGAGTGGCTGGGTCATTACAAAACCTAAGCCTAATTTTCCCCATACTAATTTCCCCTACTGTTACTCCCAAGCTTCCAGAGACTGGAACCCTCTGCCCAGTCTCTGTAAGCTTGGGAGCTAGATAAACATTTCAGGTTCAAGCCAAGAGCCGTCTATTATTGTTTTCCAGAAGGGGCTAATGGAGAGTCGGTGACACAGCCTGAGGACAGAGTGACAGTATCCCAAGGGGAACCAGCGCTGCTGAAATGCACCTATGACACTTCCTATATGCCTGCGCTCCGGTGGTACCAGCCCTACGCGAATGAAGCCCCTCCTCTCTTGCCGGCAGAATATAATGAAGCATCGGATGAGGAGGAGAGCAGGAGCCGGCGAGGGTTCTCCGCCACACCCGACAAACAGGGGAAGACTTTCCACCTGAAGAAAAACTCAAGTGAACTGCGCGATTCTGCATCTATTACTGCGCCGAGAGAGACACAGTGAATGCAACCAGCAGAGGCGCTGTACAAAAGCCCACTGCGGGAAGATGACGAGAGACAAAGATTTTGTGGTTTAGCTCCCCAAATGGTTTTAATCTGCGTAGCAGCTATGGCGTGAATGGGCCAGATTCCAGATGGTGTCAATCTGCCTATGTCCCGTGGAGTCACTGGGGCAGATCCCACCTCGGTGCTAACTGGTCATAGCTCCGCTAAAAACCGGTCCAGTTCCCCTTTTGTTTTGAAGCAGTGAGCTTCCTAGGAATCAGTTGAACTACTCCAGTTTACAACAGCAGAGGATCTGAAACATTAAATATATATGGCATTGTGAAACTAAAAATTCACCGTGTTACTTTTTCCCAACAGGATACCTAAAAATGCAAATTCTGTCATTAATTTTTACACAATTCGTTGCTCCTGTAACTCCCCAGCTGTCTCTTGCGTGAAGGTTTCAGAAATGGAATGAAATAGACATTGGGACGACAGGAACATTGGACTGACCAGACTGGATCAGAACAGAGGATCATCCAGAGGAAGGGGCAGGAGAGGACACCTTGCTCTGGGTAGTTATGGGATAATCTCGGATAGGGGAGTTTCTCCCCTAACCCTGGACAAATATCAGTTTGTTTGAGATTGGAAAATTTCATCCACCTTCCAATTGTAGAGCCCTCATCAGGGACAATCTGGGATTTGTTTAGCCATATAATCATCCTTACAAAAAAATCCTGGTAAACTGTTGACATCACATATATAGTCTTGTACCAATGAGTTCCAAAGGGTCAATGGCTAACGTGATCATGAATTTCCATGAACCATTCACCAGTTTAAACAATGCATCCTACGAAGTGGGTATTTACCCAGGAAAGCTTATGCTCCAATACGTCGGTTAGTTTATAAGGTGTCACAGGACTCTTTGCCTCTTTTACAGTTTAAACAAGGATTTATTCATTGGAAATCTACAATTTAAGGACCAAACTATGAAATTTCTACTCAAATGTTATTTCCACCTTAACATGTCAACGTGAAAGCTGAAAATCCACCACAGTTAGACAGATATCTAGATGCCTTCAAAAGGCTATTCCTCGGGGAGTTACTGGGTACTAAATGGAACGATTTATAATAAACGGTGAGATTGGTAAGGAAGCTGAACAAGTTCTTATCTCCCAAGATACCCAGAAAGGATGGAAATATCTGGGACATGAGTGAAATGAAGCCGGAGCATGCATGGAGGAACATGTAAAAGGAGCTGGACAAAATAACTCCTCTTTTGAACACCACTTAAGAGGGGGAAAATTGAGGCATTTAACAACAGAGGCCACTGCCTCTGGCCTCAAAATTCCCTTTGCATAACATGCGTCAGGTTTTGCAGCTATTACACATGGGAATAGTTAGAAGAGAAACACTTTAAGCTGCTTTGGAAAAATAACTTCCTCCTTTTTAACACATGGAGGCGATGTTTTATCAACAACACACCTTTCAGGCAGGGCTGTCATTTCAGAGCCTGGTCTTTAATGTGGTCTCCCTTACCCCCACAATTTCCCCTCCCACCCCCTCTCAGACACTGTGGAGAAGCCAGGCAGTCTCATTCAAGGGCGAGATCAGATTTCTGTGTGGTTAGAATCACCGTCATTCTACAGATCAGAGAGTTTCTCACCACTGAAGCTATATATATATATAAGGCATTGCTCAGAATAAGACCTCTCTTCCCATCCCCTCTTCATCTCTGGGGAAAGAAAAAGGAGGAAGATTCATTCATGGGTGTTGGGAAGAAGGTTCTCTCCCAGTTGGAAGCGGGACTATGTTTTCGTCACCTGGATCTCAGTTACTGTGATCCTTTCCATTCTCGGTGCGTATGAACTCAGAAATGTGTCAGAACTATTGAGCCAGATTCTCAGACTTCACTCGAGTTAAATCAGGTTCCGCCAACTGAGAATTTGAACTCAATTTCTTTTTATCCCTCTAATTTAGCATAGATGGTGAAAGTTTGGAAAGGTCAGAAATACCCCTGCTTTGGGGCATAAACCTACCTCAAAGTGATTAATAGATTCTTAGATTTTTATACAGGAGGGACCACTATCATCTAGTCTGACCACCTGTGTAATAAAGGCCAGAGAATTTTACCAGTCTTTCCTGCAATAATCCCAGAATTTCTGGTTGAGCTATAAAATACCTTGTAGAAAGAGAGATCTAACTGAGGGAAGTTTCACCCATAACTGGCTTTTGCAGGGTGTTTGGCATCTGTCTTCCTTTGAAGCAACTTGTTCTGGCCACAGCTAGACACTAGTTGGATTTCTGATCTGATCCACTTTGGGAATTCCAAGAGCAGATGATAAAGTTAACCATTGTATCGGGGCTTCCAATATTTTTCCTCCTCTCATTTAACAAGGAACTACAGAACCATATTTCAGTTTTGTTAAAAATAGCTACTTATCTTTTTGATCAAGGAAGCCTTCAAACCATGCAATGAGGCATACTAGCCACTTTGGGAATATTCCTGTGGAAATACAATTTTTATTTTGTCCTGCGTGGAAATTATTAGTGTCTCATAGGGTTTGTGGGGGGGGAAAGCCCAGCCTTTTGCATTTCAAGCACTGCATTCTTCCTTTTTCCTTTCCTGAAGTGGAGATAAAATATCCCCAAATGTCCTAAAATGTTGTGATTCATTTTAAATGTCTCTATTGTTCATTGCTTTCAGGATGGTGACCCAGAGCAGGGTAATCCTTGGTCTTCTCTAATTTTGCTATGGGGGAGGAGGGGGGAAGAGGAAGGCCAGGGGAGGAAGATAATTTTCCTTCCTTGCACTAAGTAAACCCTTCCATGGTTTATGTTCATGGCTCTACCTTGTGTAACTTTTGGGGAAAAAAATTATCCAAAGTAATGTGGATTATGTATTTCACTCAGCGATTCAAAGAAATTAAGAATTTACCACCTACCTACCATATTTATCACAACACATACACATTTATTTTTCCACCCAGGGGAGACACACAGACAATCGGTGACACAGACTCAAGGCAGCATCCCTCTCTCTGAAGGGGCATCTTTGATTCTGGACTGTACGTATGAGAGCTCTGTGCCTGCTCGTACCTTCTGGTACATCCAATATCCCACAGAGGTGCTCCAGCTCTCCCTGAGAGACTCTGAAGAGCAGGCCGAGGAGGGAGAGAGGAAAGGATTCAAAGCCAAACACGAGAAAAACTCCTACCCTCTGCTCAAAAATTTCAGACTGCTCAGTGACTCTGCTGTGTATTATGTGCCGTGAGCCCCACACTGAGCCACAGGGCCTTCCAGAATGAAAAAAAACCCTCCTCAGTCACCCAGGGGCTCCTTCTGCCTTCATTCACCCCAAAACAACAGGCTAAATTAGCCCCTCGCTCTGTACCCAAGGCCTCATTTCACCCCAGCGTTCCTTGGTCTATACAGAGTCTCTGGAGAGAGAGCGAGAGAAAGCGCCCTGAGCTACCTAAAGATTAACAAAAAGAAAAGGAGTACTTGTGGCACCTTAGAGACTAACCAATTTATTTGAGCATGAGCTTTCGTGAGCTCACGAAAGCTCATGCTCAAATAAATTGGTTAGTCTCTAAGGTGCCACAAGTACTCCTTTTCTTTTTGCGAATACAGACTAACACGGCTGTTACTCTGAAACCTAAAGATTAACAGTCTCTCATTGTATCTAATAAAGGATCCCACAGCAGATTTAGCCCTGCACTAAGAATACACAGGCTTTTCCATGCCATCCCCAGTGTATAGGAACACAAAGGACTGATGCATCTGAAGTCTGGGTCACTCAAGAACTCAGCATGTAACAAATTTGTAACAGGGCACAGGCAAAATAAAATTCCCTTTTCTTTAATGTTTTCAATAATTCTGTCATGCTCTAATTCCCTCATTTATCCTTGGCCAGGTTAGTGTTAAGGCTGAAGGTTAGCATTAGGGTAAACATTTAAGGAGTCAAGGTTTTAGATTAGGGTGAGGTATAGGGTTATAATTGGGGTTATCATTAAGGTTAGTGCTGATAGTTGTGGTTAGGATTACAGGCATATGTATCATTAGAGTTAGCATCAAGATCAGGGGTAATGGTTCAAATGTATGGCTAAGGTTAACATTAAGGCTTATGGTTCTGGTTTAGCATTAGTGTTATGGTTAGGTCAGGCTTAGTGCTGAAGGTTACTGTCCAATGTTGGTGTTTTGGGGGTAAAGTTTGGGCAAAAAAGCATTAGTGATTGGGATTAGGGTTAAGAATTAACTATTTTTGTACACAAATTTTAATTAAGTCAAGAGACACAGGACCATACTATATCAGCTGTTTAATATACCACAGTCTCCTGTCTCCAAGAGTGATACAGAAGAAGTTGCAGGAAACCTTGCAATGAGCAGTTATAGAATAATAGAACTGGAAGGGATCTTGAGAGGTCATCTAGTCCAGTTCCCTGCACTCAAGGCAGGACAAAGTATTAGCTAGACCATCCCTGACTGGTGTTTGTCCAACCTGCTCTTAAAAATCCCCAACAATGGAGATTCCACAACCTCCCTAGGCAATTTATTCCAGTGCTTAACCACCCTGACAGTTAGGAAGTTTTTCCTAACATCCAGCCTAAACCTCCCTTGCTGCAATTTAAGTCCATTGCTTCTTGTCCTATCCTCAGGAGTTAAGACAAACAATTTTTCTCCCCCCTCCTTGTAATGACCTTTTATGTACTTGAAAACTGTTATGTCCCCTCTTAGTCTTCTCTTCTCCAGACTAAACAAATCTATTTTTTTCCAATCTTCCCTCATAGGTCACGTTTTCTAGACCTTTAATCATTTGTGTCACTCTTCTCTGGACTTTCTCCAATTTGTCCACATCTTTCCTGAAATGTGGCTCCCAGAACTGGACACAATACTCCAGTTGAGGCCTAATTAGCGTGGAGTAGAGCGGAAGTAATTCTTCTTGTGTCTTGCTCACAATACTCCTGCTAATACATCCCAGAATGATTGCTTTTTTTGCAACAGTGTTACACTGTTGACTCATATTTAGCTTGTGATCCACTATGACCCCCAGATCCCTTTCTGGAGTACTCCTTCCTAGGCAGTCATTTCCCATTTTGTATGTGTGTAACTGATTGTTCTTTCCTAAGTGGAGTACTTTGCATTTGTCCTTATTGAAGTTCATCCTACTTACTTCAGACCATTTCTCCAGTTTGTCCAAATCATTTTGAATTTTAATCCTATCTGCCAAAGCACTTACAACCCCTCCCAGTTTGGTATCATCCACAAATTTTATAAGTGTACTCTCTATGCCATTATCTAAATTATTGATGAAGTTATTGAACAGAACCGGACCCAGAACCAGTCCCTGAGGGATCCCACTCGTTAGGCTCTTCTAGCATGACTCTGAACCATTGATAACTACTCTCTGGGAATGATTTCCAACCAGTTAGGCACCCACCTTATAGTAGCTCCATCTAGGTTGTATTTCCCTAGTTTGTTTATGAGAAGGTCATGTGAGACAATATCAAAAGCCTTACTAAAGTCAAGATATACCACATCTACCACTCCCCCCCCCATCCACAAGCCTTGTTAAGGAAAGCTATCAGGTTGGTTTGACAGGATTTGTTCTTGACAAATCCATGCTGACTTATTTATCAGCATATTATTTTTTAGCTGTTTGCAAATTGGCTGCTTAATTATTTTCTTCATTATCTTTCTGGGTACAGATGTTAAGCTGAGTGGTCTGTAATTCCCCAAATGGTCCTTATTTCTCTTTTTACAGATGTGTCATAAATATAAAGGGAAGGGTTACCACCTTTCTGTATACAGTGCTATAAAATCCCTCCTGGCCAGAGGCAAAATCCTTTCACTTGTAAAGGGTTAAGAAGCTAAGGTAACCTCACTGGCACCTGACCCAAAATGACCAATGAGGGGACAAGACACTTTCAAATCTGGAGGGGGGGAAGTTTTTTGTCTGTCTGTCTGTCTCCTTTGCTGGGAACAGATCAAGGATGCAAGTCCTTCAACTCCTGTAAAGTAATCTAGCTGGAAAATGTATTAGGTTTTTCTTTGTTTTGGCTTGTAAATTCGCTGTGCTGGAGGAAATGTGTATTCCTGGTTTTGTGTCTTTTTGTAACTTAAGGTTTTGCCTAGAGGGATTCTCTCTGTTTTGACTCTGACTGCCTGTAAGATTATCTTCCATTCTGATCTTACAGAGTTGCTCTCTCTCTCTCTCTCTCTTTTTTTTGTTCTTCTAATAAAGTTCTGACTTTTAAGAATCTGATTGGTTTTTTTGGGTCTTAAAAATCCAAGGGGTTTGTGCTCATCTTGTTTATTCTCAAGTCTCCCCAGGAAAGGGGGTGTAAGGGCATGGGAGGATATTTTGGGGAAATAGGAACTCCAAGTGGTCCTTTCCCTGTTTTTTTGTCTAAAACACTTGGTGGTGGCAGCTTTTTACCTAATCCAAGGGCAAAGACTTTGTGCCTTGGGGAAGTTTTAACCTAAGCTGGTAGAAATAAGCTTAGAGGGTCTTTCATGCAGGTCCCTACATCTGTACCCTAGATTTCAGCGTGGGGAAGAAACCTTGACAAGATGGGCACTGTATTCGCCCTTTTCCAGTCTTCTGGATTCTCTCTCATCTTCCATGAATTTTCAAAGATAATTGCTAATGGCTCAGATATCTCCTCAGTCAGCTCCTTGAGTGTTCTAGGACGCATTTCATCAGGTCCTGGTGATCTGAAGACATCTAACTTGTCTAAGTAATTATGGACTTGTTCTTTCCCTATTTTAGACTCTGATCCTAGCTCTTTCACTGGCATTCACTATGCTAGATGTCCAATCACCACCAACCTTCTTGGTGAAAACTGAAACAAAGAAGTCATTAAGCACGTCTGCCATTTCCACATTTTATGTTATTATCTTTTTCCCCTGTCATAAATACAAAGGGAAGGCTAACTACCTTTAAATCCCTCCTGGCCAGAGGAAAAACCCTTTCACCTGTAAAGGGTTAAGAAGCTAAGATAACTTCACTGGCACCTGGCCAGAATGACCAATGAGGAGACAAGATACTTTCAAAGCTGGGGGAAGGGGAGAACAAAGGGTCTGTCTGTCTGTGTTGCTTTTGCTGGGACCAGAGCAGGAATGCAGGTCAGAACTCCTGTAAAGAGTAAGCAAGCAAGCAATCTAGTTAGATATGCGTTAGATTCTGTTTTGTTTAAATGGCTGATAAAATAAGCTGTGCTGAATGGAATGGATATTCCTGTTTTTGTGTCTTTTTGTAACTTAAGATTTTGCCTAGAGGGATTCTCTATGTTTTGAATCTGATTACCCTGTAAGGTATTTACCATCCTGATTTTACAGAGGTTTTTCTTTTACTTTTTCTTTAATTAAAATTCTTCTTTTAAGAACCTGGTTGATTTTTCATTGTTCTTAAGACCAAGGGTTTGGGTCTGTGGTCACCTATGCAAATTGGTGAGGATTTTTATCAAGCCTTCCCCAGGAAAGGGGGTGTAGTGGTTGGGGGGATATTTTTTTTGGGGGGGGGAGACGTTTCCAAGTGGGCACTTCCCATGTTATTTTTGTTCAACACTTTGGTGGTGGCAGCATAAAGGTTCAAGGACAAAAGGTAAAATAGTTTGTACCTTGGGGAAGTTTTAACCTAAGCTGGTTAAAATAAGCTTAAGGGGTCTTTCATGTAGGTCCACACATCTGTACCCTAGAGTTCAGAGTGTGGAAGGAACCTTGACACCCCCTCATTGAACAACCTGTCCACAGGTTTTTTCCCTTCCCTGAACTCTGGTCAGCTAGAATTTGGCTCATGCCCTGAAATAGAAGAGTTTGGTTCATTCCAAAACAGATAAATAACAAACCCACAAAAACACGAAAGAAAAAGATAACTCCATACCAATACTCTCCTCATTTTGGTGGTGCAATTTTAACTGGGAAACACCCTTATAATCAGTGATAGAGAAGAGAAAACTCCCACGTGGTGGCAGTGTTGCATTTGCAGTATATATCCCATCTATCAATGACAGCTTCTAAAACCCTGTGTGCTCTGGAACTCTGCCTTCTGCAGTCCCCACCTCCTCCTTCCTTTCGGAGAGACTCAGAAAGAATTCTTGAGCAAGGGCAGAGCACAAAAGAAAGAGGCTAGGATAAGCTGCATAAGGCTAGGAGACAGGAGAAGTCCAAGAGATGCAATATAGATTTTAAAGGCATCACCGCCAAGACAGTATTTTCGCTTTGCGCTTTTTTTTTTTTTTTTTAAATTTGGCAAAGAAAGAGGACACAGCTTCCTCTTTGCGCATACGATCAGGGGACAAGCAGAGGTGTAACGTTAACAATTATTACAATGAAAATGCCTCTGATTTTTGCTTTATGGGTTGTAATGGTTTTTGTTTTAAGAGAGTGTGATTCAATTCTGCCACTTTAAATATTATAGAATTTTTCATTTAATCTGTAGTTCTAATCTCATATCCTATACTCTATTCCATTCCCCATACATCTCAACGCCCAAATGTGAAACTCGATTGTTGAGAAAGATCCAATATGAGGGACATAGAAAAGTATTAATGTGGGAAAATGAAAAAGAGGTGGGCTTCCCTTCCTTTTGTAAAAGTGGTTCTTTATCTCCGATGTAAATATTTTTCAGCTATAAAAGGAAAAAGGACACGTTTTCTGGGGGACAGGATAAGATAGGTACTTGTGGGAGTAAATTGAATGAGAAGTTTTGAAATTATGTAAACTTGATGTAAGCAGTGTCAGGATGAGCTCCACCCTGACATCTGGTGGTGAGGTGTGGCAAGTTGTGGAAAAGAACTTCAGGGGCTGATCTCATTTGCATAGGCACACCCACCACGCCTAGAATGAGACCATAGCTCTCCAAATGGTCACTTTGGCTGCTGTGGGATCCCCAGTGTCTCTGTTATTGGGGCAGGAAGAATAAATTATTACCCTGATTATGGGAACTGTGCTTGGAACTGTGCGTGGCCTTTTGTTATGATGGAGGGATTCACCATCAACTAAGTAGCACTCGCTAGGCAAGGGTCATGGGTTCCAAAACTGTGTGAATGGAGAGAGGCTGGGGACAAATATTAATACTTGGTGGCATGGGCCCCTTGGTGAGGGCCTTACATGCTAATTGCACCTCCTCCTCTCTCCACTGTGGAATATCAGAGCTAATTTTGATTTCATTAGAAGTCTAGTTATAGGCTGTTGAGCTCACCTTGGGCTGACAGTGCACCAGCAGTGGAGCTCCCCTACTACAAGCTGAATTCACCTAAGAGCTGAAATCACTGAGTGTTGTGTTAAGTAGTGGGGGAGCCTGAAGATATATTGTGGAGCAGTTTGCTGGACGGCTGGAGTGCCTTGTAGACCGGCTGGTGACGCAGTTGGACGTGGAGCAGTTTGTGGATGGCAGGAGCTGCTTGTGGGCCCCGGAGCTGAGCGAAGGAGTTCGTGGGTCAGCTGGCGGAGTGAAGTTATGGAGCTATGGGGCGGTCAGCTTCAGATCATGTAAGGTGCCTCTTACCCCCATCCCATCTCCACCCAGGTTGGGAGGTAAAGCTCCGCAGATAAACTTTCGAACTCTGGGGCTGCCCTGACCAGGGACAGAGACTTTTGGGTCATTGGACTTTTGGGACTTTGGGTGATTTGGGGTTGCTGGACTCAAGAACCAAAGGGAAAAGGCATGCCCCAATTTGCTTGGGGTGGGTTTTTTTTGCTCATGGGTTGTGTTATGAATCCTGTTGGTGGTGTTTCCCCAACATAATGCCACATTGTTTCTCTCTGTTATTAAAAGGCTTTTTGCTACACTCAGACTATGTGCTTGCCACAGGGGAAGTATTGCCTCTTGGAGGCGCCCAGCGGGGGTGGTATATATTTGTCCCAGGTCACTGGGTGGGGGCTCGAGCCAGTTTGCATTGTGTTATTGGAATGGATCCCCTAGATATTGAACCCGGCTCTTGTTGCTGCCAACTCTGATGGCAGAAGGGTTACATTGAGAAGTAAAGGAGTGAGGAACCCGTCTACAATTACGTTCAGGATCGCACCTGCCTCAGGAAGCTATGAAAACTCCAGCCCGAATCAGTTAGCAATTTTGTTTTCTTTTGCAGGAAGGTCCTATGCAGACCCAGTAACTCAGCCAGAAGGCGCCGTTCCCATCCACGAAGGAAAACCCGTGCTTCTCAACTGCACTTTCGACTATGCTGGGGTTCCAGATCTCTACTGGTACGGGCAGTATCCCCATGAAGCCCCTCGCCTGTTGCTGACACAATACGAAGCCTCGGATGAGGAGGAGAAGAGACGCAGGCGAGGGTTCTCTGCTAAGCTGGAGAAAGACTCCAAATCCTTCCACCTGGAGAAAAAGTCCAGCGAAATGAGCGACTCTGCTGTCTATTACTGCGCCTTGAGAGACACAGTGAGCAAAGCCGCCAGGGGAAACTGTACAAAACCCCCGCTGGCTGAGAAACACAAAGGACTGAAATAGCTGAGTCTGTGGGTGTCTCAAGAGCTCAGAGGTGTTTGAATGTTCATAACCGGGTACAGAGAGAGCAGATCCTCTCTCTTTAACACTTTCAAAAACTCTGTCATGCTCTAATCCCCATTCTTTAGTCTAGTCCAGGTTAGGGGTAGGTCAAAGGTTAGGGGTAAGGGACTGGGGTGTTGCCTGTATGGCAATAAGTTAGAATTTAGGGTTACATTTATTGTTATTGGTAAGGGTTAGGGATTAGGGTTATGGCTATTTTAAGGTTACGGTTAAGATTGGGGTTAAAGCTTTAGGATTGGAACATGGCTAGAAGCTAAAGGGTGGAAATTGGGGTTAGGCCTCTTTTAGGGTTAGGGTTTTAAATATGGGTTTAGGATTAGTCCTAAGCAGTTAGTGCTAGCACTAGGTTGGGGTAGGATTATGTTTCTAGTTACCATTTTTCTTAGGGTTATGGTTAGAGACATTGCTGTGTTAGGTTAGGATTTAGGGTTAAAGCGAGGGCTAGGAGTAGGATTAGAATTAGGATTGGATTTCCATTTAGTGTTAGGGTCAGAGTTAAATTTTTGATTAGGGTTGGGGATAGGATTAAGGGAAAGTAGGATTAGAGTTGGTATTAGGGTTAGGTAAGGGTAGTGGTACAGATAAATTAGGATTAGGTTAGGGTGAGGGTTTTGGCAATTTTTAGGTTAGGGTTAAGGTTGGTGTTCTGTTTAGGGTTAGGATTTCAGCATTTGGTTATGGCTCTGCTGGAATTAGGGAAAGGGTTTAGGATAAAGGTTCAGAGTTCATAGCAGGGCTGGGGGATAGGTTTAGCGTTAGAATTTTGAGTTAGGGTTTAAGATTACAGTTAGGGTAGAACACTAAAATTGCTCACAATTCTAAAGGAAACCAGGAAATGCAGGATCATAGTGGATCAGGCTTCACCTAGTCCAGAATTCTGTCTCCAGAAGTAGCCAGTACAAAGCTGCTTCAGAGGAAGGTCCAAGGGACCCTTTGCTGGATCGATATGGGGGAACCTACCCTTAGGGAAAATTTCTTTCTACACCCCACCCCACCCCACTCATAAGACATTATTTTACACCCTAGAGCAGGAAGTTTATTTCCTTTACTCACTCAGATAATATTTTAATTGACCCCTCAGTTTTTATTTTGGGTAAAACTAAGTGACCCTAAACCCCCCTCCCCGCCCCCACTACGTCCAATGTGGAGTCCAGACAGACTAACGCATTCCAGCTGTTCTGCGATATATTCCCCATTGCTTAACAGATTAGCACACAGGGGGTCGCTGTTACACCTGTGAGACCTAGTCCATTTGTCTGAGACACAAAGCGTCTTTCCTTTCATCTGCAGTTTCCTGTAACTCTTCTCCTCAGGCATTGCCAGAAAAAGTTCAAGGGCTCTTGCAGGCAGAAAAGAGACACAAGCATACAACTAACACAGCTGCCAAGCTATTGCAAAAGCAGAAATATTTCTAAAGGCATCCCTTCCAAAGCAAACTTTTGTCTTTGCTCTTCTGTGCATGAGGGAAAAGAAAAGGACACAGCTGTGGATGTGGGAAAGGGCAGATTTTGCAGGACTATTAAACAACAAATTGTTAAAACGGTCATGACGCTCTCTTTCTCCTTCATGATTTTGATAATGTTTTGTTCAAGTGAGTATAATTTGTTTTGAACTATTTTATTGTTTTCATTTTATGAATTGTATTTTTGCAGTGGCCAAGACATTCTAGTCTATTTTTCTTACCTTCCAACATTTCAGTGCCTAAATATGAAACGGATAGCTGAGAGAGACACAACAGAAGGACATATACAATTATTCGTGTGAAAAAGAGATGGATTCCTTCCTTTTGTGTAAATGGTTCTTTATTTCTGATGTAAATGGCTTAAGAATAGAAGGAATCTGGACACCATTTTTAAGAGAGGGAAGATAGGTAATTGTAGGAGTAAATTGAAGGAGATCTTTGGAAGAGAGGTAAACTTGAGAGGATGTTTCATGTTATGTTTGGCTGAGATTTCGGATGGATGTTAAGAAAGCGAGGATCCGATCTACAACTCAGTTTGGGACCCCAAATGCCTTAAGATACTATGAAAATTCCAGCCCTGATCAATTAGCAATTTTATTTTCTCTTTTGCAGAAACGACACATGCAGACTCAGTAACTCAGCCCGAAAGCACCGTTACCATCCATGAAGGAAAATCTGTGCTTCTTTATTGCACCTATGATTATTCTGGGTCTCCTGTACTCTACTGGTACGAGCAGTATCCCCATGAAGCCCCTCGCCTGTTGCTGACACAATATGAAGCCTCGGATGAGGAGGAGAAGAGACGCAGGCGAGGGTTCTCTGCTAAGCTGGAGAAAGACTCCAAATCCTTCCACCTGGAGAAAAAGTCCAGCGAAATGAGCGACTCCGCTGTCTATCACTGCGCCTTGAGAGACACAGTGAGCAAAGCCGCCAGGGGAGCTGCACAAAAAACCCACTTACTGAGGGCATGGCTACACTTGGCCCAGCGGCAGAGTTTGGTGCAGGATCACCCATAGTCCTCCAGCTTGTGAATCACTCTAGGGTTTAGGCCTCCACTTTCCTGTCATGGCAGTGTGCATCCTGACAGGAAAAACCACCGCAGGCACCTAAGGGGACTTTTACTCAAAAAAAATTTAGGCACGGTGAGATTTTAGGCAACTACAGGGCTTGGGAGCAGCTGAACCGGGGTTTTGTGAATCCTAAAAAGGCCTGATTCTGGGATTTAGGCACCTACTTGCCACTTTAGGTGGCAAAGTCCCTTTGTGAATCTAGCCCTTAAATGTGTTACGATGGAGATTAGGCGCCTAGAGGGGTTCAATGAGAGTTAGGCATCTAGGAGCTTTTAAAATACCACAAAGCCTCTATATTGCCTCATTGGTCACCTTAGTGCCTATATGACAGGTTTCAGAGTAACAGCCCTGTTAGTCTGTATTCGCAAAAAGAAAAGGAGGACTTGTGGCACCTTAGAGACTAACCAATTTATTAGAGCATAAGCTTTCGTGAGCTACAGCTCACTTCATCAGATGCATATCGTGGAAACTGCAGCAGACTTAAGTTTGCAGACTTAACTGCTGCAGTTTCCACGATATGCATCTGATGAAGTGAGCTGTAGCTCACGAAAGCTTATGCTCTAATAAATTGGTTAGTCTCTAAGGTGCCACAAGTACTCCTTTTCTTTTTAGTGCCTATAATAATCAGACCCTAAATGACTTGCCCAAAAAGTCACCCAGGAAATTTGTGGCAGAGCAAGGAATCAAAGCCGAATTATTTTGTATCTTTTGAGGGTAACTTTCAAAAACTGGTAACCGTCCCGTAATCCGGACAATGGCCTCATTGCCAAAACTCCTCTGGAGAGAGACCCCGGGCGCCGCGTCCCATGGGAGACGGCGGATTGTCGCAAGAGATGAGCGCTTGGTTTTCTTGTTGTTTTGTCTGACATCCACTAGAGGGCGCGCCACACCTTCACATCCATATTAGGTTTTGCCTGTGTGTATTAAAGTAATTTGGAATCAGAAGCTGGATGAGTCTGCCTCGTTGTGTGGCGTCACAAGCGGAGAGGAAGGAGACAAAGGTCGCGGAGGAAACAGGTTTCATCTTTAGGACATGAATGGTCATTCTCAAAAACACAAATGAGGAGGAGATATTCTCTAACTAGCTGCCGATCGTAGTAATAACACAAGCTTCAAAATGCTCTTGCACGTGGCTGTACAGCTCTGTCTTCTGCTTCCGCAGTCAGGTGAGACTAAAAAATTTCGTTTGAAATAAAAGCATTTGCAAAGAAAAAGAAAAATACAGGTCTCTGAACAAATAAGTCGTAGGAGGAATTTTGTTTTCCTTTGCAAAGAGACAGCCAGGTTAGCATCACAAACCAAGTCATCAGCGTGCTGGGAATAGAGAGGGATTTTTTTTAAAGGTGTGACTCAGACCTATACATACACAGGCTGAAATTTTCACAGGAGCACAAGCGAGTGAAGGATCCAGGTGCCATCGAGTTTAAAAGTTCCAGCCACACATAGGTAGACGTTTAAAGCTTTCCTTTCCCTCCACAGGTCTTGCACAAACTGACTCCTTGCACCAGTCTCCTTCAGAAGTGAGAATCTCAGAGGGACAAAGTGTAACTTTACAGTGTAATTTCACCACACGTGACCCAAGCCCGTATCTGTTTTGGTACCGGCAGTATCCGAACCAGCCTCCCCAGCATATACTGACTAAAGCGAAGTTTGATGCTCCGGATCAGACGCTTGTCCAGGGAAAATTCTCAGCATCTTTGTACATGGGTAATAAGACGGTTCCCTTCAAGATTGAGGATGTTTCTCACCAGGAGAGCGCTGTGTATTACTGTGCTCTGAGACCCACAGTGAGGGAGAACTGCACCTCCACTCGTACAAGAAGCCAGCGGGGGTTTGTTTACGGTAATAGGACAGAATCATATAAACACAGGGCTGGAAGGGACCTCAAGAGGTCATCTAGTCCAGCTCCCTGTGAGGAGGCAGGACCAAATGTACTTGGATCATCCTTGACATGTCTTAGGGGAAAAAAAAAAACGTTGTTGTTTTTTAAACAGATTGTCCAATCTGATATTCTGTCAGTCCTCTCGAACACAATTTAGTTCCTTCATTTTGCCCTACAGTATATTCCTCTTTTTTTTATTATTATCAGTGAAGATGTTTTGGACTAAAATAGTCTTTTCGATAAGAAAGGTAAGCCACAAAGGACAAGTGTTAGAGCAAGGGTACAAACTTTTAATAACATTTTGTCACGACTATAATTTCATGTGAAAGTGAGATTCAGGAACTCCCTCCCAGTGTTATGCTAAGTATCGGATAACAAGTTTACCAAAACAAGTCTGACCCTTCTAGAGAAGAGGAGGACTCTATCAATAAACGTGTAATGGATACGCTAAAATTTGTCTGTGTTTACAGCATCTTACGTGGCAACAAGACGCGTGGGCATGCGTTCATTCCTCCTCCCTCCACCCCATGAAATCCTATCCACCCGAGCCCAGTGTAATGCAAGCCAACCCTGCCTAAATCATTCCAGCCTGGCTGAACCCTATATCCATCTGAACCGATCCCAATACAATCCAATCAAACCCAACCCAAAGCAGTGCAACGTAACTCAATCCCAAACCCAACTCAGGGGATTACAGCCCAACCCAACCTACTACAAACCCAAAGAAACCCGGTTTAACTCAATTCATTCCAAGCGACAAACAATCTCAGAGAGCCTCAACCCAGTCGAATCCAACTCAACGCAATTCAAACAAATGAAAATGGAGCGTTTTCTCAGCAAGACTGAGGCCCATTACATTTTAAATGAATGGGGGAAAGTTGCGCTATTATTTCCCACTTCCATGCATCTCTCTCTCCTTCTCTGCCCAGTCTCAGTTGAAAACAGATCCCATTGTTTGTAGCAACCCTAAAATGTACATCTGGGGGGCGGGTGCCCGGTTCTCAGTAGAGAACTGTCAGAACGGGAATTCCTTTGCCCCTCTGATCCTGCAAAGCTCAAATACCCGGATATTCAGGAAATCCTTTGAAACCTGTGTGCATCAACCCCGACTTTTCTTGAATGAGCTCCAGGGGCGCACTCGGGTGTAATTTTGCCGTCCGGGAGGTCTCTCGCGAGCGATTCAACTTGAACATTTAATTGTGATCGTTGTAGAAGCGGGGATTTTCCAAGGCAGCCAACCCTGAAGCGCACCTCTTACTCACCGTGCACCAGTAAACAAGCACCCTTGAGATATTGGTCGCAGGGAGGTGGGGTCCTAGATTTCTCCGACATGTAATTTACTCTATGTACAACCCGTCACTGTACTTCCTACTTAATGTAGCCGCTTGCAAAGAGAGTCGCACTTACTAGCAAATCAAGACCACGACAAGGGAGGTCTGAGGAAGGCAAGGACGCCGTTCAGAAGCGAAACCAACCACACTCCGTTTTCTGTGGGCTAGGAAGGGCTCCGAGTTCCACATACGCCCCTTATTAGGCCAGGGGCTGAAGAAATTGGGGCTAGTTTATCACATTCAGCTGAGGAGGCTGTTTCTCCAGGGCTGAAGGGTTCAGGGCGGAATTGAAACCGGAGCCACTAAACACCATGAGCAAACGTGTGATGTTCGGCCTTTTTGTTTTCACTCTTTATCCAGGTAGTTGGTCGTAGAATTTGCCTCATTTGTAAGGAATCTCTCTCTCACTGTATATACACCCCCCAGGGTTTCCCTGTTCCCATTTCTCTCTTTCCCTCTCTCCCTCTTTGCAGTCTCTCTCTCTGTCCCGCTGCCTCCTCGCTCTCATTCTATCTAAGGTATAGACGTGAGCGCTCAGACTGCATACAACTAGTACATTTTATGTCTTGTTGCAGGTGCTGTGGTGGGTGACCGTGACTCGCTCCAGCCCAGGGAACCCCAGATGTCTGGAGCTGAAGGCGGCTCCGTGACCCTCAGCTGTTCGTATGAAACCAGCTACCCTGCTGGTGTCTATCTCTACTGGTACCGTCAGTATCCGACCCGCGACCCGCAGTACATCCTGCGGAGAGGGACGAAGGAAGTCAGCTCCGTCAGTGATACCGCAGGCTTCGCCCAGGAGAGGTTTTCTTCCCAGGCTGATGGCAACTCCACAGCTCTGAACATCACAGCCCTGGAGCTGGCAGACACGGCGGTGTATCTCTGCGCCCTGCAGCGGGCACAGTGACAGAGCCTCACAGCAGAGCTGTACAAAAACCCTCCCCTTCCCTCCACCTTCAGGGGCTCTGCATGGAAGAGGGACCAGAGAGAACGTCCCCATGACCCAGCATTCGCCCCCTGTGAGGGATGCAGCTCTGGGCCACAGCTCAGACACACAGGTGCTGTCCTCCCTCTCGACATCTCCCTGATACATTACAGAATGTACACACACACACACACACCTCTCCTGAAAATGCCACCCACCAAAACAAATGGATACACGCATTCACAAATACCTGTGATTGAATGGAGGCCTTCCTTCCTCGGGCTCTTAAATCCCAGCCCAAATGTTTAAACGCAGCGGGGTGTGTCTCTACCAGTGTCTGGGCAGCACCCAGCACAATGGGGCCTCGAAGTCAGCTGAGGATGAACTTACCCACAGTGCTCCTCCTCCTCCTCCTCCTCATGCCCCTCTCTCATCACAGAACTAGGGTGATTTACACAATGAATGAGAAAAGACACCCGAGATCCAAAAAGTTAAAGCTATGTGACCATTCAAACATGATGTTGTCAATTTGTATGTCACATGCAAAGTAAATAGCCCATAAATCAAACTCCAAATAAGTTCTCAAGCAGTTTTTCTTAACTGAACTTTACAGGGAGGCAAAGGGTTATCAAGGGAAACACTTGTACCTGTGTGGGTGTGGGTGTGGGGGGAAATCCACACTTGTTGAATTATTCTGGTAAAAATCTAATCAGTCCAAGCCTTTACAGGGCATATAAAGGACTCATTTGATGGATTTATTTGGCAAAGTTTTATAGCTGGCTGCCAGCCGGATGCCAACTCTCCTGCTATTCCAACCGGAATTGGGATTGGTTATGGCAGAGTTACAACCCCTAATACTCCTAATAATTTACACTAAGCAGGTTTTAAATGCCGAACTCTAGTGAGAAGATCTTTTTTTCTTAAGAAGCAATGAAACACTTTCCCCAAACTCCTGTAACTAAGGAATGGCTTGTAGGAATAATCCAGTCTTTGAAATAATTTCTTTTGGAGATAAGTAACACAGAGATACACAGATTTTTAATATCCAAAGGAAGAATTATGCCCATGTAGTTTGACCTTCTCCTTAACAAGGGCTAGAGAATTTCTCCCAATGACTTCTGCACCAGACCCATAAATTATGATGGACCTAGAGAAGCGTGAGAAATTCCATGTGAAAATAAGCCTTTTTCCCCTTCAGAGAAATATATGATTGGTTCATGGAAGATAGGTCCATAAATGGCGAGTAGCCAAGATGGTCAGAGATGCAACCCCATACTCTGAGTATCTCTAAGCCTCTGACTGCCAGATGCTGGGACTGGACGACAGAGGACGGATCACTCGATACTTGCCCTGTTCTGTTCATTCTCTCTGAAGCGTCTACCTCTGGCCACTGTTGGAAGACAGGACACTGGGCTAGATGGACCTTTGGCCATACTGGGCTAGACCACTCTTACGTTTTCTAGCTGTTTTTTCAAAATTACTTGCATGATTTATTGTGTCCACAAGGGGGCGTGCCTGACGTTCTGGGAATTACATTTTACACTGTATTTTATGTATTTAAGTTGTAATTGAACCCTACACTCCCCTGGATAGCATTTCTTTCTCATGTCAGAAAGAAAAGAAGAGAAGAAAGAGGGGGAGTCACAGAGAGAGCATTTTTACAGCATGTACGTTCTTTTAATAAACGAAACAGGAGGAAGAATTATTATTATAATTGGGTAAAGGGCCTCGCAAAAAGGAGGATAATTTCAAGTTGCAAAACGGTCTTCTGCCTTCTGCCTTCTCCTTGTGAAGTCAGGTGAGAGAAATGATAGTTTTTACGTGAGTTATTGTGTTTAAGAGCTACAAGAGTCCTCTTATTACAGGCGAGGGTTTTCAAACCCTAGGGGGTTTTAGGCACCCAAATTCCTAACGATCTTTTGAAAATCCCACCTAAAAGTTTTAAAAGAAAACTGGATTCGCTGAACCAGAGAATCGTATGGTTTAAGGAAAGAACTTTGCTTTCCTTTCGAGATACTTTGCTTTAAAATGGAAACCAGTTTCTACATAAGATCATTCGAGACTTTTGTGTAAAAATATGAATGAATAAATATAATTTAATTACTGGGTATTTTTGTCTTTCAACATGTCTTGTTCAAAGTAATTTTGTGTTTCAGTCTCCTGCAGCAATGAAAATCTCAGAGGGGCAACCCGCCACTTTGCAGTGTAATTTCACCGCCGCTTTCACCAGCCCAAATCTCTTCTGGTTCCGTCAGTATCCGAACTGAGCACATATAGACAGCGCATCAATCTCCTGCTGAGAAGAACACTGTCACCTCTGGAACATTCTCATCAGTTTTTTCGACCATAATAAGACGGTTCCCTTGAAGACTGAGGCTGTGTCCCTGCAAGGCACAGCCGCGTATCACTGCGCTCTGAGGTGCGCAGTAGGGCAGAGTTGCAGCTCCTGAGATACAAGAAGTGAGCGAGGGGCTCACAAACACACCGAGGGTGGCAGAGACTGTTTTCCTACCCGACCCTTTTTTATAACACGTCTCTGCCGAGTTCAGTTCCTTCTGCTCTTCCCATGTCTGGGAGGAACTTTCCGTTTCTATCCCTGTGCAGGGTTAGAGCCACCATGCTGTGCAAACCGAGCCCGATGCGTTATCGTCTCAGTTATATTTATGTGAATTAATATATGCATGAATTTACAACCTTTATGTAACAATATTTGTTGTCAATAAAACAAATCACCCACAAAACTTGGAAAATTGTACCAGGATTTCCTGCAGCTGGAAACATGGTAAAAGACACTGGGCGAGGTTCTGATCTGTGTCCCATCACCGCAACTCTGGTCTAACTCTGTCGGGCCAGGTTCTTAGCTGCTGTGAAGCGTTTCAGCTCCTCTGAAATCGACATCCATCCACCCAGGTCTCTCTTTGTGTCTGCCAGTCTCTCTGTTCGCCCAGCTTCTTATACACGCATGCCTCGCCAGGGAATCAGAGAGCCTAAGAAGTGCACTTCATGTCTAAACATTTTATCTATTTCATAGAGATAGTGACAGCTACAAAGAACCAAACCTTTCTGAAAGCTGGGGTGGCTGAGAGAGCCAGGAAACAGACCGTTTCACATAGAAATCAGAAGCAAACACCACTCCCCTCCCCTCATTTCCTCTGGGTTCGGGCACTGCACTGGGTTCAGATCCGCCCCTCTGGACTTTTCAGGGAGGCATGTGGGTTGGTTTATAGCATTCAGCCAACAATCCTGTTGCTTCCCTGTTGTGTTTTCGCCTCCTCTTTGTGACTCAGAGCAGAGTCCGCTAAACAATGGAAATGTGTTTTGTTCTAGACCTTTTTATACTCACTCTGTATCCAGGTCATTGAGCTGTTAGATTTGTTCATGCAGCCTGGCTCACTGCTAATTAAACACCCTCTCTCTCCTCCCCAAACCAGAAGCAATCCGCCACCTTTCTCCATTTCTCTGTAGCACTTTCTCCTTTTCAGTCTACCTACCTACATACCTAGTTTTATTCTCTCTCTTCCACAATCTCTTCTCCTCTCCCGGTTGGGCACTCCGCTTGTCTGTAACTGGTGCATTTTATTGACTTATTTCTTGTCCCTAGTGCTGCGCTGGGTGATTCGATCCAGTCCAAGGAATCCCAGGTGTCTGACGTAGAAGGAGGCTCAGTAACATTCAGCTGTTCCTACAAAACCACCGGTCCTTCTGGCGTCTCTCTCTCCTGGTACCGACAGTCTCCTAACCGAGCCCCGCAGTACATTCTGTGGAGAGGGACGAAGCTGTATGAGGCTTATCGAGAAAATGCGGATTTCGCCCAGGGGAGGTTTTCTTCCCAGGCCGCTGACAGCTCCACAGCTCTGAGCATCGCAGCCCCGGAGCCGGCGGACACCGCGGTGTATCTCTGCGCCCTGCAGCGCGCACGGCGACAGAGCCACGCAGCGCATCTGTGCCAAACCCTCCCTTCCCTTCCCCTTCGCCGGCCCTGCCCTGGAGAGAGACCAGAGACGGGCGTCACATCAACACTCCTGTTGTAGAGACATTTGCATTTTGGGTAGATTTGTTTGGAAACTATTTAATTGCAAGACACTTTCCCCGAGAATATGTGTGTGGAGGCCGGCGAACTCTGAAGTCCTGTGGTACGTGGTAAAACCGTGAGAAAGCAGCGCCCTCTGCTGGTTGAACAGATAAACACAGCTTGTCATTGGAAACCCTTCGACGCTCGGCATCTTCGGTTTCACTCGGGCTATCCGCAAAGGCCGCAGAGGAAAGAGGAAAATGATTTAAAACCATTCTTTCAGGAGTTCTGGCTGGGCATTTCAAATGACGTTAACGGAGTTGGGTGCCTCATCCCATTACATTTGTTGTGATAATCCCAGACATTACTGCCGGTAAACATATTCATGCCCCACTGATTCCTGGGCCCGTCAAGAAATCTGAACAGTCCCTATATGAGTTAGAAAAAAACTCTCCTTTTTTTACAGCTAGGGAAACTGAGGCATAGAGGAGTACACATCCTCATACACAGACAGACTGCGGCAGAGCTGGTCTCTGAATCCCAGAGCAGATCCTTGTCCACAAGCCCATCCCTCTCTCCTTAACAACACTAATATGTCAGCTGCAGGCTGACCTGAAACCACTCTGTTCCGTGGATCTGCGGGCAGTTCCCCCAAACTCCTCCCTCTTCCTCTCCGTCGGTTTCTAGCTGCCCTTACAGACGTGAAATTTATATTCCTCTGAGGCAGCGGCAGTAGCTGGTAGTTTGAAACTTGGTCTGTATAGATAGAAGATACTATGGAAACATGTTTTATTCTCAGCATTTGGATATTTATCCTAGGTAACTGGGCTGAGATTTGAAAGAGGCCTCAGGAATCTAGACACTCAATTCCCATTGAACCGTAAACCTAACCCTCTACTTAACCCTTGCCCTGAACTGTAACTGTCCCGCAAGACTGTAACCAAAAATACGAATGCTACAACCTGACAGTTCACTCTCACCATAACCCTAAACCCTACCCCTGCCCTAGGGGGTGCAGAAGCACAGTCGCCAGCCCAGTCTCTTCCCTAAAGAGCCTACAGTCTAAGGGTGACTACCCGTCTCTGCCACTGACCTGCTATATGAGCTTGGGCAAGTCCGTTCTACTCTCTGTGCATGTTTCCCTCCCATCCCCTGGTCTGCCTTTCCCTGCTGCCCAGGTCATCTCTTAGGGGCAGGGAGCCTTGTGGAGATCTGTTTTTAAAGCACCAATCACGCTGCCGAGGGGGGGCCCTAGGCTCTTGCTGAAATAATCACAGTGCGGCACCAGCCTGTTTTGGAGATGGGACACCAGGCCAAACGGATCGGCCCAGCCATTCCCGGGATACACCTGAGGGTAGAACCAGGCCAGTGCCCCATGTGCCGTACCCTCTGCTGCCCCCTAGTGGCTATTCCGCTCCACCCACCTTCAGCGGCATCCTTCCGCTTTTCATTGACATCCTGTTTTCACTCGCTTCCCCTCCCCTCATCTTTTTTTTTTTTTTAATTCCCGATACAATTTTCGGTGCCTGATAGGGAGACAGGCTGGCCCTTCGCCTTGTTACCCTCTTCGGCCAGTGGCTTTTAACCATTTTTTTTGCTTCCTTGATGGTGGTGTGTGCGCGCTACATAAATATTGCTTAACCCAGGAGAGCACAACAGAGAGGGAAATCCATGAATTATAGGGACAGAGCCTTAACTGTCAGAAACGGGACCAGCTGCCCCCGATTTAAATGCAGCTCCAGTGATTTACATCAGCCATTTACACAGCGGAGCTATGGCCAGTTTGCTCCAGCTGGGGAACCGGCCCAGTGACTCTGATGGAACCCAGTTAATCTGCACCAGTGGAGGATCAGGCCCAGGGCACTCAGAAGCAAAACCCTTTCCCTCCCCCACCCACTTGAGCAGGGTAAATGTACCGATTTCCTTCCAGCCTGAAGGCCACCCCTGGAGGCTGAGCGGTGTCAGAGCTTCACCTTGTCCAGCCACTTCACTCTGCAGCTGGGTCCCTGACAATGAGCCTGCCCGCTTTGCTGCTGGTGCTGGCTCCAGGTATTCAAGGCTCTGCTCTGAGCACGGCGCCACGGGTTGGGATTTCCAGGCTTTTCTGAAAGAAAGGCACTCCGATACCATGGGGATGGGAGCCCGTGGGTAGACAGACGGACAGTGCAGAGGGGAGGATGCACAGATGGTGCAGAGTGAGAGAGAGACAGATGGAGTCGGGAGAGACAGCACAGAGGGAAGGTGGATGGAAGGACAGAAGGACAGTGCAGAGGGAAAGATGGGCAGATGGACAGGCAGCGCAGTGGGAGGGAAGGGTGGACGGACGGACAGACAGCAAGAGGGAAGGGTAGATGGATGGATAGGCAGACAGCACAGAGGGAAGGTGGATGGATGGACAGACGGACAGTGGAAGGATAGGCAGATGGACAGGCAGAAGGGTGGATTTTCGTTTGCTTGTTTTCTCCCTTGTCTAGACAGAGGTGCATGTATTTTTCTGTCATTGCTGAGCAAGAAAACCTGGACTAAAACCAACCTCCTCTCCCCAGGTACTTTGGCCCAATACACGGTGACCCAAGACCGGTCCCAGGCCCCTGCCCATGAAGGAGAACCCATCCAGCTCAACTGCTCCTACACGGGCACCGAGTACAGCGTGCATTGGTACCGCCAGCCCCAGGGGCGCCAGCCGCGGTTCGTGGCCTCCCTGTCCTCTAGCGGCAGAGACACCCGAGAGAATTTCACCATGAGCCTGGACACCGAAACCAAAAGCAGCTTCTTGTACCTGAACAGCAGCTGCCTGGAAGACGCCGCGGTGTATCTGTGCGCGCTGGAGCACCGTGCGAGATGAACACAGGCAGCCCGTCACAAAACCCTGGGTGGGGCAGGCCACAAGGACCGAAGAGAGGAGACAAGAGGAAGTTAGAATAGAACAGAGGATATGAGCACAGAAGAGAGGAAAGGAAAGTAGATCAGAGTAGGTGAAAGGCAATAAGAACAGAATGGAACAGAACAGAATACATTGGAATGGACCGGAACAGAAGCTATGTGAATAGAACAAAGGGGAGAGAAGTCAGTAATTTAAGGAAGAACCTTGAAGAAACACCTGGAAAATTATAGACAGTCACATTTTCACCTTTTCGCCTTCCCCAGTTGCCTGGATCGGGTGGTTTTATATCACAAATAGCTTCCTTGCCCCACAACACTAGCAGATGGGGAAGCATTCTCTGGGGAGACAATCTGGTAACTCAGTAATTCCCATGTGATTTTCCCTGTTCTTCAGGTCAGACAGTTTCAGACCGGAAACATGCACACAGACATTCTCACACAGAGTCACACACAGGGCACACTCACACAAGCAGTCTCTCTCTCTCTCTCTCTCTCTCTCACACACACACACACTCTTCCACAGACATACACACTCACATAAGGATTCTCACATACAACCACACAAACACACTCCCTCACCTAGACTCACACACACAAATAGACAGATTCTAACACACAGCCGGAAACCTACACACTGAAATCACACACACAGGCACACTCTCTGACATCTATCCCCCCTTCACACACACTCAGAAATACAGATATCTATGCCTACCTCCGTCACACACACACACACACACACACACACACACACATTTCTTCTCAGAGGCAAAGAGATCCATGCACGATCCTAGATGATAATATCCTCGATTGGACCAACTTCTATTGCGGAGACAAGTTTTCCAGCTACACAGAGCTCTTCCTCCGCTGGGAAGCCGGTCTCTCCCACCAACAGAAGTTGGTCCAATAAAAGATATGACCTCACCACCTTGTCTCTCCAATAGAGTGGGACCCACACAGCTACAACAACACGGCACACTCCTAGATAAACCTGCCCCCAGAATGCAGCCCACACCCAGAGAATGTCCTGTGTCAGACTCAGATCTCTAGGCAAAGGGACCCAGTCCTGCCCTTCATTGCAAGGTCTGACAGACATCACAGCACCCATGAACTTCCTTCTGCTCATTGCACAGCTGCGAGGTATTACGCCCTTTCGTTCTCTGTGCTTTGTTATTCTCTCTCTCTCACACACACTAACACACCTTCCCTCTCACACTCATACAGGATTTAAGAGCTTGGCGTCACTTGGTATTTTATTACTGCGTTTAAGCCAATCCCGTCTCTTTGTGGTCAGCTCTACTGAGCACAACAGAGACACCTGCAGTTTGTAAAACTCCGTCTGTCTCCTGGTGGCTCATCTCTAGCCCTCCACTGTAAGGGGACTTCCAGCCAAACACCCGCCCCTCCCTGGGCCTGAGCTCCTTTGGCCTCCCTCACCCCGTTTTCCCCACAGGGGCCCGCGGCCCATACGCCGTCACTCAGGACAAATCCGCTGTCTCCAGCGAGGGACAGTCCGCACAGCTCAGCTGCAGTTACCGGCGGGGAAAGCGGAGCATCCCTTGCTGCCAGCAGGTCCCGGGCGGTTCCCTGCCGTTCGTGATATTAAGGATCACAGGTGGCTGGGAACAGGGAGATTCCTTCACCAGGTCCTTGGAAACCACCAACCGGTGCAGCTCGCTCAGCTTCCCCAGCAGCCAGCCTGAGCCCTCAGCTGTCTACTAGTGTGCTTTGTACGAGTGTGCTTTGAGGAAAAAATCCACGGCAGCCTGTCAGGGAGGTGGGTATGTGCATGCAAAGACTTGTAGAGCCCTCGGGCCTGTGTGGGGAATGATTTTACTCTCAGCCCTCACATACCAGGGAGATGAATGTCAGCATAGACAGATATTGCAGCAAGAGGGAGGGCTGGACAAAGCAGCGGGCAGGGTGGCTAAATGGATGCCTAGACCGATTTGCAGCAGGAAATCTAGATAGCTATTCCAGCCACAAGTCACACAACATCCAGTCACAACTCCGCCCACTCACATCACCCACTTGCTCAGAGCAGTTCTACAAAGTGACTTCCTGGGACTCATTTCCTGGCTGTCTTAGGCTACCCCGTAATTGCTGAAGGCACCAAAGAGGCTCCTACTTCAGGAGGAGGAGCTGGTAAATTTGCCCCAGGGGGAGAAGTAAATCTACCTGTGAGGGGGCGGAACCTTCTGTACTGAACGGGGAACACCCGGCTATAAAGCTCCTTTGCTGAGGGACAATGGAGAGACCCTGGCTGCTGTTCCCACGGCTGCTGCTACTGCTGGTGAACATTCCCTGTAAGTCTGGGGGCAGGAAACGCTACAGATGATGCTGAACGTGATGGTGGATTTAAGAGACAAGAACTAATTCTCTGACTCTCCCTTTGCTTTGCTAGCCACGCACCATTCTCTGTACTGGAGTGGATGGGGATACAGGACTCCTGGGTTCAGTTCCCAGCTCTGGCCTGCTGGAGTTCCTTCCCTTTTGTGTGCCTCAGTTTCCCCTCCCACCCTTTGCTTGGCTATTTAATCTGTAAACTCTTTGGGGCAAGGGCTGTCTCTTATTATTGTGCCTTTGTGAATCTCGCAGCCAGCAATAATCTACGGCTAACCCCCTAACCCTAACCCTAGATGAGAGCAATCTAGGAATACAGCAATCTAGGAAAAGAGCAGTCGTGGGCCAGATTCAACGCCCCTGGAAATGAAGAGAAACTCCACCGGGCTTTGTATCCGGCCAGTGTGTGAACTGGGCAGAGGTGCCCTGTCATCTATGGGGTGTGTCTTTTGCCTTCTGCCCGCAGGGGGGAGCTGCCAGGCCGAGGTGCACCAGAACCTGTCTGCGGTCACTCGGGAAGGGCAGAACGGCAGCATCTCTTGCCACTACACGACGAGCAATTTCTGGAATTTGCGGTGGTTCAGGCAGCTTCCCGGAGGCCAGCCTGTCTCCCTGCTGATTCTGGTGTCCGATGGGAAACAAACCAAGGAGCCCAACCTCACGGCGGAGCTCGACAAGGGGAAGCAGCTGAGCTCCCTGCACATCAGAGAATCACAGCTGGGAGATGCAGCCACCTACTTCTGCGCCGTGGAGACACAGTGACACAGGAGCACTGGCAGCCTGTGCAAAAACTCCCCAGCTGGAGGGTAGCTGTCAGGCTGGCTGGCGGTACAACACCACCACCTACTTCTTACACAGTGCATCTCTGAGCGTGCATCACCTTCCTCAACACGGTCAGCCCCCCACCCCCCTGGTGAGGCAGGGCTGTGCAAGGATCCCCGTCGCATGGGTCGGGAGCTGAGACAGAGAGGCTGAGGAGGGAATGCACTTGGGGAATACCTCCTAGGGAAAGACCCCCAAGGGAGCGGCTCTCAACCTTTCCAGACTACTGTGCCCTTTCCAAGGGTCTGGTTTGTCTTGTGTACCCCCAAGTTTCACCTCACTTAAAAATTACTTGTTTACAAAATCAGACCTAAAAATACAGACATGCCCCGGCCACACTGTTATTGAACAATTGTTGACTTTCTCCTGTGTACCAAATAATTATAAAATAAATCAACTGAAATATAACGACTCTACTTACATTTCAGTGCATAGTATATAGAGCAGTGTAAACGAGTCATTGTCTGTATGAAGTGTTAGTTTGTACTGACTTCGCCAGCGCTTTTTCTGTAGCCTGTTGTAAAACTAGGCAAATCTCTAGATGAGTTGATGCACACCCTGGAAGATCTCTGTTTACCCCCCGGGGTACATGTACCCTGGTTGAGAACCACTGACCTAAGGAGCCTGGAGGTTTGGAGGGAGGAAGGAAATTAAAAGTGTTTGTGCAGAACTGGCTCTGCCCATTCCCATGAAGCCCAGCTCTGGGGATCCCCCCTTCGCCCAGGGGGAGGCATGTCAGAGAGTTAAACCCAGGGGAAAGGGAACTATTTAACACAGACACAAAACATAGAATCATAGAATCATAGAATATCAGGGTTGGAAGGGACCTCAGGAGGTCATCTAGTCCAACCCCCTGCTCAAAAGCAGGACCCAGACCCAATTAAATCATCCCAGCCAGGGCTTTGTCAAGCCTGACCTTAAAAACTTCTAAGGAAGGAGATTCCACCACCTCCCTAGGCAACGCATTCCAGTGTTTCACCACCCTCCTAGTGAAAAGGTTTTTCCTAATATCCAACCTAAACCTCCTCCACTGCAACTTGAGACCATTACTCCTTGTCCTGTCCTCTTCCACCACTGAGAATAGTCTAGAACCATCCTCTCTGGAACTACCTCTCAGGTAGTTGAAAGCAGCTATCAAATCCCCCCTCATCCTTCTCTTCTGCAGACTAAACAATCCCAGTTCCCTCAGCCTCTCCTCATAAGTCATGTGTTCCAGACCCCTAATCATTTTTGTTGCTCTTCGCTGGACTCTTTCCAATTTATCCACATCCTTCTTGTAGTGTGGGGCCCAAAACTGGACACAGTACTCCAGATGAGGCCTCACCAATGTCGAATAGAGGAGAACGATCACGTCCCTCGATCTGCTCGCTATGCCCCTACTTATACATCCCAAAATGCCATTGGCCTTCTTGGCAACAAGGGCACACTGCTGGCTCATATCCAGCTTCTCGTCCACTGTCACCCCTTTTCCGCAGAACTGCTGCCTAGCCATTCGCTAGTCTGTAGCGGTGCATTGGATTCTTCCATCCTAAGTGCAGGACCCTGCACTTATCCTTATTGAACCTCATCAGATTTGTTTTGGCCCAATCCTCCAATTTGTCTAGGTCCCCCTGTATCCTATCCCTCCCCTCCAGCGTATCTACCACTCCTCCCAGTTTAGTGTCATCCGCAAATTTGCTGAGAGTGCAATCCACACCATCCTCCAGATCATTTATGAAGATATTGAACAAAACCGGCCCCAGGACCGACCCCTGGGGCACTCCACTTGACACCGGCTGCCAACTAGACATGGAGCCATTGATCACTACCTGTTGAGCCCGACAATCTGGTCAACTTTCTACCCACCTTATAGTGCATTCATCCAGCCCATACTTCTTTAACTTGCTGGCAAAAATACTGTGGGAGACGGTGTCAAAAGCTTTGCTAAAGTCAAGATACAATACATCCACTGCTTTCCCTTCATCCACAGAACCAGTAATCTCATCATAGAAGGCAATTAGATTAGTCAGGCATGATCTTCCCTTGGTGAATCCATGCTGACTGTTCCTGATCACTTTCCTCTCATGTAAGTGCTTCAGAATTGATTCTTTGAGGACCTGCTCCATGATTTTTCTGGGGACTGAAGTGAGGCTTACTGGCCTGTAGTTCCTAGGATCCTCCTTCTTCACTTTTTTAAAGATTGGCACTACATTATCCTTTTTCCAGTCATCCGGGACTTCCCCCGTTCTCCATGAGTTTTCAAAGATAATGGCCAATGGTTCTGCAATCACAGCCGCCAGTTCCTTTAGGACTCTCGGATGCAACTCATCCGGCCCCATGGACTTGTGCACGTCCAGTTTTTCTAAATAGTCCCTAACCACCTCTTTCTCCACAGAGGGCTGGCCATCTATTCCCCATGTTGTGATGCCCAGCACAGCAGTCTGGGAGCTGACCTTGTTCGTGAAGACAGAGGCAAAAAAAGCATTGAGTACATTAGCTTTTTCCACATCCTCCATCACTAGGTTGCCTCCCTCATTCATTAAGGGGCCCACACTTTCCTTGGCTTTCTTCTTGTTGCCAACATACCTGAAGAAACCCTTCTTGTTACTCTTAACATCTCTCGCTAGCTGCAGCTCCAGGTGCGATTTGGCCCTCCTAATTTCATTCCTACATGCCCAAGCAATATTTTTATACTCTTCCCTGGTCATATGTCCAACCTTCCACTTCTTGTAAGCTTCTTTTTTATGCTTAAGATCTGCTAGGATTTCACCATTAAGCCAAGTTGGTCGCCTGCCATACTTACTATTCTTTTGACACATCGGGATGGTTTGTCCCTGTAACCTCAACAGGGATTCCTTGAAATACAGCCAGCTCTCCTGGACTCCTTTCCCCTTCATGTTAGTCGCCCAGGGGATCCTACCCATCCGTTCCCTGAGGGAGTCAAAGTCTGCTTTCCTGAAGTCCAGGGTCCGTATCCTGCTGCTTACCTTTCTTCCCTGTGTCAGAATCTTGAACTCAACCAACTCATGGTCACTGCCTCCCAGATTCCCATCCACTTTTGTTTCCCCTACTAATTCTTCCCGGTTTGTGAGCAGCAGGTCAAGAAAAGCTCCCCCCCTAGTTGGCTCCTCTAGCACTTGCACCAGGAAATTGTCCCCTATGCTTTCCAAAAACTTCCTGGATTGTCTATGCACTGCTGTATTGCTCTCCCAGCAGATAACAGGAAAATTAAAGTCACCCATGAGAACCAGGGCATGCGATCTAGTAGCTTCCGCAAGATGCTGGAAGAAAGCCTCATCCACCTCATAGGTCCGGTGGTCTATAGCAGACTCCCACCACTACATCACTCCTGTTGCTCACACTTCTAAACTTAATCCAGAGTCTCTCATGTTTTTCTGCAGTGTCGTACCGGAGCTCTGAGCAGTCATACTGCTCCCTTACATACAGTGCTACTCCCCCACCTCCTCTGCCCTGCCTGTCCTTCCTGAACAGTTTATAACCATCCATGACAGTGCTCCAGTCATGTGAGTTATCCCACCAAGTCTCTGTTATTCCAATCACGTCATAATTCCTGGACATCACCAGGACCTCCAGTTCTCCCTGCTTGTTTCCAAGGCTTTGTGCATTCGTATATAAGCACATACTAACAGTGACAACGACAGGGGGATTCACTTCAATATGTGTGTCTCTTGCCAGGAGGGGGAAGCATTTGTAACGAAGAGGAAGGAGATTGAGATTAATCAAAAAGAACAGGAGTACTTGTGGCACCTTAGAGACTAACCAATTTATTTGAGCATAAGCTTTCCTGAGCTACAGCTCACTTCATCGGACGCATACTGTGGAAAGTGTAGAAGATCTTTTTATACACACAAAGCATGAAAAAATACCTCCTCCCACCCCACTCTCCTGCTGGTAATAGCTTATCTAAAGTGGTGCTGGAAATGGTCCAACTTGATTATCATACACATTGTAAGGAGAGTGATCACTTTAGATAAGCTATTACCAGCAGGAGAGTGGGGTGGGGGGGGGGGAGAGAAAACTTTTTGTAGTGGTAAACACCCATTTTTTCATGCTTTGTGCGTATAAAAAGATCTTCTATACTTTCCACAGTATGCATCCGATGAAGTGAGCTGTAGCTCATGAAAGCTCATGCTCAAATAAATTGGTTAGTCTCTAAGGTGCCACAAGCACTCCTTTTCTTTTTGCGACTACGGGCTAACACGGCTGTTACTCTGAAACCTGAGGTTAATCAAGTTGCACCCGTCTCTTGTCTCTTTGCCAGGCAAAGAGCAGCTTTTCCCCTAAGACACCAGAGGCAAAGGGAAGGAGGACTTGTGGCACCTTAAAGGCTAACGAATTTATTTGAGTATAAGCTTTCGTGAGCTACAGCTTATGCTCAAATAAATTTGTTAGTTTCTAAGGCGCCACAAGTCCTCCTTTTCTTTTTGCAGCGACAGACTGACATGGCTGCTACTCTGAAACAGAGGCAAAGGGTTATGCCAGGGCATGGTTCTATTTTAGTGAGACGAAGGGCTTGTCCCTGATTGTCTGGGCTCACAGTGTGAGAATAAAGTGTGTGATTCCTCCAGCAAAGAAGGCTGCAGACAGATTTTGCATCACTGTCCTGGAGGCAGGGAAAAAGCTCCATCCCCTGGCCTCAGTGCGCTGAGGGGTAACCCGGAGCAGCAATGGAAAGGCAGCTGGCATCCTTGTCAGTGATACTGTCCATTCAGTTCTAGGGGGAGTTTGTCTGTCTAGACTGTGAGCTCATCATGGCGCGGGCTTTTCCACACTGTGTCTGTGCAGTGCCTGGCGAAACAGGGCCCAGATCTCAGTTCCTGGGGGTCTCTGCAGCATCCGTCACAATGCCTCACCCCCCAGCTCAGTTCAGTTCCATTGTATGTTTGTGGAGATTTTGTCTATTGAGCTCTGGGGGACAGGAATTGTCTTGTATTCTGTGTCTCTACAGCGCCTGGCACAAGGGGCTCTGATCTCAGCTGGGTCTCCAGGTGCTATAATAATAATTCATAGAGTTTAATGCCAGTAAGGACCTAGCCTGTTCTCCTGGGCAATGAACAGGCCATGGAGTTGCACTGAGTTACTCCAATACTGAGATAATTATAATGTGGGGATGAGGAAGGTCTGGTGCTTTAGCCATTAGACTGGGACTCAGGAGACGTGAACTCATTTCCCGGCTCTGCCACAGACTCTGTGGTCTTAGGCAAGTGACTTAGGCTTGGATTTTGGAAGGAGGCCAACAGCGTCAGGTGTCTGAATCCCTTTGAAACTGCAATATGCATTGAGTGCCTGGCTCCTTTGGAAACCCCCTCCCCTGTCTCTTGGTGCCTCAGTTCCTCAGAGCAGTTCTAGTCCCTGATGACCCAAGAGGCCTCTGCATTCTCCAGGAGATGCTGGGCTGAATATCACAAGAACGGAGCAGGCACTCAGCTGGTGCTTATCAGGGGAGGTTTGCTGACTTTGATGGAGCCACACAGATTTACACCATTGTCCAGAATATTAAGAGATTCTGATTTATTTTGGCTGATGAAGAACAGCGATAAGGAGCAACTGCTGGAGAAGATGAGGGGGTGATGAGAACCGAACAAGCTCATCTGTTGCTTCTCCATTTGCCTTTGTCTACAGGGGTGAGCTGCCAAATTAAAGTGGATCAGAATCCTCCATCTCTGACCAGATCTGAAGGGGAGATCTCCACTCTGACCTGCAGCTACTCAGGCGCAGCGTCCTGCTTATGGTGGTACAGACAGTTGCCTGGGGAAAGTCCTGCCTTGCTGCTGAGCCTGTATGAGGATGGGAACGTTACCCAGGGACCAGATTTCATAGCTGAGGTCTTGGAAAGGGAGAGACAGAGCCATGTCACATCGACGGTTCTCAGCTTGCCGACTCAGCTGGCTATTTCTGTGCTGTGGAGACCCAGTGAAACAAAGTGGCCATCCTCCTGTACAAAGACTTTAACTGCTGGGGGCAGTGTTGCGTCTTGAAAGAAGTGCATTGGAGAGGAAGTTAATTGCATAGGTCTCTGCAGTGAGTTTGTGTTTTGTCTGGGAGGGACGGGCCTTGCTGTTGGTAGGGCAAGAGGGGACGTGTCTTGCCTCTCAAGCAGGAGAAATGCAAGTAGATTTAAAAAGCTCCAGGAGAGGACGGAGAAGCCTGCAGGTGATAAATACATGAGGGGCCAGGAACCCTTCTAGGACATGGGTCACAGAAATGAGAGGGAGCACAAAGAAGAGGTGTCCTGGGGCCTTACTAGTGATCCTGGTCGTTCATCTTTACTGTAAGTCCTGCCGCTTTTTAAACCCTTTGATTATAACAGGAGCCAAGATTCTCAGAAGTGATGAGTGATTCTGGGTGCCTCTGTTTCATAGATTTTAAGGCAGAAGGGAATACTGTGATCATTTAGTCTGACTCCCTGCACCCCAGACAATGTCACCAGTGATTCCCGCATTGGACCCATGCTCTGTGTGGATCTGGAGAAAGACATCCAGTCTTGATTTAAAGACTCCTAGCTGGAGAATCTACCCACTTCCTTAAGAAAGTTGCTCCGATGGCTAATCACCATTACAGAGCTGGCACCTTATCTCTAGCCTGAATTTCTCTAGTTTCAGCTCCTGCCATTGGGTCTTACATGTCTTTGTCCGGCAGATTAAAGAGCCATCTACTCATAAATCTCCTTCCCAGATAGATGCAGAGAGACTGGGACAAAGTTACCTTTTAAGAATTATTACAAGAATGGCTTAAATCATTCTTGTAATCACAAACTAGAGCATTGCCCTATAACTGATGTTCCTGAGCTCAACATTCAAAAACCAGTTGGAGAACACTTCAATCTCCCTGGTCACTCAATAACAGATTTAAAAGTGGCAAAGCGTCCTGTGGCACCTTATAGCCTAACAGACGTATTGGAGCATGAGCTTTTGTGGGTGAATATCCACTTCTTTAAATGCCACCCAGGTGCCACTGGACTCTTTGCTGCTTTTACAGATCCAGACTAACATGGCTACCCCTCTGATACTTGAGATTTAAAAGTGGCAGTTCTTCAACAAAAAAAGAAAAAAAAAACCTTCAAAAACAGACTCCAATGAGAAACTGCAGAACTGGAATTAATTTGCAAACTGGACACCATCAAATTAGGCTTGAATAGAGACTGGGAATGGATGGATCACTACAGAAACTAAATCAATTTTTTAGTCTCTAAGGTGCCACAAGTACTCCCTGTTGTTTTTACAAAAGCCAATTTCACCTTGATAAATACTCACACCTTCTTGTCAACTGTTTGAAATGAGCCACCTTGTTTACACTGGCCTCATTAACACTATAAAAGTGATTTCCACACCTTCTTGTCAACTGTTGAGAATTGCCTAATTCCAACTTAAATTGAATCGGCTCATTAGCACTGACCCCCCACTTGGTAAGGCAACTCTCATCTTTTCATATGCTGTGTATTTATAACTCCCTACTGTAGGGTGCACTCCACGCATCTGATGAAGTGGGTTTTAGCCCATGAAAGCTTATGCCCAAATAAATTTGCAAGTGTCTAAAGTGCTACAAGGACTCCTTGTTGTTTTTGTATTACCCTAGTGCCAGGGAGCCCGAGTCATGAACAAGGAGCCCATTGAGCAAGGCGCTGCCCAAACACGGGACAAGAGATTCCCTGTCCCAAAGACCTTACAGGCTAATTAGCCTAGGCTACAGATCACACTGAATTCCATGCCCACGTCATTCTTGGGATCAGAGTCTTAAAGTCACCTCAAATCATTCCTGTAGCTCTTTTCTGGCTGGCTGGGGACACTGCCTCTGGTAATTAGACTCTTTACTGTGTCTTATGCTGGGCACCCAAGAATCACGAGTCACTTTTGTGAATCTTAACCCAGGGGAGGTGATGACTGCCAGAACAATGTGAAAATGTTGCATTCTTCTGTTCTGGGATTTAGGGATGATGGAGGGACCTGATTAATTGATTATTCTGTTTATAAATCTAAATTCCCTTTCCCACTAGGTGTAAGTTGCCAGGTTAATATGGCACAGAGCCCGCTGTCATAAAATCATTGAATATCAGAATTGGAAGGGACCTCAGGAAGTTATCTAGTCCAACCCCCTGCTCAAAGCAGGACCAATCCCCAACTAAATCATCCCAGCCAGAGCTCTGTCAAGCCAGGCCTTAAAAACCTCTAAGGAAGGAGATTCCACCACCTCCCTAGGTAACCCATTCCAGTGCTTCCCCACACTCCTAGTGAAAAAGTTTTTCCTAATATCCAACCTAAACCTCCCCCACTGCAACTTGAGACCATTACTCCTTGTTCTGTCCTCTTCCACCACTGAGAATAGTCTAGAACCATCCTCTTTGGAACCCCCTTTCAGGTAGTTGAAAGCAGCTATCAAATCTCCCCTCATTCTTCTCTTCTGCAGACTAAACATCCCCAGTTCCCTCAGCCTCTCCTCATAACTCATGTGTTCCAGTCCCTTAATCATTTTTAAGAGTAGCAGCCTGTCAAGGTTCCTTCCCCACTCTGAACTCTAGGGTACAGATGTGGGGACCTGCATGAAAACCTCCTAAGCTTACTTTTCCCAGCTTAGGTTAAAACTTCCCCAAGGTACAAACTATTTTACCCTTTGCCCTTGGACTTCCACTGCCACCACCAAACTTTATCTGGGTTCCTGAAAAAACGTAGTTTGGAAACGTCTTTCCCCCCAAATTCTCCCAACCCTTGCACCCCACTTCCTGGGGAAGGTTTGGTAAAAATCCTTACCAATTTGCATAGGTGACCACAGACCCAAACTCTTGGATCTTAGAACAATGAAAAAGCATTCAGTGTCCTTACAAGAAGACTTTTAATAGAAGTAAAAAAAGAATCACTTCTGTAAAATCAGGATGGCTGCCTAGGGGATTTGAACACCCAGTTCTGGTAGAGGTCAATGGGAGTTGGGCACCTGACTCCCCTTTGAAAAGAACTAAATATTTCTGCACCCGCTTATGCACTTGGCCACAAGGGGGCAGCCCTCACAAGGTGAAGGGCCCTGAGCGAAGGAGTTCTCCGCAGGGACGCACGGCTGTGATGGGAGAGAAGGGGCTGGTCGCTGATTGGCTGGGCACACGAGGGGGGAGAAGGACGTGTCCGATCCCTACAGCAGAGGAGACCCCAACACACCTGCCAGCCCCAAGGAGAACTCAGCAGCGTCCCCGCGCCCTGGGGTGTCAGTGAGCGCAGGGATGGGGAGGCCGCGGGGGCTGTCGTGGGTGATCCAGCTAATGCACCTGTGGGGTAAGGGCTGGGGAGACAGAACCCCTGGTTACTAGCAGGGAGCTGGGGCTGTATTTTATTGACTGTGTGGTGGGGAAGAAGGGAGTGAAATGGAGAGATCGGTCAGTCTATCCACCCACAGCCTAAAAAGAAAAGGAGTCCTTGTGGCACCTTAGAGACTAACAAATTTATTTGAGCATAAGCTTTCCTGAGCTACAGCTCACTTCATCGGATGCATTCAGTGCATCCTGTCTTTCTTCCCACCCTGTCCTGCGATTGCCGGGGGCAGGTGGCTCGGGGCAGCGTCTGACTTGGTTCCCCCTTGTCTCCGTTATTCCCAGTGGCCAGCGAGCAGCTCTCTGTGGAGCAGAGCCCGGAATGGCTGGATGTCTCTGAGGGGCAGAATGGCACCGTGACCTGCACTTACTCGGAAACCATCAACAGTTTACACTGGTGCCGGCAGGCTCCCGGGGAGCGGCCCCTTTTCCTGCTGATGCTGTTCGGCAAGGGGAACCAGACACAAGAACCGAATTTCACTGCGGATCACGATCCGGGGCAGAAGCGGGGCTCCCTGCACATCCGCGGCTGCCGGCTGGGGGACACCGCCCGCTACCTCTGCGCCGTGGAGACCCAGTGACACAGGGGGCAGCGTAGCCTGTACAGTAACTGTGGGTGTGACCCGGGAGGGGGCTGCGGGGCGCTGGGGGCGCGCCGGGCGGTGTGGGACTAGCCTCATAGAGCTGGGGGAAAGGATTTACAGCTCTGGGGAGAGGAGGGTTGGTCTGGTGGTTAAGGGATGGGGTAGATCTCCTGAACCCAGGGGTCAGTTTCCCGCTCTGTATCCCCCATTCCCAGCTCTCGGGCTATAGATGTATCTATCCCTTCACCCACGGGATTTTCTTTCTATCCGCCTGGGCATCTTTCAATACAATGTTTCTTAACTCTGCGTGACCTTGGGCAAGCTACTGAGACGAGCTTTCCCCAGGGAGCTTAAGGAAGTCGGGTTCCCCCAGCCCACTACGAAATCGACCTCTTAGTTCAAATTTATACGGTGGTGGCTGATAAAGCCACGGCCAGGTTCAGTCTCACTGTACAGACAAGGTAGCAGAGGAAGACAGTGGCAGAGCCAGGAAAAGAGGAAGTGATTTTCAGAACATCTTATGAGAATTAGGTGCCCAAATAATATGATATCTAGGTGCCTAACTCCCTTAGGATCGTTTGAGAACTGTGAAGCAAGTGATATATTTCCACTGGGATCTGCACTCAATTCCTTTGTGAGGGGAAATCACCCAACTGAAAGGATTTTCTGTCACGCTGGGGGAGGGTCCAAGAGGATGCTCTACTGCGACCTGAGGTACGGATTTGGCCACTAGGGGTCAGCGTTTAGCAGTGTAACCAACACACTAAGGTTGCGCACAGGGACGCACGGCTGTGACGGGAGATAAGGGGCTGGTCGCTGATTGGCTGGGCACAGGAGGGGGGAGAAGGACGTGTCCGATCCCTCCAGCACAGGAGACCCCAACACACGTGCCGGCCCCAGGGACAACCCAGCAGCGTCCCTGCGCCCTGGGGTGTCAGTGAGCGCAGGGATGGGGAGGCCGCGGGGGCTGTCGTGGGTGATCCAGCTAATGCACCTGTGGGGTAAGGGCTGGGGAGACAGAACCCCTGGTTACTAGCAGGGAGCTGGGGCTGGATTTCATTGACTGTGTGGTGGGGAACAAGGGAGTGAAATGGAGAGATCGGTCGGTCCGCAGCCTGTCTCTCTTCCCACCCCACCCCGCGGTTCCCGGGGGCAGGTGGCTCATGGCAGCTTCTGACTTGCTTCCCCCTTGTCTCCGTTATTCCCAGTGGCCAGCGGGCAGCTCTCTGTGGAGCAGAGCCCGGAGTGGCTGGATGTCTCCGAGAGGCAGAATGGCACCGTGACCTGCACTTACTCCAGCGCTATCCAAAGTTTACACTGGTACCGGCAGGCTCCCGGGGAGCGCCCCCTTTTCCTGCTGATGCTGTTCGGCAAGGGGAACCAGACACAAGAACCGAATTTCACTGCGGATCACGATCCGGGGCAGAAGCGGAGCTCCCTGCACATCCGCGGCTGCCGGCTGGGGGACACCGCCCGCTACCTCTGCGCCGTGGAGACCCAGTGACACAGGGGGCAGCGTAGCCTGTACAGTAACTGTGGGTGTGACCCGGGAGGGGGCTGCGGGGCGCTGGGGGCGCGCCGGGCGGTGTGGGACAGAGGCCCGTGGGCAGACGGGGACAGGAGTTTATAGCCCTGCTGAGGGGGAGGCTCCCTGGTTAGGGCGTGGGGGGGGGGGGACCGAGGAAACGTGGTTTCGGCTCCCAGCTCTACCGGAGGCGCTTTGACCTTGGCCATGAAGGCAGCATTTCCCCAGGAGCCCCAGGGAGCGGTCGATGCTTCTATGCCGGAGACTTCACCTCTCGTGTCCGGGTCTGACGTGGCAGGGGACTTTGCCTGGCTACTTCCTTGGCCGCCGGGTCCATTCCCGGCTGTGTTTTCTCTGGGCTCCAGCCAAGTCATTCAGCAGTTCACTCCCCTTTCTGGGCTAACAAATGGGGCAAATTAACGTCCTCAGCAACTGTCCAAACAGCTTTTCTGCCCCTGCCTCCTCTGGGCCCACTGAAGTCCTCTGCTTCTTGGCCCTGCTTCCTCTTCTCTCTCTTCTTGCCCAGCATAATGTCCTGCCGCTTCCCTTCCCCAGGGACTCCAGCAGTTAAGCTCCGAGGAACTCCTCTCTTCTTTCGGGCCCAATCTCAGGGATCCCCCTCAGGAGCAGCCTGGGTCTCTGTCTCCTGTTGCAGGCCCTATCTCAGGGACCCCCCCTCCCCACAGGAACCTACCCTACAGTCTAAGTGTTGCCGGCACCCAGTGCCGAGAGGCTGAACAACAGCTTGAGTGGTTGGTTACCCGGTGTGCTACACCCAATAATTACAACGGGGTGGAGAAGCAGAAAAGTTTATTTGCAGCTGCAAAAAGGTACAGGGAGAATAAAATCTCAAATCCTGCACAACAGAGCAGGAAGTTACACAGGCTTTTATACATTTTTTTTTTAGCATACTTATTTAATAGCAAGCTGCTTTAAGTATCCATATAGCCAGCCAATTCAGTTTCCAGCTAGTTCCCTGATTCTTTGTATTATTTGTTAAACTATACATAAAGCTGCTTTATTCAGCATTGTTTTTTTATATCTCCCCTGTTTGGCCTTGCTTAGTTTCAGGCAGTCTGACTCTGCAACATACTGTTGCAGATTTTTAGCATAACTGCTGTGTGTGCCTCCAGGTGGGGGGGCCAAGGACACTTGGGCCTAGCACACAGAGCTGCTGCGAGTGCCTCCAGGCAGGAGGGGGGGGGGCAAGGACACCGGGGCCTAGTGCGAGGGGGCTTTATCGACACTCGTGGTTTTTCATCCCCTCGAGATACCTAGTGGCCATGCCCCAGTGTTCCCAACAACTCCCCCCTTTGAGAACACTCAACAGCCTTGGCTCTGAGTTTTCTCACTTGGGCTTGCTACATTGGAGATATTAACTGGACGGCAAGTTACATTTTTAAACCCCTTTTTTGTGGTAAGATTATTTGTAAGTGTTTTTTTAAAAGGGGAGGAACCATTACACTTACACCGTTGGCCTTCCCTTTTGGTTTTTATTTAATATTTATTAGCTTATTGTGTAATAACACAGGAGCTTTTTTTATAGGATGCTTATAGTGATTAGATTGATTTTGGGTAAAACATAACACTTTTTTAGTGAGTACTGCAACTGAATATTTTTGGTTCTGATAGGTGGCTTGCTGTAAAGAGGTTTTGTTTTAGAATGGTGAGTTTGTTTTTTTTTGCTTTTTGGTGGTGGCTAATTCTGCTAGGGTCAAGGGCAGCATGTCAAGGGGCATTCCCGTTTTGGGGGATAGTGGAGTTGGAGCACACACCCAGCAATTAGTCTGGTTTGTTAAAGTAGCAACATGGTGCGCAAGCAAAACAAAGGAGTTATGCTTCCGATATGCACAATTTGGAAATACCAATACAAAGAATAACAATGTTACCCAATTAATTATTACCAGAGTTTTTTTAACCCAGGGTCTTTAGTACCTGGGTGGGCCCATTTTAGCATTGAGGTGCCCGCTATTTGTGTTTTTTAAACAGTAGCTTTAGCCCGAGATCGTCACTAGATGAGGAGTCAGCAGGTTGGACGGTCCACTGTTCTGCTGACGAGGGGGCAGGTACTGCCTTCAGACGAGAGTGATGGATTTAGTTCTTGTGTTTTTTGATTTTTGCTGCTGTATGGGAGATCAGCAGGACGGTATAGGGTCCTTTCCACTTTTCCTGGAGAGGCTCGTCTTTCCAGGTGCGAACAAGCACAGAGTTACCGGGCTGTAAGGAGTGAACGGGAGAGTCCAAGGGGAGAGGCTGGGAATCCTTGGTATACCTGTGAAGAGACAAGAGAACAGCAGACAGGGAACACATATACTGTGACAAAAAAACATTACCCAACTTTTATTCCCCTGACAGAACCGGGGTGCCATTCATGGGCCATGCCCTTTTAAACATAATTTTAAAGGGACTGAGCCCTAATCTACCCTTTGGGAGAACACGGATACGGAGTAGGACGAGGGGCAAAGCATCAGGCCATCGCAGTGAGGCTTCTTGGCACACTTTTGAGAGATGCTGTTTAAGGGTCTGATTGGTACGCTTTACTACACCACTGGCTTGCGGTCTCCAGGGCGTATGGAGTTTCCAGGGGATTTGTAAGGCATGTGAGATGCTTTGAATGATTTTTGATGTGAAGTGTGTCCCGTTGTCAGATTCCATTTACAGGGGGAGTCCAAAGCGAGGAATGATCTCCTTAACAAACTTGAGGGCCACTGTCCTGGCAGTGCAGTTACGGCATGGGAAGGCTTTTGGCCATTCGCTGAACCGATCCACTATAACAGGGAGATATTTGAACCCTTGAGTCCGGGGAAACTCAGTAAAGTTTATTTGCCACACTTGTCCAGGGCCCGGAGTGGGTTCTAGGGCAGCTGGTGGCACAGGATGTCCCGGTCGGGGGTTATTCTTTTGGCAGACTAAGCAGTCTGCTTGTACCTGGGCAGCCAGGGGTCGGAGTCCGGAAGTGATAAAGTATTTTTCCATTAGCTGGATAAGTGTTTTCCTGCCAGCATGAGTGGTTTGATGTAGTTTTTGCAGCACTGGCCGGATTAGGCCCTTTGGTAAGAGGACCTTTTCTTTCGGGGAATGGAGCCATCCCTCCTTTTCCCGGAGATTGAGTTTGTCAGTTAGCTGTTTTTTCTCCCCAGAGTACTGAGGGGTTGGAAGCTCCCCTACTGATGGGATAAGGGCATGCATATGGGCGTTCTCAGCCTGCGGGGATGGCAGGGTGGCAGCATGCTTAGCCTTTTTATTTGCCCGGGCGTTACCTTTGGCCACATTTTGATTTTTTTTTGATGGGCTTTACAGTGTACCACTGCCACTTCCGAGGGGAGTTGTACAGCTTTTAGGAGCCGGAGGATTTGGGGCCCGTACTTGACTGGGGAGCCTTGGGCTGTCAGCATTCCCTTCCTTCTTCTTCCCTTTTTAAAGATGGGCACTACATTAGCCTTTTTCCAGTCATCCGGGACCTCCCCCAATCACCATGAGTTTTCAAAGATAATGGCCAATGGCTCTGCAATCACATCCACCAACTCCTTTAGCACTCTTGGATGCAACGCATCCGGCCCCATGGTCTTGTGCTCGTCCAGCTTTTCTAAATAGTCCCAAACCACTTCTTTCTCCACAGAGGGCTGGTCACCTCCTCCCCATGCTGTGCTGCCCAGTGCAGCAGTCTGGGAGCTGACCTTGTTCGCGAAGACAGAGACAAAAAAAGCATTGAGTACATTAGCTTTTTCCACATCCTCTGTCACAAGGTTGCCTCCCTCATTCATTAAGGGGCCCACACTTTCCTTGACATTCTTCTTGTTGCTAACATACCTGAAGAAACCCTTCTTGTTACTCTTAACATCTCTTGCTAGCTGCAACTCCAGGTGTGATTTGGCCTTCCTGATTTCACTCCTGCAAGCCCGAGCAATATTTTATATTCATCCCTGGTCATTTGTCCAACCTTCCACTTCTTGTAAGCTTCTCTTTTATATTTAAGAGCAGCAAGGTTTTCACTGTTAAGCCAAGCTGGTCGCCTGCCATATTTACTATTCTTTCTACACATCGGGATGGTTTGTCCCTGTAACCTCAATAAGGATTCTTTAAAATACAGCCAGCTCTCCTGGACTCCTTTCCCCCTCATGTTATTCTCCCAGGGGATCTTGCCCATCAGTTCCTTGAGGGAGTCAAAGTCTGCTTTTCTGAAGTCCAGGGTCTGTATTCTGCTGCTCTCCTTTCTTCCTTGTGTTAGGATCCTGAACTCGACCATTTCATGGTCACTGCCTCCCAGGTTCCCATCCACTTTTGCTTCCCCTACTAATTCTTCCCGGTTTGTGAGCAGTAGGTCAAGAAGAGCTCTGCCCCTAGTTGGTTCCTCCAGCACTTGCACCAGGAAATTGTCCCCTACATTTTCCAAAAATTTCCTGGATTGCCTGTGCACCGCTGTATTGCTCTCCCAGCAGATATCAGAGTGATTGAAGTCTCCCATGAGAACCAGGGCCTACGATCTAGTAACTTCTGCGAGTTGCTGGAAGAAAGCCTCATCCACCTCATCCCCCTGGTCTGGTGGTCTATAGTAGACTCCCACTACGACATCGCCCTTGTTGCTCACACTTCTAAACTTAATCCAGAGACTCTCAGGTTTTTCTGCAGTTTCATACTTGAGCTCTGTGCAGTCATACTGCTCTCTTACATACAGTGCAACTCCCACATCTTTTCTACCCTTCCTGTCCTTCCTGAACAGCTTATATCCATCCATTACAGTACTCCAGACATGTGAGTTATCCGATCAAGTCTCTGTTATTCCAATCACATCATAATTCCTTGACTGTGCCAGGACTTCCAGTTCTCCCTGCTTGTTTCCCAGGCTTCGTGCATTTGTATATAGGCACTTGAGGTAACCTGCTGATTGTCCCTCTTTCTCAGTATGAGTCAGGAGCCCTCCCCTCTTACACGCTCCTGCTCATGCCTCCTCCCAGTATCCCACTTCCCCACTTACCTCAGGGCTTTGGTCTCCTTCCCCCCAGTGAACCTAGTTTAAAGCCCTCCTCACTAGGTTAGCCAGCCTGCTTGCGAAGATGCTCTTCCCTCTCTTCGTTAGGTGGAGCCCGTCTCTGCCTAGCACTCCTTCTTGGAACACCATCCCATGGTCAAAGAATCCAAAGCCTTCTCTCCGACACCACCTGCATAGCCATTCGTTGACTTCCATGATTCAACGGTCTCTACCCGGGCCTTTTCCTTCCATGGGGAGGATGGACGAGAAGACCACTTGCACCTCAAACTCCTTTATCCTTCTTCCCAGAGCCATGTAGTCTGCAGTGATCCGCTCAAGGTCATTCTTGGCAGTATAATTGGTGCCCATGTGGAGAAGCAGGAAGGGGTAGTGATCTGAGGGCTTGATGAGTCTCAGCAGTCTCTCCATCACATCATGAATCTTAGCTCCTGGCAAGCAGCAGACTTCTCGGTTTTCTCGGTCGGGGCGGCAGATAGATGACTCAGTCCCCCTGAGGAGAGGGTCCCCGACCACCACCACCCGCCTCCTTCTCTTGGGAGAGGTGGTCGTGAAACCCCGAACCCTACGACAGTGCATCTTATGTCTTCCAATCGGCGGAGTCTCTTTCTGCTCCCTTCCCTCAGACGTATCATCTGGTCCACTCTCCGCATTAGTACCTTTGGAGAGAACATGAAAACGGTTACTTACCTGTATCTGCCCTGCTGATACATGGACGCTCCCCTTTCTTCTTCTGGAGGTCACATGCTGCCAAATTTCTTCACCATCCTTCTGTCCCCGCAGTGCAGCCTGCTCTGAATCTTCAGAACCTTGTGCCCGTAGAAGCCTATCCTGACGTCTGTCCAGGAAATCTTCAGTTTCTCTTATGCAATGCAGGGTCAATACCTGTTGCTCCAGACCTTGAACCTTCTCTTCCAGTATGGAGACCAGCTTGCACTTTGTACAGACAAAGTCGCATCTGTCCTGTGGAAGAAAGACAAACATGGCACATCCAGTACAGGTCACAACAGCTGAACACCCCCCATCCATATTACCTTCCTTCTACGAGCTTCCTCAGGAATTGTAGTAATTACTCAGAGAATCCGGCAAGATGTAAGCCTCAGTGGGCTCTCCCCAGGTGAACTCCCAGGCAAACTCCTTTTGTTAGCTGCTCTGCTGTTCGCTGCTCAGCTGGTTCTCAACTGACTGGCTTTTTCTGCAGTCAGGCCCACTTAAGGCTCACCTGGAACAAAGCACACCCAGTTCCCGCCCTTTTAGCCAGTTCTGATTGCAATCTGCCAGTGGGGTGGTGGTGTCACTCAATCAGTGGTTAACTCTGCCAGGAAGTTTGGGTCTGCTGGCAATCTACAATCAATCAGGAAACACTCTTTGCTTTTCTGCAGCAGAGAAGTCACAGACATGTCAGTTGTCATGTCGAGGGCCATGCAGCAGCCTGAGAGCTAACACGACTTCTGGTGCAGAAGAAGAGAGAAGTGTGATACTGAGGCAGGAGGAAAATCTTTTCATTATGAAGGAACAAAACCTACACTGGGCTGTGACCGCTTTGGTATTACTTGGTAAATAGAGACTCTACAGTTGGAATCTTCTTAACTCAGAGCCAGAATAGACTCGACTAGAAGTAAAGGTTGGGGAGACTCGGTGAACTGAGCAGGGATTTTCAAAGGGAGGTTTTGGGTACCTAGTTCTCTTCTGCTCCTTTGAAAAATTTCAGCCTGAAAGTTTGGTAAACCTTGGATGAAGAGGGTGGATCACTTGATGATAACCTATTCTGTTCATTCCCTCTGGGGCCCCTGGTGTTGGTCACTGTCGGAAGGCAGGATACTGGGCTAGATGGACCTTTGGTCTGACCCGCTATGGCCGTTCTTATGTAATGGGAAAATATCACAATGCTGCCCAGTCCTTGGGCCATTCTTCCCATGGGTAAAACGTTCCAATGGAAATCACTGGGAATCTGAGTAAAACTGATTGTGGGGTTGGACTAGTAATAAAATAATAATACTATATAATAATATTTAATAATTAATAAATATTTGCCAAGAATTAATCAGCAGCAACAGCCAATGATTTCTACCTTGGGGTAGGTGCTCTGCCAAGAAAATAAGTGTCAGTGCCTGATCCAAGATGAAGATGACGAAGAAGATTATTATCATCATCAGGATAATCAATAAGGGATGCGCTCCATAAATCAAGTCAGGGGCAACATTCTACGACTGACCTCTCCCTCACCCACTCTGTGTAACAGGCTCCAGCATGGAAGATGCGGTAACACAGACCCAGTCGGCGGCGTCGGGTGTGGAGAGTGGGTCTGTGACCTTGGACTGCGCTTATGAAATGGATGCTAGCTATTATTCTTTGTATTGGTACAAACAACATGGAGCAGAAAAGCTTGTTTTCCTACTTTGGGAATATTCCGATGGATTAAAGAAGAACGAGGCTGGGGAGAGTGTCTCTGTGGACTTCAAGAAATCCGAAAGCTCCATCAGTTTGAGGATCACGGGTTTGGAGCTGAGGGACTCAGCCATGTACTTCTGTGCTTTCAATAGAGACACACGGTGATGTGATTAACAGGGAGCCCTGCACAAAACCCCTACAGCTTTCTCCTTCCCTGAGAAACTGACTCCTTCACGCAAAGTTAGAAGGAGACCACAGACAGGAAAGGGGTGTGTGTGTGTGTGTGTGTAGGGGGAAAGGGAACTGCTGCAGCTGGCTTCCTGGAGATGAAAACCTCTAACTGATTTCTGGGAATCTGCACCACAACTGTGCTCAGAAATTCACCACAAAGGGGAGAGCTGGAAGGAGACAAAGCAGAATGTGACCCAAGGACCTCATTAGATAGGCTGGTCCAATGGGTAACCAGTTCAGCTTGGTGCCTAGCAAGCAGAGGCAGATATGGAACCTCAACCTGGTTTATGTGTCAGGTGATGAGCCTGAGGTGCAAAAACTCAGGCAGAGATGAGACAGGGAGCCAGTGTATCTCTGTGCTTTGAATGTCTCAGGTACTAGTAAAGTAACACCACTCATGTTAGAGCCATGAGGCTGAAAATGCCTTTGGGTCTTTCTTCACTTCTGCTGTAAGTTTCTGCTCAGAAAACTCTGGCCTCTTCCAACCCAGCTACTTCGCTTGTGGGATGTTGAACCGGAAATGGCTGAGGCAGCATTTCACTCGGGGTTTAGGATGATTAGGAGGTACTGCACACATAAAGAGAGAGGGGGCTGCCAGCTGGACGTGTCACTGTCCTATTTCATTATTTGTAGTGATTTGGAACATTTGTTGGCATTTTTACCTCCTTTTCTCAAGACTTCAGAAGGGCATCAAGAGAAAGCGAGAGAGAGAGAGATGGAAAGATATGGAAATTGCATTTTACAACAGATTGATGTATGGATAGATGGTTCAGAAGGAAGGACAGATGGACATGGGTAGATAGGAGAATTAAGAAATTAGAGAGAGGCAACAGAAGAAAGAAAGATACACAGATAGACTGGGAGAGAGACATAAGAATAGCCGTACTAGGTCAGAACAAAGGTCCATCTAGCCCAGTATCCTGTCTTCTGACAGCAGCCAATGCCAGGTGCCCCAGAGGGACTGAACCGAACCGATAATCAGCAAGTGATTCTGATCCCCTGTTGCCCATTCCCAGCTTCTGGGAGACAGACAGACATTACGTTAGACAGGTACTGTAACACTCTGACATACGTCGTTCTAATGCTATCATTGTATTTCCCTGCAGTGTCCTGCTGTGAGGCCTTGTCGATTTAGGGACCCGAGTCATGGGCTGCTTGGGAAGGAGACATCTCCACCGTGACCTGGACTTACACCAGCGCTTACCAAACCTTCCGATGGTACCAGCAGCTCCCCTGGAGAGGGTTGGCTGCCTGGTGACTGTCAATGCTAGGGAGACAGTCACTGATGAGTGGTTCATGGGTGAGCACCTGGAGGATTTGAAAAGCAGCTCTTGGCAGAGCTCAGACTCCCAGCTGGGGGACTCAGGCCCCTACTTGTGTGGGGTGGAGGCACAGCAAGCCAAGCTGGGCTTAGCGTAAAAACCCTCATTCTCTGCAAAGCAGCTTGGTGGGGGAGATGCTGGTGCAGAGATCCCCAGCTGGTGTGAATGAATCATAGCTTAGCTAGAGTCAAGGGGTCAAATCCCCAGCTGCTGTACATAAACACAGAGAAAGTCTCTGCCCCGAAAGAGTTCACAAGCTCTATGGGCAAGACAGAGAAAGACTGAAAGTAGGGAAGGGGGTTTCTCAAGGTCAGACAGCTGGGGATAGAACCTAGCAGCCCTGAACCCCGTTCCAGCTGGTTATCCACCAGACCACACTGCTTATCAATTACAGTGACTTTATTGGCACTGCTGTGGGTTTACACTGATGTAACCAGATGTAGGGCCTAGAGTCCCTAGTGCTTTTCTTTCCCACTTGATACTCCTTAAAACATATGACCACAAACATTAAAAACAACAGGTAAACCCTGGAGGGGAATTTTTCTTTAGGAAATGGAATTTTACCATTTGTCCCTTCTCTGGACCACCTGGCATCATCCACCATTGCAGCCATGGAAAAATCCACCGGCAGCGAAGGGAAAAATGCCCCCAGCTTTTGGGAAGCGCAGCTCCCTTGGGACAGAGATGATGGGTCAGTTTCTGGCTGGCCCTGGGTCCGGCTGTGGTTCGGGCTGTTCTCCTCCAGACGGCACCGCAGCACAGTCAGCGTGGCTCTCCATAGACAGGGCGCACCAGTTTATTCCAGCCTCTGGTGTCCCTGGCCGAGTTCTCCTGCCAGCCCCTGATACGCGGTGAGGCATGTGGGGGCTCAGCCAGGGGCGCTGGAACAATGTGTACAGTGGGGTGCTGAGAACCATTGAACCAAACTGTAAACCCTGGATCTGATGGAAACCACTTCAAGCCAGGGGGCGCAGCAGCCCCCGCTCTCCCCCCAGCACCCTTAGTTCCAGCACCTGTGGGCTCAGCGGCAGGGCAGGTATTGAGGGGAGGGGAGGCTCATGCTTGGCCCCACCTCCAGCTGTGACATCACTGCCTGATGTCTGACCTTCACCATTCAGACACCGGCTCTCTCGCCTCCCTTGGCCCAGGGCTGCGGGTGGAGGAGAAGAGCTGCCGCCTGGGTGACTCTCTCCCAGGCTGGCTGGAGAGAAAAGCGGGGGCGCCCTGCAGAAGAGCCGAGACGCTGGGGGGATGGTCACGATCCCGGGCTCAGCCATTGTGCTGATTTGGCTTTTCAGTGAGTACAATTCCAAATCCCGTTTCTGAAAGATTCTCCACATGCCTCCCCCTTCATTACTGGTGCCGAGAGATTAAACAGACCTTCCTCCTCCTCCTCCTCCTCCTCTTCCTCTTCCTTCCCCCTCCTCTTCTGCAATAAGGGATGCTCTCAGGCAGGCATTTAGGTGCCCAAATCCCACTGGAATTGAATTTCAATGGATTCTGGGAATCTAAATAAAGGGGAGGGTGATCTGTTCTCCATGTCCACAGTGTGGGACAAGAAATAACTGGCTTAGTTTGCAGGAAGGGAGATTTAGATTAGATGTTAGGAAAACCTTTCTAACTATAAGGAGAGTTGAGCTCCAGACAGATTAAGTAGGGAAGCTGTGGAATCCCCATCGTTGGAGGGTTTGAAGATCAGGTTAGACAAACACCTGTCAGGGGTGGTCTCATGGTCGGGGGGGAGCACTGCACGACCTCTTGAGGTCAGCCTGACTTTTCTATGATTCCATGAAATCCCTGCAGATCCTTAAAAACTCCTTGAACAAAGAACTCCCCTCAGTGACAGCATCCTCCGACTAACCTCTCTTTCCCCCTCTCCTTGTGCCAGGCTCCAGCATGGAAGATGCTGTAACTCAGACCCAGCCTTCAGTGTCAGGGGTGGAGCGCGAGTCCGTTTCCCTGGACTGCACTTATGAAACAGCTGCTAGCAGTTATTATTTGTATTGGTACAAACAGCCCCCTGGGGAAAGCCTTCTTTTCCTTTCTTGGCAACATTCTGGAGGAACAAAGAGGAATGAGGCCGGGGAGAGATTCTCTGTTAATTTGGAGAAGTCCAGACGCTCTGTCAGTATGAGGATCACAGCTCTGGAGTTGGGGGACGCGGCCATGTACTTTTGCACTTTCAGGAGAGACACTGTGTTGAAATTCATAGGGAGCCCTGAACAAAAGCTTGACACCTCTCCAACTACTGTAAGAAACTGACTCCTGCAGGTGAAGTTAGGAGGCGAGCACGGGCAGGAAAGGGGTGTGGGGGTGGAGGGAGGGCTATGAAGTGGGGTGAGACCTGCCACGGTTGGGTTTCTGGAGATGAAAACCTCTTCCTGATTTCTGGGAAAAGGGGGCACCACAATGGTACTCAGAAATTCGCCGCAAAGAGGAGATGGAACAAGACAAAAACAGAATAAGATCCCATGGCTGGAAGCCGGAGTGAAACAAATTAAGACTAGAAAGAAAGTGCACATTTTTAACAGTGAGGGTAATTAAACACTGAAACAACTGACCCAGGGACATGGTGGATTCTCCATCATTTGAAGTCTTCAAATCAAGACTGGGTGTCTTTCCTCTAGGTCAGCCACAAGATATGGGCTGGGTGCGGGTATCCCTGAGTATCCTTCTCTGGCCTGTGTTAAAGCAGGAGGTCAGACTAGATGATCACAAAGGTCTCTTCTCACTTTAGGATCTATCCATCAATCAATCTATTAATATCTCACTGTGGGCTGGCGAAGTATGGGATGGGTTCCTTGTGGATCTATTCAAAACTAATGGTTGCTGGGCATTTAATTCCCCTAGGCTCCTTTGAAAACCCTAGTTGAAATTCCATCCCGGGTTGACATTTAACCCAAGGGACACCTAACCCTCACTTCTGGACTCAACTGGCACTTAGGGCTCTGCACAGGGGCAAACATCATGGTATGGTCAGAGGAGCTCAGTTATTCCTGGAAAGAGAACTCCCAGATTTATACTGAGGCTGGCATTCTCAAAAAGCCCTAGAGGATTTAGAGGATCAACTTCCATTCAAATTCAAAAGTATTTGGGCATCCCTTAGGCTGCTTTGGAAATGTGGATACTCAAGCTGCATGAATTTTAATGGGAATCGGGCATCTTTTTCTCTTGGGCTAGTTTCAAACTCTCAGCCTGCATGTTCAAATCACAGGAACTACAAACTGCATTGAAAGTGCACGGTTCCCCATCACCTAAAACCGAGAGCGAAGTAACAGAAATCCCTCAGGCCCTGCTGGGTTGATCTGAAAAGAAAATGTAATAAAAATGTGGCAAACCCTGTTCTGAAAGCAAACAAACAGGCTTGTGGTCACGTGCTGCCATCTGGTGACCATTGCGTTGCACTTTGACAGCTGCAGGAACTAATGAAAATTTGCGCAGGAGTTTTCACCACTGTTTTACTACCAAATATAAAGGCACATCCTTATTTCAGCCTGGACATTGAAATGTCATTTAGACACATAACTACTTATGTGTTTCACGGACACAGACACAAACACAAAATCTCTGTCACACACACTCACAAAGTTACTCTCTTTCTTCTTTGTCTCTCTCTCACACACACACACACACACACTTCTACATAAGTGAACTCACAATTCACATGCACAAACAAGTCACACACTCCCAGAATAACACATATACCAAATTTTCTCTTACATACAACAAACAGCCACACAATCACTCATACACAACCTTCAAATTCTCTCACTCACACACCATAAAGTGACACACACACTCACACACATCCCAAACTCACTCACACATGCAGATCAAACATAAATGCACTCTCTCAAAGTCCTGCACACAACTCTCTCTCTCATACACACACACACATTTCAGAGTAACAGCCGTGTTAGTCTGTATTCGCAAAAAGAAAAGGAGTACTTGTGACACCTTAGAGACTAACCAATTTATTTGAGCATACGCTTTCGTGAGCTACAGCTCACTTCATCAGTGAGCTGTAGATCACGAAAGCTTACGCTCTAATAAATTGGTTAGTCTCTAAGGTGCCACAAGTACTCCTTTTCTTTTTACACACACATTTGTTTGTCTGCTGCAACCTGGTCATTTCTGGCCTTCTTGATATCAGAAATATTTGAAAATCTGTCCCCTTGTTTCCTCTGACTGAGAATAACTATTGCTAGACTCCTTAACTTCATAAAAACTCAAGAAATGTGCCATTGTGAGGCTAGGTGGCCAAATGTCACTGAAATGCAACAGGACATGGGTTCCTAAATCCCTTTGGTTCCTTTGAAAATCCCAGGCTAAATCCATTCATGTCTGTCTGGTGCTGAGATACTGCAGGGGTTGGGTCGGGGGGGGGGGTGGGATGGGACAAAAGTGCTTTTAAAATATTTTCAAAGGAGCCCAAGGGAATTAGGAGCTCAGCTCCCTGTGGAATTCAAGGGAAATTGGGCTACAAACTCCCTCACAAATCTTTGACCATTGCAGCCTAAAACTGCCTGCATTGGGTATTTCTCTGGCCATATTATCACAGTGTCTATCCACCTCACAATCATCACTTTATTGGTCCACACAATACCCGTGTTAGGTGGGAAAGTTACCCCCATTTTATGGCTGGGGATCTGAGGAACAAAAGGACAGATTTTTAAAGGGCTTTAAGTACCTGGTGGGATTTTTCACAAGTGCCTCGGTGCCAAACACCCTTTGAAATCAATGGGTGTCAGGGGTCCTGGGTGTATTTGAAAACCCCACTGGGCCACCCTTTAAAAACGTGGCCCTGAGTGATTTGCTGAAAGCCATCCAGAATGTCTGTGGTGGAGGAAGGACTCGAACCCAGGCCTTGGCTAACATTATAGCCACTGCACATCGCAGCGGGTGCTGTTCAGATACTGCCAAGGAAGCCCCTCGTGCTGGGTGCTTTTGTCTACGCTGTGATTGTACAGCTCCGAGAAGGCAGCTGAGCTTGTGCAGGAGCGAGCGGCGGCAGTTACAGGATCCTAGGCTGGGAGGTGTCACATGATGTGTCTGAGCATAAGAAAACATCAGGCCGAGATGAGCCAGGCACCATTGCACCTCAGTGCCCGGCTGCTACCGGTCTCAGAAATTCACCTCACCGCCCTGGGAATCATGAGACTGCAAATCCCCTGGGTCTTTCTTCCTTTGTACTGTAAGTTTCTGCTCAGAACACTCTGGGCTCCTCCAAGGCAGCTGCTTCGCTTGTCGGACATTGAGGCAGAAATGAGTGGAGACGTATGTGATTCAGTTCCCTGCTCTGTTTGATTCAGAGTTACACCACCTATATATGGGAAAGAGGGGGCTGCCAATGGGACACACTCCGTGCCTGATCTAATTACAGAGTCATCTTGTCCCGGGGTTCTTTGTTAGCATTTCTTGCCTCTTTTCAGACTGGGGAAGATTCTAGGTGGAGAGAGATAGGGTGCATGAATCAATGGATGGACGGAAAGGTGCTTCAGAGGGAAGGATAGGGAGATAGCACATAGGGAAGAATGGTCAGATAGGTAGACAGGCAAAGTAACACACTCTCACCTACACTTGAATATTTTAACTGATATTTTGTTTCTCTCCAGTCTCCTGCTGCGAAGCCCAAGTGGATCAGAGCCCCCAGTCGCTGGCTACTTGGGAAGGGGAGGTTGTCACCATGTCCTGCGCGTTCACCACGAAGTACCAAACCTTCCACTGGTACCAGCAGCTCCTTGGGCGAGACCTGACCTACCTGCTGGCCGTGAGCCCTCAGGACAACGCTACCGAGCAGCGGTTCGTGGGGCAGCCCCTGGAAGATGGGAAACGCAGCTCTCTGCACATCACCGACTCCCAGGTGGGGGACTCAGGCAGCTACCTCTGTGCAGTGAGAGCACAGTGACACAGGCAGAGCTGGGCTCAGGGCAAAAACTCTCATCTTCTGAGAGACAGCTTAGGGCAGGAAATGCAGGGACAGATCCTCAGACGGTGTAAAGCAACATTACTCCATGGAAGTCAATCACAGAATCATAGAAATGTAGAACTGGAAGGGACACTGATAGGTTATATAGGTCAGGCTTCTGCACTGAAGCAGGAGTGAGTATTATCTAGACCGTCCCTGACAGGTGTTTGTCTAACCTGGTCTTAAAAATCCCCAGTGATGGAGATTCCACAACTTCCATAGGCAATTTATTCCAGTGCTTAAGCACCCTGACAGGGGGCTTTTCCTAACGTCTAAACTAAATCTCCCTTGTTGCAATTTAAGCTCATTACTTCTTGTCCTGTCCTCAGCGGTTAAGGAGAACAATTTATCACCTTCTTCTTTAAAACAACCTTTTACCTACTTGAAGACTGTTATCATGTCCCTCTTCCTTCTCTTCTCCAGATGAAACATGTAGTTTTTTCCTCTTTTCCCTCATAGATCATGTGTTCTAAACCTTTAATAATTTTTGTTCCTGCCCCCTGGGCTTTATCCACATTTTTTCTGAAGTCTGGTGCCCTAAACTGGTCGCAATACTTGAGTCACAGAATGATGTTCACTGTTTTTGCAACAATATTACAATGCCGACTAATATTTAGTTTGCGATCCACTACAACCCCTAGATCCTTTTCTGCAGTACTCCTTCGAGGGCTGGATTAACTCTTCTGGGGTCCTGGGGCTATTAGATTTTGTGGGGCCCCTCGGCTCCAGGGTAGGGCCAAAAATGAGGGGTTCAGTATGTGGGAGAAGACTGAGACATGAGGGTGGGTGTGGGAGGGGTGAGGGATCCAACTGGGGGTGCAGGCTGTAGGGTGGGGCTGGGGATGAGGCCTTAGGGATGCAGGAGGTGGCTCCAGGCTGGGGCCAAGGGGTTTGGAGTGTGGGAGGGGGCTCAGGGCAGGAGGTTGGGGTGGGAATGCGGGGTCTGGGAGGGAATTAGGGTGTGAGAGGGGGCTCAGGGCTGGGGTCTGGATTCTAGGCAAAAGTTAGGGTTTGGGAGGGGGCTCAGGGTTTTGCTGTGGGGGTCTACCATCTAGAAGGGATTTAGGGTGCTCGAGCAGGCTCAGGGCTTGGGCTCAGAGTAGGGGCTCAGGGTTGGGGTGTGGGGTCTGGGAGGGAATTAGGGTGTGGGAGAGGGTTCAGGGTTGGGTTAGGGGGTTGGGTTGAGGGTCACTTACCTGGGGCAGCTCCCCTTTGTTGTGTGTGTGGAGGGGAACAAGTGGCTTTGCGCGGCCCATGCTGCTGCCCTGGCATGCAGCCTCCACCCCCGCCGCTCCCATTGGCCACGATTCCTGGCCATACTTCCTAACTTTCCTATACATTAGGATAGGTTGCTCTTCTGGCCATAATAATATCCCTCTAGAAAAACTGCCAACTCTCCTGCTCTCTTTTTCCCTATAGACTTGCTTACCAGGGGATCTTACTTACCAATTCTCTGAGTTTTTAAGGGACAGATCCTCAGCTCTTGTAAATTGGCAGTGGTTCATTGGAGCCAATGTAGCCATATCCCCAGCAGGTGCAAATCAGTGTAGAAAATGGGGAATGAAACTGTGTTTGCTTCTGTATCATTCTCGTGATCCTTCAACTGGGATTCCTCTGAAGCAAAAAACTTCTTCCCACCCCCTCTCTTGTCCCAGGGCAGCAGATGGCGCTAGAGGGCTCACCCTCCTCCCCTGCAGACCCTGGTTAATTCCCACAGCCTGAGGTCCGGGCTGTCCTCAATGTCCCCAGCCCAGCCCAGTTCACAGAGCTGCTGTTCCTCCCCGGGGCACACAATGAAACGGCAGCCTCTGTAGGCGGAGAATCCTTCCCCTTGAGAAGGCTGAAACCTGAGGGGAGGGAGAATTCTCATTTCCACTGGGCTCCTGAAAACCTTCCACGGATTGACTCTGCCTCGGTATATTCCTCTGCAAGGGAGAGAAGAAACGGAGCTCACCATGGCCTCAGGGAGTGCAACTGCTCTGTGGAGCCTTCTCCTCACCTTTGTTTTTCTGTGTGAGTGAAACAAATATCTTCTCGTTCTAAAGGGTAAAAAGATGCAAACTCTTAAAAGTCAGTGAGGGGCAAGATCTTATAGATGGATAGGTAAATAGTTAGATAGATAGCTCTCCATTACGCTATCTAACTATGAGCTACTGCACCCATCAGGAGAGAGGGGCCTGCCAATGGGACATATCGCAGCCTCTGATCTATTTGAACAGTTATATTGCTTTGGAGTTCTTTGTTATCATTCCTTGTCCTGCTTTTTTAAGATTCAGGGAGTGTACAGAGAAGAATAAATAGATGCTGATGGCAAGATCTATATCTAACTGTATAGACAAGTAGATATAGATACTGGGGATAGAACAATAGAGTGATGGATGGAGTCTGCAGAGGGAAGGCTGGATAGATAGATCCATAGATAAAGAGTCAATGTAACACTCTCATAGTCTTTATTTTACCTGCTGTTATTTTTTTCCCCTCCAGTCTCCTGCTGCAAAGCCCAAGTGGTTCAGAGCCCCGAGTGGCTGGTTACTGGCGAAGGGGAGGTCACCACCATGTCCTGCTCTTTCACCAGCGCTTACCGAACCTTCTACTGGTACCAGCAGCTGCCTGGGCAAGGGCCGACCCACCTGTTGACCACGAGCTCTAATGACAATGTCACTGTGGGGTGGTTCATAGGCGAGCGCCTGGAAAGTGGGAAACGCAGCTCTCTGCACATCACCGACTCCCATCTGGGGGACTCAGGCAGCTACCTCTGCGCCGTGGATGCACAGTGACACAGGCAAAGCTGGGCTCAGGGCAAAAACCCTCAGTCTCTGACAGGCAGCTTAGGGGAGGAAATGCAGGGACATATTCCCAGATGTTGCAAAGCAACAGTAGTCCATGGAAGTCGATCACAGAATCATAGAAATGTAGAACTGGAAGGGACACTGATCAGTCTTAGAGTCCAGTCCCCTGCACTGAAGCAGGAGTGAATATTATTTCGACCACCCCTGACAGGTGTTTGTCTTAAAAACCTCCAGTGATGGAGATTCCACAACCTCCCTAGGCAATTTGTTCCAGTGCTTATCCACCCTGTCAGAAAGCTTTTCCTAACGTCTAACCTAAATCTTCCTTGCTGCAATTTAAGCTCATTACTTCTTGTCCTGTCCTCAGTGGTTCAGAAGAACAATTTATCATCTTGTTCTTTAAAATAACCTTTTACCTATTTGAAGACTGTTATCATGTCTCCCCTCCTTCTCTTCTCCAGATGAAACATACACAGTTTTTTCTCTTTTCCCTCACAGATCATGTTTTCTAGACCTTTCATAATTTTTGTGGCTGCTCCCTAGGCTTTGTCCACACTTTTCCTGAAGTGTGGTGCTCAGAACTGGTCACAATACTGCATTGGAGGCCTTATCAGTGCTGAGTGGAGTGGAAGAATTACTTCTCTTGCTTAAGCCGGAAAGAGTCCTGTGGCACCTTATAGACTAACAGACTTATTGGAGTATAAGCTTTCATGGGTGAATACCCACTTCGTCGGATGCATTCTCTTGCTTAAAGCGGTCCAGTTAACATATTCCAGAATGATGTTCATTTTTTTGGCAACCATATTATGTTGCTGACTAATATTTAGTTTGTGATCTACTGTAACTCCCAGATCCTATTCTGCAGTACTCCTTCCTAGGCACTCATTTCACATTTTGTGTTTGTGCAATTGATTCCTAAGGGGAGTACTTTGTATTTGTCCTTATTGAATTTCATCCCATTTAACTCAGACCACTTCTCCAGTTTGTCAAGATCATTCTGAATTCTAATTCTGTCCTCCAAAGTACTTGCAACCCCTCCCAGCTTAGTATCTTTTGCAGACTTTACAAGTGTACTCTCTGTGCCATTGTCCATAAACCATTCATGAAGATATTTCATAGAACAAGACCTGGGACAGATTCCCCATGGGACCCCATTCGATATGCCCTTGTAACTCAACTGTGAACCATTGATAACTATTCTCTGTGTACACTTTTCCAGGCAGTTGTGCACCCATCTTCTATGAGGTTTGTCTGGGTGATATTTCTCTAATTTGTTTATGAGAAAGTCAGGTGAGACAGTAGCAAAAGTCTTACTAAAGTTGAGATGTATCCCATCTACCACTTCTCCCCTATCCATGAGACTTGTTAAAGAGGGAACTACCTTCGTTTGACTTGATTTGTTCTTGACAAATCCATGCTGGCTGTTATTTATTATCTTATTTTCTTCTAGGAGATTACAAATATATTGTTTGATCATTTTTTGCTACATTATCTTTGCAGACCCTGAAATTAAGCTGACTGGTTTATAATTCCCAGGGTTGTCCATCTTCCCCTTTTTAAAGACAGGCACTACATTTGTCCTTCTCCAGTCCTCTGGTGTCTCTCCCGTCCTCCATAAGTTCTCAAAGATAACCACTGATGCTCAGAGATCTCTTCATCCAGTTACTAGGATGTATTTCATCAGATCCTGCCAACTTGAAGACATCTAACTTGTCTAAGTAATTCTTAATTTTTTCTTTTCCTGTTTTAGCCTCAGTTCCTACCCCCATTTACACTGACGTCCACTATGTTAGCTGCCCAATCACTTTTTTTGGTGAAAACGGAAACAAAATAGGCATTTAACAATTCAGCCACTGCTGCATTTTCTGTTATTGTCTTTCCATCCTTAATGAGTAGTGGGCCAACCCTGTTCTTGGTCTTCCTCATGCTTCTTGTATATTTGTAAAATACTTTGTTATCCTTTATGACCCTAGCTAGTTTAATCTCATTTTGTGCCTTGGCTTTTCTAATTTGTTCCCGACATACTTGTGCTGCTGTTTTTAAATATTTGCTCTCGTTTCTACTGTTTGCCTCTTTCTTTCTTTCTTTCTTTCTTTCTTTCTTTCTTTCTTTCTTTCTTTCTTTCTTTCTTTCTTTCTTTCTTTCTTTCTTTTGAGTTTCAGGTCATTGAAAACCTCCTGGATGAGCCAAGGTGGCCTCTTACCATACTTCCTAACCTTCCCATACCTTGGGATAGTTTGCTTTTGTGCCCTTCATAATATCTCTCTAAAAACCGCCAACTCTCCTGAACTCTTTCCCCCCCATAGATTTGCTTCCCAGGGGATCTTACCTACCAATTCTCTGAGCTTTCAAGGGGACAGATCCTCAGCTCTTTTGAATTGGCAGTGGTCCATTGGAGTCAATGGAGCCATATCCCCAGCTGCTTTAAATCGGGGTAGGTCCATTGGAGTAAATGCATGTTGAAGAGGTGTATGGCTCTGTATCATTGCCATCCTTCCCCTTGAGAGGCTGTAACCTGAAGGGACAGAAAATTCTCATTTCCACTGGTCTCCTGCAGACCTTTCTCGGATTGACTCTGCTTCGATCTGCATCTGCAAGGGAGAGAAGAACGGAGCTCACCATGGCCTCAGAGAGTGGAGCTACTCTGTGGGGCCTTCTCATCACCTTTATTTTTCTCTGTGAGTGAAACAAATATTTCCTCATTCTAAAGGGCAAAAGGATGCAGATTCTTAGATGTCACTGAGAGTTTAAAATCTCTTAGATAGATAGAGGAATGAAGATCTCTCTCTCTCTCTCTCTGACCTACTGCACCCATTTGTTTCCCTCCAGTCTCCTGCTGTGAATCCAAGTGGTTCACAGCCCCGAGTGGCTGGTTACTGGCGAAGGGGAAGTCACCACCATGTCCTGCTCTTTCACGAGCACTTACCAAACCTTCTACTGGTACCAGCAACGCTCTAGGCAAGGGCCAGCAAATCTGTTGACCGCAAGCTCTAATGACAATGTCACTGTGGGGCGGTTCATAGGCGAGCGCCTGGAAAATGGGAAACACAGCTCTCTGCACATCACTGATTCCCAGCTGGGGGACTCAGGCAGCTACCTCTGTATGGTGGATGCACAGTGACACAGGCAGAGCTGGGCTCAGGGCAAAAACCCTCAGTCTCTGAGAGACAGCTTAGGGGAGGAGATGCAGGGACATATTCCCAGGTGTTGCAAAGCAACATTACTCCATGGAAGTCGATCACAGAATCATAGAAATGTAGAACTGGAAGGGACACTGATCAGTCGTAGAGTCCAATCCCATGCACTGAAGAAGGAGTAAGAATTATCGAGACCAGGGCTTTTCAAACCTGGTCCATGGCTTGTTTAGGGTAAGTCCCTGACACGCTGCAAGATGCTTTGTTTACCTGAGCATCTGCAGGTAGGGCAGCTCGCAGCTCCCAGTGACCATGGTTCACTGTTTCCAGCCAATGGGAGGTGCAGAAAGTGGTGGCCTGCACCGCGCCGCTTCCCGCAGCTCCCATTGGCCAGAAACGGTGCACCGCAGCCATTGGGAGCTGCGAGCTGCCGTGCCTGCAGATGCTCAGGTAAACAAAGCATCTAGCAGCGTGCCAGGGGCTTACCCTGAACAAGCCATGGACCAGGTTTGAGAAGCCCTGGTCTTTAGTTTGTTTATGTGAGACAGTATCAAAAGTCTTACTAATGTTGAGAAATATCCCATCTACAGCTTCCCCCCATCCACAAAACTTGTTATTCTGTCAAAGAAGGATACTACCTTGGTTTGACATGATTTTTTCTTGGCAAATCCATGTTGACTGTTATTTATTACCTTATTTTCATCTCGGAGGTTACAAATAGATTGACTGATTATTTGCTCCATTATCTTTCCAGATACTGAAATTAAGCCTACTGGTTTATAATTCCCCACGTTTTCCATATTGCCCTTTTTATAGCTAGGTACTATATTTGCCCTTCTCCAGTTCTCTGGTATCTGTCCTGTCCTCCCTAAGTTATCAAAGATAAATCGCTAATGGATTCAGCCAGTTCCTTCAGTATTCTAGGATGTATTTCATTAGGCCCTGCTGTCTTGAAGACACTTAACTTGTCTAAGTAATTATTAATTTTTTCTTTTCCTGTTTTAGCTCAGATCCTGCCTCATTTACACTGATGTTCACTATGTTAGCTGCCTGATTACTTAACTTTTTTTTTTGGGGGGGGGGGGTAGAAACTGAAACAAAAAGGGCATTGAACAATTCAGCCATTGCTGCATTTTCTGTTTTTGTCTTTCCATCCTTAGTGAGTAATGAGTCTATCCTGTCCTTGGTCTTTCTCTCTGTTCTTATTTATTTGTCAAATACTGCCTTGATATCCTTTACGATCCTATCTAGTTTAATCTCATTTTGTGTCTTGGTCTTTCTAATTTAGTCCCTACATACTTGTGGGTTTTTAAAAGTATTTGTCCTTTGTAATTTAATCTAGTTTCTGCTTTTTGCCTGACTTTTTTTTTTTTTTTTGACTTTCAGGTCATTGAAGACCTCCTGGTTAAGCCAAGGTGGCCTCTTACCACAATTCCTAACTTTCCTATTGGTTGGGATAGTTTGCTTTCCCCCTATTAATATCTCTCTAAAAAACTGAAAACTCTCCTGCTCTGTTTCGCCCCATAGACTTGCTTGCCAGAGGCTCTTACTTACCAATTGTCTATGTTTTCAAGGGCTTAGATCTCAGCTTTCCTAACTTGGCAGTGGTCTATTGCAGTCAATGGAGCCATGCCCCCAGCTGATGTAAATCGGCCAAGATCCACAGGAGAAAATGGATGGTGCAGCTGTGCCTGGTTCCGTATCATTTCCATGAAAAAAGCTGGAATTCCCCTGTATCAAAGAATTTCTCCCCCGCCTTTCTCTAACCGGACAGCAGATGGCGCTAGAAGGGCTCACCCTCCTCCCCTGCAGACTCTGGTTAATTCCCAAAGCCTGAGGTCCGGGCTGTCCTCAATGTACCCAGCCCAGCCCAGTTCACAGAGCTGCCGTTCCTCCCTGGGGCACACAATGAAACAGCAGCCTCTATAGGCGGGGAATCCTTCCCCCTGAGAAGGCTAAAACCTGAAAGGACAGAAAATTCTCGTTTCCACTGGTCTCCTGCAGACCCTCCTTGGATTGATTCTGCTTCGGTATCTGCATCTGCGAGGGAGAGAAGAAACGGAGCTCACCATGGCCTCAGAGAGTGGAGCTGCTTTGTGGAGCCTTCTCCTCACCTTTGTTTTTCTGTGTGAGTGAAACAAATATTTTGTAGTTCTAAAGAGCAAAAAGATGCAGAATCTTGGAAGTCAGTGAGGGACAAGATCTCTTAGCCTTTCTTCATGGCTCTGTCAGTAGGGATCTATCTATCGATCTATCCATCCATCCCCATATACCGCCTCTATCTATCTATCCATCCATCTATCTATCGATCTATCTAAAGAGCTACTGCACAAGTCAGGAGAGAGGAGTCTGCCAATGGGCCATAATTCAGCATCTGATCTATTTGAACAGTAATATTGCGTTGGAGTTATTTGTTAGCATTTCTTGTCCTGCTTTTTAAGATTCGGGAAGAGAACAGAGAGAAATATAGAGATGTAGATGGAAAGATCTATATCTATCTGTATTGATATATAGACATGTAGAAATAGATACTGGGCATGGAACAATAGAATGATGGATGTAGGCTTCAGAGGGAAGGCTAGATAGTTAGATCCATAGATATACAGACAACGTAATACTCTCATATTCTTTATTTTACGTGCTATTATTTTGTTTCCCTGCAGTCTCCCTCTGTGAAGCCCAAGTGGTTCAGAGCCCCGAGTGGCTGGTTGCAGGGGAAGGGGAGGTCTCCACACTGTCCTGCTCTTTCACCAGCGCTTACCAAGCCTTCCAGTGGTACCAGCAGCTGCCTGGGCAAGGGCCGACCCACCTGCTGACCGCGAGCTCTAATGACAATGTCACTGTGGGGCGGTTCATAGGCGAGCGCCTGGAAAGTGGGAAACGGAGCTCTCTGCACATCACCGACTCCCATCTGGGGGACTCAGGCAGCTACCTCTGCGCCGTGGATGCACAGTGACACAGGCAGAGCTGGGCTCAGGGCAAAAACCCTCATCCTCTGACAGGCAACTTAGGGGAGGAGATGCAGGGGCAGTTCCCCAGGTGGTTTAAAGCAACGTAATTCCATGGCAGCCAAAGGGACAGATCCTGACCTGTTATAAATGAAAACAGCTCTAGTGGAATCAACGGGGCCATACAGTGAGGACCAGGGGACTGGAACCCAGGCCTTCAGATTATGGGACAGCTGTGTGAAGATCAGCGTAAATCCGGAGTCACTCCACATGAGTTCATTGTATTGACTAGATTACAAGAAATCCGAGACACGAATTCATTTTTTTTCTTTTCTTCCCACGGGGTACTTTCTCAAGGAAAGTTCATTTCTAAACATAATCAGTGGGAAACCACCTTCCCTTAAGGGAGCCGAATGCAAAATATCTCTGGCTTCAAAGCTATAAGGTCATCCACATTTCATTAGCAACAAGAAACAAACAAAACTACCCCCCCCCGCCCATGAAAGCCAGAACAAAGTTTTCTGCTCCCCCGTATCCCTGTGCAGTTCAGACGAGAACCCGGGAGGGGGTTCTCCAGAACTGAGACCACTTTCTGGTTGGTCTATAAATACAGTTTTTTCTCTCCACTTCCTCCGTCAAGCCTCACCCCAACCCCTCCAATCCCGGACCCTGCGAGACTTTTTAGCAGCTCAGTGCAAAGGCAGCTACCAACCAAGCACAGAGCGGTTTGGTGCTTGACACCAAAAGTCACAATTTAATTCGATGCGGAAGCAGCGTTCCCGGATTCCTTCAGCTCTCAGAAGACAGAGGCCGGCTTCCCTCTGCGAGAAGAGCTTAATTAATTTCTTTTAACATTGCTGGGGGCGGGGGGTGCCCGAGTGGAGAGAAAACGGAGCTGCTCCTCTTGCAGAAGCGTAGAGACACCGAATCTTCATTGAGAGGATGCTTAAAACCCTGGCCTCCATGACTGCGCTGCTCCTTGTTTCCAGTGAGTCAGATTCCCACGTGGCATTTCTGGGCATTATTCCCCCCGTATTTATTAATTTTCACCTGTGTCCAGGTGTCCTTCTCGGCGACACTTCACGCTGCTGCTTCTGCTGCTGCCAGTTTCCCTGTCTGTGTCTGGGGGATTTTTCATGCTCTGGTTTTATTTTATTCCCAGGCAGAGCGGTGGACGGGAAGGTTTCTCAGCCTGCTGCGCTGCTTTTCCTGGCGGGGGGCAGGGCTGACCTCCCCTGTAACCACAGTGTCACTGGCTACAAGAGAATTTGTTGGTACTCTCAGCGCCCCGGAGCTGCCCCTCGAGCTGTGATCTCTGGCTACAAGTCCGCGGAGACGTCGGAGCGGTTTGAACTGTCCATTGACCCCTCCGGCCGGTCCGCCCCGCTGCGCATCACCGAGGTGGCCGTGGAGGACTCGGGGGTGTATTACTGCGCCGTGAGAGGCACAGCGAGAGGAAATGCAGGGCGAGCTGAACAAAAACCTCCCCGAGTCTGCGGGCTTGTCTACACTGCCAAGTTTTGTCACAAAAACTGCCTTTTGGCAGCACAATAGCGAGAGCGTACATACTGCCCTGCAACGGGACTTTGTCGAAAAAAAAACCCACTCAATTTTGGTGACAATAAACTTCCACCCCTGCGAGGGCTTCTCTACACTATCAAGTTTTGTCGATGTCATCATGAAAAAATCGACAAAAGCAAAGGCACCAAAGCGTGTCTAGATTTCCTCCCTCTGTCGACAGATCATGTCCACATTTGGGGCACCATTGGGGCTGTGGAGTGAAAAGGGATGTGCGGGCGTGCGGGGCGGGGGGAGAGGGAGGGTTGGCAAAGACTTGTGCACGTGCTGCAGTGGAGGTCGACCACGGACCTGCTCAGTCTGCAGCTGGATCAAAGACTTGAGCATCCCGGCCTGACCCTCCATCACTTGTATCATCTGCTCTGTTGCTTGCCTAGCAAACGCTGCATTCTCTTTTCTGTCCTGACTGTCGGCTTCCCAGCACTCTTTGCGTTCCCTAGTCTGTCTCTCATCATGCTGCAGCACCTCTATGAACTTGTCTTCTTTGCTGCATCTCAGATTCTTCCTGATCTTCCGAAGCCGGTGGGCAGGGGTGGGCGGTGTGTTCCCCAAGGACTCAGCTGCTGTGGACAATGCGCAGATGAGGGACTGTTACATTCCAGCGAACGACTGAAACAATCCATTGCAACTGACATACTACACTGATTATGGTGAGAGACTGTGCCACACACTCTCAAAGAAACTGAGGAACCACCTGATCAACATCCTCTACAGCAAGCAGGAGAAGATCAAGAATGAGCTCTCAAAACTGGAGACTCTCATACAAAACCAACCTTCCACACAAACTTCCACCTGGCTGGACTTTACAAAATCTAGGCAAACCATGTACAATGCACACTTTACTTCTCTACACAGGAAAAAGGGCAGTCAACGATCTAAACTCCTACATGCCACAAGGGGCTACAACAGTGGTACCTTTAATTCACCCAACAATATTGTTAATCTATCCAACCACACACTTAGTCCAACAGAAGAGTCTGTCCTATCTCGGGGACTCCCTTTTTGCCCCACCACCACCACGCACATGATACAGTTCTGCTGTGATCTGGAAGCCTACTGTCTCCATCTCCAACTCAAGGAATATTTTCAACACACCACTGAACAGCACACTGGCCCACAGGAACCCTCCTACCAACACCACAAGAAGAAAAATTCTGCGTGGATTCCTCCTGATGGTTGAAATGACAGATTGGACTTCTACAGAGGTTCTTAAGGTCAGGCTTGACAAAGCCCTGTCTGGGATGATTTAGTTGGGGATTAATCCTGCTTTGAGCAGGGGGTTGGACTAGATGACCTCCTGAGGTACCTTCCAACCCTGATATTCTATGATTCTATGATACATAGAGAGCTTCTGCAGATGTGCACAGGCTGAAATTGTGAACAAACAGCATCACTTGTCCCATAACCTCAGCCGTAAAGAACGCAATGCCATCCACAGCCTCAGAAACAACTCTGACATTAAAATCAAAGGGACTGACAAAGGAGGTGCTGTAGTGATCATGAACAGGTTGGATTATGAACAAGAGGCTGCCAGGCAACTTTCCAACACCACATTCTACAGGCCACTATCCTCCAATCCTACTGAGGTGGGGCCTTTGGGAAAGGGGTGGAGTGGGGGCAGGGCTGTGGTGGAGTAGGGGCTGGAGCATCATGCAGCTGCATAGGGCACCAGGAAATTTCGTCCGCCAAATTTCCTGGTGCCCTACACAGCTGTGTACTTTGCATGTGGGTTGGGACGGCACAGCAAAGAAGACATGTTCAGAGAGATGCAGCAGCATGATGAGAGACAGACCAGGGAATGCAAAGAGTGCTGGGAAGCCAAAAGTCAGGTGTCAGGGTTCCCTCCCCACTCTGAACTCTGGGGTACAGATGTGGGGACCCGCATGAAGGACACCCTAAATTTATATTCCACCAGCTTAGGTTAAAAACTTCCCCAAGGCACAAATTCCTTTCCTTGGATGGTTTTGCTGCCACCACCAAGTGATTTAAACAAATATTCAGGGAGGGGCCATTTGGAGCCATATTTCCTCCCCCTCCCCCCCAAAAAATATTCCCCAACCCTTTCACCAACTTTCCTGGGGAGACTTGAGAATAATATACCAACTGGTAGGTTAACAAAGTGAGCACAGACCAAATTCCTGGGTTTTAGGACACTAAAAATCAATCCGATTCTTAAAAGAAGAACTGCATTATAAAGAAAAAGTAAAAGCATCACACCTGCAAAATCAGGATGGAAGGTAAATTTACAGGGTAATAAAAGATTTAAAACACAGAGGACTCCCCTCTGGACTTAACTTTACAGTTACAAAAAACAGGAATAAAACTCCCTCTTAGCATAGGGAAAATTCACAAGCTAAAACAAAAGATAATCTAAAGCATTTCCTTGTTATTACTTACAATTTCTGTAATTGTATATGTATCATCTCAGTAGAAGCTGGACTACTTGCTTGGTCTCTCTCTTTGTCTCAAGGGAGAACACACAGAAAGCACAAACAAAAACCTTCCATGCCCCTCTCCCCCAGATTTGAAAGTATCTTCTTTCCTCATTGGTCCTTCTGGTCAGGTGCCAATTAGGTTATTTGAGCTTCTTAACCACTTACAGGTAAAGAAGGGATTTTATGCTACCCTTAGCTGTATGTTTATGACATCAGGACAGAAAAGAAAACACAGCATTTGCTAGGGAAGCAACTCAGCGAATGATACAAGAGGTAGAGGGTCAGGCCGGGATGCTCAAGTCTTTGATCCAGCTGCAGACTGAGCAGGTCCGTGGTCGACCTCCACTGCAGCATGTGCACATGCACAAGTCTTTGCCAACCCACACGCCAGCACATCCCTTTTCACTCCACAGCCCTCCTGGGTTTCCCCGTCGCTCCACCCCCTCTCACAGCTTGGACCATGATCGCTGGAGCTACACACACTTGGGAGTTTTTACCCTTTTTAACAATAAATAAAGGCTAAGGATTTTAATGGTACCGCGTTTTTATTCTGTGTTCTACAAAAGCCGATAGCAATCAATCCACTCTCAGGAGCAGGCTTCTAAAGCATTTTGTTGCATGGATCTTGGGCCCCAAAACTGTACATGGATGCACCAGGGAAGCAACTCCAAAGCAGACTTGTGTTAGTGCCCCTCATTGTCAAAGTGGTTCATCAGAGCCTCTCCAATGTTCATAGCAGCCCCCTGGGCTCCTCCGACAGCCCTAGCATCTGGCTGCTCAAACTGTGCAGCCAAGCGCTCTGCCTCAGTGCTCCACACCTGAGCAAACATTTCACCCTTAGAGTAACACAGATTATGCAAAGTGCAGTCCACAGCTATGACCACGGAAATATTATCCTCGGTAAGGTCTAGCCTGCCATTGAGACACCTTCAGCGAGCTTTCAAACAGCCAAAGGCACATTCGACTACCATGCGGCACTGTTGTTACAATGCTCCTTGCTGCTGTCCAGGTGTCCTGTGTAAGGTTTCATGAGCCAGGGGTGTAAGGGGTAAGGTGGGACTCCCAGGATTACGATGGGCATTTCCACATCCCCCACTGTGATCTTGTAGTCTGGAAAGAAAGTCCCTGCCTGCAGCTTTCTGTACAGACCAATGTTCCTGAAGATGCGTGCGTCATGCACCTTTCCAGACCAGCCTTCACTGATGTCTGTGAAACGCCCAAGGTGATCCACAAGCACCTGCAACACCATGGAGAAGTATCCCTTCCTATTGATGTACTCTGAGGCAAGGTGGTCTGGGGCTAAAATTGGAATGTATGTGACATCAGTCTGCCCGCCACAGTTAGGGAAACCCATCTCTGGAAAGCCATCCACTATTTCATGCACGTTTCCCAGAGTCACGGTCCTCCATAGCAGGATATGATTTGTTGCCCTGTACACTTGAAGTAATACAGCCCCAACAGTGGACTTTCCCACTCCAAATTGATTTGCAACTGACTGGTAGCAGTTTGAATTCGCCAGCTTCCACACAGCTATTGCAACACGCTTCTCTACTGAAAGGGCAGCTCTCAGTCTGGTGTCCTTGCACTGCAGGTTGGGGAACAGCTCAGCACATAGCTCCAGGAAGGTTGCTTTCTGCATCCTAAAGTTCTATACCCACTGGTCTTCATCCCACACCTGCATGACAATGCAATCCCACCAATCAGTGCTTGTTTCCCTAGCCCAAAAAGCGATGGTCTACCGTATGCAGTTGCTCTGTGAATGCCAAAAGCACTGATAAGTTGCTGCCATCCATATCGCACTCGGGTGCCTGCGAGTTGTCCTCTGTCATTAACTTAACGAGTAACTGCTGCCATGCACGATGTCCTTATGGCAGTTGACAGCGCATAGGGAGAGAAGTGCGGGATCCAGCCTCTCTCACTGCAGATGCTGGCGTGCACTAGAAAGACTTGTGACAGTTGGATAAATGGTGCAAAAGGAAGCTGGAAACCCTTGGAGGGCTGGGACACAAAGCAGTGCATGATGGGACATTTTGCACGTCCCAGGATGTGCCGTTCTCCATTTCTGCTTTACCACAACACCTAGGGGCAGATGGTGTCACCAGGCGCTGTGGGATACATATGCACAGTGCATTGCTCATACTGCGGACAATGGTGCCCCGAATGTGGACATGATCTGTTGACAGAGGGAGCAAATGTAGACATGCTTTGGCGCCTTTGCTTTTGTTGATTTTTTCATGTCGACATTAGTTTCATCGACAAAACTTGGTAGTGTAGAGAATCCCTGGGAGTCCTGGGCAGGGAGCTCACACAGACAATCCATTTACAACCTGGGATCCTCAAAGGGGCTGGAGAATCGACCCAGGGAACACCAGGGAGAAATAAGTGCCCAACTCCCTTAGGCTCTTTTGAAATTCTCAGCTTTTAAAAACACCATGGAGAAGTTCATGACTGTATCCAAAGTCTCAGACACTTAGAACCCTAATTGCTATTGTCTTCCAATGAAATGTCTAGAGAAGAGCAACAAAAAGTGATTAAAGGTCTAGAAAATATGACCTATGAGAGAAGATTGAAAAAAAAGGGGGGGGGTTGCTGTTTAGTTTGAAAAACAGAAGGCTGAGAGGGGACATGATAATGGTTTTCAAGTATCTAAAAGGTTGTTACAAGGAGGAGGGAGAAAATTGTTCTCCTTAACCTCTGAGGCTAGGACAAGGAGCAATGGGCTTAAATTGCAGCAAGGGAGGTTTAGGTTGGACATTAGGAAAAAGTTCCTAACTGTCAGGGTGGTTAAGCACTGGAATAAATTTCCCAGGGAGGTTGTGGAATCTGCATCGTTGGAGATTTCTGAGAGCAGGTTAGACAAACACCTGTCAGGGATGGTCTAGATAATGCTTAGTCTTGTCATGAGTGGAGGGCACTGGACTAGATGACCTCTTGAGGTCCCTTCCAGTCCCACAGTTTTATGATTCTATGAAGGGTCAGATTTGCAAAGGTATTTAGGGACCTAAAGATACAGAGAGGCACCTGGAGCTAGATTTGCGGAGGTACTTAGGTGCCCAGAGAACCAGCAGGTGCCTAGAAGGATTTTCAAAAGCCCCCAGGTCCCATTGGCTTCCCTGGAAGTTAGGGGCTAGCTGCATTTGGAAATCCCATGAGGCATCCACGTCTGAGTCTTGAGGTTCCCAAATACTGTTTTGACCAGAGCATCTGGTCAAAGTCTGGGGCCCTGTGGATGTACCTGTTGGGAGGAGAAATTAGTCTCACAGGGTTAGCAGGGGCCTTCTAGTCTAAACCCCTGCACAGGTGCAGGATTTGCAGGCTTGGTAAGAACATAAGAATGGCCAGACTAGGTCAGACCAAAGGTCCATCTAGCTCAGTATCCTGTCTTCTGACAGTGGCCAATGCCAGGTGCCCCAAGGGAATGAACAGAACAGGTAATCATCAAGTGATCGATTCCCTGTCGCCCATTCCCAGCTTCTGGCAAACAGAGGCTAGGGACACCATCCCTGCCCATCCTGGTTAATAGCCATTGATGGACCTATCCTCCATGAATTTATCTATTTCTTTTTTGAACCCTGTTATAGTCTTGGCCTTCACAACATCCTCTGGCAAAGAGTTCCATGGGTTGACTGTGCATTGTGTGAAGAAAGACTTCCTTTTGTTTGTTTTAAACCTGCTGCCTATTAATTTCAGTTCTTGTGTTATGAGAAGGAGTAAATAGCACTTCCTCATCTACTTTCTTTACATCAGTCATGATTTTATAGACCTCTATCATATCCCCCTTAGTCATCTCTTTTCCAAGCTGAAAAGTCCAATACTCATTGGAACCCCACTCCCAACTTGGGCAGATTCTATTAGACTTTGTTTTAGGTGTGATCCCCTGGAAACATTTCTTACAACTACCTTAAGTGAAGGACAGTTTCACACATCAATTTGAACAAGGTTTTTACTCAGGGCCTAACAAGGTTTCACACAGTTTACAATGACATCTTTAAAAATTTGGTCCAAAGTCTCTTTGGAAAATGGTACTTTAATCCTTTAAGTCATGAAGGCACTTTTGCAACTTGAACCCCAAATCTCCAAGAGTGTAGTTCCACCTTCAGTGATGTAATTCCAGAGTAGCTCTGGAACTGCATGAGTGACTCTGGAGCTAGTACACTGATGTGAGTGAGGGACCAGTTTCACCCCTTTATTCTGTTTATGGCTCTCAAAAAGGGCCTTTAAGAATAACACAAGAGTGACCCTCTTCTATCCAGCCCCACCACCCACCCAACCAAAATTCTTCTTCTGCTATTATATTATTATTAATCATTACCAACTTCCCTACAACAAATGAATACGAAACAAACAGAAAGTAAATTAATACAATCAAAAACTCTAACCCTCCAAGCAGAACATTCACACTTAACATGGCAAAAGCCAGAGACTCCCTGAAGCCCGCTAAGGACTTTGCTGCTGCTATCAATAACGTGTGGAAGACATTCCCATACTACGCTGGTGAGCAGAAACAAGATAAACCCCTAAAATACAGAGATAGAATTCTTTTTAAAAGACATGTTATAGGAGGATAAATGCCTATTGCTTAAGAAATTGAATTTTAAAAAAAACATAATTCCCAATGAAATATATTAGCCCATTTTATAGCAACCACAAAGAAACTCTTGGAAAAGATCTTCTGAAATAATTACAGTAATAAGAAAAGGAGGACTTGTGGCACCTTAGAGACTAACAGATTTATTTGAGCATAAGCTTTCGTGAGCTACATGCATCCGATGAAGTGAGCTGTAGCTCACGAAAGCTTATGCTCAAATAAATTGGTTAGTCTCTAAGGTGCCACAAGTCCTCCTGTTCTTTTTGCGGATACAGACTAACAGGGCTGCTCCTCTGAAACCTGTAATTACAGGAATGCAATTTTTCAGCTCCCCTGTATCTGTCTCTGCAGTTCACCGAGTTTCCCGGCAGAGGGCACTGCGGAACCAGCAGGAATATCCCCTGTGTAGACATGATGACACACGGAGCTATTTCACCCCCCTGGCTCTTCATTCGTGAAGCCACCTGCCTCCTCGCAGGGGCGGCGAGGAAATCCTGAAGGCAGCTACGACCAAACAGAAACGGGGGAGGGGGTAAATTGGCAGCGGGAGGCGCTCACCACCCCAGCTCCCGCGGAAGCACGGCTTCCCTGCTTTTAAATCTCCGGCCCTCAGGAGAGCCAGCGTTGGTTTGCAGCTGCAAGAAAAGGAGAAAGCGGACAACTCGTGGGAGTGGTCAGAGAGGAGCGAGGAAGCTCCCGGCAGAGGAGGAGCAGAGACCCCGAGAGGATGTTAACAATCCAGTTCTCTCTGGTTGTGATGGCTTTAGTATTCAGTGAGTCGGATTTCCTATTTCTGAATGTTTCTCCCCCTGATCTCTTGTCCTCTAAATATACAAAATTGCCAGTTAAAATAATTTCGCTCTTTTTTCTCTGTCTACCCACTCCTCTCTATTTCCGCTATCCAGCCATCCATGCAGTCTTCCTTCCCATGGCAGCATATCTCTCGCTCAATCTCTCCTTCGCTCTCTCTCTCCTTTTACGGCCCTAAATCCCCTACATTCAGTGAGCGTCTGAAATTTTTAAAATTCGCCTGACTTGGATCTACGCACGATGCGCAGGAATCCCTTGGGTGGCTTTGAAAAAATCTCAGCTGTCACATCCTTCACGCCAACGAGGATTTATTTTTTCCCCTCCAGAAGAGGCCACTGGAGTGTCGGTGATGCAGACGCAAGGCCCCATGACCGTGTCCGAGGGGGCAGGTTTGCGCCTCAATTGTAGCTATGATGATGCCGCAGTGTATGCCGTCTTCTGGTACGTGCAGTTACCCAGCCAGCCCCCCCGGCTCCTCCTGAGGGACCCGGGTAGCGAGGACTCGGATGAAGGGATTAGAAAAGGGTTCGATGCCACCCACGAGAAAAAGCACAAATCCTTCGATCTGTGGAAACCGGCCAGCGACGTGAGCGACTCCGCGACCTATTACTGCGCCGCGAGCGACACAGTGACTCGGACCGGCAGGGAGATGAGCAAAAACCGCGCAGGGTCTGTGCGGAGCAGCGGGAAGGAGGGCACCGGGTTCTGGCAGGGGAAGGGAGGAATGGTGCAACCACAGAACTTGGATCAGGTCTCTCTGGTCACCGGCTAGCTCTGGGCTTCACCGGCTTGATCCAGTCCAGGGCGTCACCTTTTTTAGACATTATACGGAATAGCATGAAACAAAATTACCATTACCCCGATACAGTCTGTCAAACAAACACACACACACTCCACAGAGGAGGCAGACAGCAACGTCGGCACTCAGGCTGCTGGGGGAGCTGGTTTATCGGCCGAGTCACCAGCAAATCTCATTCCGCGTGAACAGCTCCCCGCCGTCTGGCGCGCGCTGGAAGTAAACGGGGGAGCGATTTCGTTGTTCGGCCGGGTTGCACCGCGGAGGCGGGAGTCTCCGTGTCCCTGCTGGCGGTTACCAAGTCCAGGGCGAGGGGGAGAAAGGGAGGAGCCGGGGGTCACAGACAAGGCATCGTGGCCTGTGGTTTGCGGTCCCCCGCGCTGTCTGGGTTGCCGCCCGCTGAAAGGAAAGGCCGGATATTCTCTCTCTGGCTTTCCCGGGGGCTGGAGGCAGAGCAGAAGGGCAGCGACCTCTTCGCCCCCCCCCCCCCAGAGCTGTAGCTGCTTCCGCAGGCCAGCGTGGCTTTCGACACCTCGGCCACATGGCTGACAGGATGGTGGCTGCGAGCCCGGGGTTAGAGGCGGTGCTGCTGGTGGTTGTTTTCAGTGAATAAAATTCGATGTCCCCATCTCTGCCTCCATCTCAGCATGTTACGCCTCCCTCTACCCCACACCCCCATCTGAATGCGTCACCCCATCTTCTAGCCCACGCCCCCTCCATCCAACCGCGACATACCCTGTCTCCTCTACCCCACCCTCTCCACTTCACCATGTCACCCCCTCTACCCCACCCTCGAGCTCACCCTGACACCCTTCTCCTCTACCCCACTCTGCATCTCACCAGATACGCACCCTCTCTATCATACACTCCGTCCGCTTGTCCTCTCTTTCAGTCCAGCCGCACCTCTCTCTCCTTTCCCCCTGCATTCTCCCCCTGCCCTTCGAAACTCCCGGGGCAGTCACTGGATGGGGGCTGGCGAAAGGCGATTTACTCCTAGGGTCCGCCGGAAGTTTCACGCCCACTGAATCAATTCTCTTGCTGGCTTTCGCTCCTAGTGGCCACCGGCAGGGCCGAGATCCAGCAAACGGGCTTCACACAAGCTTTGGAGGGAGCCGAGCTGAATCTCACCTGTTCCCACCCCGCCATCAAGGCGACTGACAGCACAGTCTGGTACCGGCAGCTCCCGAACCCGGGACCCGAGTTTGTAGTTAGCGGATACAAGGAAACCACGAAGACCCCCGAGCCGGCGGGAGCCTTGCACATCTCCGCCGACAGAGAGTGTCCAGCACCCTGGCCCTGCGCCGTGTGAGGCTGGGAGACGCTGCGGTGTATTTCTGTGCTCGGGACAGCCAGGGGCTGCGCCCCTTCACTAAATATCTCACTCCCCGGTGTGGGTGTGTTTGGGTGGTGTGAGCAGAAGGTGGGGTAGGCTTCAGTAGATGCCGAGGAGAGGGGTGACCGGGGGAACAAAATGAGAGAAATAAAACCTTTAGGGCGAAATTTACAAAAACGTCTATGTGCGCCGAACTATTTAATTAGGCGCACAGAGACCTTTATAGATTTGGCCCTAATTGTTTTATTGATTTCTTTTTTCCGTCTTGCTTCCCACCCCCCAGCCTTGGAAGCACACCCACATTCCTCTCCCACCACACACACTCACACACACAGCTCCAGAGGGGGAAGCTTCTTGTCCGGAACCAGCCCCTGGCTCTCACCCTGTGTCTCCCAGAGCGCAGGAATCCACCGCTGCGTCTGCCAGCCGCGCCCTGCGCAGGGCGAAGGTGCTGGATTTTCTCTCTGCGGGAGTGAGCAAGGCTCCCTCTGGGTCGCTGCTGTTAACGATCCCCTGGTATCCGGAGACTATAAACTGGGGCCCTCGGTTCGGGAGCTGCCGGTGCCAGACTAGAGCTTCAGTGGTGACGGAACCGAGAGAGCAGGGGAGGTTCAGTTCGGCTCCCTCCAAGGCTTCTGCGAAAACCCACTGCCGGATCTCGGCTCTGCCCCGGGCGCCAAGGAGAAACAACGCAGCAGAGAATTAATTTAGTGGGCTGTGAAGCTTCTAAGGGTTTTATTAATGGGTTAACTTCCTGTCGCCATCCCCCACCCTTTCCTTGTGACTGCCAGGTGTGCTTAAAAGAGCTAAGAAGGGAGAATTCAGAAGGGGGGAGGGAGAGAGACTGGAAAACGTGTAATCTTACTGGGAACAAAAATCTGCCCAACCACTGAGCCCAGCATTGGTGCCATGGTCACAGGGGAATCTCGGTGTCTCTGTTAACATTCCCCAAGAGAGTCCGCCTCTGCAGAATTCATTGGCCACTTGCACAAGGCAGGAGTTCTTTGTGCAGTGAAATCTTACCAATTCATTCCGAATTCGCGCCACGTGGTGGGAAATTATTAAATCACATTCTGCTTTACTAGCCAATGGGTGTGCAAATCGTCTTTTCCAGTAACCTGTGTGGCCACCCCACAGTTACAAGACAAGGATGGTGACATAGATCGATAATATCTGTGTACCCCCATATAGCGCCTCCATCTATCCATCCCCATCCACTGCATCTATCTATCTATCTATCTATCTATCTATCTATCTATCTATCTATCTATCTATCTAACTATCTATCTATCTATCTATCTATCTATCGTGCTTACAGGTGTCTTGAAAGGGTTTATTTACTTCCATGGCTTTATCCTTTCCTTTATCGTTCTTCTTCATTCTCTCCGAAAGGGACTGTCTTAGAAGTTTTCCAAAGTACCCCATCACTAGTCGTCTGTGCACGTAGGCGACTGGTAAGATCTGATACTTTGGTAAAGGTCTAAGAAAATCCTCTTCGGAGAGAAATCTGAAGCACAGTAAAAGGTTAAACAAACAAAGGTTGGCACAAACAAACCCCAAAACCTGATCTTTCTGCAGCTGCAAGGACAATATCTTGAAAGACCGATAACTAGACAGTACAACACTGTCTTTTTCTTGCTTCGGGGCCCACAGATATTACCGGAAAACCCTCCAATTTAATGCCTAATTAATTAATTAATCAATCAATCCCATTCTGCTCTAATAATCTCCCACAATTTAGCGGGAATTCAGGGTAAATTAGTACTTCATTGGGAGTACCTGACAACACCCACTTTTTGCAAATCATCCGTGTATGCTGCAGAGACGAACTCTTTTGGGAAAGAGTGTGTGTATATGTGTGTGTGTGTGTGTGTGTGTGTGTGAGAGAGAGAGAGAGAGAGAGAGAGGTTTTGTGTTGAACACTTCTACAGTTTCCCGGTCGAGGGCGCTGCAGTCCAAGCAGGAGCGATCCGTGTAGACACGCGGACCCATGGATCTATTTCACAGCTTTTTCATGCTGTCTAGCACCCATGTCATCCCTCTGAGCCCGCCCCTGGCAGACACAGGACAGTTGCCAAGCAGAGACACTGAGAGAGAGGTTTAAGTGATTGGTACCAGGAGTGACCCATCCCAACATCCAGCAGCATCATCATTGCATGCGTTTCCCTCCCTTGGGTTTGCAGCTGTAGGAAAAAAGGACCGAGCTTCTGTCCCCGTGACTGTCTTCGGGGCTGGAGAGAGAGACAAGGGGCTGATCCTTGCAGAAGAGCAGAGACACCCAGAGTTTTCGGAGGATGGGAAAAATCTGGGGATCACCGGTTGTGCTGCTTCTTGTTTTGAGTAAGATCTCGTGTTCCCAATATCCATCCACCTAACCCGATACATCCCTGTCCCGCTCTCTCCCCTGCTGCATTCTCTCGTCCTAGCTGTTTTAAACAGGCATGGCAGTCCCAGGAAGGATGGGGTTCGGGGAGAGGCAATTTACCCCTAATGTTCCTTAGACATTTAATACCCACGAACTTAATTTCCTGTCTGGTTTTCTTTCCCAGGTGCCCCGGGCAGAGCCGAGATCCGGCAGCCGGTCTCAGCAGAAGCTTTGGAGGGAGCTGAACTGAACCTCACCTGCTCTCACCCCTCAGCCAGCAGTGATAATATAGCCTGGTACCGGCAGTTTCCAAACCGAGGACCCGAATTTATAGTGACTGGATTCAGGGAAACCGCTCACAGCCCCGACCCAGAGGGAACTTTGCACATCTCCAAGGATAAAGAAAACAGCACCTTCGCCCTGCGCAGGCTGAGGCTGGCAGACGCAGCGGTGTATTACTGCGCTCGGAGAGACACAGTGGGACAGCCAGGGGCGGCCCCCCTACAAGAAATCCCCTACTCCAGGGCTGGGTGCAAGTGTGTGTCCGTGGGGAGGGAGACAAGAGAGAGGAGAAGGGCAAACTAAGAAGCCAGAAAGGAGGAAGAGAACATTTAAGCGGGGTGGGTTCCAAAGAAGTCGAGAGACATGAAGTTCAGCGGTATTTGGGCACCTAAGTCCCCCAGGCTCCTTGGGAAATCCGAATCTAGGGCCTGCGCCAGAAACAGCTTAAGGCAAAGGACAGACTCATATTGACGTCAATGTATTTTGGGGGACGCTGGGAGTTTCCCTGTTATATGGAACCTTCATTGGTTTATTCTACCCAGTTATCTATTCATCCTTCCCCATATATACCCATCCATCCTGCCCCATACATACCCATCTATCTACGCATCCGCCCCATACATACCCATCCTTCTTCTCCATACATACCGATCTATCTATCCATCCGCCCCATACATACCCATCTATCTAGCCATCCCTCTCAATATATTCCCATCCATCATGCCCCATATATACCCATCCATCCTGCCCCGTACATACCCATCTATCTATGCATCCGTCCCCATACATATCCATCCATCCTTCTCCATATATACTCATCTATCTATCCATCCATCCATCATCATTTTTATAATGTCCCCCAGCACCCTGGTATATTAGCAACTAAATCCTGTAGGCAAACCATGTGAAATAGCCTCGTCTGTTAAAATAAGGTACTACTAATCTCTCCTTCCTTACGACACCCTACAGGGATTGGCTGCTCCGTAAATGTGAGAAAGTTGGATGTTTTGGTAGACTTGTACGACAAGCCAATTCAGAAAAAAAGATGAAGCAGGTTTAAAGGCGAATCCAGGAAAGTAACCACCATAGGCCCAGGGACTTCGATGTTTGTGTGATGGGGGGTTGATAGACGGACCCACAGACAGATAAACCTTGACTCTAATTGCATTTGTGAAGTGACCACAGATATTGCTGGGGAAAGTGTAACAAATCAGATTCTGCAAAACAACCCCCGCCCCCATGTAGCGAGTATTCGGTCAAAAGTAACAGGATTTCAGGTCACCGCCTGGCAACGCCCGCCTCTTGCACTTGATCGTGAACTCTGCCGCGGGGATGAACTCTCTGGGCACGTGACAGTACCGGCCGCTTTCTCTCTGTGTCGCACCAGAGCCCGTTTGGTCGCCAGAGGGCGCTGCATGGAAGCCAAATCGTCCGTACAAAGCAGCCTCGAGAAGGTCTCTTTCACCGCGCGGCTTTTCATCAAATCCACGTTGTCCTGTCCCCGCCGGAGCCCGCCCCCTGCCAGACGCAGTGAGCCGTCTCGGAGCCCCAGGTGAAGGGCAGATGCAGAGCACAGCAGAGAGACACGCGGAGGGGGGGGGTGGGGGTTGGTTTATGGGGCAGGCCCCAAGGGTCACGCACAGCTCGAGTTCCAACAGTAGCATCTCTGCGGGTTGTTCGGGGCCCCCCACTCCCTCCACTCCGTCTCTCTTTGGCTTGTGGCTGCGGGGAAAGGGCGGAGCCTCCCTCCCGCTGACTCCCACAGGGCTCAGACAGAGAGAAGGGGCTGGGACGCAGCTATTCCGCGGTGAAGATGGGAACGATCCCGGGCTCAGGGATCGTGCTGATTTTTGTTCTGAGTGAGGTTCCCGTTTCCCCACCTCTCTCTCTTTCTCTGTCTAGCTCCATCTGCCCCAACACACACCCCGACTTTCTCTCTCTCACTCTGACCTGACCGTACACCCTTCGCCTCTGTGTTCCCTCATCCTCTCTCCCTAGCTCTTGTAACACCCGTGACAGCCACAAGAACAGGGTGAGCGCAGGGGACAGGGAATGAACCCACAGAGCCCCGAAGACGCTTCATGTCCGCTAACTTAATTCTCTTTCTGGTTTCCTCTCCTAGTGGCCCCGGGAAGAGCCGACATCCAGCAGCCGGGCTTCGCAGAAGGTTTGGAGGGAGCGGAACTGAACCTCACCTGCTCTCACCCCTCAGTCACGGCGAGTGAATACATATTGTGGTACCGGCAGTTCCCGAACAGAGGACCCGAATTTATAGTTTCTGGATTCCGAGGAACCATTGATAGCCCCGACCCCGAGGGAGCCTTGCACATCTCTGGGGACAGAAAGTCCAGCACCCTGGCCCTACGCAGAGCGAGGCTGGCAGACGCAGCGGTGTACCACTGTGCTCTGAGAGACACACTGTGACAACCAGCGGCTGCCCCTGTACGATAAATATCGTATTTGGGACAGTGTGTGTAGGCTGGTGGGGGGTGGGGGAATGTGGGATGTGCTTCCATGTGGAGGAGGGGAGAGGGACGAGCAGGGAAGAGTAAAGTTCACTAAAATATTTGGGGCAAAATTTACTAAGGTATCTGAGCACCTAACTATTTGCCTAGGCGACTAGTTGAGATTTGAAACTTTGGAAAAGGCCTAAGAAAAATCCTCTTCGGAGAGAAATCAGAAGCCCAGTATAAAGCATGGCCCAAAGAAACCAAAAAACCCTTCTCACTCCAGCTGCAAGGACAATATCTTGAAAGCTCGATAGCTAGACAGTAAAACACCGTCCTTGCACCTGGCCACAAATATTACTGGGGAAAATAATTTATTGTCTAATTCGTTAGCAAATCCCATTCTGCTTGAATAATCTCCCACGATTTAGCGGGAATTCAGCGTAAATAAGTAAGTCACTGGGGCCGCCTGATAACACCCGCCTTTTGCAAATCATCCATGTATGCGACCTATGGAGCTATTTCACCCCTTGGGTTTTTCATGCAGACTCTCCTGTCGGACACAATGAGGCATTCTGCAGCTTGGCAGCTCAGCTGAAGGGCAGTTGGCAAAGAGGGGAGGGTGGGGTTTATGTGGTTGGCACCAGGAGTGACCTATCCCAAAATCCAGCACCAGCATCACTGCATGCGTCTCTCTCCCTCTCTCTCCTGGGTTTGCAGCTGTAGGGAAAAAGGACAGAGCCTCTGTCCCAGTGACTGTCTTCGGGGCTGGAGAGAGAGACAAGGGGCTGATCCCTGCAGAAGAGCACAGGCACCCAGATTTTGGGGAAGATGGAAAAAATCTGGGGATCAGCGACTGTGCTGCTTCTTGTTTTGAGTAAGATTTCGTGTTTCCGACATCCATCCATCTAACCCGATACACCCCTGTCCCGCCCCCTTCCCTGCTGCATTCTCTCTTCCGACTACTAGATCCTTTCATGGATTGAGAACTGATTAAAAGACAGGGAACAAAGGGTAGGAATAAATGGCAAATTTTCAGAATGCAGAGGGGTAACTAGTGGTGTTCCTCAAGGGTCAGTCCTAGGACCAATCCTATTCAACTTATTCATAAATGATCTGGAGAAAGGGGTAAACAGTGAGGTGGCAAAGTTTGCTGATGATACTAAACTGCTCAGGATACTTAAGACCAAAGCAGACTGTGAAGAACTTAAAAAAGATCTCACAAAACTAAGTGATTGGGCAACAAAATGGCAAATGAATTTTAATGTGGATAAATATAAAGTAATGCACACTGGAAAAAATCACCCCAGCTCTACATACAATGCGATGGGGGTTAATTTAGCTACAACTAATCAGGAGAAAGATCTTGGAGTCATCATGGATAGTTCTCTGACGGCGTCCAAGCAGTGCTCAGTGGCAGTCAAAAAAGCAAACGGGATGTTAGGAATCATTAAAAAAGGGATAGAGAATAAGATGGAGAATATCTTGTTGTCCTTACATAAATCCATGGCACACCCACATCTTGAATACTGTGTACAGTGTGGTCCCCTCATCTCAAAAAAGATATACTGGCATTAGAAAAGGTTCCGAAAAGGGCAACTAAAATGATTAGGGGTGTGGAACTGGTCCCATATGAGGAGAGATTAAAGAGGCTAGGACTTTTCAGCTTGGAAAAGAGGAGACTAAGGGGGGATACGATAGAGGTCTATAAAATCATGAGTGGTGTGGAGAAAGTGAATAAGGAAAAGTTATTTACTTGTTCCCATAATATAAGAACTAGGGGCCACCAAATGAAATTAATGGGTAGCAGGTTTAAAACAAATAAAAGGAAGTTCTTCTTCACTCAGCGCACTGTCAATCTGTGGAACTCCTTGCCTGAGGAGCTTGTGAAGGGTAGGACTATAACAGGGTTTAAAAGAGAACTGACTAAATTCATGGAGGTGAAGTCCAGTAATGGCTATTAGCTAGGATGGGTAAGGACTGGTGTCCCTAGCTTCTGTTTTGTCAGAGGGTGGAGATGGATTCATAGATTCATAGAATATCAGACTTGTATGGGACCTCAGGAGGTCATCTAGTCCAACCCCCTGATGGCAGGAGAGAGATCACTGATCATTACCTGTTAGGTTCATTTCCTCTAGGGCACCTGGCACTGGCCACTGTCAGTAGACGGGATACTGGGCTGGATGGACCATTGGTCTGAACCAGTATGGCCATTCTTATGTTCTTATTTACTAGCTGTTTTAAACAGGCATGGCAGTCCCAGGAAGGATGGGGTTCAGGGAGATGGAATTTACCCCTAAAGTTGCTTAGAAATTTAATACCCAATGACTTAATTCTCTGTCTCTTTTTCTTTCCCAGTCTCCCAGCGCAGAGCTAAAATCCAGCAGCCGGTCTCAGCAGAAGCTCTGGAGGGAGCCAAACTGAACCTCACCTGCTCTCACCCCTCAGCCAGCCATGATAATATATTCTGGTACCAGCAGTTTCCGAACCGAGGACCCGAATTAATAGTGACTGGATTCAGTGAAACCGCTCAGAGCCCTGACCCAGAGGGAACCTTGCACTTCTCCAAGGATAAAGAAAACAGCACCTTCGCCCTGCGCAGGCTGAGGCTGGCAGACGCAGTGGTGTATTACTGTGCTCGGAGAGGCACAGTGGGACAGCCAGGGGCGGCCTCCATACAATAGGCCCCATCTATACTGGCAAGTTTCTCTGCAGTAAAGCAGCTCTGAGCACTGTAACTCCCAAGGTGTACACAGTGCCAAGCCACTTAGTGGGCGGAAACTGCACAGTTGTAGCGCTCTAAAAAAAATCTCGCTGAGAGGCGTCGAGCTTTCTGCGCCTGGGCTATAGCGCTGCGGGGCCAGTGTAGACACCGTGGCGATGACAGCGCTGCGATTGGCCTCCAGGAGGTGTCCCACAATGCCTGTTCCCACCTCTCTGGTCATCGGTTTGAACTCTACTGCTCTGCCCTCAGGTGACCAACCGTCAGCCCCGTACCATACATTCCTTGGCAAATTTGAAAGTCCCCTTCCTGTTTGCTCAGTGATGCATGCAGTGGTCTCAGCGCATCTTTCCAGGTGGCCAAGCCTGATACACACACCAGGCGATCCCCGGCTTGGAGCAATGCCGAGCTGCTAGTCCTCATCGGCATTTGGGGAGAGGAGGCTGTCCAGACCCAGCTGCACTCCAGCCGTCGGAATTATGCCATCTACGGACAGATTTCACGATGCATGACAGAAAGGGGCCATGATCGGGACACATTTCAGTGCAGGGTCAAAGGGAAGTAGCTGCAGAACGCCTACCACGAGATGCACGAGGCAAACCACCACTCTGGTGCTGTGCCCACGAGTTGCCGGTTCTACAAAAAGCTGGACGCGATACTCGGTGGCAACCTCACCTCCACTGTGAAGTCCCCCATGGATACTTCGTTGGTTTGCGTGCCAGTCGAGAGTGGACCGAGCCAGGAGGAGGCAATCTTTGAAGAGGGGGAGGGAGACCCAGAGGCAGAGGATAGCTCGGAGACCAGAGATGCATGCAGACAGGAGCTCTTTTCTACCCCAGAGGAGCCTAGTCAGTCACTGCAGTCGGATCTTGGTGAAGCGCAAACAGGAGAGGAGGTCCCTGGTAAGTGGATCTGATTTTGGGAATTGGTGAAGCGAACTGTTGCTGGCAGGAGGGTTGCAGAAAGCTGGCTTGTCTCCCAGCTCATGCCTAGTTTGAGCGGCAGAACAGGATGTTGATACACTCCCTCACTTCACGGGAATCTCCCTTAGAGATCTCCAGGAAACTCTCATGGAGATACCAGGCAATCCGCTCCCGCAGGTTCCTTGGCAGAGCTGTTTTGTTTCTTGCCCCATTAAAGGTAACTTTCCCGTGCCACTGTGTTGTCACGGGGGGCGGGCGGGGGACCATTGCTGCACACAGGCTAGCCACATAGGGGCCAGGGAAGAAGCCACAGGCTTGGAGAAGACCCTCTCTTGATTCGCTGTTCACCCTCAGCAGCATTATCTTCCATAATGACCACCTTCTGTTGAAAGTGTGGGGACAGGAATGATTATCAGGCCCACCCTACAGTGCTGGCTCTCCCCAAGTGTCCAAGAGCAATGTGCCCAGTGTACAGCAGGGTCTGGGAACAGTGATTTACCCTGCCCCTGCAGCTACTCACCATTTTGGGGGTCTTGTGGCTCATGTGTGCTTGCCTGGGGTCAGCGAGTGAGTGACAGGTGTGTGAGTACTGGCTGTGTTTTAAAGCACTGAATCACTGTTGTCTGTGTTGCAAACAATACTGCTTCTGTAAAATGTCACATTAAACTTCACAGAGATGACCTTGGGAGCACAGCCGCCCTCTTTGTTATCAGCGGCAGAACGGTTGGGAAGAATTAGGAAGTGTCCAAGAAGAACTAAGGACGACTTTCTGCATGAGTTTATGATGCACTCCACCACTGAGAAAAAGGAACTGAAGGAATGGCGGGACAGCGCGAAGAGGGAACGAAAGGAGAACATGGCACACCAGAAAGAAGCCACGGAGCAGCTCTTAACAGTTATGGAGCACCAAGCGGACACGCTCCAGGCGATACCAGCTCTTCAAACAGAGCAGCTCCACGCCCGCCCTCCCCTGCAGCCGGTGTCACAAAACTCTTTCCTGTGCACCCCCCACCCCACCCACACCACCAACATACTCTTATCAACCTCCTGGCTCCACTCTCTACCCACAGCATTCCACTCCTCCCTCCTCACAGTCCAGCCCCGTGGACTCCCACTGCACTCAGCACCCATCCCTCTGCAGTTTGGCCCTGCTGAAGTACAGCACCTGCTGCATCGTACTCCAAAGGAGAAGGCTAGGTATGATCCCTGGACATACATAACTCTGTAGCTGTCCCGGGACACCTTCTCCTCTTGAGACCTTCCCTTCCCCAATCCCCCCTCCCACTCCCAGCTGATGAATGTTTTCATTTGACTCTCTCCTCCTATTGTTGTCTTTTAATGAAAGAATTGTGTTTGTTTGAAAGCAATCTTTATTCTATTAACTGAAAGCACCAGAGATCTCTGCAAAGCAACATACAGTTATGTTAAGGTCCCTTCTTGCATCATGTGCCCCAATCACTGCCTAGCATTACAAGCACTGCAATCCCTAGCATAGCAACAAATATTACTGGCTTTCAGCTTCAAACTGCTGCCTCAAGGCATCCCTGATCCTCATGGCCCCAAGCTGTGCCCCTCTAATAGCCCTGGTCTCTGACTGTTCAAACTCTGCCTCCAGGCTCTGATCCTCTGCGGTCCAGCCCTGAGTGAAGCTTTCACCCTTCCCTTCACAAATATTATGGTGCCATACAGCTATAAGCATAGGAATATTGTCATCGGCCATGTCCAGCTTCCCATACAGGCATCACCAGCAGGCTTTTAAATGGCCAAAAGCACACTCCACAGTCATTCTGCACTTGCTCAGCCTGTTGTTGAACCACTCCTTACTGCTGTCAAGTTACCCCGTGTATGGTTCATGAACCATGGCATTAAGGGGTAGGCGGGGTCTCCCAAGTATCACAGTGGGCATTTCAACTTCCCCTACAGTGATCTTCTGGTCCGGGAAGAAAGAACCCGCTTGCAGCTTCTTGAACAGGCCAGTGTTCCAAAAGATGCGTGTGTCATGCACCTTTCTGGACCAGCCTACGTTAATGTCTGTGAAATGCCCACGGTGATCCACAAGCGCCTGGAGAGGAGAACCATTGAGAAATACCCCTTGTGAGTAAAGTACTCTGTGGCTAGGTGCTCTGGTGCCAGAATAGGAATGTGCGTGCCATCCACAGTTAGGGAAGCTCATTTGTGCAAAGCCATCCACAATGTCTAGCACGTTGCCCAGAGTCACTGTCTTTCGGAGCAGGATGCGATTAAGGCCCTGCACACTTGAATCAACACGAATCCAACGGTCGACTTTCCCACTCCGAACTGGTTAGCAACCAATCGGTAGCAGTCTGGAGTAGCCAGCTTCCACAGTGCAATTGCCATGCACTTCTCCAGAGACAGGGCAACTCTCATTCTCTTGTCCTTGCGCCACAGGGCTGGGGCAAGCTCATCACACAGTCCCATGAATGTGGCTTTCCTTTTCTACAGCCACTGCTCGTTATCCCAGACGTGCATCACAATGTGATCCCACCACTCGGTGCTTGTTTCCAGAGCTCAAAAGCAGCGTTCCACTGTGGTCAGCACCTCTGTGAATGCCACAAGCAATCTCATGTCGTATGCATTATGTATGTCAATGTCACTGTCAGACTCTTTATCCTCATGTTGCAAGTTTAAGGAGTAACTCATCTGCCATTTGTGATGTGCTGGCGAGCCCCATCAGCACATTCCTCATCAGTTCGGGATCCATTCCCTCAGACCGAAAGGGAAGACAGAGTGCTCAATACAAAAAACTATGAAAGATGGCGCCAAACATGGACGGAAGCAAAGAGGCTGCTGGAATGCGAAGCGATGCATGACGGGGCATTGCAACAGGACCCAGGATGCCCAGCACCCCACCTCCCTCTTCCCACAAGCCTCAGCTGCAGAAGGGGAAGAGGTGATCTGTGGGACAGCTGCCCACAGTGCACCGCTCTGAATGCCACTGCAAGTGCTGCAAGTGTGGCCATGCGGTTGGGCTGGCAGCTGATAGTGTGAACACACAGGAGCGCTTTCCCTTCTGTGCTCTCTGAGGTGTGCTTTTACTCCCGGCATTTTACATCTGCAAATGTAGACTGAGAGCATGTCTACACTGGGAAATTTACAGCACCAGCAGTTACAGCGCCACTCAGAGAGCGCAGAAGGAAATCCGCTGTTGTGTGTTCACACTGTCAGGTGCCTGCGCAATAGCATGTTCACACTTGTGGCACTATTCGGAGCGGTGCACTCTGGGTAGCTGTCCCACAAAGCACCTCTTTCTCTTTTGCCGCTAAGACTTATGGGAATGCGGAAGGGGTCGCGTCCCAATGCATTGCATAATTGCTACTGTGGAAGAAAAATGCAGTCTTCACTCTTAGGTTGTTTGCAACAAGTCAGAGACAATTTATTCTCAAGCAATTGCAAGGGGGAGAGTGCGCACGGACAGGGATTCCCCGTTTCTAGGCAGGTCTCCGCCCGATAAACAATTGGGGCAAGCATTTATACCTTTTGTTGCATACAATAATGATCAACAGCCACATCTTGTTTATATATATTCCTTCCTGATATCTTACTTTTTCTCAGCAGTTCCTGCTACAGTCTGCGATCCATTCTTATCTAACACAAGGTCAAAACAGCATCTCACAATTTTTCCACTTGCTTCCCACTCGCCGAGGCCCTGCCTTAAAGTCTTGAGTTATTAGAGTTAGAGTTAGCCTGACTCTTGCTCTATTCCTAAGAAAACTAAGATGTCTGCATCCAAATCCCCTTTATCCGTTTTTTTACTTCCACACTACGTATGATGCACTGACTAGCAGTGACTGTTGCTTTCCTGGGCTATGTTTGCTTTTAATTAATGCAATAAAGAATGCTTTCAAACCAAAAACAAAATTCGATTATTAAGATATACAAAAGACAAGTTCCAGAGACACAAATGGGATCACACATCTGCACAGTGGCGGAAGAGTGGAGGGAAGTTGTGGTAGGGGCCCAGCACCATTACAGATTGGCATATGTCCAGGTGTCTTATGCAGCCTTTCCATCTGTAGTGCCGTGCAAACAGTGCTGCACTTCATCCGGGCTAAATTGCATAGGGATGGGGGTTGGATGCAGTGGGTAATGGTTGGAGTTTGCAGGGCTGGATGGCGAAGGTGCAGGTGTTGGAGGCAGCTGGTGGTGACAAGAAACAGGATGTTGAGCAAACTGTGTTTGTGGTGACATAGGGGTGCGAGGGAAAGAGTTTTGGGACAAGAGCTGCATGGGGGTGGGGGTGGGCATGGATCTGCTCCATACGCAGTGTTACGAGCACCTGCATCGAGTCCACTTGGTGCTCAATAATGCTTAGGAGTTTCTCCATGATTTCTTTCTGGTGATCCATGTTCTCCTTGTGGACCCTCCTCTCACTCTCCCACCACTTCCACACTTTTTGATTTTCAGCAAGGGGCTGCTGCATAACTTCATGCAGAAGGTATTTCTTGCTTCTTCATGGCCACTTCCTGAGTCTGCGCAGCCATTCAGCCTTCAGCCTGATAACAAGGATGCTGGGATAACAAGGATGCCATTGATAACAAGGATGGCTTGGATCTCAAGGTAGTATCTGTAAAGACAAAATGCAACATTTAACAGAGGCAGCGCTGTTAACACTAGACAGAGCAATGATTCAGCCGATCTTAAAGACAAGCACAGTTCACACAATAGCACAAACTGCCTGTCCCAAGGTGAGTGCACATAACCCACAAGAGCCCCGAAATGGTGAGTAACCACAGGGACAAGGGGAACTGATTTTTCCAGGGCTGTACTGTCCCCTGGGGTCCTGTGCCTTGGGGAGAGCCAACCGCTTCAGGGGCCCCCTATACTGAACACTGTCCACACATTTTCCACAGGCTGGGTTCATCCTGGAAGATATCTCACTGCTGAGGGTGACCTGGGAAGCACGGGAGGGTCTTCTGCAAGAATGCTTAGTCCTGGCCCTTATGCGGCTTGCCTGTGTGCAGCAATGGTCCCCACCACTCATGGCACAATGATGTGGGTATGTTACCCTTACTGGGACAAGGAGCACAGTAGCTCTGCCAAGGAATCTGCATAAGCAGATTGCCCAGCTTCTGCATGAGACTTTCAATGAGATCATGGAGGCCGATTACCATGATGTGAGAGAGCAAGTCAACACCCTATTCCGCATCTATGCATGCACACAGGCCTGACCCTTCTTTCTGCAACCCTCCTCACCCCAACAACCCGTAGCCAACTACTCCCTTCTCAAAATCAAAACTGCTTACTGGGCGCCTCCTCTGCTGTTTGCTCTTCCCCAAGCTCCATCTGCTGTGACTGGCTACCTTCCTCCAGGCTTGAAAACAGCTCCTGGCTTCATGCATCTATGGATGGTGAATCGTCCTCTGGCTCTGGGCCCTCCTCCTTCTCAGTACCCTCGCTCCCACTTTCCTCCTCCTGTCTTATTGCACTCTGGTCTGGCATGGCCTCTGAAGTGCCCATGGTAGTCTTCACAATGGAGGTGGGGTCATCCCTTAGTATTGTGTCCAGCTCTTTGTAGAATTGGCAGGTCATGGGGTCAGCACTGGAACGGGAGTTTGCCTCCCATGCCTTGTGGTCAGTGTTCTGCAGCTCCTTCACTTTTACCCTGCACTGTACTGAGTCTGGGTCATGGCTCCTTTCAGTCATGACCCTTGAAATCTGCCCATAGGTATCATAATTCCTATGGCTGGAGCACAGCTGGGATTGGACAGACTCCTCTCCCTAAACGCTGATAGAATCATAGAATCATAGAATATCAGGATTGGAAGGGACCTCAGGAGGTCATCTAGTCCAACCCCCTGCTCAAAGCAGGACCAATCCCCAATTTATGCCACAAATCCCTAAATGGCCCCCTCAAGGATTGAATTCACAACCCTGGGTTTAGCAGGCCAATGCTCAAACCACTGAGCTATCCCTCCCCCCGTGAGGTCCAGCACCTTGGCATTGCTCCATGCTGGGGATCACCTGGCGCGTGGAGGAATGGTCACCTGGAAAGATGCACTGAGAGCACTCCATGGCTTGCTGAGCAAACAGGAAGGGGATTTTCAAAATTCCCAGAGAATTTAAAGGGCGGGTCTGATGGTTGCTCACCTGAGGGCAGGGCAGTAGAGTTCAAAGTGATGACCAGAGTGGCTAGAACAGGCATTGTGGGACACGTTGCAGAGGCTAATCAGAGTGCAGCAATAGACCAGGGCATCCACACTGGCACCGTGGTGCTTTGGCCTGGGAGCAGCTAGCTCTATGCCTCTTGTGGAGGTGGATTACCAGGAGTGCTCCAGCTGCAGAATCCAGCCACTCTCAGTGCCTTGCCAGTGTGGACACTTCACATCTGGGGCTGATTTAATGTGCTCCAACTTGCAAATGTGGACAAGGCCCTATTCTGTGGTTCTGAGGGCTAGTGTGTGTATGTGGGTGGGAAACAAGGGGGTGCTGGAAGAAAGAAGGGAAGGGCAAACTAAGAAGCCAGAAAGGAGAAAGAGAACATTTGAGTGGGGGTGGGTTCTAAAGAAGCATAGAGAGATGTTGAAGCCAGTTCAGTGGCATCTGGGTGCCTAGCTCCCCCAGGCTCCTGTGAAAATCCGAATGTAGGGCCTGAGCCCGAGACAGCTTTATCTATCTATCTATCTATCTATCTATCTATCTATCTATCTATCTATCTATCTATCTATCTATCTATCATTTTTATAATGTTCGTGGAATATTAGCAGCTAAATCCTGTAGGCAAACCATTTAAAATAGCCTAGTTTTTTTAAAATAAGAAACTACTAATCTCTCCTTTCTTATCACACCACTCAGTGATTGGCTGTTCCTTCAATGTGAGAAAGTTGGACTCTTTGGCTGTATTATAAGGCAATCAAATTCGGGAAAAAAAGATGAAGCAGGTTTAAAGGTGAAACCAGGAAAGTAATTACAATATTCCCAGATATTTCGATGTTCGTGTGATGAGGGGTCAATAGACAGACAGACGCACAAACAGATTAAATCTTATATCACCAGCTTCTAATTATATTTGTGAAGTGACCACAGATATTGCTGGAAAAAAATGACTGGCAACTTAAGTGTAACAAATCAGATTCTGCAGAACGGAATTTCCCCCCATTGAATCTAAATTAACAAGATTTCAGTTCACGCCTGGTAACGCCTGCCTTTTGCAATTGATAATGGATTCTGCAGCAGGGATTAACTCTCTCTCTCTGGCCATTATCTTTGAAAACTCGTGGCAAACGGGGGAAGTCCCGGATGACTGGAAAAAGGCTAATGTAGTGCCAATCTTTAAAAAAGGGAAGAAGGAGGATCCTGGGAACTACAGACCAGTCAGCCTCACCTCAGTCCCTGGAAAAATCATGGAGCAGGTCCTCAAAGAATCAATCCTGAAGCACTTGCATGAGAGGAAAGTGATCAGGAACAGCCAGCATGGATTCACCAAGGGAAGGTCATGCCTGACTAATCTAATTGCCTTTTATGATGAGATTACTGGTTCTGTGGATGAAGGGAAAGCAGTGGATGTATTGTTTCTTGACTTTAGCAAAGCTTTTGACAGGGTCTCTCACAGTATTCTTGTCAGCAAGTTAAGGAAGTATGGGCTGGATGAATGCACTATAAGGTGGGTAGAAAGTTGGCTAGATTGTCGGGCTCAACGGGTAGTGATCAATGGCTCCATGTCTAGTTGGCAGCCGGTGTCAAGTGGAGTGCCCCAGGGGTCGGTCCTGGGGCCGGTTTTGTTCAATATCTTCATAAATGATCTGGAGGATGGTGTAGATTGCACTCTCAGCAAATTTGCGGATGATACTAAACTGGGAGGAGTGGTAGATACGCTGGAGGGGAGGGATAGGATACAGAAGGACCTAGACAAATTGGAGGATTGGGCCAAAAGAAATCTAATGAGGTTCAATAAGGATAAGTGCAGGGTCCTGCACTTAGGACGGAAGAATCCAATGCACCGCTACAGACTAGGGGCCGAATGGCTAGGCAGCAGTTCTGCAGAAAAGGACCTAGGGGTGACAGTGGATGAGAAGCTGGATATGAGTCAGCAGTGTGCCCTTGTTGCCAAGAAGGCCAATGGCATTTTGGGATGTATAAGTAGGGGCATAGTGAGCAGATCGAGGGACGTGATCGTTCCCCTCTATTCGACATTGGTGAGGCCTCATCTGGAGTACTGTGTCCAGTTTTGGGCCACACACTAAAAGAAGGATGTGGATAAATTGGAGAGAGTCCAGCGAAGGGCAACAAAAATGATTAGGGGTCTAGAACACATGACTTATGAGGAGAGGCTGAGGGAGCTGGGATTGTTTAGTCTGCAGAAGAGAAGAATGAGGGGGGATTTGATAGCTGCTTTCAACTACCTGAAAGGGGGTTCCAAAGAGGATGGCTCTAGACTGTTCTCAATGGTAGCAGATGACAGAACAAGGAGTAATGGTCTCAAGTTGCAGTGGGGGAGGTTTAGATTGGATATTAGGAAAAACTTTTTCACTATGAGGGTAGTGAAACACTGGAATGTGTTACCTAGGGAGGTGGTAGAATCTCCTTCCTTAGAGGTTTTTAAGGTCAGGCTTGACAAAGCCCTGGCTGGGATGATTTAACTGGGAATTGGTCCTGCTTCGAGCAGGGGGTTGGACTAGATGACCTTCTGGGGTCCCTTCCAACCCTGATATTCTATGATTCTATGATTCCTGAGAAAGTGACCGTGCAAAGAGTTTTGTCTCTGTGTCTCACCTCAGTGCGCCCATTTGGCCTCCAGAGGGCACTGCAGTTGAAGTAAAATGGTCCCTGTCAGCTGCCTCCAAGGTCTATTCCACCGCTCGGCTTTTCATTAAATCCAGTCCTCCTGTCTGTCACGTCCAGAGCCCGCCCCCCGACAGGCACCGTGAGCCGTCCCGGAGCCCCAGGTGAAGGGCAGGTGCAGAGGAGAGAGACACAGAGGGAGGTTTATGCTGTTAACCCCAGGGGTCACTCACAGCTGGAGTTCCAGCGGTAACAGCGCTGCAGTTTATTCCTTGCTCGCCACGCCGCAGGGTCAGTCCCTCTTTGGCGTGTAGCTGCGGGAGAAGGGGGAGACTCCCTGTCGCTGACTCCCGCAGGGCTCAGAGAGACAGAAAAGGGACTGAGAGACGCTGCTGTTCCGCCGTGAAGATGGGAACGACCCCGGGCTCAGGGATTGTGCTGATTTTTGTTCTGCGTGAGTGAGGTTCCCGTTTCCCCACCTCTCTCTCGTTCTAGCTCCATCTGTCCCGACACACACATCTACTCTCTCTCTCTCTCTGATTCTCGCCTCTGTGTGGTCCGTCATCCTCTCTCCCTAGCTCTTGTTAGCACCCGTGACAGCCACAAGAACAGGGCGCGCGTTGGTGACAGGGAGTAAACCCACAGAGTCCCCAAGACGTTTCAGGCCCGCTACTTTAATTCTGTTTCTGGTTTTCTCTCCTAGTGTCCCCGGGCACAGCCGAGATCCAGCAACCGGGTACCGCAGAAGGTGTGGAGGGAGCCGAGCTGAACTTCACCTGCTCTCACCCCTCAATCAAGACGAATGAGAATGTAGTTTGGTATCTGCAGTTCCCGAACCGAGGACCCGAATTTATAGTTTCTGGATACCGGGAAATCACTCATATCCCCGACCCCGAGGGAGCTTTGCATGTTTCTGGAGACAGAAAGTCCAGCGCCCTAACCCTGAGCAGGGCGCGGCTGGCAGACGCAGCGGTGTATTACTGCGCTCTGAGAGACACAATGTGACAGCCAGGGGCTGGTCCCGGACAAGAAGTATCGCACTGCGGCCTGTTGTGTGCGTAGGCGGTGGGAGGGGTGAATGTGGAGTGCGTTTCCATGAGCTGGAGGAAAGAGGGGCGATTAGGGGAGATAAAAGAGATGAATAAAACATTTGGGGGCACATTTTCCAAGGTCTTGGTGCGCCTAACTATTTACTGAGAACTTTTCCAAAGGATCAAATCCCATTTCTCTCCTAAGAAAATCTGCTTCAGGGAGAACTGTGAAGCACAGTAAGTGAAAAGAAACAGACCTTTCCCATTGCATCTGCAAGGAGGCTATTTTGATACAAAGAGAGGAATAGATAGATACAGCGTTGTTGTAGCCCCGTTGGACATAGGATATTAGACAGTCAAGGTGGGAGAGGGAATATATTTTATTGGACCAACTTATATTGGTAAGAGAAACAGGTACAGGAGTTGGTCCAATAAAATATATTACCTCAGCCACCTTGTCTGGGAAGGTTAGAGAAGGAGAGAAGGAGACAGAGAGAAGGAGACAGAGAGATGATGAAGAGAGAGAGAGAGCGAGAGATCCAGGAGAGAGATAACACACAACACCATCCTCTCATTGCATTTGTGAAATGGACACAAATATTACTAGGAAAAAAGGACTGGTAAGTTTAGCAAATACTGTTCTGCAAATGAATTTTCCCCATACAGAAAATAAGAGCACATGGAGTCTAAATTAATAAAATGTCACTAAACATCCCCGTAACACCCGCCTTTTCCAGTTGGTCAGGGAATTTCTCAGGGGGCACCTCACTTGGGAAAGTCACAGTAAAAAGAACAGGAGGACTTGTGGCACCTTAGAGGTTAACACATTTATTTCAGCATCAGCTTTCGTGAGCTACAGCTCACTTCATCGGATGTATGCAGTGGAAGTGAGCTGTAGCTCAGGAAAGCTCATGCTCAAATAAACGTGTTAGCCTCTAAGGTGCCACAAGTCCTCCTGTTCTTTTTGGGAATACAGACTAACAGGGCTGCTCCTCTGAATCCTGTCACAGTAAAAAGATTTCTGAGCTGCATCTCCCCCCCTCCCCCGCCAGCGCGGAGCCCGCCCCCCGACAGACACCGGGAGCCGTCTTGCAGCCTCAGAGCAAGGGCAGTTGCAGTCAATAGCGGAGAGACACAGAGGGAGGTTTATGCGGTTAACCCAGGTGTCGCTCACAGCTCGAGTTCCCACAGTAGCCCCACTGCGGACTTTGGCTCGTAGCTGCGGGGAGAGGGCGGAGCCTCCCTCTCCCTGATTCCCACAGGGTCCAGGCTGCGAGAACAGCGGCTGGGACGCAGCTATTCCGCTGTGCACTGTCGTGCGCCAGGCTCCCCACTTGAAAAGAAGTCCCACACAGGCATCTTCCCGGTTTTTTTGGGAAATAACAACCTTGTGGTTCAAGGACTGGTCTTATTACTCACCTGAGGACCCATAATTTCCATGGAAGATGATCATACTATCGCCCATAATCATCATCATCATCATTCCGCTGTGAGGATGGGAATGACCCCGGGCTTAGGGATTGTGCTGCTTTTTGTTTTGAGTGAGTTAGGTTCCCGTTTCCCCACCACTCTCTCTTTCTTCGTGTCTCTCTTTCTCTGTCTACCTCCATCTGCCCCAACACACATTCCGACTTTCTCTCAATCTCACCTAACCATCCACCCTTCAAGGCCTCTGTGTTCTGTCATCCTCTCTCCCTAGCTCTTGTAAACACCCATGGCAGCCATAAGAAGAACAGATGTGCGTTGGTCACAGGGAATGAACCCACAGCATTCCCAATAAGTTTCATGCCCAGTAAATTAATTCTTTTCTCATTTCCTCTTCTAGTGGCCCCAGGCAGAGGCGAGATCCAGCAGCCAGTCTCTGCAGAAGGTTTGGAGGAAGCCAAATTGAACCTCACTTGCTCTCACGCCTCAGTCAAGACCAATGAATAGATATTTTGGTACTGGCAGTTCCCGAATGGAGGGCCTCAATATATAGCTTCTGGATACCTGGGAATCATTATTAGCCCTGAGCTGGAGCGAGTTTACATGTTTATGGAGACAGAAAATCCAGCACCCTGGCCCAGCGCAGGGTGAGGCTGGTAGATGGAGCTGTGTATTACTGTGCTCTGAGAGACACAGTGTGACAGCCAGGGGCGGCACCCCCCCTCCCCACAATAAATATCACATTTTTCTGGACTATGTGTGTACGTGGGGGAAGGGGAGGGGAGAGGAATGTTGGGTGTCATTCCATGTGGGAGAGGGAGGAGAGGGGCTGTGAGGAAAGACAAGAGATTAATAAAACACTGGAGCCAAATGTACCAAGGTCTCGGTGCTCCTATTTACCTAAGTGACTGGTGAGATTTGATCCTCTGGAAAAGTCTAAGAATATCCCCTGGAGAGAGATCTATGAAGCACAGTAAAAGATAAAACAATGCAAATAAATAAACAAACCCTTCCCATTACATCTGCAAGGGAGGTATTTTGATATAGACAGATAGATACATTCAGCATTACAGTTGCGTTGGTTGGAGGTTATTAGGCTGACAAGGTGGATGAGGTAATCTCTTTTACTGGACCTGTGATAGATTCGGTCACAGAGACCCCCTTCAGGCTGTCACCTGATGTGCTGAATTTACCTTTGAGCCTATTTTCCCTAGCAGCTTGTGTCAAGGTTCCTTCCCCACTCTGAACTCTAGGGTACAGATGTGGGAACCTGCATGAAAACCCCCTAAGCTTATTTTTACCAGCTTAGGTTAAAACTTCCCCAAGGTACAAACTATTTTAACTTTTGTCCTTGGACTTTATTGCTGTCACCACCAAGCATCTAACAGATATATAACAGGGAAAGAGCCCGCTTGGAAACTTCTTTTCCCCCAAAATCCTCCCCAAACCCTACACCCCCTTTCCTGGGGAAGGCTTGATAAAAATCCTCACCAAGTTGCATAGGTGAACACAGACCCAAACCGTTGGATCTTAAGAACAATGAAAAAGCAATCAGGTTCATAAAAGAAGAATTTTAATTAAAGAAAAAAAGTAAAAGAATCACCTCTGTAAAATCAGGATGGTAAATACCTTACAGGGTAATCAGATTCAAAACATAGAGAATCCCTCTAGGCAAAACCTTAAGTTACAAAAAGATACAAAAACAGGAATATACATTCCATTCAGCACAGCTTATTTTCTCAGCCATTTAAACAAAACAGAATCAAAAGCATATCTAGCTAGATTATTTACTAAGTTCTAAGACTTCATTCCTGTTCTGTTCCTGGCAAAAACATCACACACACACAGAGAACCTTTGTTTCTCCCCCCGCCCCTCCAGCTTTGAAAGTATCTTGTCTCCTCATTAGTCATTTTGGTCAGGTGCCAGCAAGGTTATCCTAGCTTCTTAGCCCTTTACAGGTGAAAGGGTTTTTCCTCTGGCCAGGAGGGATTTTAAAGGTGTTTACCCTTCCCTTTTCATTTATGACAGCTTGGGACTCCAGAGCCAGACATGCCAGCCTGCTGCAAACACAGACCCAGGGTCTGAACCGCACCCCCAAAACTGCAGACTTTAACCAAAAACTGCTCAGCAGATCACCTATCTCCAGCACCCAGACACCCAGCTCCCAATGGGATCCAAACCTCAAATAAATCCATTTTACTCTGTATAAAGCTTATACAGGGTAAACTCATAAATTGCCTGCCCTCTATAACACTGGTAGAGAGATATGCACAGCTGTTTGCTCCCCCAGGTATTAATCGCTTACTCTGGGTTAATTAATAAATAAAAATGATTTTATTTAGTATAAAAAGTAGGATTTAAGTGATTTAAAGTAATAAAAGACAGAACAAAGTAAGTCACCAAACAAAATAAGGCAAAAACACGCAAGTCTAAGCCTAATACATTAAGAAAATGTTTACAGGTAAAATCTCACCCTTGGAGATGTTCCAACAAGCTTCTTTCACAGACTAGTGAAAGTCTTCCTTTCCTAGTCTGGACCCAATCCTTTCCCCTGGTACAGACCTTGTTAGCTTTAGCAGGCATTTTAGGTGAAAAGCAGGGGCTTTCTCATGACTGGCCACCCCTCTTGTTCTGCTCCACCCCCTTTTATAGCTTTAGCACAAGGCAGGAATCCTTTGTCTCTCTGGGTCCCCAACCTTCCTTCTAAATGGAAAAGTACCAGATTTAAGATGGATTCCAGTATTATGTGACATGGTCACATGTCCTGTGAGATCCCTAGTCTCCATTCTTTCTGGGCTGGCCCCCATGTACCCCGGAAGGTTTGCAAGTAAACAGAGCCATTGACAGGTGCTTGATTCTGAAGCACCCTTAATGGCTTCCACTTAACATGTTGACATCAGTGATACAAGTTTATGTCTTATTCACCTAATGCCAGACATAGAAATAACACGCCAACAAATGGGATGAACACACTCAGTAGATCACAAGCTTTGTAATGATCGCTTCCAAGAGACCTTTTGCATAAAGCATATTTCAGTTATATTTACACTCATAAGCATATTTTCTTAAAACATTGTGGGGTGCAACTCAGAGGACCAACTTCTGCTGGTGAGAGAGAGACCCACAGAAGTTGCCCCAATAAAAGAGATTACCACACCCACCTTGTCTGGTTAGATTAGATAAAGACAGTGAGAGGGAGAGATGAGAGGTAGATAGATGACAGATATAACACCATCCTCGAATTACAATTGTAAGACACAAATATTACTAGAAAAAAATGACTGTCAAGTTTAACAAATACTATTCTGCAAAGGAATTTCCCCCTTACAGGGCATATTGAGTATAATATTAATAAAATTTCACTAAACAGCCTGGTAGTTCCTGCCTTTTCCAATTGGTCAGGGAATTTCTAAGGGTATGTCTACTCTATGAAATTAGGTTGAATTTATAGAAGTCATTTTTTTGGAAATCATTTTTATATATTCGAGTTTGAGTGTCCCCACAGAAAATGCTCTAAGTGCATTAACTCGGCGGAGTGCTTCCACAGTACCGAGGCTAGCATCGACTTCGGGAGCATTACACTGTGGGTAGCTATCCCACAGTTCCCGCAGTCTCTGCTGCCCATTGGAATTCTGGGTTGAGATCCCAGTGCCCGATGGGGCTAAAACATTGTTGCGGGTGGTTTTGGGTACATATCATCAGGCCCCCGTTCCCTCCCTCCCTCCGTGAAAGCAGCAGCAGACAACCGTTTCGCACCTTTTTTCTTGAGTTACCTGTGCAGACGCCAGGCCACAGCAAGCATAGAGCCCACTCAGGTAACCGTCACCATATGTCTCCTGGGTGCTGGCAGACGTGGTACTACATTGCTACACAGCAGCAGCAACCCATTGCCTTGTGGCAGCAGATGGTACAGTAGGACTGGTAGCCATCATTGTCATGTCCGAGGTGCTCCTGGCCAGATATGGGTGCAGGGACTACATTAGAAGTGACTTGACCAGGTCATTCTCTTTAGTCCTGCAGTCAGTCCTATTGAACCGTCTTATAGTGAGCAGGCAGGTGATATGGATTGCTAGCAGTCCTATTGTACCATCTTCTGCCGAGCAACCACAAGATGTGGATAGCTTGCAGTCCTTCTGCACCGTCTGCTGCCAGCCAAAGATGTAAAAGATAGATGGAGTGGATCAAAAGAAGAAATAGACCAGATTTGTTTTGTACTCATTTTCTCAACCCCCCCCCCCCCCGCGTCTAGGGGACTCATTCCTCTAGGTCACACTGCAGTCACTCACAGAGAAGGTGCAGCGAGGTAAATCTAGCCATGTATCAATCAGAGGCCAGACCAACCTGCTTGTTCCAATAAGAACAATTACTTAGGTGCACCATTTCTTATTGGAACCCTCCGTGAAGTCCTGCCTGAAATACTCCTTGGTGTAAAGCCACCCCCTTTGCGGATTTTAATTCCCTGTAAGCCAACCCTGTAAGCCATGTTGTCAGTCACCCCTCCCTCCATCAGAGCAATGGCAGACAATTGTTCCGCGCCTTTTTTCTGTGCGGACGCCATACCAAGGCAAGCATGGAGCCCGCTCAGCTCACTTTGGCAATTAGGAGCACATTAAACACCACATGCATTATCCAGCAGTATATGCAGCAACAGAACCTGGCAGAGCGATACCGGGTGAGGAGGCAACGTCAGCGTGGTCACGTGAGTGATCAGGACATGGACACAGATTTCTCTGAAAGCATGGGCCCTGCCAATGCAGGCATCATGGTGCTAATGGGGCAGGTTCATGTGGTGGAACGCCGACTCTGGGCTCGTGAAACAAGCACAGACTGGTGGGACCGCATAGTGTTGCAGGTCTGGGATGATTCCCAGTGACTGCGAAACTTTCGCATGCATAAGGGCACTTTCATGAAACTTTGTGACTTGCTTTCCCCTGACCTGAAGCGCATGAATACCAAGATGAGAGCAGCTCTCACAGTTGAGAAGCGAGTGGCGATAGCCCTGTGGAAGCTTGCAATGCCAGACAGCTACCGGTCAGTTGGAAATCAATTTGGAGTGGGCAAATCTACTGTTGGGGCTGCTGTGATGCAAGTAGCCCACGCAATCAAAGGTCTGCTGATATCAAGGGTAGTGTCCCTGGGAAATGTGCAGGTCATAGTGGATGGCTTTGCTGCAATGGGATTCCCTAACTGTGGTGGGGCCATAGATGGAACTCATATCCCTATCTTGGCACCAGAGCACCAAGCCGGCAAGTACATAAACCACAAGGGGTACTTTTCAATAGTGCTGCAAGCTCTGGTTGATCACAAGGGAAGTTTCACCAACATCAACATGGGATGGCCGGGAAAGGTACATGACGCTCGCATCTTCAGGAACTCTGGTCTGTTTCAAAAGCTGCAGGAAGGGACTTTATTCCTAGACCAGAAAATAACTGTTGGGGATGTTGAAATGCCAATAGTTATCCTTGGGGACCCAGCCCACCCCTTAATGCCATGGCTTATGAAGCTGTACACAGGCAGCCAGGACAGTAGTCAGGAGCTGTTCAACTACAGGCTGAGCAAGTGCAGAATGGTGGTAGAATGTGCATTTGGATGTTTAAAAGAGCGCTGGCGCAGTTTACTGACTCGGTTAGACCTCAGTGAAACCAATATTCCCACTGTTATTACTCCTTGCTGTGCGCTCCACAATATCTGTGAGAGTAAGGGGGAGACGTTTATGGCGGGCTGGGAGGTTGAGGCAAATCATCTGGCTGCTGGTTACACGCAGCCAGACACCAGGGCGCTTAGAAGAGCACAGGAGGGCGTGGTGCACATCAGAGAAGCTTTGAAAACCAGTTTCATGACTGGACAGGCTACGGTGTGAAAGTTCTGTTTGTTTCTCCTTGATGAAACCCCCTCCCATTCATTCACTCTACTTCCCTGTAAGCTAACCACCCTCCTCTCCTCCCTTCGATCACCACTTGCAGAGGCAATAAAGTCATTGTTGCTTCACATTCATGCATTCTTTATTCATTCATCACACAAATAGGAGGATGACTACCAAGGTAGCCCAGGAGGGGTGGTGGAGGAGGGAAGAAAAATGCCACACAGCACTTTAAAAGTTTACAACTTTAAAATTTATTGAAAGCCAGCCTTCTGTTTTTTGGGCAATCCTCTGTGGTGGAGTGGCTGGTTGGCCGGAGGCCCCCCCACTGCGTTCTTGGGCATCTGGGTGAAGAGGCTATGGAACTTGGGGAGGAGGGTGGTTGGTTACACAAGGGCTGTAGTGGCAGTCTGTGCTCCAGCTGCCTTTGCTGCAGCTCAACCATACACTGGAGCATATTGATTTGATCCTCCAGCAGTCTCAGCATTGAATCCTGCCTCCTCTCATCACGCTGCCGCCACATTTGAGCTTCAGCCCTGTCTTCAGCCCGCCACTTACTCTCTTCAGCCCACCACTTAGTCTCTTCAGCCTGCCACCTCTCCTCCCGGTCATTTTGTGCTTTCCTGCACTCTGACATTATTTGCCTCCATGCATTCATCTGTGCTCTGTCAGTGTCGGAGGACAGCATGACCTCAGAGAACATTTCATCTTGAGGGCATTTTTTTCTTTCTTTCTAATATTCACTAGCCTCTGGGAAGGAGAAGATCCTGTGATCATTGAAACACATACAGCTGGTGGAGGAAAAAAGAAGGGACAGCGGTATTTAAAAAGACACATTTTATAAAACAATGGCTACACTCTTTCAGGGTAAACCTTGCTGTTAACATTACATACATAGCACATGTGCTTTCATTACAAGGTCGCATTTTGCCTCCCCCCACCGCGTGGCTACCCCCTCAACCCTCCCCCCTCCCCGTGGCTAACAGTGGGGAACATTTCTGTTCAGCCACAGGCAAACAGCCCAGCAGGAACGGGCACCTCTGAGTGTCCCCTGAAGAAAAGCAGCCTATTTCAACTAGGTGACCATGACTGATATCTCACTCTCCTGAGGATAACACAGAGAGATAAAGAATGGATGTTGTTTGAACGCCAGCAAACATACACTGCAATACTTTTGTTCTACAATGATTGCTGAGTATGTGCTACTGGCCTGGAGTGGTAAAGTGTCCTGGAGTGGTAAAGTGGTAAAGTGTCCATGGAGGACGCAATAAGGCTGCCCTCCCCAGAAACCTTTTGCAAAGGCTTTGGGAGTACATCCAGGAGAGCCACGAATGCCAGGGCAAATTAATCCTTTCACACTCTTGCTTTTAAACCATGTATACTATTTTAAAAGATACACTCACCAGAGGTCCCTTCTCCACCTGCCAGGTCCAGGAGGCAGCCTTGGGTGGGTTCGGGGGTACTGGCTCCAGGTCCAGAGTGAGAAACAGTTCCTGGCTGTTGCGAAAACCGGTTTCTCCACTTGCTTGCTCTGAGCTATCTACAACCTCCTCCTCATCATTTTCTTCGTCCCCAAAACCTGTTTCCTTGTTGCCTCCATCTCCATTGAAGGAGTCAAACAACATGGCTGGGGTAGTGGTGGCTGAACCCCCTAAAATGGCATGCAGCTCATCATAGAAGCGGCATGTTCGGGGCTCTGACCTGGAGCGGCCGTTTGCCTCTCTGGTTTTCTGGTAGACTTGCCTCAGCTCCTTACATTTCACGCGGCACTGCTTCGGGTCCCTGTTATGGCCTCTGTCCTTCATGCCCTGGGAGATTTTGACAAAGGTTTTGGCATTTTGAAAACTGGAACGGAGTTCTGATAGCACGGATTCCTCTCCCCATACAGCGACCAGATCCCGTACCTCCCATTCAGTCCATGCTGGAGCTCTTTTGCGATTCTGGGACTCCAACTTGGTCACCTCTGCTGATGAGCTCTGCATGGTCATTAGCAGCTTGCCATGCTGGCCAAACAGGAAATGAAATTCAAACGTTCGCGGTTCTTTTCCTGTCTACCTGGCCACTGCATCCGAGTTGAGAGTGCTGTCCAGAGCAGTCACAATGGAGCACTCTGGGGTAGCTCCTGGAGGCCAATACCATCAAATTGTGTCCACAGTACCGCAAATTCGACCCAGCAAGGCCAATTTAAGCGTTAATCCACTTGTTGGGGGTGGAGTAAGGAAATCGATTTTAAGAGCCCTTTAAGTAAAAAAAAAAAGGGCTTCATCATGTGGAAGGGTGCAGGTTTATATTGATTTAACGCTGCTAAATTCGACCTAAAGTCCTAGTGTAGACCAGGGCTCAGGGAGTAACTCACCCCTGGGAAAGTCGCTGTAAAAAGATTTCTGAGCTGCCTCTCACTACAGTTCGCGGATTGTGCCGCCAGAGGGCGCTGCAGTACAAGCAGGACTGCTCTCTGTGGTCCGGATAACACATGGGTCTATTTTACCTCTTGGCTTCTCGGGGTCGAGATTGAGGTATAGAGGCAGGTGAGATTCAGTTCGGCTCTCTCCAAAGCTTCTGCGGGGCTTGGCTGCCAGATGTCGGCTCTGCCTGGGGCCACTGGGAGAGAAAACCAACCAGAGAATTAATTCAGTGGGCGTGAAACTTCGAAGGGAGTTTAGGGATAAATTCCCTCTTGCCAACAATCCACCTTCTGTTCTGTGCTTGCAAGAGCCAGGGAGAGAAAACGGGACAACGCAGGGGGACAGGATGCACAGAGAGATACCGGAAAATGTGAAATCTTACTCACGTAAAACAACAATCAGCACAATGGCTGAGCCCAGAGTTGGTACCCTCCTAGTTCCACCAAAACCTGTGTGTCTTGGCTTCTCTGCAAGGATCAGGCTTTTCCTCTGTGTCTGGAGCAGGTGAAAGTCAGCGAGAGGGGAGCTCTTAAACTACAGCTGCAATCCAAAAGAGAGAGTTATCTTCTGAGTGAAGAAAATTAACCATCCAGTGATGCTTTCGCTGTACCTGTGACTGTAAGCGACTCCTAGGGAAACTACTTCTCTCTGTCTGTCGGTCTGTCTCTCTCTGTGTGTTCTTTAAATGAGCCTCCAAACTGTCTCGGCATGTCCGGGAGAGGCGGTCTCAGAGGATTCAGAGAGAGTTAATCTCTGTGGAAATTCACCACCGAGGATGGCATTCAGCTCCTTACAGAAGCAGCAACTCTTAGGTGCCCCTCCAGAGCGGTGGTTTGCCTCCCTCCCCTTATGGTAGGCCTGCCTCGGCTCCTTTGTCTTCACTGGGCACTGCTGCGTGTCCCGATCATAGCCCTTTTCGCACAAGCCTGGGGAAACCTGCCCATATGTGTCCCGATTCCTAGGGGTCTCTCCCAGCTGCGACTGAACAGACTCCTCTCCCCATACACTGATCAGCTCCACCAGCACCTTGGTCCCAGGGGGAGCGCGTTTGGCGCGATAGCCAGCCATGCTCACCTGCGAAGACGCCAGGACACCTCTCCACCTCTCTGAGCCAGCAAGCAGGAAATGGGATTTAAAATCCCCGGGGCTTGCAAGGGGGAGGGGCAGGTTGGCGGCAGGGCAGCGGAGTTAAAATCGCTGACCAGAGCGGCAGCATGGTAATTGTGGGACACTTTCTGGAGGCCAATAAAATTGAAAAAAACAGATATGGTGTCTACACTGGCTGTTTGGTGACAATAAAGGGAGGGAAAAGACAAAAGTCTCTCACATTGCATCCGATGAAGTGAGCTGTAGCTCAGGAAAGCTGATGCGCAAATAAATTGGTTAGTCTCTAAGGTGCCACAAGTCCTCCTTTTCTTTTTGGGAATACAGACTAACACGGCTGTTACTCTGAAACCTGTCACAGGGATGGAAGTTTTTTGTTGCCAAACTCGGTCTTTTTTTCTAGAAAAGTCCTGTTGCAGTGTGTACGGCTGTCCCTGTTTTCTCGCCAAAAGGCAATTTTTGGTGACAAAATTTGCTAGTATAGACAAGCCCGAATCGTTTCTGCTACTAAAATTTTCTAACAGTGAAATTATTTTTGCCACTTGGGGGCAATGTTGCCTCGGACAATAAAACAAACAACACGGTATTTTTCCGGCCGGTGAGTTCCCTCCTCTCCCACCACGGTCCCTCCACCACCCCGTAACCTTTCAGACAGCTTCCATCTCTGGCCGCACCGGTTCGGAGGCGCTTTAGGGAGTCGCGGCATTCACTCCGGCGCAGGAAGTGAGGCGCTGCACCAAGAGACACAATCGGCGCTTCTAAAGCATCATCTGAGGGGCAAAGTTATTATTCTTCCCTTCTCTTCTCTGCAGAACGACGATCAAAGAGAAACTCGTTCTTGCTGTTGGTGACACCATCTCGCTCTCGGTCCCATATTCTGGGAAGACCCAAGGATGCCTTTACCTTGGGTCACAGCTGTCCTGATGCTGTCTATTCTAAGTGAGTGCTTCCATTCCTCATCCTGTTCCCATTGTATTCTTCCAGCTGCTAACCCTGTCCGCGTAATGCGATATTGACAGTGCCTAAAATCATGTGGGTGCTTATTATATCTGCGCTTATATGTCTGTATTATACATTGAATTATAATACATTATATCTGTGCTTATGTAGTATGTCTGTGTTATGCATGTATTGTATTTCCATTATATCTGGGTGCATCTGTTATGTATACGTTATGTCTGTACCTACTGTATTTCTATTAGAACGGATTTTAAATTGGATATTCCTATGTCTTCTCTTACCTATTAAATTTCTATTATATCTGAATGTATGTACAGTATATTTGTATCACGTCTCTCTCCATCAATGGTATTTATTTTATCTGAGCGCACTTATTATGTGTTTATTGTGCCTCCCTGTATCTAATATGTTTCTATGTACTCTTTCTGTTACTTACTTTATATTGGTGTTATTATTACATCCGAATGTATCTAATATGTTTATATCTGTATCTATTGTCTTTCTATTTTATATGAATGTATCCATAATGTGCTTATTATTTCTATTATGTTTCTATTCTATCTCAATGAAACTATTTTATCTCTCTATATTTATCATGTTTCCATTATATGTGTGTCTGTTATGTGTACATTTACTTGTGTATCGAGTTGCTATTATGTCTCTATGTATATACTGTGTATCTATTTTGTTGCTATTACATTTAAGTGCACGCAATACGCTATTTCCCCCCCCCCTCCCCCCGCAGGACAGAGCAATGGAGACTCAGTCACCCAAACCAAGGGCAGCGCCCTGATCTCCCGAGGAGAATCTGTGGTTGTTAACTGCACCTATGAGGCTGTTTCTCCCTCTCTCTTCTGGTACGTGCAGTTCCCCAGCCAGCCCCCCAGGCTCTTCCTGAGGGACCTGGGACGGGAGGACTCGGATGAAGGGATCACCAAAGGGTTCGATGCCACCCACGATAAAAAGCTCAAATCCTTCCACCTGTGGAAACCGTCCAGCGAACTGAGCGACTCCGCGACCTATTACTGCGCCGCGAGAGACACAGTGACACGGATCGGCAGGGGAGCTCAGCAAAAAACCCCCGGGGGCTGTGGCAGGAATCGCTGGTTCCTGGGAGCGACTCGGGGATGAAGGGTAGGAATTCTGCAAGCCCTGGACCTGGAACAGACATCTCTGTCTCTCACACAAACCAGCAGCACACAAGCCCTTCTCCCCCATCTAGTCCATCCTCCAGCCTGCATCGCCTCTTTCTGCTCCCGCCTTGGATTGCAGGATGCACTGGGCAGGTCATAGAACAAAATTCACCATCAGCTCAGGAAACCAGGAATGAATGAATGGAGCTGCGTAATCTGTCTAGGAAATAAAAATTAAGTAACTCCTCCCCAAACCAAACCGTACACAAATAGCTAGCTAGATATTGATTATTATTATTTATTTGTGTTATGCTAGCACCCAGAAGACCCCAGTCATTGACTAGAATCCTATTGTGCTAGGTGCTGTACAAAGACGGAAAAAAACCCGGATTCCTTGCCCCAGGTGCAAGGCAAGAAACAACAGGTGGAGACATACAAGGAAACCATGAAGCAATAGTGGCTAAATCAGGGGTTCTTGTACTGAGGGTTCTGACCCCTCAGGGGGTCGTAAGGTTATTATGTGGGGGTTGTAAGCTGTCAGCCTGCACCCCCAAACCCCGCTTGGCTTCCACCATTTATAATAGTGTTAAATATAAAAATGTGCTTTTAATTTATAAGTGGGTGTTGCACTCAGAGGCCTGCTGTGTGAAAGAGGGTCAGCAATACAAAAGTTTGAGAGCCACTGGTCTAAACAGGTAAGACAGACACGGGGTGGGGGAAGGGGTATAATATATGTGCAGGGCTGTCAATTAATTGCAGTTAACTCTAATGATTAAGTAAGAAAAATAATTGAGGTTAAAAATTGCGATTACTCACTGTTTTAATCACACTGTTAAGCAGTGGAATACCAATTGAAATGTATTAAATTTTTTGGATGTTTTTCTACATTTTCAAATATATTAATTTTAATTGCAACACAATACAAAGTGCACAGTGCTCACTTTATATTATTTTTATTACAAATATTTGCACTGTAAAAATTTTGAACAAAAGTAACGGTATTTTCCAATTCACATCATACTATTTCTTTTGTTTTTTTACTGCAAATATTTGTAATACAAATATAAAGTGAGCACTGCAGACATTGTATTCTGTTTGAAATTGAAAACAATATATTTGAAAATGTAGACAACATCCAAAAATATTTAAATACATGGCTGTCTGTTGTTGTTTAAAAGCACAATTAATCACACAATTAATCTCAATTTTTTTTAAAATCTCTTGAGAGCCCTATTATCAGCCAATATTTACTGTCAATGCATGCACTTCGCCACTTAGGGGCAGTGCTGTAGTAGAAAACTAATACAAAGGACCATATTCTTCTGCCTCATGCTCTCTCCCTTCCTTTGAACACCCCCAGTCTCTGCCCTTCATACCAGCCCATCCTTGGCTGCCTCCCTGCAGAGAAGAGACAGTCATGCCTGTGCAGGCCACTCTGCAGCTCTGTGGGTTATCCTGGCAGGCAGCAGCTTTGACACAAGAGACACAAGGTTTTTTTTGTTTTAAGGGCCTAACGTGGGAGATTTTTCTCTTCACCTGCCAGGTCATCCTAGCTGGGTCTGGGGTCCAGTACATTTGTGTCCCAGCCTCCCCGAAAACCTCACCATGCTGTCACATTGGATCACAGCTGCCTTCCCAGTGTTTGCTCTCAGTGAGTGAGTGAGGTTTCCTGCCCCAGTTCACTGATTCAGATTAGTATCCTGTCAGTGGTTGGGACAGGGGTTGGGGTTTGGGAGGAATGGACTGATTGGCCCCTAAGGGCTTGTAAAGGGTGAATTTGGTGTGAAAATCTCTTTCCCAGGTGGCCCAGGCAGTGCAGAGATCCAGCAGCCAGTCTCCGCAGGTGCTTCGGAGGGAGCTGGGTAGAACCTCACCTGCTCTCACCCCTCTGTGACAAGGGAGTGGATATTCTGGTTATTCCCCAGCCAGAGGCCTGAGTTTATAGTTCAAAGACTCATAGACCTGGCTTCCAGCACTGACCTGGAGGGGACTCTGAAATGGAGCCAGTGAACAGGAGCAGCTAACAGGGGAGTTTGGCAAGGGAGTTCTCCAGGTGAAGGAGGAGTGATTGCAGGACCCTTGGGATAAGTTTGTTGTCTGCAGTGTTTGTGGCATGCTTGCTGCTTGACTGAAATATACTGTGTGGTCTGTTTGTTTGGGGGACCATGTGCTGACCATGTGTGTGCTGAGCCTAGAGGCCTGCTAGGCGAGGCTGAGAGTTAGGAGCTTGTTGACGAGGCATCCAATCAACCCTTAACCAGGGGGTGGGGATACTCAGGCAGAACAGGGCTTTAAAAAGCCGCTCCTAAGCGACCAGAGGAGCTAGCAAAAAGGGGAATTTGGCAAGGGAGTTTATAGGGGGAGTGTGAGCAGGGGCTAGATACATCTAACATTCTTTGCACTAAAAGGTCAAAACACCGATTGATAAAAACAAAGCACCAACAAGGGAACCAGCTGCAGGAGTAAAAAGAGAATGCAGGCAGAAGTCCAGCAACAGAGCAGGAGCTACCCAGTTTATTGCAGCATGTCTGATTACCTGCCCTGTGGGCTGGTGGCGTATGTATGCATTCGGTGCAAGGAGCTCCTGGCCCTCAGACACCACATATGGACTTTGGAGACCAGGGTGGCCGAGCTGGAGGAGCTGAGGGAGACAGAGAGGTACAAGATGAGACTTTCCAGGACACAGTAGAATGGTCCCACCCCCGGTCTGACAGCCTCTGTGTTGTTGAGGAGGATGAAAGCCTCAGGGAAGGAGAAAGGGAGGACTTGTGGCACCTTAGAGACTAACCAATTTATTAGAGCATAAGCTTTCGTGAGCTACAGCTCACTTCCTCAGATGCATATCGTGGAAACTGCAGCAGGCTTTATATATACACAGAGAATATGAAACAATACCTATTCCCACCCCACTGTCCTGCTGGTAATAGCTTATCTAAAGTGATTTCCAGCACAAATCCAGGTTTTCTCACCCTCCACCCCCCCACACAAATTCACTCTCCTGCTGGTGATAGCCCATCCAAAGTGACAACTCTTTACACAATGTGCATGACAATCAAGCTGGGCTATTTCCTGCATAAATCCAGGTTCTCACATCCCCCCACCCCCATACACACACAAACTCACTCTCCTGCTGGTAATAGCTCATCCAAACTGACCACTCTTCAAGTTAAAATCCAAGTTAAACCAGAACATCTGGGGGGGGGGGGGAGGAAAAAACAAGAGGAAACAGGCTACCTTGCATAATGACTTAGCCACTCCAAGTCTCTATTTAAGCCTAAAGTAATAGTATCCAATTTGCAAATGAATTCCAATTCAGCAGTTTCTCGCTGGAGTCTGGATTTGAAGTTTTTTTGTTTTAAGATAGCAACCTTCATGTCTGTGATCGCGTGACCAGAGAGATTGAAGTGTTCTCCGACTGGTTTATGAATGTTATAATTCTTGACATCTGATTTGTGTCCATTTATTCTTTTACGTAGAGACTGTCCAGTTTGACCAATGTACATGGCAGAGGGGCATTGCTGGCACATGATGGCATATATCACATTGGTGGATGTGCAGGTGAACGAGCCTCTGATAGTGTGGCTGATGTTATTAGGCCCTGTGATGGTGTCCCCTGAATAGATATGTGGGCACAGTTGGCAACGGGCTTTGTTGCAAGGATAAGTTCCTGGGTTAGTGGTTCTGTTGTGTGGTATGTGGTTGTTGGTGAGTATTTGCTTCAGGTTGCGGGGCTGTCTGTAGGCAAGGACTGGCAAGGAGAACATCCAGCTGGAGCAGAGGGAAACGATCCATAGTTGAGACCCTCCTCTCAGATGATGTTGTGGTATCCTCTCGCACTGAGGATACTTCTCCGAGGAGGGAACTCCAGTTATTGGGAAGAGACAGGTGGGCAATTCAGTCATTAGAGACATAGATAGCTAGGTTTGTGATGACCGGGAGAACCGCATGGTGCCTGGTGCAAAGGTTGTGGATCTCTCAATACATCTAGATAGATGTATGTACAGTGCTGGGGAGAAGCCGGTGGTCATGGTACATGTAGGTACCAACGCCATAGGGAAGGAGAGGAGAGAGGTCCTGGAGGTCAAAGTTAGGCTTCTAGGTAAGAGATTCACGTCCAAACCCCCATGGTAGCATTCTCTGAAATGCTCCTGGTTCCACGCACAGGGCCAGTTAGACAGGCAGAACTGCAGGATCTCAATGCGTGGATGAGACGATGGTGTAGGGAGGAGGGGGTTAGATTTATTAGGAACTGGGGAAGCTTTTAGGAGAGGGGGAGCCTGTACAGGAAGGATGGGCTCCACCTAAACCAAAATGGAACCAGATTGCTGGCACTTAAAATTAAAAAGGTCATAGAACAGTTTTTAAACTAAGGGCTGGGGGAAAGCCGACAGGTGAGGAGGAGCATGTGGTTTGAACATCCCTTAGGGGAGGATCTATAAATGGAGATTCCCTATGTCCTAATATGTAGGAGAGGATGGAAAATGATAAAATACAGGGAGGATCTGATGAGAAAAAGTCAAATGAAAAAAGTCCCATTCAAGTACGTCATGCAATAGGGGACCGCCAAAAAATGACAAGTTTTTAAAATGCTTATATACCAATGCTAGGAGTCTAAATAATAAGATGGGTGAACTAGAGCGCCTAGTATTAAATGAGGATATTGATATAATAGGCATCACAGAAACCTGGTGCAATGAGGATAATCAATGGGACACAGTAATACCAGGGTACAAAATATATCAGAAGGACAGAACAGGTCGTGCTGATGAGGGAGTGGCACTATATGTGAAAGAAAGCATAGAATCAAATGAAGTAAAAATCTTAAATGAACTAAATTGTACTATAGAATTTCTATGGATAGTAATTCCATGCTTGAAAAATAAGAATATAGCAGTAGGGATATATTACAGACCACCTGACCAGGATGGTGTTAGTGACTCTGAAATGCTCAGGGGGGTTAGAGAGGCCATTAAAATAAAAAAACTCAATAATAATAATGGGTGATTTCAACTACCTCCATATTGACTGGGTACATATCACCTTAGGAAGGGATGCTGAGATAAAGATTCTTGACACCTTAAATGGCTGCTTCTTGGAGCAGCTGGTCCTGGAACCCACCAGGGGAGAGGCAATTCTTGATTTAGTCCTAAATGGAGCACAGGATCAGGTCCAAGAGGTGAATATAGCAGGACCGCTTGGTAATAGTGACCATAATATAATTAAATTTAACATCTCTGTGGTGGGGAAAACTCCACAGCTGCCCAACACTGTAGCATTTAATTTCAGAAAGGGGAACTACACAAAAAAAGAGGAGGTTAGTGAAACAGAAATTAAAAGGTACAGTACCAAAAGTAAAATCCCTGCAAATTTCGTGGAAACTTTTTAAAGACACCATAATGGAAGCTCAACTTAAATGTATACCCCAATTAAAAAAACCTAGTAAGAGAACCAAAAAAGAGCCACTGTGGTTAAACAACAAAGTAAAAGAAGCAGTGAGAGGCAAAAAAGGCATCCTTTAAAAAATGGAAGATAAAGCCTAATGAGGAAAATAGAAAAGAGCATAAACTCTGGCAAATGAAGTGTGAAAATATAATTAGAAAGACTAAAAAGGAATTTGAAGAACAGTTGGCCAAAGACTCCAAAAATAATAGCAATTTTTTTCTAAATACATCAGAAGCAGAAAGCCAGCTAAACAACCAGTGGGGCCACTGGACAATCGAGAGGCTAAAGGAGCACTCAAAGACGATAAGGCCATTGAGGAGAAACTAAATGAATTCTTTGCAGCAGTCTTCACTGTTGAGGATGTGAGGGAGATTCCCAAACCTGAGCTATTCTTTTTGGATGACAGACCTGAGGAACAGTCCTAAATTGAGGTGTCATTAGAGTAGGTTTTAGAACAAATTGATGAACTAAACAGTAATAAGTCACCAGGACAAGATGGTATTCACCCAAGAGTTATGAAGGAACTCAAATGTGAAATAGCAGAACTACTAACTGTAGTCTGTAACCTATCATTTAAATCAGCTTCTGTATCCAAATGACTGGAGGGTAGCTAATGTGATGCCCATTTTTAAAAAGGGCTCCAGAGGTGACCCTGGCAACTACAGGTCGGTAAGCCCCACTCCAGTACCGGGCAAATTGGTTGAAGCTATCGTAAAGAACAGAATTGTCAGACACACAGATGAACATAATTTGTTGGGAAATAGTCAATATGTCTTTTGTAAAGGGAAATCATGCCTCACCAATCTAGTAGAATTCTTTGAGGGGGCCAACAAGCATGTGGACAAAGGAGATCCAGTGGGTATAGTGTATTTAGATTTTCAGAAAGCCTTTGACAAGGTCCCTCACCAAAGGCTCTTAAGCAAAATAATCAGTCATGGGATAAAAGGGAAGGTTCTCTTATAGATCGGTAACTGGTTAAAAGATAGGAAACAAAGGGTAGGAATAAATGGTCAGTTTTCAGAATGGAGAGAGGTAAATAGTGATGTCCCCTAGGGATCTGTACTGGGCCCAGTCCTATTTAACATATTCATAAACAATCTGGAAAAAGGGGTAAACAGTGAGGTGGCAAAGTTTGCAGGTGATACAAAACTACTCAAGATAATTAAGTCCCAGGCAGACTGCGAAAAGCTACAAAAGGATTTCACAAAACTGGGTGACTGGGCAACAAAATGGCAGATGAAATTTCATGTTGATAAATGCAAAGTAATGGACATTGGAAAACATAATCCCAACTATACATATACAATGATGGCATCTAGCTGTTACCACTCAAGAAAGAGCTCTTGGAGTCATTCTGAATAGTTCTCTGAAATCATCCACTCAATGTGCAGCGGCAGTCGAAAAAGTGACCAGAATGTTGGGAATCATTAAGAAAGGGACCGATAAGACAGAAAATATCATATTGCCTCTATATAAATCCATGGTACTCTCACATCTTGAATACTGCATGCAGATGTGGTTGCCCCATCTCAAAAAAGATCTGTTGGAATTGGAAAAGGTTCAGAAAAGGGCAACAAAAATGATTAGGGGTATAGAATGGCTTCAGTATGAGGAGAGATTAATAAGACTGGGACTTTTCAGCTTGGAAAAGAGGCGACTAAAGGGGGATATGATAAAGGTCTATACAATCATGAGTGGTATAGAGAAAGTAAATAAGTGTTATTTACTCCTTCTCATAATACAAGAACAAGGGGCCACCAAATGAAAGTAATAGGTAGTAGGTTTAAAACAAACACAAGAAAGTATTTTTTTCATGCAACGCACTGTCAACCTCTGGAACTCCTTGCCGGAGGGTGTTTTGAAGGCCAGTGCCATAATGGGGTTGAAAAGGGAGCTAGATAGTTTCATGGAGGATAAGTCCATCAATGGCTTTTAGCCAGGATGGGCAGGGATGGTGTCCCTAGCCTCTGTTTGCCAGAAGCTGGGATTGGGTGACAGGGCATGGATCACTTGATGATAACCTGTCTGTTCATTCCCTTTGGGGAACCTGCCATTGGCCACTGTCAGAGAACAGGATACTGGGCTTGATGGACCTTTGGTCTGAGCCAGTGTGGACGTTCTTATGGTCTTATGTTCTCTCCCCAGACAGAAAGTCCAGCACGCTGGCCCTGCACAGAGTGAGGGTGGCAGGCGCAGCGGTGTATTACTGTGCTTGGAGCGACACATTGTGACACTCAGGGGCTGCCACCATGTAACAACCAACCCCTTTTCTGGCCGGCGTGTGGGTGCAGAGAGGGGAGTGGAAGGGGGCACAAGGACAGAGAAACGCCCTGGTGACAGGGATTTGCAGAGGCGCCTAGGAGAGTTAGAGGAGGGATCTGGTCACCATACTTCATTTTCACGTGTCAAGGAACTTCTAGCAACTAGTTTTGCCACAAGGGGCGCCAGTGCTTTCCAAAAACAATACCCTCACAAAAAGCACAACAGCAGCGTTGCTGTCCTGCCCATAGGCTCCAACTTCTCCTGAGGTGAGCAAAAACCAGGCAGGGGTTGCGGGGTCTGTGTGTCTGTAAACTAGCAGGGGCTAAAGGGGTTACACCCTACAGGACCTACTGGTGTCTCTGCTGGGACCTACAGTTGGTTCCACTGTTTGCTCTAATCCAGGATTTTTCGAACTGGGCAATTGTGGGGAACTGGATTAAACAAATTTCACTGCAACGTATGAAACAATCCGAAGTGCAAAACTCCCATTCCCTCTGATAAAAGCCTGGGACGGCCGTGTTCTGGCAGGAAAATTATACTATGTAGAAAAGGCAGGTACATATGGTGTGTGTGTGGGCGGGGAATGCTGCAGTGAAAAGGGCACACATAGACACACAGAGACAAGGCGGGTGAGGTAACACACTGCATAGACAAGTACATACACAGACAAATGCTTTGTAACACCAGGCATTGCCTTGCACCAGTTATAACCACTATTGTTCCTCTGGAGATTCTGATTGCAAACTATCAGGAAATCCGATTCTGCTAAAATATTTCCCCCACTAGTTTATGCAGAGTAGCTGTAGCCCTGTCAGGCCCATGATATCAGAGACACGAGGTGGATGAGGTAGTATCTTGTACTGGACCAACTTCTATGGAAGATAGTGTGTCTCCTAAGCTTGTCTCTCTCTCTCCAACAGAAGTCGATGCACCTACACAAGGTGTTGCCTCACCCCTTGTCTCCCGCTAGTTTAGGCCTTTTGCCACCCTGGGGCAGAGCTGATCTAGAAAAACACACCAATGAGATGATTCGGCTCTGTTCTTGCCCTGAGTATTTTCCTACCAGCCAGCAACCTCCTCCCCCAAACTCTGCCCCTCAGCCGCTCTCATCTCGTGACAGCGCCATCCCGAAGCATTTACAGAGCACAGAAGGTGAAGCTGGGTCAATGTTATTCAGCTATATCGCAGCTACAACACAGAGATACCGGATACATTTCTAGAGGCACCTTCATGGGTATAATATTCTCACCTTCTCTAAACTGAAGCAACCAGACACGAATATACAAATTCTTATTGGTTTAGGAATTAGCTCTGTTTCGTCGAAGAATCTTTCAGTCCAGGCATGACTCTACCTTGGCTCTCAGCTGTGATAATCGTGTCTGTTCTAAGTGAGTAAGATTGTATTCCTCAGACTTCTCACATTTTATGAAACCATATCTTTATCCTGTCTTCCCCATTGAGGTTGTTTCAATGCCTAAGGTCACGAACTTGCTTATATTATGTCTAATTGTATCTAGTTTGTATTATCTCTGTGGGTCATTGTTTTCTCTTATATCCCAGTTTAAATATGGGTTTATTTTATATCTGATTGCATGTATGTTTGTATTGTCTCGGAGTGCCAATATTCTGTTTCCATTATATCCGAATTAAATTATGTTTCTGGTGTATCTATTACGTTTATATTGTCTCTCAGTGCATTCCTTACCTTTCTATTATCACCAAGGGACTCTACTCCAGTTCTGTTTTGACATCGATCATGTAGTATTGCGCTGTTTCTCTCTGTTACGTGCCTGTTACCTGGGAACACAATTGGAATTGCTGGAATTAGGGGTGCTGCCGCATCCCGCGGCTGGGAAGTACTCATAACAGCCCAGATAGATGGCTTCCGCCTTCAGAACCCCCACTAGAAAAACTCTTCCAGCTCCACTCTCCGGGAGCGTCTCAGCTCCGGTTCTGTTGTATCTGAGTGTGTCCGTTCCGCTCTGTTCCCCCCACAGCCGGCACCTACGGAGCAGACTCGGTGACCCAAACTGAAGGCAGCGTTATCATCTCCCAAGGGGACCCGGTGCGTCTGAACTGTACCTATCAATTTTCTGTCGCTGCTTATCCCTTCTGGTACGTGCAGTCCCCCAGCCAGCCCCCCCGGCTCTTCCTGAGGGACCTGGGAAGGGAGGACTCGGATGAAGGGATCACCAAAGGGTTCGATGCCACCCACGATAAAAAGCTCAAATCCTTCCACCTGTGGAAACCGTCCAGCGACCCGAGCGACTCCGCGACCTATTACTGCGCCGCGAGAGACACAGTGACTCGGACCGGCAGGGAGCTGAGCAAAAACCGCGCAGGGTCTGTGCGGAGCAGCGGGGAGGCGGGCACCGGGGTGGCGGGCACCGGGGTCGACTCGGTGGCAGAAAGAGGGGGTGGAGAGCCTGAAAACTTTGATCTTGGAACAGAAATCTCTCTCTCTCTCACACACACACATTTACTTTAGCTCTCTGTGTTTTGCTGCTTTGCCCTAACCCGGAGCGTTGCTATCTCAGAAATGGCGGTGAATGTCATGAATCCCTAAAGGAGGTAAAATCAGGGAAGACCAGAACACATCCACCCGCACCACCTCCCATGAGCAAGTCTGGTGAAAGCTGCCCCCAGGTCCATTTTGGAAGAGAAGTGCAACCAGACAGCTAATATCACTCAAACTAAACCAATTAACTCACGAACTCGAGCATGATCACAGGTGAGAGGTTCATATCCAACCGGAAAACCAGCGGGCGCTGTGCAGTTGAGGAACCTTCTCCAGCCCAGTATACAGAGACAGACAGAAGAGCCTTTAGACGACCTCCGTCACCTGCTGCATCAGAAAAATGCCGCCTCTCTGCATCGGAAAGGCTGTTTTACCGGCAAAGGTGTAAACAAATCGGCTGAAACAATTTCCCATTTTTGTGAACACATTTTACCGCTTGGGGGCGGTGTAGTGCTAGGTAAATAATTAAAGTAGGAGCGTTTTTCAGTCCCGTGTTCTCTGCCCTCTCTCCTGACACCAACCCAGCCCCCTTTGTCCTCCCCACGCCCCCACCCGTTTCTGACAGTACCGTTGAGGAGGATTTACAGAGCAGAGGGAAGCACTCCTGTGAAGCTGGGTTCATGCTGCTGCGACAGGTGTCAGCTTCTACTCACAGATGCAACATACATTTTAAGGCAGCTTTTACCGGACAGAACCCTTGCCTTTCCGAAACTGGCGCTCCTCGACACGCAGAGGAGAGGCGATAGGAGGATTAGCTCTGTTTAGTCAAAGTATCGTTCAGCCGAAGGATGTTTCTGACTTGGCTCTGCGCTGTTATAGTCACCGCTAGTGAGTAACAGTCAGTGTGTTCTCCGCGTTGTTATCTGCTATGGAACCATGTTTCCATCCTGCCTTCATCGTCTGGTTTGTCTGAACGGCTAAGATCACGAAGTGCTCATATTACATCCGATCGCATCTAGTATGTTTGTATGGCCCAGGAGGGTTAATGTTTTCTGTTGTATCCAAGTATAAATATTATATTTCTGTTATAGAGGATTGTATGTCTTGTGTGTGTTGTCTTCGAGCGCCAATATTCTTTATTATATCGGAGCCTAAATGTTATTTTTTCTTGCATGGTCTCTCAGGGCACACTTCGTGTCTCTATTAGTGACTCTACCGCGTTTCTATTGTATCTACGTGTTTATCTACCATGGTTTTGCTGCGCTGTTTGTATCGGTTACATGCATGTTGTCTCGAAGTACATCAGCAACGTTCTCGAGTGTCTCTTCTGCTCTGTTCCCCCCACAGCGGGCACCTATGGAGCAGACTCAGTGACCCAAACTGAAGGCACCGTTATTATCCGCCAAGGGGACCCGGTGCGTCTGAACTGTACCTATCAATTTTCTGTCCCTCCTTATCCCTTCTGGTACGTGCAGTTCCCCAACCAGCCCCCTAGGCTCTTCCTGAGGGACCTGGGAAGGGAGGACTCGGATGAAGGGATCAGAAAAGGATTTGATGTCACCCACGATAAAACGCACAAATCCTTCCACCTGTGGAAACCGTCCAGCGAACTGAGCGACTCCGGGACCTATTACTGCGCCGCGAGCGACACAGTGACACAGACCAGAGGGGGAGCTGAGCAAAAACCGCGCAGGGAGGGGACGTGCGGAGCAGCGGGGAGGCGGGCACCTGGGTCTGGGGGTGACTCAGGGGCCGAAAGGGGGGAAGTCTGCAAACAATGAACTTGGAACTGAAATCTCTGAGTCTCTCTCTCTCTCTCTCTCACACACACACACAGTTTAGCTCTCTCCGTTTTCCTTCTTTGCCCTAATCCAGAGTTTTGCCATCTCAGAAATGATGGTGAATGTCACGAATCACTAAATTAGGTAAAATCAGGAAAGACCAGAACACATCCACCCTCTCATGAGGAACTCTGGTGAAAGCTGCTCAACCCTGTTCTCGAAGGAAAGTGTAACCAGACAGCTCACTGTCACTGAAACTAAATCAACAAAAAGACACGAACTCTGCCTTGATCATGGTGGAGAAGTTCGTATTCTATAGGAAAACTAGTACGGAGCAGCTGAAGAGTCTTCACTTCATAGGATACATTGATACATTGATAAACAGCGAGTCTTCACCGGAGACACCAGGTCTTGCACCTGAAAAATACTGTCTCTACTGGCAAAGGTGTAAGAAAAACTGCTGAAGCGATTTCCCGTTTCTGATTACACTTTGCCGACGGGGGCGGTGTGTTCCTAGAAGATAAATAGGTTTCAGAGTAGCAGCCCTGTTAGTCTGTATCCGTAAAAAGAAAAGGAGGACTTGTGACACCTTAGAGACTAACAAATTTATTAGAGCATAAGCTTTGGTGAGCTACAGCTCACTTCATCGGATAGGTGCAGTGGCAAATACAGTGGGGAGATTTTATATACACAGAGAACATGGAACAATGGGTGTTACCATACACACTATAACAAGAGGGATCAGGGAAGGTGAGCTATTACCAGGGGGTAGGGGGGACCTTTTGTAGTGATAATCAAGGTGGGCCATTTTCAGCAGTTGACAAGAACAGTAGGAGGGGAAATAAACAAGGAGAAATAGTTTTACTTTGTGTAATGACCCATCCACTCCCAGTCTTTATTCAAGCCTAAGTTAATTGTATCCAGTTTGCAAATTAATTCCAATTCAGCAGTCTCTTCTTGGAGTCTGTTTTCGAAGTTTTTTTGTTGAAGGATAGTCACTTTGAGATCAGAAATCGAGTGACCAGAGAGATTGAAGTGTTCTCCCTGGTTTTTGAATGTTAGAATTCTTGACGTCTGATTTGTGTCCATTTATTCTCTCCCCCACTCTCCCGCTGGTAATAGCACTCCCCCCCCCCTTTGAAAAGCACTTGCAAGCTGGGCTAGCTACCACACTGCACTGCTCTCTGTGGCCATCGCAAGAGCTGCCAGTGTGGCCACACCAGTGTGTTTGTAGCTGTTAGTGTGGACAGATTGCAGCACTTTCCCTACTGCGCTTGAGGAAGGCTGGATTAACTCAAAGCGCTCTACATCTGCCAGTGTAGCCCTACCGTTAGTGAGTAACATTCAGAGTTCTCAAATTTGTTACATTCTATCGAACCAAGTATGCATAGTGTCTCCATAATTTATTTTAAATGCTGAAGATCAGGAAGCGCTTATATCCGATTGTATCTATTATGTTTATAGTCTCTCTAGAGTGTCAATGCTCTTTCGATTATATCTGAGTACAATTATATTTGTATTATATCTGTCATAAATATAAAGGGAAGGGTAAACCCCTTTGAAATCCCTCCTGGCCAGGCGAAAGCTCCTCTCACCTGTAAAGGGTTAAGAAGCTAAAGGTAACCTCGCTGGCACCTGACCAAAATGACCAATGAGGAGACAAGATACTTTCAAAAGCTGGGAGGAGGGAGAGAAACAAAGGGTCTGTGTCTGTCTGTATGCTGCGCTTGCCAGGGACAGAACAGGAATGGAGTCTTAGAACTTTTAGTAAGTAATCTAGCTAGGTATGTGTTAGATTATGATTTCTTTAAATGGCTGAGAAAAGAATTGTGCTGAATAGAATAACTATTTCTGTCTGTGTATCTTTTTTGTAACTTAAGGTTTTGCCTAGAGGGGTTCTCTATGTTTTTGAATCTAATTACCCTGTAAGATATCTACCATCCTGATTTTACAGGGGGGATTTCTTTATTTCTATTTACTTCTATTTTTTATTAAAAGTCTTCTTGTAAAACACTGAATGCTTTTTCATTGTTCTCAGATCCAAGGGTTTGGGTTTGTGGTCACCTATGCAAATTGGTGAGGCTTTTTATCCAACATTTCCCAGGAAAGGGGGGGTGCAAGTGTTGGGAGGATTGTTCATTGTTCTTAAGATCCAAGGGTCTGGGTCTGTAGTCACCTAGGCAAATTGGTGAGGCTTTTTACCAAACCTTGTCCAGGAAGTGGGGTGCAAGGTTTTGGGAAGTATTTTGGGGGGAAGGACGCGTCCAAACAGCTCTTCCCCAGTAACCAGTATTAGTTTGGTGGTGGTAGCGGCCAGTCTAAGGATAACGGGGGTAATATTTTGTACCTTGGGGAAGTTTTGACCTAAGCTGGTAAAGATAAGCTTAGGAGGTTTTTCATGCAGGTCCCCACATCTGTACCCTAGAGTTCAGAGTGGGGGAGGAACCTTGACAATATCTAATTGTAGGTATTGTGTTTCTGTTGTCTCTCAGGGTTTGGCTACACTTGCAAGTTAGAGTGCATTAAAGTTGGGGATTGGTCCTGCTTTGAGCAGGGGGTGGGACTAGATGACCTCCTGAGGTCCCTTCCAACCCTGTGATTCTGCGATTCCAGAAGCAGCCCCAGGCGCTCTAACTCATGACCCATCCGCACTGGCAAGGCAGGTAGCGCGCCTGGACTCTGCAGCTGGAGCGCTCCTGGTAATTCACCTCCATGAGAAGCATAACGCTTGCTGCACCTTGGCTGAAATGCCCCCACGCCAGTGTGGACGACGTGTTGCATCATTACTGCACTTTGGTCGGCCTCCGGAAACGTCCCATAATCCCCTGAAGTCAAGTTGCCACTCTTGTCATTGTTCGGAATCAGCTGCAGGAATGCAGATATGCCCTTTCAAAGCTCGTTTCCCACAGCAGGCTGCTTATCTGCTCCAGGACAAAGCAACCATTAGCGTGGAATGCTGTGCGAGAGAGAGGAAGGCGGGGGTAGGGGGGTCTGCTGCCATCTGAACTTACAAGACAGCATGCTGACATGCTCTCAGCCCCCCAAAACCCACTCTCTCTCCCCCCACATACACACTCCCTGTCACACTCCACTCCCCACGCCCCCCATTTGAAAAGCATGTTGCAGCCACTTGCATGCTGGGATAGCTACCACAATGCACTGCTCTCTGAGGCATTGGAAGAGCTGCTAATGAAGCCATGGGAGTGCACTTGCAGCTGACAGTATGGAAACAGGGCAGGGCTTTCCCTGCTGCTAACTCACAGCGCTCCACATCTCAAGTGTAGCCAGGCCCTGAGTGTCAATATTCTCTATTTTATTGGAGTTTAAATATTACGTTCCTGTTGCATCTGATGGTGTCTATTTATGTTTGCATGGTCTCTCAGGACATAGTTTGTGTATCTACCAGGTTTGTATTGTATCTGTGTTTATCTATCATGTTTCAGCTGTGCTGTTTGTATCTGTTACATGGACGTTGTCTTGGAGTGTATCAGCTCTGGTTCTGTTCTATCTGAGTGTCTCTGTTCTGCCCTGTTCCTCCCACAGAGGGCACCTATGGAGCAGACTCAGTGACCCAAACTAAAGGCAGCGTTATCTCCCAAGAGGAGCCTGTGGTCTGAACTGCACATGTCAGATTTCTGGGTCTCCCACCCCGTTCTGGTACTTGTAATATCCCAATCAGCACCTCAAAGTCTTCCTGAGGGATGTTGGATGGGAGGACTCAGATGAAGGGATCAGAAAATGGTTCAGTGCCACCTGTGATAAAAAGAACAAATCCTTCCACCTCTGGAAACCGTCCAGTGAACTGAGCAACTCCACGACCTATTACTGCTCCACGAGAGACAGAGTGACACGGGGCAGTGGGGGAGCTGAGCAAAAACCATGCAGGGGCTGTGCGGAGCAGCAGGGATGCAGCACTGGGGGTGACTCAGAGATAGAAATGGGGAAGGTCTGCAAACATTGAACTGAAAACAGAAATATTTCTGTCTATCTGTCTGTCTCTCTCACACTCTGTGTGTGTATGTGTGTATGTATTTACATTCTTTTCCCTAATCCAGTGTGTCACCAGATACAGACTAACATGGCTGCTACTCTGAAACCTGTCACCATGCAAGGCACTGAATTTAGCTGTATGGGTGTAAATCTATCAACTTCATGAAAAACTCATACAGATACAGACAGACATCTTCCTTTCCAAATGCAAACAGATGATCATACCAAAAGGACTGAAGGTAAAAAATCCATTACAATCTACATACCACACAGACTATGGTGACAGCTTGTGCCACACACTCTCAAAGAAACTGCGGAATCACCTGATCAACATCCTCTACAGCAAACAGGGAAAGATTAAGAATGAGCTCTCAAAACTGGATACTCTCATAAAAAAACAACCTTCCAAACAAGCTTCCTCGTGGCTGGACTTTACAAAAACTAGACAAGCCATTTACAACACACACTTTGCTTCTCTACAAAAGAAAAAGGACCCTAAACTATCTAAACTACTACATGCCACAAGGGGCCACAACAGTGGTTCCCTTACCCCACCCAGCAATATTGTTAATCTATCCAACTATACTCTCAGCCCAGCAGAAGAATCTGTTCCATCTTGGGGCCTCTCCTTCTGCCCCTCCACCCCCACAAACATGATACAGTTCTGTTGTGGCCTAGAATCTTATTTTCGATGTCTCCGGCTCAAGGAATATTTCCAACACACCTCTGAACAACATACTAATCCACAGAGACATTCTTGCCAACACTACAAAAAGAAGGATTCTGGGTGGACTTCTCCTGAAGGTCAAAACAACAGACTGGACTTCTACATAGAGTGCTTCCGCCGACGTGCACGGGCTGAAATCGTGGAAAAGCAGCATCACTTGCCCCATAACCTCAGCCGTGCAGAACACAATGCCATCCACAGCCTCAGAAACAACTCTGACATCATAATCGAAAAGGCTGACAAAGGATGTGCTGTCATCATCATGAATAGGTCGGAATATGAACAAGAGGCTACTCGGCAGCTCTCCAACACCACTTTCTACAAGCCATTACCCTCTGATCCCACTGAGAGTTACCAAAAGAAACTACACCATCTGCTCAAGAAACTCCCTGAAAAAGCACAAGAGCAAATCCGCACAGACACACCCCTGAAACCCCGATCTGCTACCCAAGATCCATAAACCAGGAAATCCTGGACACCCCATCATCTCAGGCATTGGCACCCTGACAGCAGGATTGTCTGGCTATGTAGACTCCCTCCTCAGGCACTATGCTACCAGCACTCCAAGCTATCTTCGAGACACCACTGACTTCCTGAGGAAACTACAATCCATCAGTGATCTTCCTGATAATACCATTCTGGCCACTATGGATGTAGAAGCCTCTACACCAACATTCCACACAAAGATGGACTACAAGCCGTCAGGAACAGTATCCCCGATAATGTCATGGCAAACCTGGTGGCTGAACTTTGTGACTTTGTCCTCACCCATAACTATTTCACATTTGGGGACAATGTATACCTTCAAATCAGCAACACTGCTAGGGGTACCTGCATGGCCCCACAGTATGCCAACATTTTTATGGCTGACTTAGAACAACGCCTCCTCAGCTCTCGTCCCCTAAAGCCCCTACTCTACTTGCGCTATATTGATGACATCTTCATCATCTGGACCCATGGAAAAGAAGCCCTTGAGGAATTCCACCATGATTTCAACAATTTCCATCCCACCATCAACCTCAGCCTGGTCCAGTCCACACAAGAGATCCACTTCCTGGACACTACAGTGCTAATCAGCGATGGTCACATAAACACCACCCTATACCGGAAACCTACTGACCGCTATTCCTACCTACATGCCTCCAGCTTTCACCCTGACCACACCACACGATCCATTGTCTACAGCCACGCTCTGCGGTACAACCACATTTGCTCCAACCCCTCAGACAGAGACAAACACCTACAAGATCTCTATCAAGCATTCTTACAACTACAATATCTACCTGTGGAAGTGAAGAAAAAGATTGATAGAGCCAGAAGAGTTCCCAGAAGTCACCTACTACAGGACAGGCCTAACAAAGAAAATAACAGAACGCCACTAGCCATCACCTTCAGCCCCCAACTAAAACCCCTCCAATGCATTATTAAGGATCTACAACCTATCCTGAAGGATGACCCAACACTTTCACAAATCTTGGGAGACAGGCCAGTCCTTGCCTACAGGCAGCCCCCCAACCTGAAGCAAATACTCACCAGCAATCACATACCACACAACAGAACCACTAACCCAGGAACCTATCCTTGCAACAAAGCCCGTTGCCAACTGTGCCCACATATCTATTCAGGGGACACCATCACAGGGCCTAATAACATCAGCCACACTATCAGAGGCTCGTTCACCTGCACATCCACCAATGTGATATATGCCATCATGTGCCAGCAATGTCCCTCTGCCATTTACATTGGTCAAACTGGACAGTCTCTACGTAAAAGAATAAATGGACACAAATCAGATGTCAAGAATTATAACATTCATATACCAGTCAGAGAACACTTCAATCCCTCTGGTCACGCGATTACAGACATGAAAGTTGCTATTTTACAACAAAAAAACTTCAAATCCAGACTCCAGCGAGAAACTGTTGAATTGGAATTCATTTGCAAATTGGATACAATTAACTTAGGCTTGAATAGAGACTGGGAGTGGCTAAGTCATTATGCAAGGTTACCTATTTCCCCTTGTTTTTTCCTACCTCCCCCCCCACCCCACTGTTCCTCAGACGTTCTTGTTAAACCCTGGATTTGTGCTGGAAATGGCCCACCTTGATTATCATACACATTGTAAGGAGAGTGGTCACTTTGGATAAGCTATTACCAGCAGGAGAGTGGGGTGGGGGGAGGTATTTTTTCATGCTTTATGTGTATAAAAAGATCTTCTACACTTTCCACAGTATGCATCCGATGAAGTGAGCTGTAGCTCACGAAAGCTTATGCTCAAATAAATTGGTTAGCCTCTAAGGTGCCACAAGTACTCCTATCCTTTATTTTGTTTCAGTACCAAAAATCATGAAGTGCTTATATCCAATTGTATCTATTATGTTTATACTCTCTTTAGAATGTCAACATAAGAACATAAGAATGGCCCTCAGACCAAATGTCCATCTAGCCCAGTATCCTGTCTTCTGACAGTGGCCAGTGCCAGGTGCCCCAGAGGGAATGAACAGAACAGGTTATCATCAAGTGATCCATCCCCTGTCACCCATTCCCAGCTTCTAGCAAACGAAGGCTAGGGACACCGTTCCTGCCCATCCTGGCTAATAGCTATTGATGGAACTATCCACCATGAATTTATCGAGTTCTTTTTTGAACATTGTTATGGTCTTGGCCTTCACAACATCCTCTGGCTAGGAGTTCCACAGGTTGACTGTGCACTGTGTGAAGAAGTACTTCCTTTTATTTGTTTTAAAGCTGATGCCCATTAATTTCATTTGGTGACTCCTAGTTCTTGTGTTATGAGAATGAGTAACCAACACTTCCTTATCTACTTTCTCCACACAAGTCATGATTTTATAGACCTCAATCATATCTCCCCTCAGCAGTCCCTTTTCCAAGCTGAAAAGTCCCAGTCTTATTAATCTCTCCTCATAAGGAATCTGTTCTATACCCCTAATCATTTTTGTTGCCCTTTTCTGAACCTTTTCCAATTCCAATATGTCTTTTTTGAGATTGGTCAACCACATCTGCACGCAGTATTCAAGATGTGGGCGTACCATGGATTTATATAGAGGCAAGATGATATTTTCTGTCCTATTATCTATCCCTTTCTTAATTATTATTCTTAATTATTAATGCATCTGAAGAAGTGGTTTTTACCCATGGAAGCTTATGCCCAGATAAATCTGCGAGTCTTTAAGATGCCACCGGACTCCTTGCTGTTAAATATTCCCAGCATTGTGTTCCCTTTTTTTACTGCCACTGCACACTGCGTGGATGTTTTCAGAGAACTATCCACAATGACTCCAAGATCTCTTTTTTTGAGTGGTAACAGCAAATTTAGACCCCATCATTTTATCTGTATAGATGGGATTATGCTTTCCAATGTGCATTACTTTGCATTTATCAACATGAAATTTCATCTGCCATTTTGTTGCCCAGGTACCCAGTTTTGAGAGATCCCTTTGTAGCTCTTCACAGCCTGCCTGGGACTTACCTATCTTTAGTAATTTTGTATCATCTGCAAATTTTGCCACCTCAGTGTTTACCCCTTTTTCCATATCATTTATGAATATGTTGAATAGGACTGGTTCCAGAGCAGACCCCTGGGGGACACCACTGTTTATCTCTCTCCTTTCTGAAAACTGACCATTTATACCTACCCTTTGTTTCTTATCTTTTAACCAGTTACCAATCCATGAGAGGACCTCCTCTCTTATCTTGTGGCAGCTTACTTTGCTTAAGAGCCTTTGGTGAGGGACCTTGTCAAAGGCTTTCTGAAAATCTAAATACATTATATCCACTGAATCCCCTTGGTCAACATCCTTGTTGACCCCCTCAAAGAATTCTACTAGATTGGTGAGGCATGATTTCACTTTACTAAAATCATGTTGACTCTTCCTCAACAAATTATGTTCATCTATATGTCTGACAATATTGTTTTTTATTATAGTTTCAACCAATTTGCCTGGTACTGAAGTCAGGCTTACAGACCTGTAATTGCAGGGATCACCTCTGGAGCACGTTTTAAAAATTGGCGTCACAGTAGCTATCCTCCAGTCATCTGGTACAGAAGCTGATTTAAATGATAGGTTACAGACTACAGTTAGTAGTTCTGCAATTTCACATTTGAGTTCCTTCAGAACCCTTGGGTGAATGCCATCTGGTCCGGGTGACTTATTGCTCTTTTATTTATCAATTTGTTCCAAAACCTCCTCTATTGATACCTCAATCTGGGAAAGTTCCTCAGATCTGTCACCTAAAAAAATGGCTCAGGTTTTGGGAATCTCCCTCACACATACTGTGATGTTCCCCTCTGGTGTTGTCTGGACCAGTGATCTGCTAGGCCACTCCAATCCTTGACTCTGGGAGCCAGACTTACCCTGCTCTGCTGTGAGAACCCTGACTCCTGGGCTGTTCACACACAGCCTCTGGCATGTCAGCTGCTCTCAGCTACTTGCAAGAGAATGACACTAGCCAATGTCTCCAGTCCCAGACACTACCCTAGGAACCTCTGTCTTGGAGTGTCCAGTTATGCCTGCTGGACGCTGCAAGCTTATATTAGTTCATCAATTTAATAAAGAAATTGATATGTACCAGGCTTTTTCTCCCAAGGGGAGCCTCTGACACACTTCAAAACAAATTCACTGCTTCAGGTAGACTAAACAAACAGATTAATTAGCTATAAAGATAAATTTTACGTGATTATAAATCAAAGCACAACAAGTCAGATTTGGTCAAATGAAATAAAAGCAAAATGCATTATAAGCTGATCTTTACACTTTCAGTGTCCTTACAAACTTAGATGCTTCTCACCTCAGGCTGGCTGGTTACTTTTCAGTCAGGCTCTCCCCTTTGATCAGCATTTCAGTTGCTTGGTGGTGGTGCTGTCTGTAGATGTAGGTGGGAGAGAGAGAGCATGACAAACATTTCTCCCTTTTATCATGTCCTTTCTCTCCTCTTGGCTTTTCTCTCCCCCTTCAGAGTCAGGTGAGCATTACCTCAGTGCAGTCCCAAGCTGACCAAAGAAAGACCCTTGAGGGAGTCACCCCCTAACAGATTCTTTTGTTGCTGCCTAAGCCAGTGTCCATTGTTCCTGTGAGGCTGGGCTGGGTTTGTCCCATCAAGGCCCTGACGAGGTGTGAACTGCCTCTCTGTTTTTGGAGAGTTTTTGTATGGGCTTGCTTTAAGCCATGAGGACACATTTTCAGCCTCATAACTATATACATGAAAATAGAACCTATAATATTACTATAACATTACTGTAACAATCAATCACTATAACAACCATGCTCAGTGCATTATGAGCCTTCCAAAGACACCCAACATGACAAACTTTGCATTGGATACCACACAATCATTTCACAAGGATGAACATGGGGGTGTAGGGTGTTCCCCTGAGGTACAGAGCATTACACATACTCAGCCGTGGAGACTGATGCAAATAATTCATTTAGTTTCTCTGCAGTGACTCCTTTAGCACCTTGATCGTCCAGTGGCCCCACTGGTTCTTTAGCAGCTTCCTGCTTCTGATGCACGTAAGAAAAAAAAAATTGCTATTACTTTTTGAGTTTTGGCCGACTCTTCCTCAAATTCTTTCTTGGCCTGACTAACTGCGTTTTTACACTTCATTTGCCAGTGTTTATGCTCCTTTCTATTTTCCTCACTAGGATTTAACTTCCACTTTTTAAAGGATGCCTTTTTGCCTCTCTCTGCTTCTTTTACTTTGTTTAGCCACGGTGACTCTTTTTTGGTTCTCTTACTAGGTTTTTTAAATTGGGGTATACATTTAACTTGAGCCTCTATTATGGTGCCTTTAAAAAGTTTCCACGCAGCTTGCAGAGGTTTCACTTTTGGTGCTGTACCCTTTAATTTCTGTTTAACTAACCCTCATTTTTGTGTAGTTCCCCTTTCTGAAATTAAATGCTGCAGTATTGGGCTGCTGTGGTGTTTTTCCTGCCAGAGGGATGTTAATTTTAATTATATTATGATCAGTATTACCAAGAGGTCCACCTATATTCACCTCTTGGACCAGATCCTCTGCTCCACTTAGGACTAAATCAAGAATTACCTCTCCTCTGGTGTGTTTCAGGACCTGCTGCTCCAAGAAGCAGTCACTTAAGGTGTCAGGAAACTTTATCTCTGCATCCTGTCCTGAGGTGAAATGTACCCAGTCAATATGGGGATAATTGAAATCCCTCGTTTTGTTTTTTTTTAACTTTAATAGCCTCTCTAATCACTGTGAGCATTTCACAGTCACTATCACCATCCTGATCAGGTGGTCTGTAATATATCCCTACTGCTGTATTCTTATTATTAGAGCATGGAATTTCTATCCATAGAGATTCTGTGGTACAGTTTGATTCATTTACGATTTTTACTTCATTTGATTCTATGCTTTCTTTCACATATAGTGCCCCTCCCCCACCAGCAAGACCTGTTCTGTCCTTCCGATACTGTAATACCAGGGTACAAAATATATCCCATTGATTATCCTAAGTGCTCTTTCTATTATATCTGAGCATAATTATATTTGTATTATATCTAATTGAAGGTATGGTGTTTGTGTTGTCTCTAAGTGTCAATATTCTCTCTTATGTGAGTTTCAATATTATGTTCCTGTTGTATCTGATTTATCAATTTCTGTTTGCATGGTCTCTCCATGGCACTTTGGGTTTCTATTATGTCTTATACAATATAAATGTGGTATTTCTCTGTGTTTATCTGTTACCTGCACCTCATCTGAGTGTCTCAGCTTCGGCACTGTTATACCTGAGTGTGTCTGCTCTGCTCTGTTCCTCCCACAGAAGGCACCTATGGAGCAGACTCCGTGACCCAAACTGATGGCAGCATTATCATCTCCCAAGGGAAGCCGGTGTGTCTGAACTGCACATATCAGATTTCTGGGTTTCCCTCTCTCTTCTGGTACTTGCAGTTCCCCAGCCAGCCCGCCAGGCTTTTCCTGAGGGACCTGGGAAGGGAGCATTCAGATGAAGGGATCAGAAAAGGACTTGATGCCACCCACGAGAAAAAGCACAAATCCTTCTGCCTGTGGAAACTGTCCAGTGACTTGAGAGACTCCCTGACCTATTATTACTGTGCCGTGAGTGACACAGTGGCACGGACCAGCAGGGAGCTGAGAAAAACCGCGCAGGGTCTGTGTGGAACAGCAGGGAGACGGCCGTGGGAGTGGGGGGGAACTCGGTGGCAGAAAGGGGAGAACTGAAAACATTGAAGTTGGAACAGAAATCTCTCTCTCACATTCACTCTTTAGCTCTCGGTTTCAGAGTAACAGCCGTGTTAGTCTGTATTCGCAAAAAGAAAAGGAGTACTTGTGGCACCTTAGAGACTCACCAATTTATTTGAGCATAAGCTTTCGTGAGCTAAAGCTCACTTCATCGGATGCATACTGTGGAAAGTTTAGAAGATCTTATTATATACACACAAAGCATGAAAAAAACACCTCCTCCCACCCCACTCTCCTGCTGGTAATAGCTTATCTAAAGTGATCACTCTCCTTACAATGTGTATGATAATCAAGTTGGGCCATTTCCAGCACAAATCCAGGGTTTAACAAGAACGTCTGGGGGGGGGGGGGTAGGAAAAAACAAGGGGAAATAGGCTACCTTGCATAATGACTAAGCCACTCCCAGTCTCTATTCAAGCCTAAGTTAATTGTATCCAATTTGCAAATGAATTCCAATTCAGCAGTTTCTCGCTGGAGTCTGGATTTGAAGTTTTTTTGTTGTAAAATAGCGACTTTCATGTCTGTCATTGCGTGACCAGAGAGATTGAAGTGTTCTCCAACTGGTTTATGAATGTTATAATTCTTGACATCTGATTTGTGTCCATTTACTCTTTTACGTAGAGACTGTCCAGTTTGACCAATGTACATGGCAGAGGGGCATTGCTGGCACATGATGGCATAGATCACATTGGTGGATGTGCAGGTGAACGAGCCTCTGATAGTGTGGTGGATGTTATTAGGCCCTGTGATGGTGTCCTCTGAATAGATATGTGGGCACAGTTGGCAACGGGCTTTGTTGCAAGGATAGGTTCCTGGGTTAGTGGTTCTGTTGTGTTGTATGTGGTTGCTGGTGAGTATTTGCTTCAGGTTGGGGGGCTGCCTGTAGGCAAGGACTGGCCTGTCTCCCAAGATCTGTGAGAGTGAGGAGTCCTCCTTCAGGATAGGTTGTAGATCCTTAATAATGCATTGGAGGGGTTTTAGTTGGGGGCTGAAGGTGATGGCTAGTGGCGTTCTGTTATTTTCTTTGTTAGGCCTGTCCTGTAGTAGGTGACTTCTGGGAACTCTTCTGGCTCTATTTTCCTACTTTGCCCTAATCTGGAATTTTTGCCATCTCCCAAATGATGGTGTGTGTCATGTGTCACCAAGTAAGGGAAAAATCAGGAAAGACCAGAACACAGGAACCCTCTCATGAGCAGCTCTGGTGAAAGCTGCCCTCAGCCTTATTTTCAAAGGAAAGTGCAACCAGACAGTTCAATGTTACTGAAACTACAGAGATAAACACACAAACTCTGCCAGGATCACGGGGGAGGAGAAGTTCCTATTCTGAAGGGAAACATTGGTACTGAGCTGTTGAGGAATCTGCCCAGGACACAAAGACAGACACACAGAGACCACCGTTACAAGAGCACCCACACCTCTTGCATCAGTAAACTCTCTCTTTCTCTGTCTCCGTGAGACTGGTTTACTGGCGAAGGTGTGAGACTATCCACAGCAGCCATTGCCCATGTGTGAACACATTTCGCCACTTGGGGGCGCAGCGGTGCTAGAGACATAATACACGTAACTGCGTTCTCCTGTCCCCTGCTCTCTGCCCGCCCCTGACGCGAGACTCCTTTGCCCTTCGGACGTTCCCCTGACAGTACCAGCGAGGAGGATTTACAGCGCAGACAGAGTCACTCCTGTGAATTTAGGTTCATGCTGTTCCGACAGCTCCTGGTCAGAGCCACAACATTCATTTTAAGGCACATTTTTAAGGACAGAATTCTTGCCTATCCTAAACTGGAGCTACTAGATACGAAGACAAATTAATTCTTGCGGGATTAGGAAATTAGCGGTGTTTAGTCAAAGAATCATTAACCCAAGGATGCCTCCAGCTTGGCTCCCCGCTGGTCTAGTCACAGCTACTCTAAGCGAGTAACGTTCTAGTTCTCAGCGTTGCTACATTCTGTCGAACCACGCCTGCACCCTGCCTTCCTCATCTACTTTCTTTCAACGCCTGACATCAGGAAGCGCCATATCAGACTGTATCTGTTTGTTTGTAGTGTCCGTACTCTCTTTATTATATATCTATTATAACTGTCTGCGTGTGCAGTGTTGGTGATGTCTCGGAGTGTCAATATTCTCTGTCATATCCGAGTGTAAATAGGATGTTGCAGTTGTATCTGATTGTATCCGTTTATGTTCGCCTGGTCTCTCCGTGCAGACTTTGGGTTTCTATTATGTCTTAAAGTGAATCTGCCGCGTTTTCGTTTGTATCGGTGTTTATCATGTTTCCGCTGCGTTGTCGGAATCTGTTACCTGTATGTTGTCTCCGCGTGTCTCAGCTCCGGTTCTGTTGTATCTGAGTGGGTCTCTTCTGCTCTGCTCCCCGCACAGAGGGCACCTATGGAGCAGACTCAGTGACCCAAACTGAAGGCACCGTTACCATCTCCCGAGGGGATCCGGTGCGTCTGAATTGTACCTATCAATTTTCTGTCGCTGCTTATCCCTTCTGGTACGTGCAGTTCCCCAACCAGCCCCCCAGGCTCTTCCTGAGGGACCTGGGAAGGGAGGACTCGGATGAAGGGATCAGAAAAGGGTTCGATGCAAAAACCGGAAAAAACCCAACATCTTTCCACATGTGGAAACCGTTCATCGAAGTGAGCGACTCCACGACCTATTACTGCGCCGCGAGACACTCAGTACACGGAGCAGCGGGGGGGCTGCGCAAAAACCGCACAGGGGCCGTGAGGGAGCAGGAGCGGACTCCGGGGCAGAAGGGGGGGGGGGGCAGTCTGCAAACCTTGAACATAAATCTCCCTCTCCCTCACACACACTTTAGCGCTCTGTTTTTTACTTCTCTGCCCTCATTCACAGTTTTACCATCTCGGAAACGAAGGCGAAGGTCATGCATCACCGGACTACGTTAAAAGCACCTGTTTTAGGTAACATCAGGAAAGACCAGAACACATCTACCCGCCCATGAACAACTCTGGCGAAAGCTGCCCCCAGACCCGTTCTTGAAGGAAAAGTGCAACCAGACAGCTCAATGTCACTAGAGCTAAACCAATAAACACACAAACTCCGCCACGATCACTGTGGAGAAGTTCATCTTCTACAGGAAAACTGGTTCTGAGTAGCGGAGGGATCTTCCCCTGCCCTGGATCCATAGATACGGAGAGAGAGCGAGCCTTTACCAGACCACCCCACAGCTTGCATCAGAAAAATACTCCCTCTCTCTCTATCGACAAAGGTGTCGGAAAATTTGCTGCAACCATTGCCCATCGTGAACACATTTTGGCAGGAGGGGGCGCCGTGCTGCGAAATAAATAATACAGGTACCAACAGCCCGTTCTTCTGTCCCCTGCTCTCAGCCCTCCCCTGACATCACTTCGCCCTTCAGACTCTCCCATTCCTGACAGTACCGCGGGGAAGGATTTACAGAGCAGAGAGACTCACTCGTATAAATTTAGGTTCATGCTGTTCTGGCAGCCCCCACTCAGAGCTAGAACATTCATTTCAAGGCACCTTTTATTGGACAATATTCTTGTCTTTTCTAAATTGGAGCTAGCAGGCAGGAAGACAAAACAATTCTTGCGGGATAAGGGAATTAGTTCTGTTTAATAAAAGAATCTTTCAACCCAAAGATGGCTCCAACTTGGCTCTTCGCTGTTATAGTCACAGCTATTCGAGTAACAAACGCTGTCTCAGACTCATAGGACTGGAAGGGACCTCTAGAGGTCATCTAGTCCAGTGCCCTGAACTCATGGCAGGACTAAGTATTATCTAGACCATGGGTCTCAAACTCAGATGACCAGGAGGGCCACATGAGGACTAGTGCATTGGTCCAAGGGCTGCATCACTGACACCCCCGCTCGCTGCCCCCAGCCAGCCCCCACTCCCTCCTTCCATGAGTTCCCACCCCTGCCCCACCTCTTCCTACCCCTTCCCTGTCCCCATTCCAACCACTTCCCTAAAGTCCCCACCCCAACTCCGCCCCCTCCCTGTCCCCAGAAGGTGCAGGAGGGGTGCAGGGTGTGGCAGGGCTCAGGGCAGGGAGTTGGGGTGCAGGAGGGGTTTTGGGTAGGGGCTCCGGCCCAGTGCTGTTTACCTAGAGTGGCTTCCGGCGTGGCAGCAGTGCACACCAGGGGCAGGGCAGGCTCCCTGCCTGCCTGCCCTGGCTGCTGGCCCAGCACTGCTCCTCTCTGGGAAGCAGCCGGAACCAGGTCCCTGTGGCCTCTGGGGGAAGGGGAGGCATAGGGCTTGCCGCTCCTCCAGGTACCTCCCCTGAAGCCCCCCTTGGACGTGGTTCCCTTTTCCCATTCTGCAGGGACTTGATGCCAGCTGCTTCAGGGAGTAGTGTGGTGTTTGCTGGGCCAGGGTTGGGGGGCAATCCCATGGGCCAGATGCAGCCCTCTGGTTGTAGTTTGCCCACCCCTGGCCTGGAGGTGGGCGAGGGAGAGGGGGTATGGGGAGCTTGGTGGGTTGCAGAAAATAGTCCAGTGGCCCACATATTTGAGACTCCTGATCTAGACCATCCCTGACAGGTGTATGTCTAACCTGCTGTTAAAAATTTCCAGTGATGGAGATTCCACAACTTCCCTAAGCAATTTATTCCAGTGCCTAACCACCCTGGCAGTTAGGAAGTTTTTCCTAATGTCCAACCTAAACCTCGCTCGCTCCCTCCCTCAGCATTGTTACATTTTGTGAAACCATGTCTGTATCCTGTCTTCCTAATTTAGTTTGTTTCATTCCCTAAAATCAGGAAGTGCTTATATCTGATTGTATCTATGATGTTTATACTTTTTATAGTGTCATTTGCTCTATTATATTTGAGCATAAATATAATTTCTATTATATCTGACTGCATGCATTTTGTGTGATGTTTCCGAGTGTCAATATTCTCTGTTATATCCGAGTCTAAATATCTGATTGTACCCATTTATGCTTCCATGGTCTCTCAGTGCATACTGTGTGTTTCTATTAGGTCTTAGCGAATGTACTATGTTCCTACTGTGTCTGTGTTTATCGATAATATGTTTGCTGCGTTGCTGGAATCCGCTACCTGTATGTTGTCTCGGAATGTTTCAGTCCCGGTTCTGTTCTATCTGAGTGCGTCTGCTCTGCTCCCCCCACAGCCGGCACCCATGGAGCAGACTCAGGGACCCAAACTGACGGCAGTTACCATCTCCCAAGGGGAGCCGGTGCGTCTGAATTGTACCTATCAATTTTCTGCCTCTGCTCCTCCTTATCCCCGCCGGGATCTTCACCTGCCCAGGACGCATAGACAGACCGACAGACAGTCTTTAGAAGATCATCCTCACGTCTTGCATCAGCAAAATGCTCCCTATCTCCGTGAGGGACGCCCTTTCACTGGCAAAGGGGAGAGAAGGTCTGCTGCCACCATTTCCCGTTTGTGATCACATTTTGCCACTTGGGGGCGGTGTGGTGCTAGAAGAGAAATAATACAAGTCACAGCCCGTTCTTCTGTCCCAAGTTCGCTCCCCGCCCTGACAGCCTAGACTCCTTTGCCTTGCAAACGTTCCCATTTCGGATAGCACCACTGAGGAGGATTTACAGAGCCGAGAGAATCAGTCCTGTGAAGTTAGGTTCCTGCTATTCCGACAAGTGGCAGCTCCTGCCCAGAGATACAACGTAAGTGTTCAAGGCACCATTTATAGAACGGAATTCTTGCCTTTTCCAAACAGGAGCTACTGGCCAAGGCGACAAATCAATTCTTGTGGGATTAAGAAGTCAGCTCTGTTTAGTCAAAGAATCATTAACCCAACCAAGGATGGCTCCAGCTTGGCTCTCGGCTGTTATAGTCACAATAGCTGTTCTAGGTGAGTAACAGCCTCTCTCTCGACTTTCTTCGATTCTGTCGAACCACCTCTTTACCCTGCCTTCAAAGCCTAAGATCACGAAGTACTTCTATTATATCCGATTGTACCTAGTATCTTTGTATGGTCTCCCTGAGTGTCAATATTCTCTATTATATCCTAGCCTAAATTCTATGTTTGCTCGCATGGTCTCGCAGTGCAGACTGTGTTTCTATTATGCCTAAGTGAATCTACCGCATTTCTCTTGTATCGGTGTTTATCATGTTTCTGCTGCGTTGTTGGAATCTGTTACCTGCATGTTATCTCGGAGTGTCTCAGCTCCGGTTCAACTTCTGTTATCTGAGTGGGTCTCTTCTGCTCTGTTCCTCCCACAGAGGGCACCTATGGAGCAGATTCAGTGACCCAAACTGAAGGCACCGTTACCATCTCCCAAGGGGACCCGGTGCTTCTGAATTGTACCTATCAGTTTTCTGCCTCTGCTACTCCTTACCCCTTCTGGTACGTGCAGTTCCCCAACCAGCCCCCCCGGCTCCTGCTGAGGGACCTGGGAAGGGAGGACTCGGATGAAGGGATCAGAAAAGGGTTCAATGCCACCCACGATAAAAAGCTCAAATCCTTCCACCTGAGGAAACCGGCCAGCGAACTGAGCGACTCCGCGACCTATTACTGCGCCGCGAGAGACACAGTGACACAGACCGGCAGGGAGCTGAGCAAAAACCGCGCAGGAGCGGAGAGCTGGGACGTGGGTGTGCGGACTGGCGGGAGCCACACGGGGACTAGAGGGTTAATTACCTAGCCACCTGAATAAATACCCTTCCCCCAGCAGCCCCCCCCCCAGCCTGGGGCCCGAGTCTCTCTCTTTTTTACACACTGAAGTTTTATGAATTCAAAACTTACCATGAATGTCTTGAAACACAATTTAAGCTAAACTCCGAAAAGACACAAACAGGAGAGAAAGTCTGTAAAACAAAAACAAAAGAAAAATCCCCAAAACAGAACAGAAGTACCTAGGTGCCCGACACCCATTGAAATCAGTGAGATGTAGATACCTATTTGCTTTTGAACAATCCCACTAGATGCCTAAATATCTTTTAGATCTTCCCCCTAGGGCAGTGGCTCTCCACCTTTCAAGCCTACTGTTCCCCTTTCAGGAGCCTGATCGGTCTTGCTTACTCCCAAGTTTCACCTCACTTTAAAACTACTTGCTTACAAAAATCAGACATGAAACACACAGAAGTGTCACAGAACACACTTACTGGCAAATGGCTGACTTTCTCATTGTTACCATACAATTATAAATCAATTGGAATATAATTAGTGTACTTAAATTTTCCATGTATAGCATATCCAGCAGTATAAACAAGTTGTCTGTATGAAATTTTAGTTTGTCCTGACTTCACTAGTGCTTTTTATGTAGCCTGTTGTACAACCAGGCGAATATCCAGATGAGCTGATGTACCCTTGGAAGACCTCTGCATATCCTTGGTTGAGAATTACTGACCTAAAGTGATAAGCACTTACTACAAACCCTCTCAACCAGTGCCCGTCCATCGCCACGAGGTGGCGGTATTGTCCCCGAATATATAATACTGTCTCGGCAGAGTAATTTTCATGTCCTTGAGCCCTGTTCCGTGCTGCCTTCGCCCTCCCCAACTTCCCTGTCTCTGACAGCACCTGCCTGTACAGACCTGAGCCAGTCCGTTCTGTGCTATTCAAGGCCTTGTGGGGTCCAGCCCAGATCCAGCACGGACATTTCTAGGGCGTCGCACGGGGGAGAAATTCCAATTTGATTCCCAGACTTAAGTGACTTGTCCAAGATCACACACAGAAACTTCAGGTAAAGCCAGAAACTGACCCCTTAGGTCTCACCAGTTTCAGTCCAGGTCCGTAAGCACAAGATCACCCTTCTTGCTTTTAATTTTAATATGGGAGAGGAACATATTGAGGATGTCCTAGGATTCTGTCCCATCCGCACGATATAAGCCCGCAAATGTACCAGAATGACTCCAATGGAGTGTTGGCAATATACACCAACTGAGGGAGTGGCCCAACCAACTCTCACACAAGCCTCAGCCCTCCAGGTGGGTGCCTGCTCTCGCTTTTCATTCATGGGCTTGTCTCTTGTGATTTCATTCTCTGGGGCTGCGTCTGTCAATTCTCACTGAGCTGGTCTCTTCCCCAGAAAATGTCTCTCCTGAGGGGAGTGACTTTGTTGCTGACATTATGTGAGTATCTGAATTCGAACCTGTAGGAATTTGGAAGAGAGATGATAGTGGGAACAGACCGTGGTGAGTTGCCTCTTACATCACTCAGCTGTGTTGTGTACTGTGTGCTGGACCAGAGGGAGAGATTTATGTTTACTTGGAGCAGAAGGTGATATTTGGGGGATGGGCACCTGTTGTAAAAAAAGATGAGGTTGCTAGCTAGCAAGTTCGAATCAAAGGTAGCCCAGGTATGTTTGCTCTAGCTGGAAATTTCACCTTCCACATCCAGTGTGGACACATACACATAGAGGGATAAGGAGATTATGGAATCTCCATTGTGACGTTGCGCCCCATAATGTTTTATAGAAATATGCTTATGAGTGTAAATATGACATAACTGGAATATTTTTATGCTACATATACCATGTAACATATCTCTGCAAAGGTTATGATCTACCGAATGTATTCCTCCTATTCATATACATGGATCATTTTTATATCTGAAGTTATGAGCATTGGCTCTATGCCTTTATTGAAAGCGTTTACTGTAGGAAGCACATAAGGTAGATTTGGTCAACATTGTGTGAAGGGGTTATTCAAGTAATTGGGCGTACTTAACTAGCAATGGACTTTGGGAGACACCAATCCACATGTAAGCTTTCCTGGGAACGTTCAAACTAACTTGTAAACAATGGTGTTGAGCTGCAAAAAGCTGAATAATTCATGGACAAGTGACTTGCCCAGGTGGCTACAAACTCCATCTTGTTGCCGTGACTTTGCATAGAAGAACAAAGGGGCTTCCACCCATGAGAGAGAGAAAATAAAAAGGCCCTGGAAGCCTCCCTATTTGGGCTTCATCTGGCTCAAGAGATAGCCCCTCCACCCCAAAGAGATGCCTGAAAGAAACTGGAACAAAGGACAGTAACTACAGGGGTGGACCCAGGCCATAAACTACAATGTTGGTCTGAAAAGGATTGGGCCTAGACTAGGAAGGAGTCCAGTCTGTGAAAGAAGCTTATTGGAATATCTAAGTGAGATTTCATCTGTAATCAGTTTCTTTAGGCTTAGGCTTGCATGTTTTTTTTATTTTGCTTGGTAATTTACTTTGTTCTGTCTATTATTTGAAACCACTTAAATCCTAGTTTTTATACTTAATAAAATCACTTTTGTTTATTAACCCAGAGTAAGTGATTAATATCTGGGGGAGCAAACAGCTGTGCATCTGTCTCTATCAGTGTTATAGAAGGCGGACAATTTATGTGTTTACCCTGTATACGCTTTATACAGGGTAAAAAGGATTTATTTGGGGTTTGGATCCTATTGGGAACTGGGTATCTGGGTGCTGGAGACAGGAGTACCTGCTAAGTGATTTTCAGTTAAAGCCTGCAGCTTTGGGGAACGTGGTTCAGACCTGGGTCTGTGTCTGCAGCAGGCGAGCATGCCTGGCTCGACAAGGCAGGGGTCTGGAGTCCCAGCCTGGCCGGGAAGACGGGCTCAGAGGTAGTTTCAGCACATCAGGTGGAAGTCCCAAGGGGTCTCTGTGACCGAACCCGTCACATCCATCACTAGAGATTTTGAAGAGCATGTTGGACAAACACCTGTCAGGGAGGGTCTAGAAGATAATACTTAGTCCTGCCATGAGTGCAGGGGAGTAGACTAGAAAACTTCTCCAGCCTGGTCCCTTCCAGTCCTGTGATTCTATGATAGAATCTCCCATGTTCCCATGCCACAGTGGGAAACTGGAAGTGGGACCCACTGACTATGGAATAAACTGTCTGAAATTATTCCTCTCTCTGTTAAGCTGCTTAGTAGAGAGCTTTGTAACTTGGTTAATGAAAGCTATATAAAGGATTAGGAAAAGGGCCTGGGGTGTTGGCACTAAGGCCCTTTATACGTCACATGCCCCCATGAAATGCATTCTCTCGTCTCCTTTCCTAGGTGCCCTGAGCAGAACTGACATCAAGCAGCCAGTCACTGCAGAAACGTATGGTGGAGCACACCTGAACCTGACTTGCACTCACCCCTCATTTACAGATGAATGGATTTTCTGTTACTGGCAATTCCCTAGGCAGGGACCTCACTTTATAACTAAGGGATACAGCAAAACAAGTCCGAGCCCACGGGAGCTTTGCACATCTTTGAGGACAGAAAGATGCTCAGGGTGAGACTGGCAGATGCAGAGCTGTATTTCTGTGCTCTGAGCGACAGTGTGACAGCCAGGGGTAGCCCCCCATGCAATTAATATCCCACTCTATGGCTGACCAGCGAGGAACGCCAAAAAAGGGGCATAGGAAAAATGACTCAAGCATTTAAGGAACAGAAGGATAATTAAAAAGAAATCCACATATAGATAACCAAACTCCCCCCGTCTCAGTCAATCCATTGCTGAGTCAAGGTGTCAAATCTTCAGCCCTGCAGATTGAAGTCCCCTCAGTTGAAAAATGCAAAGTGATGCACATTGGGAAAACATAATCCAAACTATCCATATAAAGTTATTGGGTCTAAATTAACTGTTACCACTCAAGAAAGATCTCAGTCACTGTGGAGAGTTCTCTGAGTGGATATTTTCAATGTGCAGTGGCAGTCAAAAAGCTAAGAGAAAATTGGGAATCATTAAGAAAGGGATAGATAGTAAGACAGAAACTATCATTGCCTCTATATAAATCCATGGTATACTCACACCCACATCTTGAATACTGTGTGCAGTTCTGGTCTCCCCATCTCAACACCACCACAAAAAAAAAAAAAAAAAAAGATATATTTGAATTGGGAAAAGTACTGAAAAGAGCAACAAAAATGATTAGGGGTATGAAACAGCTTCCATATGACGAGAGATAAATAAGACTGGGACTTTTTAGCTTGGAAAAGAGATGACTAATGGGGGATATGATAGAGATCTATAAAATCATGACTGGGGAGAAGTAAATAAGGAAGTGTTATTGACTCCTTCTTATAACACAAGGGGTCAATGAAATAGGCAGCAGGTTTAAAACAAGCAAAAGGAAGTATTTCTTCACACAGCACACAGTCAACCTGTGGGACTTTTTGCCAGAGGCTGTTGTGAAGGCCAAAACTATACCAGGGTTTAAAAAAAAAAAGACAAAAGAAAAAAGAAAAGAACTAGATAAATTCATGGACGATCGGTCCATCAATGGTTAGTCTGTTTGCCAGAAGTTGGTAATGGGGGACAGGGGATGGATCACTTGATCATTATCTGTTCTGTTCATTCCCTCTGGGCCTCCTGGCACTGGCCCCTGACAGGACACTGAGCTAGATGGACCTTTGTTCAGACCCAGTGTGGCCGCTCTTATGTTCTCTTATCCTGATGGGTACAGTACACTCAGACTGTATTAACATGATGAAGTTTCATTAGTTTCAACCACAGGTTTTATTTTTTAGAGATTTAGTTAAACCAATGGAGGGGTGTGAAGATACTAAAGGTGTCTATGCAACACAATCATCACACTAAGATATATAGTCTACTCCATTCCCAAGAAAGCTACCCCCATTTCCCATCAATACACCCTATTTCATATCACTAGATCAAATTTTCCCCATCACTATAACACTATATTCAATCAATATACCCTGTATCCAAACATACCCCTAATGCCCAGCAATTTACCCTCTTTCTTCACAATATAGCCTATTTACCACATATATACTCCTTTTTCCCCATCAATATACTCTATATACAATCAATGTACCCCATTTCTCATCAATGCATTTCCCCTCATCAAAATACTCAGTTCCCAAAAATATACTCCTATTTATGATGAGTATACCCCACTGCACCAATATACCACCATTTTCCATCATGACATCCCTATTCAGTGGATGCCTTTGACCACAAGAAGGCTGTGTTTCATCTTAACAATATTTCATCTCTGCATGACCCACTCTTTCTTCTATCCTCTGGTATCGGATGATCTCTGAGCCTCTTGCACTCCAACTCCTCCTGTTTCTGTTCAAGCCCTGTTTAAAATATTGTCACTTCAGCTCAAAGAAAATGTCAGATCTGAAGGAACCACCCACTCAGAAGACTGTTAGCACCCACACTGACAGATGAATGGAAACAGTACAGAACCTTAGGGCTTTACTCTGAAACAGACAATTTTATGGTAGCTGTGGGAAATAAAAAGGCAGATCCCTTCCCCAATTGGTTTTCTTTGGGAGTGGGAGGGGGTGATAAGAGCAGTTCAGATCAAGAACCATTGACTTCCCATCATGTTTTTCACCTCAGGGTCAATTATTTTGCTGGTTGCGATTTCAAGTAAGTAGCATTTTCATTTGTCCAGCTTGAAATACTTTCTATTGCCATTTTGCAAAACCCAGACACTCTTGAAAAAGCCTAGCTTGGAAGAGTTAAATATTTAAAGGGTCTGGATGCAATTAAGGTTAGGGTTACCCCCAAATAATATTCTCACTTTAAGATTATAGTGTTTAGATCACCTCATTAGGGACCTGTCAAGGCTGAATCCCCACTCTATCACTCCGAGTGCAAGAAGTGGTGGCCTGCAAGGATTTTAAAAATGAATACTGGCCACTCCAGGCTTGTATTACACTCCCAAGGTTAAAGCTTTTCTCTGACCTTGACTTGGTAAACGCTGATACCACCCAAATGCCAAAAAAAAAAAAAAAAAAAAGACCACCACCACAACAACCACCCCTTTGAACCCAGAAAGGAGCACTTGGGAATTCCTCCCTGTGGGGTATTCTCAAGCCCTTTTACCCCCCACCCCAGGGAAGAGCTGATAAAGAAAACAAAGGAAATTAGCTGTTGCCACCAGCTAATCAAACAGCATATGCACAAACCTCTTAGGACACCAAATATCCAATCCTGTTCTTTAAAAAAGGTAAATTGTATTTTTTTTTCATTTAAAAAAAATACATCTAGAATTTAGGCTTTTGCTAGATTTTAGGAGAGCAATTCAAAAAATTAAGCACCCAAACTAGCTTTCTTGGGTGGGTTCAACTTAAAGGTTACAAGCAAACAAAAGCATCAGGGGTTAGTACAGTGAAGATCCACAAGCCAAAATAAAAAATAAACCTGATTGTGTCTAACTAAACATTCCCTATCCAAATAATTTCTTCAAGGTATGGAAGATGAATTTTCATACCTGGTTCAAGCCTTACACAGCATTGCTGCTCCTTCTCCAGAGAACAACAGAAAAGGCAAAAGTTTCTTTCCCAATTTTAAAAGTTCTGGCCTTCCCATTGGCTCTTTTGGTCAGGTTACCACTCCTTTTCTTTTACCTGTGGGCTTGTTAACCATTTACAGGTAAAGCACTCAGAGAACAGCGACCAAGAGGGATTTTACAGCTATCTGGCTGGCTGGCCGTCCATCAAAGGGAGCTTCCCGCACCCCCACTTTGTTTATCACAGGACCTTTGGAGACTTGATCACACAAACTGAAGGTACCGTTCTTGTCAAAGAAAGGGCACCTTTGGTTATTGAGTGTACCTTTGAATCTATCCTATTCCCTTATCTCCTCTGGTTGATTCAACACCCCAGTGAAGCACCAAAGTTATGGCTGAGAGATAAAACATCAGGGGTGGCCAAGATGAAGGAAACAAGCAGGGGTTCTTTGGTGACCGTGTCCAAGACAAGAAATCCTTCCATTTGAAGGAAAGCTCCAGTGAAGTGAATGACTCCATGATCTACTACTGCACCTTCAGAGACACAGTGGTTGCAACCAGCAGGGTAACTGAACAAAAATCCACTGAAGCACAGAAAGTCAAAGAATTGTCCCGTCCCGTCCCCCCCCAAAAAACCACCACCCAACATTTTATTTTCATAACTTGACTTCGCTATGGCAACGAACAGGAGCCGCTAACCGGGGAGTTTTGGGGGGGAGCGTGAGCAGGGGTTAGAACTCAACATTCCTTAAACTTAAAAGCCAGAAACCCCCCCCCCCCCACTATAAGCAAAACAACAACAACAGAACCAGCTGCAGGAGTAAAAGACAATGCAGGGTTTTTACTCATCCCATCCCAAAGAGACGCCTAAAAGCACCTGGGAACAAAAAGATTGAAACCACCAGTGTGGGAGAGAACAGGCTGGACCCAGGTCAGAAAAGGCAACTGACCCGAGAAGGATTTTACCCGAAGTAATATCTAGGGTGAGAAGTTATCATTTGTAACCAAATTCTTAGTGTATTAAGCTTAGCCTTGCATGTTTTGTTTTATTTTGCTTTGTGACTTACTTCTTCTGTCTGTTATTACTTAAAACCACTCAAATCCTACTTTTTATCACTTTTGTTCATTAATAAACCCAGCATAAGTAATTATTTCCTGGGGGACGGGGTGTGTCACAATGCAGGACTCAGCCCTGTGGCACCTCCTGCTGGTCTCTCGGGGAATTAGCTCTTCCAGCCTCCAGAGCACCCTCTGCAGGCTGGTGTCCTACTGTCACTGGCGCCTGTGTCCCTCCCAGACACCAGTGTCCCTTTTACCTGGGGTGCTGCCCCCTGACAGTACCCCCCTAGTCTCTGGGTCTCCCCTCCCCAGGGAACCCCCACCCACTATCCCCATCTCACCTCAGTCTTTGGCTACTACCAGTCACCATTGAGCCCCCCCACACTGGGGGAGGCTGCAGTGTATAAGCCAATCATCACAGGCAAGGGAGGTTTAGACCTTCTGCTTCTGCCTACCTTTGGGCTGCCCCCTGCAACCCCAGTACCTATCCGGCCTTACACTAGGCCTGCAGCCTGAGGAGTTTCCAGGCCGGAGCTCCCCAGCTCCTCTGGCCTTCCCCCAGCCTGGCTGGCTGGCTGGCCGGCCGGCCGGCCTCCCTCCCTCCACCACTAAAGGAGACTCTGTCTACTCCTGGCCCGCTGCCCTCTTATAAGGGCCAGCTAAGGCCTGATTGGGGCGTGGCCACAGCTGAGCCTGCTTCCCCCAGTCAGCCTGGGAACTGCTGGCTCCCAGCTGCAGCCCTCTCCAGGGCTGATGTCAACCCCTTCAGGGTAGTAGCGGGTGGCCACCGTGCTACAGGAAGGGGAGAGGTCAGTCTGTTCAGGCTGCCCAGAGCTCCCTCCCTTCCTAGGCTGCTACTGCTGCTGTTTGGAGCTCCCTCCCTGGGCTGTTGCTGCTGCCTGGAGCTCTCTGCCTCCCGCTCTGGAGGGCTGCTGCTGGCTGGGACCCCTTCTGGGAGCCGCTGTTGTTGCTGCTGCTGTGGGGAAGGGGGGGCCTTGCCCGCCTGCCCCCCCATCCCCACCCCTCTAGAGGGAGGAGAAGCGAGGACACCACCACCATCTCCACCACCGTTGTCACCCCTTCTGCCTGGGCCTTCGCCTGGCTGGCCGCCGCCCGCTTGCTGCTGCTGCTCCTGAGCTGGCTGCCCCTTTGAGGAGGAGGAAGGCCGCTGTGGGGAATTGTGGAGGGGGTCGGTTATTGGACTGAGTGATTTTAACAGCCGTGCTTCTGGGGTGGTGGTAGCCTCTTGCTGCTGTGGGGGGCCGGGGGAGAGGTGTGAAGCCCTTCCCCAGTCCTACTGCCCCCCACCACATCTTCCTTCACCACCACCCCCCTTTTTGCCACCGCCCCCTCCACCAACCCGGCTGACCCTCAACACCTGCTGCTCGCCCCTCGACAGGGCTGCTCGCTTCTGCGCCCACCACCACCCGGGACTGTTTCCAGCAGCGAGCATGGACTGGAGTGAGCCCCACAAGTGCTCGTGGGTGCACTCCCCCTCTCTTTTGTTTGGACTTGGCCCACCTCCCTCAGTTGCATTTGCGTGGGGGGGGTCTCCTCATTACCCCCAGCCCAGTTTTCTCCTCCCGTAGTTCCCTGGAAGATGTTTCCCTGGTTGTTTGCCAGTCCCACCCTGACCCCATCCTAGGTTCCTGGGTCTGTTTGTGTGTCCGCCCCGCCCCACCCCCTGCAGGTTTGTTACTTTGCCTGCCCCGCCCTTCCCCAGAACTTGGGTCCCCCCCCTTGTGCTCCACTCACCCCACCCTCGGTTGTTTGCTGTTCCCCCTGACTCCCGCTGATCCCTGCCCTGTCCAACCCGCAGTGTGGTGTGCCCATGTCCCCTTTCGGAGCGCTTGTGCCCCCCCCCCCTTTTTTTAAGTTGTTTACCCTGATCACTGCACTTCCCCGATGCAATTATAGTCCTTCCCCTTCCGAATGCAGCCGGAGGAGCCGGCGCTCTGCCCTGCGCCCGTGATTGTCCCCCTCTCCTTTGTTGTCCCCGTGTCCTCCTGTGGTTAGCACCTTCCTCCCCTGCCTGCAGCCTAGCGGGGAGGAGTGGTTGCTTCTTCCCTTCCCCCGGTGCCCCCCTACAGTTCCCCCCTGCCCACGCTGGTACCCTCCTCCCTGCATACAGTCTAGCAGGGAGGAGCGGTTATCCCTGTCTCACCTTCCCTATTCCCCAGACCTTGTTTGCTGGACTGTCTCCCCTGCCTGCCGTCTAATGGGGAGGAGCAGTTGTCCATTGTCCCACCCACAATTTAGGGCCTCCTCCTGCCTCTTTCCACTATGGAGGGGGATCCTGCCCCTGCTCCTGTCCCTGCCCCCACTGCTCCCATAGTTTCTCCCTTGCCCGCCCAGCGGCTACCCTCTCGGCCACTACTAGCCTAGACTCCGCCGCTGCCATGGCTGCCCCTTCCACCAGTACAAAGGGCCAGGGGAATAAAAAGGGCAAAGGCCCTGCCTGAAAAACAAAACCTCCCTTTGGTGGGGCTGCCCTCCCTGCTGCAGCCCCAACATCTGCCGCAGCTCCTTCCTCCCCAGGCGTTTCCTCCACCAGCTCTGGGGGTGCTCCATTCCTTGCCCCCAGAGCGTACGCCCAGGTGGCTGCCGCCCCTCCGCATGCCGCCGAGCCATCTGCCCCAACTGCCGCCTCTGGTACCATTCCTGGTGGCCGGGGCCCCTTCCCCTCGCTGACCAGGAGGTACGGCGTCCACTGCCTCCTGGTGTCTGCCTCGCCCCACACGGAGACGTACGTGCGGGCGTTGGCGAGGGTGGTAGGGCCCACGGCCGTCGCGGTGGCCTCCAAGATGTATGGTAAGGTTGCGTTCTTCCAAGTGTCGGAGGCCGCCGCTCAGGAGGCAGTAGAGAAGGGCATGGTGGTGGGGGGCATGTTCGTCCCCCTAGAACCCCTGGAGGACTTGGACGTATGGGTGGCATTGACCTCCGTCCCGCCCTTGCTGCCCAGCGTTGCCCTGTTGCCTGCCCTGTCCACCCTGGGGAAACCCATCTCCATCATCAGCCCCCTCCCGCTGGGCTGCAAGGACCCGGCCCTCCGCCACATTCTGTCCTTCTGCCGGCAGGTGCAGACTCCAGTGCCTCCGGCGACGCGTGGCGGGGTGGCGCTCGAGGGGTCCTTCTTGGTGCCCTATCGGGGGCCCATTACTGGGTCCACTATTTGACAGGGGAGGCCCGGTGCTTCCTCTGCCGGGCGACGGGGCACGTCCGGAGGACTGCCCAAAGGCCCATCCCGGAGGAGTGTCCGGGACCCCCGAGACCCGGGAGGGCACCGGCCCTGTCACCGCTGGCGACCCTGGCAGCCCGGCTGCCGCTGCCCCTCCTCCTGTGGAGGAGAGGGCGGCAAGACCTCTGCCGGCTGAGGGAGAGGGCTCGCCCCAGGAGAGGTTTCCCTTCCTCCTATTGTCCCGCCCCTGCCGCCCCGAGCCCCAAAACGATTGCCCTTGCCCCCTGGCCCTGCCCCTGCTGACCGGCCCTCCACCTCCACTTCGGAGGGCTGGGTGCTCGTCCGGGGGAAGCGCAACGCCCGTAAATCGCGGGCTCGATCCCTCCCCTCCGACGAGGAGGGAGAGGAGGCCCCCCCGAAAAATGGTGCGGGGGGCTGATGCTGTTACATCGTCTGCCGCGCCCCCGGATGGAGCCCAGCAGGAGACGGCGGCCATGGCAGCAGCCGGAGGTGTCACCACCCCACTTATTGAGTCCCCTCCCGAGGAGGCCTCTGTAGGAGTTCCCCCAGCCCCTTTGCCATCTGCGCCCCCTGCCATTGTCGATGCCGGGGCTATTACTGCCCTGGCTCCTGATGGGGAGGACTCTGGGGCCGCAGGGACTGGATTTACCTCCGTATTCGAGGAGACTGAGGCCCTGGGTCTGACCCCCATCACCCAGAGGGAGGACGAGCCCCGGTCAGCGGGCCTCAATCTGCGTGGTGGCTCAGTTCCACCACCCCCTCCTCCTCCCTGCCCCTCACTCCCAGCTGTAGCCTCTGCTCTGGTCCTGGGGGCACCCCTGGCTCTCCCTATTTGTCCGGCCGCAGATGGCACCTCGCCCCTAGAGGCGACGGCCCATGCCGAGCGGTTGGGCCCTGAGCCCGTGGGCATGCCCTCTAGCGCCCGGACGGAGCGGTTGGCTTCCCCTCCAAAGGGGGGCCCCACTGAAGTTTCCGTAGTGCCTGACGCCGTGGCTGCGGGTGACGTGTTTCTCACAGCTCACGTGCCCGGCATGAGAGAAGGCCCCTTTCTGACCCCGGTGCTGTTGTCCCCCCACTCCCGGCCGAGTGGAGCCGCACCCTGATAGCCCGGCTGCTGGGGACCATGAACCCATCAGTGTCCCCGCTCCTGTTCCTACCCTTGCTCCCAGCCCCTCTCTTGCCCCTTTCCCAATATTAGCCCTTGTCCCTGCTCCCGCCCCTTTTTCTGATCTCGCCCCTGGCACCGTCCCCGCCCTGTCCCCTGATCCTATTCCGTCCCCAATGAGTCGCTCGCCCCCTTCCCCGCCACCTCCCATGTTATTGTCGCCCCCGAGGTTGTCTCGTTTCCTCTGTTTACGGACAATTCTCAGGGGGCGGTTTTCGTGTCCCCTCTTTCCAACATCATGGGGGCTGCACTACTCCTCCGCTGCCCCCTCTGGTGCCGGAGATGGGGACGGGCAGCCCGGCGCAAGCGCGCCGGGTCTCCACTCCATGCTTGCCCATCTCTGCAGGCTGCGAAGATCTTTTAGGGGCCTTGCCAGAGGACGGTGGCGGGTTGGCTGCCGCATCCCCCTGTGCGCTGAGGGAAGAGCTGCGCCGTTTTGTGCTGGACACCCGTGGCTCAAAGGGCAAGGTGTAGCTCGCCCTCCAGCGCTGGGGGGACTTCCATCGCATCCTCCGTGAAGAGCCTTTTGGGGGAGGGGAGAGGGACCGGGAGTCAGGGCCTAGCGGCCTACTGGCAGGCCCGTAAGTTCCACGACTCCCTGATGACCTTTGGGGTTGAACATGGGTTGTTGCGGGGCCTGCTGGAGACTGTCGATTCCCCTGCCCGTGGGGATTCGCCCAAGCCCTCCCTATGAAGGACACCATCTTTGCTACGTTGAACACCAGGGGCTGTAGCATGCGTCTCCGCAGGAGCCAGGTGCTCTCCTTCCTTCAGAAGGGCAGGTACTCTGTGATCTTCCTGCAAGAGACCCACATGGCTGCAGCAGTCGAGGCTAGCTGGTGGCTGGAGTGGGGGGACGAGGTTTACTTTAGCCACCTCGGTGCCTGTTTGGCTGGGGTGGCCACCCTGTTCTCCCCTGAGCTACGGCCCGAGGTGCTGGGGGTAGCCAAGGTCATGCCGGGTCGCCTGCTGCACATCCAGGCCTGCGTGGAGGGGCTGAGATTAAACCTGGTCAACATTTACGCTGTGAACATGGGCCCAGAACGAGTGCGTTTCTATCGGCAGGCGTCGGCTTTCCTCGGCACACCGGATGCTCACGAGTGCCTGGTCCTGGGCGGGGACTTCAACATCACCCTCGAGGAGCAGGACCACTCAGGAGTCGAGACATCACAGGCAGCTGTGGGTGTCCTCAGGGAGATTGTGGATCATCACTCCCTGGTGGACGTCTGGCGTGACCACCACCCGGATGATGATGTTACCTTTACTTATGTCCGGGCGGAGGGGGATCGGTCGCGCCACTCCCGGTTGGACTGCATTTATATCTCGTGTTTCCATCTGGCATGAGCCTATGCCTCCGGCATCCAGCCGGTCCTGTTCTCGGATCACCACTTGGTGACCGTGACAGCCTCTCTCAGTCCGGAGAGGCCGGGGCAGGCCGATTGGCATTTTAATAACAGCTTGCTGGAGGACGTGGGCTTTGTGGTGTCCTTCCGGGAGTTCTGGCTGACCTGGCGGGGGCAGCGGTGTGCCTTTCCCTCGGCGTGGCGGTGGTGGAATGTGGGCAAGGTGTGCGCACAGCTCTTCTGCCATGACTATACCCGGGGCGCCACCCGGCGGAGGGATGCGGTGATAGGGCAGTTGGAGCGGGAGGTTTTAGAGCTAGAGAGGCATCTCACCTCCGGCCCTAAGGATCCACCCCTCCGTGCAGCGTACTGGGAGAAGCGGGAGGAGCTCCGGGCCCTGGAGGACCATCGAGCCCGGGGCGCTTTTGTTTGATCCCGCATCCACCTCCTTTGGGAGATGGATCGCGGCTCCTGCTTCTTCTATGGCCTGGAAAAAAGGAGGGGGGCCAAAAAGCACGTCACCTGCCTCCTGGCGGAGGGCAGGACCCCCCCTCATCGATCCGGAGGAGATGCGCGGAAGGGCCAGGGCCTTCTACGCTAACAGTTTCTCCCCGGATCTGACCAACACCGAAGCCCGCAGGGTGCTCTGGACCAAACTGCCGACGGTCAGCGCGGGCGACCGGGACCGGCTGAAGCTACCTCTCTCTCTGGCTGAGCTCTCAGAAGCCGTCCGTTGCATCCCTACTAATAAATCTCTGGGCATGGACGGGCTGACCATGGAGTTCTACCCACGTGTTCTGGGACATCCTCGGCCCAGACCTTGTCATCGTCTGGGCCGAGTCCTTGCAAAGTGGGCTCCTCCCTCTCTCATGCTCGCCTTATTGCCGAAGAATTGGGACCTACGCGACTTACGGAATTGGCCTCCCGTCTCAGTCCTCAGCACGGACTACAAGGTCATAGCAAAGGCCATCTCGCTGTGGCTGGGGTCCATGCTGGCGGACATGGTCCATCCCGACCAGACCTACACCGTCCCGGGCCGGACCATCTTTGACAACTTGTATTTGGTCCGGGACCTCTGGAGCTGGGGCATAGGGATGGTCTGTCGTTTGCCCTCCTGTCCCTGGACCACGAGAAGGTGTTCAACAGGGTGGACCACGGGTATCTCCTGGGCACCCTGCGGGCTTCGGGCCCCAGTTTGTGGGCTTTCTCCAGGTGCTGTACGCCGATGCGGAGTGTCTGCTCAGGCTCAACTGGACCCTGACCGAGCTGGTCAGCTTCGGGCGGGGAGTACGGCAGGGGTGTCCCCTCTCGGGCCATCTGTATGCTCTGGTGTTCGAGCTCTTCCTCCATCTCCTCCGCTGGAGATTGACAGGGTTGGCGCTTCAGGAGCCGGACATGCGGATGGTCCTGTCAGCTTTCGCCGATGACGTGCTCCTGGTGGTCCAGGACCTGGATGACCTGGTGCCGGTGGAGGCCTGCCAGGCCGTTTACTTGGCGGCCTCCTCCGCCTGGGTCAACTGGGTCAAGAGCTCTGGCCTGGTGGTCGGGGACGGGTGGCAGGCGAGCTCCCTCTCACCCGCGCTTCAAGCCATCCGGTAGAGCGCGGGTCCGCTGCTCTATCTTGGCGTTTATCTGTCCGCCACGCATCCTTCTCCACTGGAGAACTGGCAGGATTTGGAGGCCAGGGTGGGTGAGCGGTTGTTCCAGTGTCTCTCCCTGTGAGAGAGGGTGCTGATGCTGAACCGACTGGTCCTGTCCATGCTCTGGCACCGACTCAACACCCTGAGCCCGGCCCCGAGTATCCTGGCCAGGCTCCAGAGGATGGCTCTGGAGTTCTTCTGGCTGGGGCTGCACTGGGTCTCTGCAGGGGCTCTGAGTCTTCCCCTGGAGGAGGGAGGACAGGGCCTGGTTTGCTTGCGCAATCAGGTCCATGTCTTCCACCTCCAGGCCCTTGCAGAGGCTCCTTTACAGTGCAGGTAGTCCGGCAAGGAGCATGTTGGCGCACACCTTCCTCTGCCACCTCCGGGGGCTCCGATATGACCAGCAGCTCTTTTTTGATCCATCTGAGAGGCCTTCCGCGAGACCTCTCTGAGCTGCTGGTCTTCTGCCAGGACCTCCTCTGGACCTGGAAGCTTTTTTCAGTGACCAGGTCATTTGTGGCCACTGAGGGAGCGGACCTCCTCGCGGAGCCCCTTCTACACAATCTCGATCTCCATGTGCAGATGGCGGAGTCTCCCTCGGTATGTCGGAGGTTGGTGGTTTCTGCCAGGACCAGAGTCGGAGACCTCCTGGACTATGACAGGGGGGATTGGGTGGAGGCCCGCGCGCTCGGATGACGCATGGGGCTTTCCACCCTTCCGACCCCTAGGCGCGTACTCCAGGAGGTGAAAGCCGCCTTGTCGCCCAATTCTCTCGCTTTCCTGCAGCGAGTCCTGTGAGAGGGTGTTCCCTGCCCACCCCTCACCCCCGGCCTGCCGGACATTTTTCTTGGGCCCCTGTTTTGCGAGCCCCCCCAGCCTCCCCGCTCCCATGTTCTGAGCCAGCTGCATACTCTGCAGCCGGTCCGGTTTCGAACCACGCCCAGAAACCATCTGTACACGCTCGTGCTCCATATGTTACATTTCCTCACCCTCATGTCCTGCCCCAACACCAAATGGCGGGACTATCTTTCACCTAAAGAGGGTGAGGAGCCCTGGTGGTCCAGCCTTTATTCCACTTTGATTCCACGGCCCGCCGGGGACATTAGTTGGTGGCTCCTTCATGGAGCCATGAGCACGGGGGTGCACCTAGCACAGTTCACCCCTACACCTGAGGCAGCCCCTATTCCGGCTCCTCCAGAACCTCTTGTTGAGGTTCTGGCTGCACTTCTCCCCACCCTTGTTTCTCTTTGCACACCCTATCCGTGGCTCCACGAAGTCGCGAGACCTCCTCCTGGCTCTAGCCAAAGTCTCCATCTATAATACCAGGAAGAGGATGTTGGACGAGGGGGTGCTCTGCGACTGCTGGGCCTATTTCCGTTGCTCCCTAGTTTCACACATCCGGGCAGAGTTCCACTGGGCAGCGTCCGCTGGCTCCCTTGACAGCTTTGAGGAACAGTGGGCTCTGTCCGGGGTTCTCTGCTTGGTGTTCCCATCTGGTATCCTCATTTTGAACCTCTGACCTTCACTCCGATCCCTGTTTTTCATTAGTTGTCCCCCATAATCAGTTGGTCCCTGGGTCCAGTGGTCCCTCCCGCTAGGCTGGGGGACAGGCCTTTAGCAGTGGGTGGGCTTGCACTCGCCCACCTCCCAGGTTTTCCAGTACGACCCCGCTACCGGGTGCATATCTCTTTCAGTGATATAAGGGTGAACACTTATGAGTTTACCCTGTATAAGCTTTATACAGAGTAAAACGGATTTATTTCGGGTTCAGGATCCCAGAAAGGCCATACACTGGTTGCTGGAAAAGTCCCTGTTAACTGAGAAGCCCCAGGGCTGAGATAATCTCAGTGTCTGAGGAACTGCAGAGGAGTGTTCCACAATCTCTGAGTCTCTGCTGGAGCTGACCGGGAATGTCTAGCACAGCAAGAAAGAGTTCAGGGGTGCCCATTCTGATGGGAGAGTTGTTCTCAGTGGTACCCCAGCACATCAAGTGACAATCTCAAGGGGGTCTCTGTGACTGAACCTGTCACTCTTGGTATAAGATTTGTTGCAATTATGTAACAGTCATAGCAATAATGATCTTTATGATCATATTATAATCAGATAAAGTCATCCCCCCCAACATATTTTAAATAAAATTAGGGAATGGGACTAGCTGGTTTAAATGTGCATGGGTGCATGGTAGAGTTAACAGATCTCCAACAATCCACATTTAACTGAGGATTTAGCCCATAATGATGGCAATTCTGGAGGGAACTGAAGGTCCAGCTGTGATGATGATAATAGGTAGGAGCCCTGTTATGTTAGGCACTGTCCAAATACAGAACAAAAAAAACCAGTCTTCACTAAATCCACTTACAATCCAAGTGGAAGAGGAGACATGTGGGTGCAGATAAACAGAGGGAGGAGTACAAGAAAACAATGAAAGGATATTGGGTGACACGACAGGCTATGGTCTCAGCACAACAGCTGCCTAATCCAGCTCACCACCAGTGAACCGCAACAGTCAGCCAGGTTTTACAGCTGGCTATTATGACTGGAGTGTTATAAAAGAAACTGGTTTAGCAGCTGGTTGCCTCGCAGATGTACCATAAGAGGGCCCTGTTTTACCAGCCACTTATCCAAATGCAGAGCTGTCATTTCACAGCCTGTTGCTTTCTGTGGTCTCGGATTCCCCTGTGATTTCTCCTTTCCCCTTTTGTCTACATTGCCAATTGATCCACAAAACTTTTGTCATTCATAGGTGCTTTAAAAAGCCCCCCCGAAAGGCAAAAGTTTTGCCGTGGCAAGTGGCAGTGTGAATGCTGCTTTGTGGGCAGGAGCGCTTTCCTGCCGATAAAGCAAATGCCGCTCATGGCAGGTGGAAGTATTTTGCTGGCAAAAGTGCCGACAAAGAGTGTTTACACATGCCGACTTTTATCAACAAGGCTGTGTCGACACAGCAGGCTGCTGTGTGCTTAGCACCACAGTCACTCAGCAGAGGAGAGCTGCGCCGCAAAGAAAGTGGGTGGATCTATATTTTTAAAGACCTCTTTTCCCAGCTCCTCCTCACAGTTGGAGGAAGGCAAGGAAGGAGCTTCACTCTTGCATGTTAGGGACAAGGTTCTGGTCCTCCTCATCCACTGAAGATGTTCCTCACCTGGGCCTCAGTGGCTGCAACATTTTTCACTCTCTGTGAGTAAGATTTCAGGTTGAGTGGGCCAGATCCTCGGCTGGTGTGAATTGTCACAACACCACGGAAGGCAGTGGAGTTACAAAATATCCCATGAGATTCGGAGTTAACCATAATTTCTTTTTTTAAAACCACCAGTTTATAAACCTTTGTCCGGATTCCCCTAGTCTTTGCAAGTTTGGAATGTAGATAAACATCCCAGGTTCAAACTAAGAGCCATCTGTTTGCATGCAATATATTTTTTTTCCAGAAGGGGCTAATGTAGAGCCAGTGACCCAACCTGATGACCAAGTGACAGTATCCTAAGAGGAACCAGTGCTTCTGAAATGCACCTGTGGTGAATTGGGGAGAAGGTGTAAACACCATTTCTCTGGGCGTTCAGCGATAACCTCAGGGCTGGAGTTGATGCAGGGAGCATGGAAACATTTGCAGCTGAAGGGGGAATAAAAAGGGAGAGCAGACTTTACAGAAGATACATTTCTGAGAACAAAAGGGAGACTCTTTCATAGTGAATCAAGTGATTCACAGCAGACAGCACATGTGTTTAGATACAAGGTCGCATTTTGCCTTTTATATTGAGCGCCTGCTGGTATGGTGACACATCACACATGGCTGGGCAACAAAATTCGGTTTGCAGGCAGTGATGGTAAGCCAAAGAGTACGTGGGGTTGGCTTCTTCCACCTTCATAACATGTGGGAATGGTTTCAAACTGCAGCGCCCTCTTTTCCCAGAGCAACCAATGCTGGTTGTGTTTGCCATTTAAAAGGAGGGGCTGAGGTTTTGGAGTGAATGTGCAGCACACCCCTCCTCCCACCTGACCACGTGGCTATTCTCCGGGATGATCCATTTTAGCCAAACGCAAACAGCCCACCATGAACGGGGTCCTTTTACTGTTCCCTTACAAAAATTCCCCTGTTTCAACCAGGTGACCATGAATGATATCACTGTCTTGAGGCTGACTCAGAAAGATAAAGACTGAATGTTGGTTGAATGCGACCAAAACCCAGGACTATTCACTGCCATGCTTTGTGCTGCAATGATTCCAGCCTACTTGCTACTGGTTTGGTGTGGTAAAGTGTCCAACCATGGAGGACGGAATAAGGCAGCCCTCCCCAGAAACCTTCTGCAAAAGCTTTCAGAGTACCTCCAGGAGAGCTGCATGGAGATGTCCCTGGAGGATTCCTGCTCCATCCCCAGACACGTTAACAGACTTTTCCAGCAGATGTACTGGCTGCGAATGCCCAATTCTTTAGGGCAAATCAAACATTAAACAGAATTGTTTGTAACCCTTGTAGTGTCATTACAAACGTGCACTCACCAGAGGTGCCTTCTCCACCTTCAGGTTCCGGGAACCCGCCTTGTGGGGGTATTGACTACAGAGTGATGACAAGTTCCTAGCTGCTGGTGAGAACGGATTTCTCTGCTTGCCTGCTGCACATTCTCCTCCTCCTCCTCCTCTTCCTCATCCACAAAATCCTCCTCCATGTTGCGTGAGACTCCCCCCTTGCAGGTGTCCATGGTCAGTGGTGGTGTAGTGGTAGGGTCCCCCCCTAGAAAGGCATGCAGCTGATAACAGAAGCGGCATGTATGGGGCTCTGACCCGCAGTGACTGTTTGCCTCCTTAGTCTTTTGGTAGGCTTGCCTTAGCTTCTTAATTGTCATGGGGCACTGCTGTGTGTCCCTGGTGTAGCCTCTCTCCACTGTGCCCTGTGCGATTTTGGCAAATATATCAGCATTTCTTCTGCTCTTTCAGAGCTCTGCCTGCACAGATTCTTCTCCACATACAGCGATCAGATACAGTGTTTCCCGTTCACTCCATGCTGGAGCTCCTTTGCGATTCGGGGACTGCATGGTCACCTGTGCCACTGATCTCGCCACGCTGATGAAACAGGAAATGAAACTCAAGAGTTCCCGGTGCGTTCCTGTGTAGCTGGCTAGTGCAGCCAAGTTGAAAGTGCTGTCCAGAGCAGCCACATTGGAGCACTCGGGGACACCTCCCAGAGGCCAATACCATCGAATTGCACAATGCTGCGTCTGCACCACCCCACGTTCCACCCAAGAAGGTCAACTTTAGCGCCACTCCCCTCGTGGAGGAGGAGTACAGCAGTCGATTTTAAGAGCCCTTTAGGTCGACGGGATGGGGTTGGTTGTGTAGCCGCATTGCTTATAAAATCGACCTAACGCGGCTAAATTCGACCTAACATCATAGTGCAGACCAGATGTTCAACAAACATCTACCACTTATAGACCAAGCTACCAACCTTCAACTCAAATGTTATTTCCACTTAAACCAATCAATATGAAAGCCGGAAATCCACACAGTTACAAACGGACATGAAATTCTTTCAAAGGCAATAAAGAGGGAAATTATTAGGTATGGATTTACAACAAATGGTGAGATTTACCAGACAGCTGAACAACTCCTTATTTTCTGGATAAATTTGGGAATAAGATGGAAATAGCTGGGACAGGTATGAAGAATGAAGCCAAAACATCCGCCAATGGACACATACCTTTGGGCAGTTCTAAACGGGGTTAGATGATAGAGGGAGAAAGTGTGTGGGATTTAGCAGCCTCCAAAACGTGTTAAAACTGGCCTAGAACAGACAGGAATAGTGCAGCCAAGTCTGTGCCCTGTGTGACATTTTATTACGAATCCTTCCTGCACTTTCAGACTATAATCTTTTCTTCCCAATTCTTCAGTACATTTTAGCGAGCTTTACAGAGGTTTGGTGTAGCTCAGATGATCCCAGGGGAACTACACTGATTTCCTCCAGCTGCGGGATTGACCCTAATCCCTTTCCCTTGACATCAGGCAGATTGTGCAGCTGTTGAACACGGGATAGTCCGACTGAAGTAAAAGTAAGAAAAACACTGAGCGGTTTAGGGGAAAAGTCCTCCACGCTCCCCACAAGGGGCCGCTGTTTTTTCACCGACTCGCCTCTCCGGCAGAGCTGTCTCAGGCTGGCCGTTCAGAGCCCCGCTGTTTAACCTGGTCTCGGATCCCGCCGCAATTTCTCCTCCCCCTTCCTCGAGTCTCCAGCTCCGTGCAGCAGCCAGACAGCCGAGTGCAGGGGCAGCGCCGGGCTGCCTGCGTGGTTAGCACCACAGTGACTCAGCGGAGGAGACCAGCGCCGGTAGGAAAGGAGCTGCCGATGGATTTAAGGCATCACCCCACTGAGTAAAACCTTTCCCTCCCAGCTCCTCTCCACAGCTGGGGAAGGCGAGGAAGAAGCTTCCTTCTTGGGCTGTGGGAACTGGGGAGGAGGTTCCATCCCACTTCATTCCTGAAATATGTTCCTGCCCTGGGTGTCTGTTCTTACACTGCTTCGGATTCTGGGTGAGTAGCGTATCTGCACCATTTCAGCTGTGTTTGGGGCCAGACGGTCATCGGGTGGAAATGGCCACAACTGAAATGCAGCTGCATCCGGTTCCAGGCGATCCGGAATTAGTCCTAATTTCTTTTTGTAACCATTTGTTTGTAAACTTTTCCCTCCCTCCAGTCTCTGGATGCTTGGGAGGTAGATGAACACTGCAGGTTCAAGCCAAGAGCCATCTGTGTGTCTATACAAACTTTTGTTTTTTTCCAGAAGGGACTAATGGAGAGTCAGTGACACAGCCTGAGGACGGAGTGACAGTATCCCAAGGGAAACCAGCGCTGCTGAAATGCATCTATAATACCACCTTGATTCCCACGCTCTGGTGGTACGAGCAGTACCCAGATGAAGCCCCTCGCCTCTTGCTGGCACAATATGAAGCATCGGATGAGGAGGAGAGCAGGAGCCGGCGAGGGTTCTCCGCCACACCCGACAAACAGGGGAAGACTTTCCACCTGAAGAAAAACTCAAGTGAACTGAGCGACTCCGCCGTCTACTACTGCGCCATGAGCGACACAGTGATCGCACCCAGCAGGGTCGCTGCACAAAAACCCGCTGGGGGAAGAGGAGGCGGCGCTGAAGATGTGTGGGTTTGATCCCCAGAAGAACAGACTTTGCACAGCGCCATTGGAATCAGTGAATCCCATCCCCAGGGTGTTAATGTGCGTCTCTTCACTGGAGTCAACGGGCCAGATCCCAGACAGTTGGGACTGGGTGGAGCTCTGCGAAAGGAAATGATCCAGTTCCTCAAAATGTTTTAAAATCAATGAGGAATTGCATAGGAGTCAGCTGAGCTGCACTGGTTCCTATCAGCTGAGAATCCGAGCCATTAAAATAGGACATTGGGGTCTCAACAAAATTGAAATGTTCCCCATTCCCAGAGGAAACAGAATATAAATCTCGTTTAGTTTTTCAACAATTTCTGTCTCCCATAACTGCCCTTGTGTCTATTGTGTGAAGGTTTTGCTGGTTTCAGAAATGCAGTGATCCAGAAATTGAAGTGAAGTCAGGAAAGATAGAAAAACTGGAATTACAGGTGTGGAGTAGACCAGACAGCCATCTAGCACAGTATTTCTCTCTGACTGTACTTACCACCAATACCTTCAGAGGAAGGTGAAAGGAACTCTGGAGTGGGTAGTTATGAGGTAACTTCCCTTATAGGAGGTTTTCCCCTAGCCTTGTGCAATTGTATATAGATTTATGTCTTGAAGAAGGATTTCCTTCACCTTCCAATTTTTAGAGTCCTTTTAAAGTAAATTCTGAAAGTTTATGTTTAAAATCTCTCATAACATCCCAAGGTTTATTTATCCTGGCACGCTCACTTATATCTACACTACATGTCTACACTATGAAATTAGGTCAATTTTATAGAAGTCGATCTTTAGCAACTGATTTTATACAGTCGATCGTGCATGTCCCCACTGAGTGCATTACGTCGGCAGAGTGCGTCCTTAATACCATAGAAAGCATCGACTCACGGAGTGGTGCACTATGGGTAGCTATCCCACAGTCCCTGCTGCCCATTGGAATTCTGGGTTAAGCTCCCAATGCCTGATGGGACAAAAACCTTGTTGCGGGTGGTTTGGGGTATATGTGTCAGTCTTCCCTTCCTCCCTCCTCGAAAGCAATGGCAAATAATCATTTTGCATCTTCTTTCCAAAAACTACACTGATTTACTCCAGCTGCAGGATTTTCCATGACGTCAGGCAGATTTTGCAGTAATTGAACATGGGATAGTCCGACTGGAGTAAAAGTAAGGGAAACACTGAGGCCTTGTCCACACTATGAAATTAGGTCGAATTTATAGAAGTCGGTTTTGTAGAAAGCGTTTTTATACAGTCGATTGTGTGTGTCTCCACACAAATGGTCTAAGTGCATGTAGTCGGTGGAGTGCGTCCATAGTACAGAGGCAATCGTCGACTTCTGGAGTGTTGCACTGTGGGTAGCTATCCCACAGTTCCCTCAGTCTCCACCGTCCATTTGAATTCTGGGTAGAAATCCCAATGCCTGATGGGGCTAAAACGTCGTGGGTGGCTCTGGGTACATATGGTCAGGCCCCCCTTCCCTCCCTCCATCCGTGAAAGCAACAGCAGACAATCGTTTCATGCCTTTTTTCCTGGGTTACCCATGCAGACGCCATACTATGGCAAGCATGGAGCCCGCTCAGCTCACTGTCACTGTATGTCTCCTGGGTGCTGGCAGACGCGGTACTGCATTGCTACACAGCAGCAGCTTATTGCCTTTTGGCAGCAGACAGTGCAGTATGACTGGTAGCCGTCGTCGAGGATGCTCTTTTAGCCGACCTCAATGAGATCGGGGTGCCTGGGCAAACATGGGAGTGACTTAGCCAGGTCATTACTCTTTTAAGTTTTGTCTCATGGCGATTCAGTCCTACTGGCCGTCCTACTGTACCGTCTTCTGCTGAGCACCCAGGAGATGATGACGGCCAGCAGTCGTACTGCATCATCTGCTGCCAGGAAGATGTATAAAGATAGATGAAGTGGATCAAAACAAGAAATAGATTAGGTTTGTTTTTTATTCATTTTCTCCTCCCTTTCTCCCTCCCTCTGTGAAATCAATGGCAAGCTAAACCCAGTTTTGAGTTCTATCCTTGAGGTTTTGAGTTCTATCCTTGAGGGGGCCATTCTGTTTCTCGCAAAGCCACCCCCTTTGTTGATTTTAATTTCCTGTAAGCCAACCCTGTAAGTCATGTTGTTGATCGCCCCCTCCCTCCATCAGAGCAACAGCAAACAATCGTTTTGCAGCCTTTTCCCTGGATTGCCCAAACAGGAGCATCCGCCATAGCGCAGCAAGCATGGAGACCATTTAGCTCGCTGCAGCAGTTATGACCATTGTAAACACCTCACACATTATCTTGCAGTTTGTGCAGAACCAGCACCTGAAAAACCAGGCAAGGAGGCAATGGAATTGTGGTGATGAGGACATGAACACACTTTTCTCTAAAACCGCATTCACCCACAATTTGGAGATCATGGTGTTAATGGGGCGGGCTTGTGCCATGGAATGCCGATTCTGGGCCTGGGAAACAAGCACAGAGTGGTAGGACCACACAGTGTTGCAGGTCTGCGATGATTCCCAGTGGCTCCAAAACTTTTGCATGCATAAGGGCACTTTCATGGAACTTTGTGACTTGCTTTCCCCTGCCCTGAAGCACAAGAATACCAAGATGAGAGCAGCTCTCACAGTTCACAGGCGAGTGGCAATAGCCCTGTGGAAGCTTGCAATGCCAGACAACTACCGGTCAGTCGGTAATCAGTTTGGAGTGGGAAAATCTACTGTGGGGGTTGCTATGATGCAAGTAGCCAATGCAATCATTGAGCTGCTGCTATCAGAGGTAGTGACTCTGGGAAATGTGCAGGTCATACTAGATGGCTTTGCTGCAATGGGATTCCCTAACTGTGGTGGGGCCATAGACGGAACCCATATCCCTATCTTGGGACCGGACCACCAGAGCAGCCAGTACGTAAACTACAAGGGGTACCTTTCAGTGGTGCTGCAAACACTGGTGGATCAGAAGGGACGTTTCACCAACATCAACGTGGGATGGCTGAGAAAGTTTCATGATGCTCGTGTCTTCAGGAGCTCTGGTCTGTTTAGATGGCTGCAGGAAGCGATTTACTTCCCAGACCAGAAAATAACTGTTGGGGATGTTGAAATGCCTATAGTTATCCTTGGGGACCCAGCCTACCCCTTAATGAAGCCATACACAGGCACCTTGGACAGTAGTAAGGAGCTGTTCAACTATCGGCTGAGCAAGTGCAGAATGATGGTGGAATGTGCATTTGGATGTTTAAAGGGTCGCTGGTGCAGTTTACTGACTCGCTCAGACCTCAGCAAAACCAATATTCCCATTGTTATTGCTGTGTGCTCCACAGTCTCTGTGAAAGTAAGGGTGAGATATTTATGGTGGGGTGGTAGGTTGATACAAATTGCCTGGCCACTGAATACGCGCAGCCAGACAGCAGGGCGGTTAGAAGAGCACAGCAGGAAGCACTGCGCTTCAGAGAAGCTTTGAAAACCAGTTTCATGACTGGCCAGGGTACCGTGTGACACTTCTGTTTGTTTCTCCTTGATGAAAACCAGCCTCCTTGGTTGCCTCTAAATTCTCTGTAATCCACCCACCCTCCCCGCTTCGATCATGGCTTGCTTGCAAAGGAAATAAAGTCACTATCATTTAAAAAACATGTATTCTTTATTAATTGGTTATAAAAATAGGGAGATAACTCACAAGGTAGCCCAGGTGGGGTGTGGGAAGAGGGTAGGATGGAAGGAAAAGGCTACTTTAAAACTTGTTGAATGCCAGCCTTGTGTTGCTTGGGCTGTCCACTGGGGTGGAGTGGTTGGGTGCCTGGAGCCTCCCCTGCCCCCGCATTCTTGGGCGTCTGGGTGAGGAGGCCATGGAACCTGGGGAGGAGGGAGGGCAGTTAAGCAGGGGTGGCAGCGGCAGTCTGTGATCCTGCTGCCGTTCATGAACCTCCACCAGATGCCGGAGCATGTCCGTTTGATCCCACAGTAGCCCCAGCTTTGCTTCCTGCCTCCCCTGATCTTCCTGCTGCCACCTCTCCTCATGTTCATTGGCCACTTTCCTGTCCTCTGCGATTGTATCCCTCCACACAGCTCTGTCAGTGCCGGACGACTGCATGAGCTCAGAGAACATGTCATCGCGCGTGCGTTTTCTTCACCGCCTTATCTGAGATAGCCTTTGGGACGGAGGAGGGAGGCTTGAAACATTTGCAGCTGCTGGAGGAAAAAAAGGGAGTGAAGTATTTAAAAAGATCCATTTTACAGAACAACGGCTCTACTCTTTCATGGTGAACAACACTAGTCACATGACAGAGCACCTGTGATTTTGGTACAAGGTCGCATTTTGCATCTTATATTGAGTACCTGCAGCTTTGGTGTTACAGATCACACACGCAGTGCTGGGCAACAGATTTTGGCTTGCAGGTGGCCACGGTGAGCCATAGTCTTTCAGCTTTTGCAACCTTCATCACAGCAGCACCCTCCTTTCCCATACCAAGCAAAGCCTGTTGAGTTGGCCATTTAGTGCTGTGGTTTTTCTGTTAAAGTACAGCAGCAGAAACCAAACTAACCCCCTCCCTGCATCCAATTCTCTGGGATGATCACTTTACCTCTCCCCCCCCCACCTGGCTGGTATCAGGGAAGATCCCTGTGAGCCAAATGTGAACATCTCAGCGCCAATGCTCTCTCTCCCCCCCCGCCCCGCCCCACGTGGCTAACTGCAGGGAGGATTTCTTTTCAGCCACAGGCAAACAGCCCAGTAGGAACGGGCACCTCTGAATGTCCCCTTAATTAAATTTACCTATTTAAACCAGGTTACCAGGAATGATATCACTCTCCTGAGGATAACACAGAGAGATAAAGAACGGATGTTGCTTGAATGCCAGCAAACACTGGGACCATACGCTGCCAGGCTTTGTCATGCAATGATACCAGATTACCTGCTACTGGCATGGCACGGTAAAGTGTCCTACCATGGAGGACGGAATAAGACCGCTGTCCCCAGAAACCTTCTGCAAAGGCTTTCAGAGTACCTCCAGGAAAGCTTCATGGAGATGTCCCTGGAGGATTTCCGCTCCATTCACAGACACATTAACAGACTTTTCCAGTAGCAGTACTAGCCACGAATGCATCCCAAGTCCTAGGTCTACTTAATCATTAAAAATGCTTGCTTTTATAACATATTATATTTACAAAGGTACACTCTCCAGAGGTCCCTTCTCCGGCTTCACTGGGTTGGGAGGGTATTTCAGTCAGGGTGATAAAAAGATCCTGACTGTCGGGGAGAACGGTGTGCTGTGTGCTCTCCCCAAGCTTGTCCTCCTCCTCATCATCTTTCCCATCTGCAAAATCATCAGGCATGGCAGAGAGTATCCCATCATCGGAGCCTACGGACAGAGGTGGGGTAGTGGTGGCGGCCCACCCTAGAATTGCATGCAGCTAAGCATAGAAGCATCATGTCTTGGGCTCTGTCCCAGAGCGTCCATTTGATTCTTTGGTTTTCTGGTACGCTTGTCTGAGCTCCTGAAGTTTCATGTGGCACTGTGTTGCGTCCCTGATGTAGCCTCTGTCCCTCGTGGCCTCTGAGATTTTTTGAAATGTTTTGACATTTTGTCTTTTGGAACATATTTCTGATAGCACAGATTCCTCTCCCCATAGAGCGATCAGATCCCGTACCTCCCGTTCGGTCCATGCTGGAGCTCTTTTTCTATCCTGGGACTGCATGGTTACCTGGGCTGATGAGCTCATCTGGCCAAATAGGAAATGAGATTCAAAAGTTCCCGGGGCTTTTCCTGTACACCTGGCCATTGCATCCGAGTTCAGAGTGCTGTCCAGAGAGGTCCAATGGTGCACTGTGGGATAGCTCCCTGAGGCCAATACCTTCGAATTGCATCCACACTATCCCTAATTCGAAATGGCGATGTCGATTTCAGCGCTAATCCCCTCTTTTAAGAGCCCTTTATGTCCAAAAAATGGCTTCGTTGTGTGGACGGGTGCACGGTTAATTCGTAGTGTAGACCAGTTGTTTAGCAAAACTTCCTCCACGCTCCCCACAAGGGGCCGCTGTTTTCTCACCGACTCGCCTCTCCGGCAGAGCTGTCTCGGGCTGGCAGTTCAGAGCCCCGCTGTTTAACCTGGTCTCGGATCCCGCCGCAATTTCTCCTCCCCCTTCCTCGAGTCTCCAGCTCCGTGTAGCAGCCAGAGAGCCGAGTGCAGGGGCAGCGCCGGGCTGCCTGCGTGGTTAGCACCACAGTGACTCAGCGGAGGAGACCAGCGCCAGTAGGAAAGGAGCTGCCAATGAATTTAAGGCATCACCCCACTGAGTAAAACCTCTCCCTCCCAGCCCCTCTTCACAGCTGGGGAAGGCGAGGAAAAAGCTTCCTTCTTGGGCTGTGGGAACTGGGGAGGAGGTTCCATCCCACTTCATCCCTGAAATATGATTTTCCCCTGGGTGTCTGTTCTTATACTGCTTTGGATTCTGGGTGAGTAGCGTATCTGCACCATTTCAGCTGTGTTTGGGGCCAGACGGTCATCGGGTGGAAATGGCCACAACTGAAATGCAGCTGCATCCAGTTCCAGGCGATGCACAGTTAGTCCTAATTTCTTTTTGTAACCATATGTTTATAAACCTTCTCCTTCCTCCAGTCTCTGGATGCTTTGGAGGTAGAGAAACACTGCAGGTTCAAGCCAAGAGCCATCTGTGTGTCTATATAAACTTTTATTTTTTTTCCAGAAGGGGCTAATGGATTGTCAGTGACACAACCTGATGACAGAGTGACAGTATCCCAAGGGGAACCGATGCTTCTGAAATGCTTCTTTGACAACACCCCGATTCCGACACTCTGGTGGTACGAGCAGTACCCAAATGAAGCCCCTTACCTCTTGCTGACACAATATAAAGCATTGGATGAGGAGGAGAGAAAGAGCAGGCGAGGGTTCTCCGCCACACCTGACAAACAGGAGAGCTTCCACCTAAAGAAAAACTCCAGTGAACTGAGCGACTCTGCTGTCTACTACTGTGGCATGAGCAACACAGTGATTGCACCCAGCAGGTTCACTGCACAAAAACCCGCTGGGGGAAGATGACGGGACACAGATTTTTGTGGCCTAGCTGCTCAAATGATACACATTTGCATGGCAACTATGGAGTGAATGGGCCAGATTCCTAGTGGTGGAAATCTGCCTGCCTATCTCCCCTAGAGTGAATGGGGCAGAGTCCAAAGTGGTGTTAACTGGCCACAGCTCCATTGAAAAATGGTCCAGTTTCTCATTTGTTGTGAAGCAGTGCACTACAGAGGAAACAGTTGAGCTACTCCAGTTTACAACAGCGGAGGATCTGACCCATTAAAATATGTGACATTGTGAGACTAAAAATTCAGCTCGTCACCTTTTCCCAACAGGATACCTAAAAATACAAATCCTGTCATTACATTTTTCCAGCAATTCGTTCCTCCTGCAACTCCCCTGGTGTCTCCTATGTGAAGGCTTTAGAAATGGAATGAGGTAGAAATTGGGAAGATAGGAACATTGGATTTACCACACTGGATCAGAACAGAGGGCCATCCAGTTCAGTGTTCACTCTTTGACTCTACTACCAGCTGTTTCAGAGGAAGGGATAAGACACCTTGCAATGGGTAGTTGTTATGGGATTATCTTTGATAGGGGAGTTTCTCCCCTAAACCTGGACAAATATCAGTTTGTTTGAGATTGGAAAGTTTATCCATCTTTCAATTTTTAAGTCCTCATTAGGGAAACTCTGGAATTTATCCATATAATCATCCCATTTTTTTTTTAAAAAAAAGGTCTGGTAAACTGTTGACATCACATATATTTTATGCCAATGAGTTCCAAAGAGTCATTGGCTAACATGACAATGAATTTCCATGAACCATTTACCAATTTAAACAAGGTTTGTTCATTGGAAAGCTACAATTTAAGGGCCAAACTATGCACTTTCTACTCAAATGTTATTTCCACCTTAACATATAATTCTGAAACCTGAAAATCTACTGCAGTTAGACAGACATCTAGATGCCTCGAAAAGGCCATTCCTCAGGGAACTACTAGGTACGATTTGTAATAAATGGCGAGAATGGTAAGGAAGCTGAACATGTTCTTATTTCCCAAGATACCCAGAAAAGATGGAAGTGTCTGGGACACGAGTGAATAATGAAGCCGGAGCACGCATGAAAGAACAAGTAAAAAATAACTGACCAATATAATTCTTCTTTTGAAACTACTTGGGGGAGGGGGGACTTAAGGTATTTAACGACAGAGGCCTCTAGCCAAAGAACTGGCCACATAAATCCCTTTCCATAACATGAGCCAGGTTTTGCAGCTATTACACATGGGACTAGGTAGAAGAGTGTGACAGAGGTTCAGATTCACAGAGGTGGTGCCTCCTGCTGGCCGTCCTAGGAAATTAGTTCTCACAGTCCAGGAGCACCCTCTTCTGGCAGTTTCTCACCTGCCGGTACCTGCTCTTTCGAAGTTTCCACCACGTTAGGGCCCATGTCTCTCCCAGACTACAGCTTCCTTCCCCGGGTTACTGCCCTTTGCCAGTGCCTCCCTTCCAGGGAACCAGCTACCCCTAATCGATATGGGGAAACCTGCCCTTAGGTTGCCCTTAGGGGAAATTTCTTTCTACACCCTACCCCACTCATACGACATTATTTTATACCCAGGAGCAGGAAGTTTACTTCCTTTACTCACTCGGATAATATTTTAATTGACCCCTCAGTTTTTATTGTGGGTAAATTAAGTGACCCTATAAAAACCCCTCTCTACTACTTCCAATGTGGAGTCCAGAGAGGGGGAAAGTATTTCAGCTGTCCTAAGAAATATTCCCCACTGGTTAACAGATTAGCACGCAGGGGGTCGCTGTTACACCTGTGAGACCTAGTCCATTTGTCTGTGACACAAAGTGTTTTTCCTTTTCTGGCCTCTGCAGTCTCCTCCTGTAACTCTTCTCCTCGGGCATTGCCAAAAAAAGTTCAAGGGCTCTTGCAGACAGAAAGGGGACAAGCATACCGCTAGCGCAGCTGCTAAACTTTTGCAAAAGCAGAGATATAATCATTTTCAAAGGCATCACACCCAAAGCAAACTTTTGTCTTTGCTCTTCTGTGCATCAGGGAAGGAAAAGGACACAGCTGTGGACGTGGAAAAGGGCAGATTTTGCAGGACAATTAAACAAAAATTATTAAAACGGCCATGCCGCTCTCTTTCCCCTTCATGGTTTTGATAATTGTTTGTTCAAGTGAGTATAGTTTGTTTTGGGAACTTGAAGTATTTTACTGTTTTGCATTTTATAAATCATGTTTTTTGCAGTGGCCAAGACGTTCTAGTCTATTTTTCTTTCCTTCCAACCTGTCAATGACTAAATAAGAAACGGATAGCTACATGAAGGACATATAAAATTATTCAAGTGACAAAATGAAAAGGAGATGGGATTCCTTCATGTGTAAATGGTTCTTCATTTCTGATGTAAATAGTTTAAGAATAAAAGGAATCTGGACACCATTTTTAAGGGTTGGGGAGGTAGGTAATTGTTGTAGTAAATTGAAGGAGATCTTCGGAAATGAGGAACACTTGACAAAATGTTTTCATGTTATGTTTGGCTGAGATTTTGGAAGGATTTTAAGGAAGCGAGGACCCGATCTACAATTCATTTTGGGACCCCAAATGCCTTCGATACTATGAAACTTCTTCCAGCCCTGCTCAATTTAATATTTTATTTTATTTTGCAGAAAGGACCTGTGCAGACTCAGTAATGCAACCAAAAGGCACCGTTCCCATCCAGGAAGGAAGACATGTACTTCTCCACTGCACCTATGATTACTCTGGGTCTACTCCTGGGCTCTTCTGGTACGAGCAGTATCCCCATGAGGCCCCTCGCCTGTTGCTGACACAATATGAAGCCTCGGACGAGGAGGAGAAGAGACGCAGTCGAGGGTTCTCTGCTAAACTCGAGAAAAACTCCAAATCCTTCCACCTGGAGAAAAACTCCAGCGAAGTGAGCGACTCTGCTGTCTATTACTGCGCCATGAGAGACACAGAGAGCAAAGCCACCGGGGGAGCTGTACAAAAACACCACTGACTTCAAAACACAAATGACTGAAATATGAGACTTCGGATGTCAAGAATTTAGGGTGTAATCTCTATTCCTTGGTATTTACAATATCTCTGTCTTATTCTGCACCCCACTCCCACCCCCGTTTTTATTTTAGCCCCGGGTAGCATTTGGGTTACAATTAGTAGTAAGGGATTAAATGTTACTATGACTATACCTAAATGCTTAGAATGTAGGGTTAAATTTATTTGTATTATTGAAGTTGATTAGGATTAGGATTAACACTTTGGGTTGGGGCACAGTCAGGAGCTAGAAGTGTGGAGATTACAATTAGACCGATTAAGGGTTGGTATTTAAGATTAGGGTTTAGGATTAGCGTTAGGGATTAGTGTTAGCATTAAATTAGGGTTTTGTAAATAGTTAAGAGTTGTGGTTGGTGTAGATAAATCAGTGTTAGAGTAGGGATAGGAGTTACTGCTTAGTGTCTTGGTTAGGACCGGGGTTATGTTTAAGATTAGGGTCAGGGTTAAATTGAAAATTAGGGTTAGAATAAAGTTAAAGTTAGGGGTTAGTTTTAGGATTACTGATTAAAGGTTAGGTTAGATTGAAGGCTAGGGCTGAGATTATGTTCAGGGTGAGATTTATGATTAGACTTTAGGTTATGGTTAGGAAGAAGTTGGGGTTTGGAGTTAGGATTAGAGTGTTGGTTATGGTTAGGGTCAGGAGATAGGGCTAGCATTAGGATTCTGAATTAGGGTTTATGACTGACATTACGGGTTCAGATTAATATTAAAATCAGGTTTTTATTACTTTTTCACTGTCCTAAACTGTACTGTCTACCTCTCCCTGCTTCTGAGATCCTTGTGCTGGGTCCATATCCCAATGTAACCTCAGCACTGCACAAACATTCCTGCATTTACCCCACAAACACCACTGTGATGCTGGGAAGTCTCAGTACCCCCTCTTTTATTATAGGTTTCAGAGTAGCATATATATACATGCACGGAAAAGTAGGGACAGAGTGAGGTTTCTAGAAGGTATGTGTGGCGAGTTCACAAAGGAACTTGGGTGCGGTGAAGCTGAACATGCTTTCAGGTGCCTACAAAAATCTTTGGGATTCACAAAACCCAAGTCTGCTGTCCAGACTTTCTATACAATGAGCTGAGAGAGACAGACACCTCCGAATGGGATCCACAAGAGACAGCAGGCTAGGCGGCTCCTCCCCTAAACTAGCCAACAGGGAGATACCAAGCTGAGTGGTGTGTGTGCTAAGCCCGGCCTCTCTCAGGGATATATAGGTGCCTAAATCTGGGCTGTAGGGAAATGCCTCTCTCTGAGATTATTATTTGCAAACCCTCTCTTGCCATTAAGCGGCGGGGGAGGAAGGAGGAGGTCCCTTGTAACTTTTAACTCAATAGTTAAACTACTCACTGGGCTATGGGATATTCTGGGCCTGGGGGGGGGCACCTCAGTGTCTTCTACTGAAGCTGTTCCACTGTGAATAAGTTATTTGAAAAAGTCTATTGGAGTAGAGGGACTGGGTGTCCCCCCCAAGTAAGTCCTCCCATCACCAGGCTACAGACTTATTCTCTCCCCCACCCCCATGGCCATGAATCTTTCAGTGTTTATTCACTGGGGAACAGCTCTTTCAGGCCAGTTGAGGGATCTCCCCCCTCCCCAAATATCCCAAAGCCCAGCAGTTGGGATACTCACCTACAAGGTTACAGATCCCTGTTCAAATCTCTTCTGCTGCTCAGGTGGAAGGGGGGACTTGAACCAGGAGTCTCCTACATCCCAGGTGAGTAACCTAAAGACTGGGATAAAAGTAAAGAGGAGGGGCTCCTCCTTTCTCCCAGCTTGTATTTAAAATGCCTATGGTGGCCGATCCGATAGGTGAGGTCTGGGCACACTTACTGGGCAGGACCTAGCAGGTGAGTTAGGTGCAGGATCATCCCATCTTCCTCCATCTTGAGAATCATTCTGGGGTGTAGGCCTCCGCGTCCTGTCATGGCAGTGTGCATCCTGATAGGAAAAAACACAAAACAACTTCCCCCCCGCCCCCGCAAATTTTACTGAATAAATTTAGGCACTGAGAGATTTAAGGCCACGACAGGCCTTTGGGGCATCTGAACCATGGTTTTGTGAATCCCCAAAAGGCTTGATTCTGGGATTTAGGCACCTACTTGCCACTTTAGGTGCCTAAGTCCCTTTGTGAATCTGCCCTTAGGTGCGTTCAGATGGAGAGAGGCGCCTCGAGGGATTCAATGAGAGTTAGGCATCTACTAGATTTTAAAATACCAGAAAGCCTCTATATTGCCTCATTACTCACCTTAGGACCTATAATAATCAGACCCTCAATGACTTGCCCAGAGTCACCCAGGAACTTTGTGTCAGAGCATGGACTCAAAGGCAGATTAATTTGTATCTTTTGGGGGCAATTTTCAAAACCCGCTAACTCTCCCCTAATTCAGACACCAGAGAATGGCCTCATGCTCAGAACTCCGCTGGAGAGACCCCGGGTGGGGTCTCCCCCGAGGGGAGGCAGCAGATTTTCACAAGAGATGAGTGCTTGGTTTTCTTGCTTGTTTCATTATTGTTTTACATCCACCAGAGGGCGCTCTACACCGTCACATCACCCCTGTTTCACAGTGCGTTGCGTACGTGTATTAAAGAAACTTGGAACCAGACGCTGAGTGAGTCTGCTCGTTGTGTGGCGTCACAAGCTGAGAGGAAGGACAGAACGATCAGGGAGGAAGCAGGTTTCATCTTTAGGACATGAATGGTCATTCTCAAAAACGCAGAGGAGGAGGAGATATTCTCTGACTAGCTGCAGATCGTAGTAACAACAGGAGGGTCACCGGAATCTGCAAAATGCTCTTGTTCGTGGCTGTACAGCTCTGGCTTCTGCTTCCACAGTCAGGTGAGAGTAAAAACTTTCGTTTGAAGTAAAGGCATTTGCAAAGACAAAAATACAGGTCTCTGAACAAAGAAATCGTAGGAGGAATTTTGTTTTCTTTTGCAAAGAGACAGCCAGGTTAGCATCACAAACCAAGTCATCAGTGTGCTGGGAATAGAGAGAGATGTTTTTGAGGAGCGATTCAGACCTATACGATACCGGCTGAACTTTGCACAGGCGCATAAGGGAGTGAGGGATCCAAGTCCCACTGAGTTTAAAAGTTCCAGCCGTACACACAGAGATATTTAAAGTCTCTCTTTCCCGCCACAGGTCTAGCACAAAGTGACTCCGTGGACCAGTCTCCTCCCGAAGTGAGAAGCTCAGAGGGACAAAGTGTAACTTTACAGTGTAATTTCACCACCAGTGACTCAAACCCGTATCTCTTTTGGTACCGGCAGTATCCGAACCAGCCTCCCCAGCATATACTGACTAAAACGAAGTTTGATGCTCCGGATCAGACGCTTGTCCAAGGAAAATTCTCAGCATCTTTATACATGGGTAATAAGACGGTTCCCTTCAAGATTGAGGCTGTTTCTCAACAGGAGAGCGCTGTGTATTACTGTGCTCTGAGACCCACAGTGGGGGAGAACTGCATCTCCACTGGTACAAGAAGTCAGCGGGGGGTTGTTTATGGCAACATGATAGAATCATAAACACAGGGCTGGAAGGGGCATCGAGAGGCATCTGGTCCAGCCCCCTGTGATGAAGCAGGACCAAATGTACTTGGATCATCCTGGACAGGTGTTTGTCTAATCTGTTCTTTAAAAGCAACTGGTTTTTTTCCTGATATTCTGTTAATCTTCTCTAACACACTTTAGTTCCTTCACTTTGCCCTGCTGTATATTCCTCTGATTTTTTACTATTAATGAAGATTATTTGGCTTAAAATACATTTCTTATTGAAAAGACTGTAAGCTATAAATGCCAAGTGCTAGAACAAGGGTACCAAGTTAGTTTAACTTTCAATAATATTTTGTCACTACCGTGATTTCATAGTCTCAGGAGCTCACCTCCCGCGTTATGACATATATCAGGGGACACGTTTCTCAGAACAAGCCTGGCCCTTCTAGAGAAGGGAACTCTGTCAATACATGTGGAACCGACGGGCTGCAAGGCGCGTGGCCGTGCATTCACACACCCCGCCCCCATGAAACCGAATCCGCCTGAGCCCAGTTTAGTCTAAGCCAACCCTCAATCAATCCAACCTGCCTGAACCCCATATCCCGCTGAACCGATCCCAACACGATCCAGTCAAACCCAACCCAAAGCAGCGCAACCTCACTCAATGAAATTCAACCCCAAACTCAGCTCGGGTGATTACAGCCCGAACCAACCGAATACAAAACAACGAAACCCGGTTCATTCCAACCAACCAACCAACACACACACATACACCCCATAACACAAACCCAGAGAAACCCAACCCAGTCGAATCCAGCACACCCCAATTCAGAGAAACAAAAGCTCAAAACAGATGAAAATGGAACATTTTTCTCAGCAAGACTGAAGTCCTTTCCATTTTAATGAACGGCAAAAGGTTACTCTATCATTTCCCACTACCACCCATCTCTCTGTCCCCCTCTCTCCCAGTCACAGTTGAATACAGATCCCACTGTCTGTAACAACCCTAAAAGTTTACATCTGGAGGGCTGGTGGCAGGTTCTCACTAAGCTAGAGGACTCTCAGAACGGGAATTCCTGCAAAAGCTCAAATACTGGGATATTCAGGTTTCAAAGGGACACGCCGTGTTAGTCTGTTTCAGCAAAAACGAGGAGTCCCGTGGCACCTTAAAGACTAACAAATTATTTGGGTATAAGCTTCTGTGTTAGTCTTTAAGGTGACACAGGACTCCGCGTTGATTCTTCCGATATTCAGGGAATCCTTTGAAGCCTTTGTGCATTAAGCCAGACTTTCCCTGAATGAGCTCCGTGTGCTCACTCTGATGTAATTTATCCTCGGACGGGAGGGGGTCTTTGGCGAGTGATTCAACTTGGATATTTAAATGTGATGTTTGTGGAAGAGGGGATTTTCGGAAGCACCAAAGCTAGAGGCGCAATTCCTATTGGGGAAAAAAATCCGTGGGACTCCCTCTTCACTGTGCACCAGTAAACAAGAATTCTTGAGAAACCGGTCTTTGGGAAGTGGGGGTCCTAGATTTCTCCGACATGTAATTTACTCTATGTACAACCAGTCACTGTACTTCCTACTTCATGTAACCGCTTGCAAAGAGAGTCAGGCTTCCCAGCAAACCAAGACACGCTAAAGAAGGTCTGAGGAAGGCAAAGACTCCGTTCAGAAGCGAAATAAACCAACCACACTTCATTTCCTGTGGGCTAGGAAGGGCTCTGAGTTCCACATACGCCCCTTATTAGGCCAGTGTCTGAAGAAATTGGGCGAGTCTATCACACTGAGGCAGGACGCTGTCTCTTCAGGGCTGAAGGGTTCAGTACGGAATTGAAATCGGAGCCACTTTGCTTAAAACTATGAGCAAAAGTGTGATGTTCGGCCTTTTTGTTTTCACTCTATATCCAGGTAGTTGGTCATAGAGTTTGTCCCATTGCTCCCGAATCTCTCTCTCTCTCTCTCTCTGTACACACAGACACACACGGCCTCCCTATTCCCATCTCTCTCTCCCTCTCAAAGCTTATGCTCAAATAAATTTGTGAGTCTCTAAGATGCTACAAGTACTCCTTTTCTTTTTGCGAATACAGACTAACACGGCTGCTACTCTGAATCCCTCTCCTTGCAGTCTCTCTTTCTGTCCCCCTTCTCCTCTCTCTACCAGTCCAAGGTTATCGTAGTGAGCGCTCAGAGTGCATACAACTAGTACATTTTATGTCTTGTTGCAGGTGCTGTGCTGGGTGACCGTGACTCGCTCCAGCCCAGGGAACCCCAGATGTCTGGAGCTGAAGGCGGCTCCGTGACCCTCAGCTGTTCGTATGAAACCAGCTACCCTGCTGGTGTCTATCTCTACTGGTACCGTCAGTATCCGACCCGCGCCCCGCAGTACATCCTGCAGAGAGAGACGAAGGAAGTCAGCTCCGTCAGTGATACGGCAGGTTTCGCCCAGGAGAGGTTTTCTTCCCAGGCTGATGGCAACTCCACAGCTCTGAACATCACAGCCCTGGAGCTGGCAGACACGGCGGTGTATCTCTGCGCCCTGCAGCGGGCACAGTGACAGAGCCTCACAGCAGAGCTGTACAAAACCCTCCCCTCCCTTCACCTTCAGGGGCTCTGCATGGAAGAGGGACCAGAGAGAACGTCCCCATGACCCAGCATTCGCCCCCAGTGAGGGATGCAGGGCTGGGCCACAGCTCAGACACACAGGTGCTGTCCTCCCTGTCAGCATCTCGCTGACACATTACAGAACGTGTACACACACACACACACACACACACACACCCCTCTTGAAAATGCCACCCACCAAAACAAATGGATACATGCCTCCATAAATACCTGTGATTGAATGGAGGCCTTCCTTCCTGGGGCTCTTAAATCCCAGCCCAAATGTTTAAACTCAGCAGGGTCTGTCTCTATGACTCCAAAGAGAAACTGCTGAATTGGAATTAATTTGAAAACTGGACACCATTACATTTGGCTTGAATAAAGACTGGGAGTGGATGGGTCATTACACAAAGTAATACTATTTCGCCATGTTTATTTTCCCCCTACTGTTACTCACACCTTCTTGTCAACTGTTGGAAATGGACCATCCTGATTATCACTACAAAAGGTTTTTTTAATCCTGCTGATAATAGCTCACCTTAACTGATCACTGTCATTATAGCGGGTATGACAACACCCATTTTTTCATGTTCTCTGTGTGTATATATATCTTCCTACTGTATTTTCCACTGCATGCATCGGATGAAGTGGGTTTCATACCACAAAAGTTTATGCTCAAATAAATTTGTTAGTCTCTAAGGAGCCACAACTACTCCTCTTTCTTTTTGTCTCTATCTGTGTCTGGGCAGCACCCAGAACCATGGAGCCCTGATGTCAGCTGAGGCTAGACATACCCACAGTGCTCCTCCTCCTAATGCCCCTCACTCATCACAGAATTTGGGTGATTTACACAGTTACTTAATGACAGAGGACTCAGAGATCCAAAAAGTTAAAGCCATGTGACCATTAAAACATGATGTTGCCAATTCGTATGTCAAATGAAAGTAAATAGCTATAATTCAAACTCCAAATAAGTTCTCAAGCAGCATTTTTCCTAACTGAAATTTACATCGAGGAAAAGGGTTATCAAGGGAAGTACTTGTACCTGGGTTTGTGTGGCATATGGTGAAATCCACATTTTTTTACTTTTACTGCTAAAAATCTAACCCTTCCAAGCCTGCATATAAGTCTTATAGAGGACTCATATCATGGATTTATTTGGCAAAGTTTTATGGCTGGCTGGCTGCCAGCCGGATGCCAACTCTCCTGTTATTCCAGCCGGGTTTGGGACTGGCTATGGCAGAGTTATAACCACTAATATTCACAGTAATTTACACTAAGCAGGTTTTAAATGGTGAATTCTAGTGAGAAGATTTTTTTTCCTTAGGAAACAAAGAAACACTTTCGCCAGACTCCTGTAACTAAGGAATGGCTTGTAGGAACAATCTAATCTTTAAAATAATCTCTTCTGGAGACAAGTAACACAGAGATACACAGATTTTCAAGATCAAAAGGAAGCATTATGCACTTGCTGTTTGACTTCCTGCATAACAGGGGGCTGGATAATTTCTCTCAATGACTCCTGCACCAAACCAACAGCTGATGATTCCTCTAGAGAAACATGAGAAATTCCATGTGAAAATAAGCCTCCCCCCATCTAGAGAAATATCTGAATGGCTCATGGAAGAGAGGTCCATCAACAGCTAGTAGCCAAGATGGTCAGGGATGCAGCCCTATGCTCTTGATGTCCCTAAGCCTCTCTGACTTCCAGAATCTGGGACTGGACAACAGGGGACGGATCACTTCATAATTGTCCTGTTCTGGTCATTCCCTCTGAAGCACCTGGCACTGGCCACTGTTGGAAGAGAGGAAACTGGGCTAGATGGACCATTGGCCATACTGGGCCAGACCATTCTTATGTTTTTTAGCTACTTTGTCAAAATTACTTGCATGATTTATTATGTCTACAAGGGAGCGTGCCTGACAGTTCTGGGAATTACATTTTACGTTGTGTTTTATTTTAAATCCAACTCTCCCCTGGATAGCATCTCTTTCGCTACTCTCCTGTCATAAAGAGGAGAAGGAAGAGGGGGAAGTCACAGAGAGGGCTCTTTTACAGCATACACTTTCTTTTCATAAACAAAACAGGAGGAAGAATTATTTTTATAATTGGATAAAGGGCCTAGCAAAAAGGAGGATAATTTCAAGTTGCAAAATGGTTTTTTGCATGATGGTATTTATATGATTTATTGTGTTTAAGAGCTACAAGAGTCCTGTTATAAGTGTCTAGGATTTTCAAATAAGCCTAGGGGAATTAGGCACCCACATTCCGAAAGATCTTTTGAAAATCCCACATATAATTTTTTTTAAAGAAAACTACATTCTCTGAACCAGAGAACTGTATGATTTAATAGAAAGAACTTTGCTTTCCTTTTGAGATACTTTGCTTTAAAATGGAAACCAGTTTCTACATCAGATCATCAGAGACTTTTGTGTAAAACTATGATTGAATAAATATAGTTTAGTTACTGTTTTTTCTTTTGACAGGTCTTGTTCAAAGTAATTCTGTGTTTCAGTGTCCTGAAGAAATGCAAATCTCAGAGGGGCAACACGCAAGACTGCAGCGTAATTTCACCGCCTCTTTCACCAGCCCATCCCTTCTGGTTCCGTCAGTATCGGAACCAACCATCCGAGCATTTATTGGCAGCGAATCAATCTCCTGCTGAGAAGAACACCGTCACCTGTGGAAAATGCTCATCAGTTTTGGTGGACCATAATAGCACGGTTCCCCTGAAGATTGAGGCTGTGTCCTTGCAAGACAGAGCCGTGCATTACTGTGCTCCGAGGTACATAGTAGGGCAGAGCTTCATCTCCGGTGATACAAGAAGTGATCGACGGTGTTCACACACACCGGAGGGTCTCAGAGACTGTTTTACTACCCGACCCTTTTTTATAACACTTTTCTGCCAAGTTCAGTTCCTTCTGCTCGTCCCATGTCTTGGAGGATCTTTCCGTTTCTATCCCTGTGTAGTTTTATAGCCACTATGTTGTGCAAAACAAACCCGATGCATTATTATCTCAAAAAGAAAAGGAGTACTTGTTGCACCTTAGAGACTAACCAATTTATTAGAGCATAAGCTTTCCTGAGCTACAGCTCACTTCATCAGATGTATGAAAGTGGAAAATGCAGCGAGGATGTTTTTATACACACAGATCATGAAAAAATGGGTGTTTATCACTTCAAAAGGTTTTCTCTCCCCCCACCCCACTCTCCTGCTGGTAATAGCTTATCTAAAGTGATCACTCTCCTTACAATGTGTATGATAATCAAGGTGGGCCATTTCCAGCACAAATCCAGGGTTTAACAAGAACGTCGGGGGGGAGGGGTAGGAAAAAACAAGGGGAAATAGGTTGCCTTGCATAATGACTTACCCACTCCCAGTCTCTATTCAAGCCTAAGTTAATTGTATCCAATTTGCATGCATTCCTACCAATATGCATCCGATGAAGTGAGCTGTAGCTCACCAAAGCTTATGCTCTAATAAACTGTTTAGTCTCTAAGGTGCCACAGGTCCTCTTTTGCTTTTTGCCAATACAGACTAACAGAGCTGCTACTCTGAAACCTATTATTATCTCAGTTATATTTATGTGAATTTACAACCTTTCTATGAAAATATTTGTTGTCAATAAAATAAATCAGCTCACAACATGTGGAAAATTGTAACAGGGTTTCCTGCAGCTGGAAACATGCTGTAAAAGACACCGGGCGAAGTTCTGATCTTTGTCCCCTTACCGCAACTCTGGTCTAACTCTGTCGGGCGAGGTTCTTAGCTGCTGTGAAGCGTTTCAGCTCCACTGAAATCAACATCCAACCATCCAACTCTCTCTTTTTGTCCGTCAGTCTTTCTGTGTGCCCAGCTTCTTATGCAAGGATTCTGATTCCCTGATGAGGCAAAGAAGTCCGCTTCATGTCTAAACATTTTATCTACAGCATATAGACAGTCACAGCTACAAACAAACATTTTTGAATTCTGGCGTGGGTGGAAGAGCCAGCAAAGAGAGACGGTATCACACGGAAATTATTAACAAACTCCATTCCACTCCCCTCATTTCCTCTGGGTTCGGGCATTGGGGTCAGATCCGCCCCTCTCGACTTTTCAAGGAGGCATGTGGGTCGGTTTATAGCATTCAGCCAACAATCCCCTTGCTTCGCTGTTGTGTTTTCACCGCCTCTTTGTGACTCAGCAGAGTCCGCTAAACAATGGAAATGTGTTTTGTTTTAAGCCTTTTTATACTCACTCTATGTCCAGATAATTGAGCTGTTAGCTTCGCTTATGCAGCCTGGCCCACTGCTAATTAAACCCTCTCTCTGCTCCCCAGGCCAGAACCAATCCTCCAGCTTTCTCCATTTATTTGTAGCAGTTTCTCCTTTTCAGTCTATCTGCTGATTTATAAGTGTCCCTCAGAGCTACCTGCATAGTTGTATTCCCTTTTCTTGCCTGCTACATCTGTAATTGTCACTCCATGCATCTGAAGAAGTGGGGTTTTTACCCAGGAAAGCTTATGCTCAAATAAATCAGGTAGCCTTTAAGATGCCACCGGACTCCTTGTTGTTTTTAAGATTAAATTATGTTTCACCCATAGAGACTTGGGCAAATAACTAGGGGAGAGATTTTAAAGGTTTTAGCTGCCTAAAGATGCAGAGAGGCACCTAGGGCCGGATTTTAAAAAAGGTATTTAAGTGCCTCCTGGGATTTTCAAAAGTATCTAGGCACCTAACACCCATTGAAATTAATGAGATTGAGACACCTATTTGCTTTTGAAAATCCCACTAAATGCCTAAATGTCTTTAAGATCTTCCCCTGAGGGCAGTGTCTCTCAAGCTTTCCAGACTACTGTACCCCTTTCAGGAGTATGATTCGTCTTGTGGACCCCCAAGTTTCACTTCACTTAAAAACGACTTGCTTAGGAAATCAGACATAAAAATAGAAAGGTACCATACCCAGACTATTACTGAAAAAATTGTTTCACTTTCTGGTTTTGTCTGTGTGAAGTTTTAGTTTCTACTGACTTGGCTAGTGCTTTTGATGTAGCCTGTTGTAAAACTAGGAAAATCTCTAGATGAGTTGATGCACCCCCTGGAAGGTCTCTATGGACGCCTGGTTGAGGCCCACTGCCCCAAGGGGATTTTTGAAAGCACCTAGGGCAGATTTATAACAGGTATTTAAGCACTTTAAGAGGCAGACAGTTGCTGTCTACATCGCTAGGCATCCAAATACCAAGAAAATCTGCTCTTTGGTGGGATTTTCAAAATTTATTTACCATATTAGGTGCCTAATTCCCCTCGGCTTTTCATTGGAGTGTCTAAGTGCTATAGTGATCTATAATAATAGCTTATTTATCAGCACCCCCCACAACACTTGGAAATCCCTTTTGCCCTAATAATAAGGAAATTACCTAAGATGGCGGTGAAGTCTCGGGGAGGGAATAATAATGCTTCCTGCATGAAGGTGACTGATAATTAACTGCAAAACGTGTACTTATATAAGGATGATTACAATTACCTTCCAACGAACACAGCAACAATAATTCATTCAGAGGGGTGGGAAGTCTTTAGGACTGGGATGATCCTTTTATAATTCTGTGTTTGCACAGTGCCTAGCAGCATGGAGTCCTGCTGTAAGAGTAGGTCTCCTAGGGGCACCGTGAATCCATGTAGTGTACAGTGCCTATCACAAAGAGGTCCTGCTCTAAACCCAGCCCTCCTAGAATACACTTAAATAACGCAGAATGCGTAGCATAAAGGGGTCCGGAGCCAGGACAGAGGCTGTGTTGTCAATAATCAATCATAAAGCTGAGGGTACAGCAGGCGCGTTCTGTGTGGAGAGGAACAGTGATGGGATTGTATGTAAAGAAGCGATAAACCAACACTTTGTCCAAAGCAAAGTAATCAGGACTGGCTGGTAGGAATCACCTGTTTAAAGCAGATGCCTAAAGCAGCTAAATACCACATCGATAAACATATAGATTTTAAGGGCAGGCGGGACAATTGTGACCTTGTAGTCTCCTCTCTTGTAAAACACAGGCGAGAGAATGTCACCAACGACTCCTACTTGCAGCCCATCCTTTGCGGTTGAACTTGAGCATCCTGAGAAATTCCATTTAAATATAAGACTTTGTGGTCTCAGAAAGGTCTCTGAAGTGGCTTTCTTGTTGGCTTTTGATATTTTCTTGCATGATTTCTTACATCCACCCGTGGGCGCCCCTGGGTTACAGATGGTGACATTTCACATTACATTAGATATTTCTTTCTATAACAATATCTGAGTCAGAAACTGAGAAGTTCCCTTGTGACTTCAGCATCATTAGAAGGGTGGGGATGAGAGGAGGCAGTCACAGAAAGAGCAGAACTAAGTTTGAAAGCCGGAATTAACCTTTTATAAAACAAGGAGGAAGAACTTCAAATTAACCAAAGACTCCCAGAAAAAGAATGAAGATAACCTTATGCTGCAAAATGCTTTACTGCTGGGCTCTACAGCTCTACCTTCTGCTTGATTACTCAGGTCAGAAATGTTTAGCTGGACTGAATGTATATATATTTAAGGTTTTATAAAAGGTAAGACCTACAGAATTCCTATTATTACAGTGCAGGATTTAAAAAGACTTAAGAGACTGAGGCACCCAGTTCCTTATGGACACACAAAATATTTAAGAAAAACAGAATATTTAAACTAGCACAACAAAATTCATCCAATTTTTCTGTAGGAAATCTGCCCTCTTGCAACACAACACTTGGTTTAACAGCGGAAACCAGTTTTTATATGAGATGCTATTGAAATTACAGACATAGTAGAAAGAAAAAGGAAAGTTCTTTAATGACCTTTTGTTCCCTTTACAGGTTTTGTTCAAGGTGATTCTGTGTTTCAGTCTCCTCTGGAGGTGACAGTCTCAGAGGGACACGATGTACTATTACTGTGTAATTTCACCACCGCTTCTAGCAGCCCGTATCTTTTCTGGTACCACCAGTATCCGAACCAACCACCCCAGCATATCCTGACAGCCTATAAATCTCCTGCTGAGAAGAACACGTTCACCACTGGAAAATTCTCAACGGTTCTGGTCGGTCATAATAAGACGGTTCCCTTGAAGATCGAGGCTGTGTCCTTTCAAGACAGAGCCGTGTATCACTGTGCTCTGAGACCCACACTGGGGCAGAGCTGCATCTCCGGCGATACAAGAAGTGACCGAGGTGCTCACACACACACCGAGGGCGACAGAGACTGTTTTTCTACCTGTCCGTTTTTTATAAAACTTCTCTGCCAAGTTCAGTTCTTTCTGCTCTTCCCATGTCTGGCAGGATCTTTCCATTTCTACCCCTCTGTAGTTTTATAGCCACTATGTTGTGCAAACCAAACCCGATGCATTATTATCTCAGTTATGTTTATGTGAATTTACAACCTTTCTATGAAAATATTTGTTGTCAATAAAATAAATCAGCTCACAACATGTGGAAAATTGTAACAGGATTTCCTGCAGCTGGAAACATGCTGTAAAAGACACCGGGCGAAGTTCTGATCTTTGTCCCATTACCGCAACTCTGGTCTAACTCTGTCGGGCGAGGTTCTTAGCTGCTGTGAAGCGTTTCAGCTCCACTGAAATCAACAACTCTCCATCCAGCTCTCTCTTTCTGTCCTTCAGTCTTTCAGTTTCCCCAGCTTCTTATACAAGTAAGTCCCTCTGATTTTCTGATGAGGCAAAGAAGTCCATTTCATGTCTAGTTTCAGAGTAGCAGCTGTGTTAGTCTGTATTCGCAAAAAGAAGAGGAGTACTTGTGGGACCTTAGGGACTAACCAATTTATTTGAGCATAAGCTTTCCTGAGCTACAGCTCACTTCATCGGATGCATTCAGCGGAAAATACAGTGAGGAGATTTATATACACACAGAACATGAAACAATGGGTGTTATCATACACACTGTAAGGAGAGGTTTCAGAGTAATAGCCCTGTTATTCTGTATTCGCAAAAAGAAAAGGAGTACTTGTGGCACCTTAGAGACTAACCAATTTATTTGAGCATGAGCTTTCGTGAGCTACAGCTCACTTCATCCGATGCATACCCTGGAAACTGCAGCAGACTTTATATACACACAGAGAATATGAAACAATACCTCCTCCCACCCCACTGTCCTGCTGGTAATAGCTTATCTAAAGTGATCATCAGGTTGGGCCATTTCCTGCACAAATCCAGGTTCTCTCACCCCCTCACCCCCTCCCAAAAACCACACACACAAACTCACTATCCTGCTGGTAATAGCTCATCCAAAGTGACCACTCTCCCTACAATGTGCATGATAATCAAGGTGGGCCATTTCCAGCACAAATCCAGGTTTTCTCACACACCCCCCCCCCACCCCCATACACACACAAACTCACTCTCCTGCTGGTAATAGCTCATCCAAACTGACCACTCTCCCTAGTGGTCAGTTTGGATGAGCTATTACCAGCAGGAGAGTGAGTTTGTGTGTGTATGGGGGTGTGTGTGTGTGAGAAAACCTGGATTTGTGCTGGAAATGGCCCACCTTGATTATCATGCACATTGTAGGGAGAGTGGTCACTTTGGATGAGCTATTACCAGCAGGATAGTGAGTTTGTGTGTGTGGTTTTTGGGAGGGGGGTGAGGGGGTGAGAGAACCTGGATTTGTGCAGGAAATGGCCCAACTTGATTATCATGCACATTGTGTAAAGAGTTGTCACTTTGGATGGGCTATCACCAGCAGGAGAGTGAATTTGTGTGGGGGGGTGGAGGGTGAGAAAACCTGGATTTGTGCTGGAAATGGCCCAACCTGATGATCACTTTAGATAAGCTATTACCAGCAGGACAGTGGGGTGGGAGGAGGTATTGTTTCATATTCTCTGTGTGTATATAAAGTCTGCTGCAGTTTCCAGGGTATGCATCGGCTGAAGTGAGCTGTAGCTCAGGAAAGCTCATGCTCAAATAAATTGGTTAGTCTCTAAGGTGCCACAAGTACTCCTTTTCTTTTTACTGTAAGGAGAGTGATCACTCAAGACGAGCCATTACCATTGGGGGGAGGGGGTGGACAGAAAACCTTTTGTAGTGGTAATCAAGGTGGGCCATTTCCAGCAGTTAACAGGAACCTCTGAGGAACAGTGAGGGGTGGAGGGTGGGGAAATAAATATGGGGAAATAGTTTTACTTTGTTTTTCTTTTTGTGAAATTTTAGTTTGTACTGACTTCACTAGTGCTTTTCATGTAGCCTGTTGTAAAACTAGATAAATATCTAGATGACTTGACATACCCCTGGAAGACCTCTGCATAACCCCATGAAAAAAGAAAAGGAGTACTTGTGGCACCTTAGAGACTAACCAATTTATTTCAGCATAAGCTTTCCGTGCGCTACAGCTCGCTTCATCAGATGCATTCAGTGGAAAATACAGAAGATGTTTTTATACACACAAACCATGAAAAAATGGGTGTTTATCACTACAAAAGGTTTTCTCTCCCCCCACCCTACTCTCCTGCTGGTAATAGCCCATCCAAAGTGATCACTCTCCTTACAAAGTGTATGATAATCAAGGTGAGCCATTTCCAGCACAAATCCAGGGTTTAACAAGAACGTCTGGGGAACAGAGGGGGAGGGGGTAAAAATAATAAACAAGGGGAAATAGGTTACTTTTTATAATGAATCAACTATTCCCAGTCTCTATTCAAGCCTAAGTCAGTTGTATCCAATTTGCAAATTAATTCCAATTCAGCAGTCTCTGGTTGGAGTCTGTTTTCGAAGTTTTTTTGTTGAAGGATAGTCACTTTGAGATCAATGGGCTTAACTTTGCTCCACACTGCCTTCCACAGTTTCCACAGTTTCCACGATATGCATCTGAGGAAGTGAGCTGTAGCTCACGAAAGCTTATGCTCTAATAAATTGGTTAGTCTCTAAGGTGCCACAAGTCCTCCTTTTCTTTTTGCTAAAGAGACTGGAGGCCATAAAGGTGTCAGGTGACAGGAACAAGCCAAAGCTACAGCGGGTGGGGTAAACGCTACCGGAGGGTATTAGCTGTTACATGGTGAGGGAAACAGCCTTCAACTGGGGTCCATAGGAGAGGACTAAATGGAGGTTTTGCCACAGATTTAATGTCTCTGATTTGCTTCTGTGAGAGCAACTTCACCATAAGATTCTGTTCTATTCAGGTTCCTGTATTGCACCCATCATTGTTTAGTCTTGGAGCCCCTGAAGATCTGGAGACAATATATTTAACCATGAGTGCTCCAGAAATCCTGATTTGGACAGCAACAGCATTCCTCTCTTTGAGTAAGTGCCTGCTAAAAGGGGGAAAATGAACATTAGAGTTTCTGTTATCTATTGGGTTTCAGCAGGGGATGGAATTAGAAGCCAAGATCCCTGGGTTCTGTTCACAGGTCATGGAGGGGAGCAGGGGCCTAGCTGGTTAAAGGAAGGGGTCTGGCCTCCTGGTTTCTAGTCCCATTTCTGGGAGAGGAGGAGAGTCTAGTGGTTGAGAGCAGTTAGACTGAGAATCAGGACTCCTGGGTCCTATGGCCAGAGCTGACTGGGGATCATCCAGTAGTGGATAAAGCATAGAAAATTAGGATTCAGGACTCCTGGGTTCTATTTTCACCTTCACTGCTGTCTTACCTAGAAGCTGGGCAAACCCATCCCGCATTCTGTGCCTGCCTCATTCTCTTTGTACAAAATACCTAAAAACAATCTTTCCATTTCTGGGAGGCCGTGAGTCCTAAAGGGACTCTTGTTCTCCTCACACAGGACTGGCTGTAGATGTGCGATAGGTTTACATGCTTACTTAGAGTGAACTTTTCCTGCATCTCTTTCCTTCCCTGCAGGTTTCAGCCAGGGACAAGGCAGTGTCACGCAAACACAAGGGCAGCTGGAAAAGTTGGGGGGTCAGACTGTCACCCTGGAGTGTACTTTCTCCACTGGAAACCAGAATTGCTACTTATTTTGGTTCAGACAGCAACGATCAGGGATGGTGGATTTCCACTTCTGAATAGATGAGAGTAATGCTGAAAAGAATGGAGCCGGGAGACGGTTTTCTACACAATTCAGGAAATCCTCAAAATTCTTCAGTTTAAGGAGCTAGAGCCGATGGACTCAGCAATGTATTTCTGTGCTTTGTGGGAAGACACCCTGAGGCATTTAATAGGGAGCCCTGTCTGTAGTGTATGTTTGTGTTAGAGGGTTACTTGGTGTGTGCTGAGCTTGCGTTTGTCTGTTTGTTTGTTTGAAGGACCCTGTGCTGTGGCCCTCATTCGGAAACTGTGAGATTCTAAACAAGGGTTTGAAATCTAGAAGTCTTTGTTCATTGGCTGAGGCTTAGTCAGGGGGCGGGGCTATCATGAAGGCCAGGGTTTTATAAAGCAGTGAGCAATCAACCAGGGAGCTTTGAAAACAGGGGCTACTAACAGGGAGTTTCGAGAGGGAGTTTGGAATGGGAGTGGGAAGGGGGTGAGGTAAACTTAGAATCATAGAATATCAGGGTTGGAAGGGACCTCAGGAGGTCATCTAGTCCAACCCCCTGCTCAAAGCAGGACCGATCCCCTATTAAATCATCCCAGGCAGGGCTTTGTCAAGCCTGATCTTAAAAACTTCTAAGGAAGGAGATTCCACCACTTCCCTAGGTAACCCATTCCACTGCTTCACCACTCTCCTAGTGAAAAAGTTTTTCCTAATATCCAACCTAAATCTCCCCCACTGCAACTTGAGACCATTACTCCTTCTTCTGCCATCTGCTACCACTGAGAACAGTCTAGAGCCATCCTCTTTGGAACCCCCTTTCAGGTAGTTGAAAGCAGCCATCAAATCCCCCCTCATTCTTCTATTCCTTAGACTAAACATCCCCAGTTCTCTCAGCCTCTCCTTATAACTCATGTGTTCCAGTCCCCTAATCATTTTTGTTGCCCTCTGCTGGACTCTTTCCAATTTTTCCACATCCTTCTTGTAGTGTGGGGCCCAAAACTGGACACAGTACTCCAAATGAGGCCTCACCAGTGTCGAATAGAGGGGAATGATCATGTCCCTCGATCTGCTGGCAGTGCCCCTACTTATACATCCCAAAATGCCATTGGCCTTCTTTGCAACAAGGGCACACTGTTGACTCATATCCAGCTTCACATCCACTGTAACCCCTAGGTCCTTTTCTGCAGAACTGCTGCCTAGTCATTCGGTCCCTAGTCTGTAGCAGTGCATTGGATTCTTCCATCCTAAGTGCAGGACTCTGCACTTGTCCTTGTTGAACCTCATCAGATTTCTTTTGGCCCAATCCTCCAATTTTTCTAGGTCTCTCTGTATCCTATCCCTACCCTCCAGCGTATCTCCGTCTCCTCCCAGTTTAGTGTCATATGGAAACTAGCTGAGGGTGCAATCCACACCATCCTCCAGATCATTTATGAAGATATTGAACAAAACCGGCCCCAGGACCGACCCTTGGGGCACTCCACTTGATAACGCCTGCCAACTAGACATGGAGCCATTGATCACTACCCGTTGAGCCCGACAATCTAGCCAGCTTTCTATCCACCTTATAGTCCATTCATCCAGCCCATACTTCTTTAACTTGCTGGCAAGAATACTGTGGGAGACAGTGTCAAAAGCTTTGCTAAAGTCAAGGAACAACACGTCCACTGCTTTCCCCTCATCCACAGAGCCAGTTATCTCGTCATAGAAGGCAATTAGATTAGTCAGGCATGACTTGCCCTGGTGAATCCATGCTGACTGTTCCTGATCACTTTCCTCTCCTCTAAGTGCTTCAGAATTGATTCCTTGAGGACCTGCTCCATGATTTTTCCAGGGACTGAGGTGAGGCTGACTGGCCTGTAGTTCCCAGGATCTCCCTTCTTCCCTTTTTTAAAGATGGGCACTACATTAGCCTTTTTCCAGTTGTCCCGGACTTCCCCCCGATCGCCATGAGTTTTCAAAGATAATTGCCAGTCTTTAAAACCTTTAAACTAAACTATAATCAAACTTCTTGGTTTAAACAAAAACCTATCATTAACCTAGGTAGCTGTAGGAGAGAATGCAGGCAGAAGCCCAGCAGCAGAGTGAGGGCTATCCTGTTTATTGCACTCAGTGTAGCATGTATGATTACCTGCCCTTTGGGCAGGTGGCATATGTGTGCATTCAGTGCCAGGAGCTCCTGGCCCTCAAAGACCATGTACAGGGTTTGGAGGCCAGGGTGGCAGAACTGGATGAGCTAAAGAAGGCAGAGAGGTGTGTTGATGAGACTTTCCAGGACACTGTAGATTTGTCCCACCTCCAGTCAGACAGCCCCTGTGCTGTTAAGGAGGATGAAAGGCCCAGGGAAGGAGAGCAATCAATAGTTGGGAACCTCCTTCCAGATGATGTTGAGGTATCCTCTTGCTCTGAGGTTACCTCTCCAGGGGAGGGAACTCCAGTCATTAGGAAAAGGCAAGTGTTAGTAATGGGAGATTCGATGATTAGGAACATAGAGAGCTGGGTTTGTGTTTATTGGGAGAACTGTATGGTGACTTGCCTGCCTGGTGTGAAGGTTGCGGATCTCTCCAGGCATCTAGATAGACTTATGTGTAGTGCTGGGCAGGAGCCGGTGCTCGTGTTACATGTAGGTACCAATGACGTAGGGAAGGGTAGGAGAGACGTCCTGGAGGCCAAATTTAGGATGCTAAGAAAGAGACTGAAATCCAGGACCTCTATGGTGGCATTCTCAGAAATGCTTCCAGTTCCAGGCGCAGGGCCAGGTGGGCAGGCAGAGCTTCGGAGTCTCAATGCATGGATGAGACGATGGTGTAGAGGAGGGGTTTAGATTTATTAGGAACTGGGGAAACTTTTGGGATAGGGGGAGCGTATACAGGAAGGATGGGCTCCACCTAAATCAGAGTGGATCCAGGCTGCTGGCACTAAACATTAAAAAGGTTGCAGAGCCGTTTTTAAACTAAGAGATGGGACTGGTGGGGGGGAGGGGGAGCTGATGGTTTCAGAGGCGCACGTGGATCGGACAGAGACGTCCCTTAGAGGAGAGTCTATTGATAGAGATTCTCTAGGTTTTAGTCAGGAGGAGAGGATGAAAGAGGATAAAGTATGGGCCAGATCAGATGAGAAACATTCATATAAAAAAGAATCTGATGCATTAGAAAAGGGCAGACAAATAAACAGTGACAAGTTTTTAAAATGCTTGTACACAAATGCTAGAAGTCTAAATAATAAGACGGGTGAACTAGAGTGCCTCATGGTAAAGGAGGATATTGATATAATAGGCATCACAGAACCCTTGAGGACTGAGGACAATCAATGGGACACAATCATTCCGGGGTACAAAATATATCGGAAAGACAGAACAGGTCATGTGGGGTGGGGCACTATATGTGAAAGAAAAATGTAGAATCAAATGAAATAAAAAACTTAAATTAATCCACATGTTCCATAGAATCTCTATGGATAGTAATTCCATGCTCTAATAAGAATATAACAGTAGAAATCTATTATCGACCACCTGACCAGGACAGTGATAGGACGATGAAATGCTAAGGGAGATTAGAGAGGCTGTCAAAATAAAGAACTCAATAATAGTGGGGAATTTCAATTATCCCCATATTGACTGGGTATATGTCACCTCAGGATGAAATGCGAGACAAAATTTCTCGATACTTTAAATGACTGCTTCTTGGAGCAGCTGGTACAGGAACCCACAACGGCAGAGGCAACTCTCGATCTAGTCCTGAGTGGAGCGCAGGATCTGGTCCAAGACGTAACTATAACAGGACCGATTGGAAATAGTGACCATAATATAATAATATTTAACATTCCTTTGGTTGGAAGAACACCTCAACAGCCCAACACTATGGCATTTAATTTCAGAATGGGGAACTACTGAAAAATGAGGAGGTTAGTTAAACAGAAATTAAAAAGGTACAGTGACTAGAGGGAAATCCCTGCAAGCTTCATGAACACTTTTCAAAGACACAATAATAGAGGCCCAACTTAAATATATACCTCAAATTAAAAAACACAGTAAAAGAACTTAAAAAGAGCCACTGTGGCTTAACAACCATGTAAAAGAAGCAGTGAGAGATAAAAAGGCATCTTTTGAAAAGTGGAAGTCAAATCCTAGTGCGGTAAATAGAAAGATGCATAAACACTGCTAAATTAAGTGAAAAAATGTAATAAGAAAGCCAAAAAGGAGTTTGAAGAACAGCTAGACAAAAACACAAAAGGTAATAAAATGTTTTTAACAGGTTTCAGAGTAACAGCCGTGTTAGTCTGTATTCGCAAAAAGAAAAGGAGTAGTTGTGGCACCTTAGAGACTAACCAATGTATTAGAGCATAAGCTTTCGTGAGCTACAGCTCACTTCCTCAGATGCATCTGAGGAAGTGAGCTGTAGCTCACGAAAGCTTATGCTCTAATACATTGGTTAGTCTCTAAGGTGCCACAAGTACTCCTTTTCTTTTTTTGAAAATGTTTTTAAGTACATCAGAAGCAGGAAGCCTGCTAAACAACAAGTGGGGCCCCTGGAAGATCAAAATACCAAAGGAGCACTTAAAGGGGACAAAGTAATTGTGGAGAAACTAAATGAATTCTTTCCTTCAATCTTCACGGCTGAGAGTGTTAGGGAGATTCCCAAACCTGAGCCATCTTTTGTTGGTGACAAATCTGAGGAATTGTCACAGATTGATGTGTCAGTAGGGGAGGTTTTGGAATTAATTGAGAAACTTAACAGTAACAAGTCACTGGGACCAGATGGCATTCACCCAAGAGTTCTGAAAGAACTCAAATGTGAATTTGCGGAACTATTAACTATGGTTTTTAACCTGTCCTTTAAATCAGCTACCGTACCCAGTGCCTGGAAGATAGCTAATGTAACACCAATATTTAAGAAAAGCTCTAGAGGTGATCCTGGCAATTACAGACCGGTAAGTCTAATGTCAGTGCTGGGCAAATTAGTTGAAACAATAGTAAAGAATAAAATTGTCAGACACATGGAAGAACATAAATTGTTGTGCAAAAGTCAACATGGTTTCTTTAAAGGGAGATCGTGTCTTACTAATCTAATAAAGTTCTTTGAGGGGGTCAACAAAGATGTGGACAATGGGGATCCAGTGGACATAGTGTACTTAGATTTCCAGAAAGCCTTTGACAACATCCCTCACCAAAGGCTCTTACATAAATTAATTTGTCATGGGCTAAAAGGGAAGATTCTTTCATGGATTGAGAACTGGTTAAAAGACAGGGAACAAAGGGTAGGAATAAATGGTAAATTTTCAGAATGCAGAGGGGCAACTAGTGGTGTTCCTCAAGGGCCAGTCCTAGAACCAATCCTATTCAACTTATTCATAAATGGTCTGGAGAAAGGGGTAAACAGTGAGCTGGCAAAGTTTGCAGATGATACTAAACTGCTCAAGATAGTTAAGACCAAAGCAGACTGTGAGGAACTTCAAAAAGATCTCACAAAACTAAGTGATTGGGCAACAAAATGGCAAATGAAATTTAATGTGGATAAATGTAAAGTAATGCACATTAGAAAAAACAACCCCAACTATACATACAATATGTTGGGGGCTAATTTAGCTACAACTAATCAGGAGAAAGATCTTGGAGTCATCATGGATAGGTCTCTGAAGATGTCCACACAGTGCTCAGCAGCAGTCAAAAAAGCAAACGGGATGTTAGGAATCATTAAAAAAGGGATAGAGAATAAGATGGAGAATATCTTATTGCCCTTATATAAATCCATGATACTCCCACATCTTGAATACTGTGCACAGTGTGGTCCCCTCATCTCAAAAAAGATATACTGGCATTAGAAAAGGTTCAGAAAAGGGTAACTAAAATGATTAGGGGTTTGGAACGGGTCCCATATGAGGAGAGATTAAAGAGGCTAGGACTTTTCAGCTTGGAAAAGAGGAGACTATGTGGGGTTACAATAGAGGTCTATAAAATCATGAGTGGTGTGGAGAAAGTGAATAAGGAAAAGTTATTTACTTGTTCGCATAATATAAGAACTAGGGGCTACCAAATGAAATTAATGGGTAGCAGGTTTAAAACAAATAAAAGGAAGTTCTTCTTCACTCAGCGCACAGTCAACCTGTGGAACTCCTTGCCTGAGGAGGTTGTGAAGGCTAGGACTATAACAGGGTTTAAAAGAGAACTGGATACATTCATGGAGGCTAAGTCCATTAATGGCTATTAGCCAGGATGGGTAAGGAACGGTGTCCTTAGCCTTTGTTTGTCAGAGGGTGGAGATGGATGGCAGGAGAGAGATCACTTGATCATTACCTGTTAGGTTCAGTCCCTCTGGGGCACCTGGCATTGGCCACTGTCGGTAGACAGGATATTGGGCTGGATGGATCTTTGGTCTGACCCAGTATGGCCATTCATATGTTCACCTCCTTGGCTTTCTCACCATGAGAAATACAATTTCAGAGTAGAATCCCCAGGCCCAGACAGATGGTTAAACAAGGTGGTAGGTCTGGTATGAGGACATGACCTGACAGCTATGAAGCCTTCTGGGCCTCTTTCACCATTGTGTTACCCCATATTAACCTCAGTTTACCCACATTGGGTCTGCTCCTCAACTAAGGTGAATCACTGTGGGCCAGATGGAGTCAACTGGGCCAGGTCCACCACAGGTATCAATCAGCTGTACTCCCATTGGGGCTGGATTCCCCTATCTGGAGTAAACCAGCATGGGGCCAGTGGGATAGATACACAAAGGCACAACACAGAGAAGTATGCAGACACACACGCACATGCAAACACAAACACAGAGACAGATAGAAAGACACCCACACCCACAAAACCAGCACACAACACAGAACTTGTCTTCCCACAATGTCTTTAATTCAGTTCTCACCAAATAGCAACAAGAAAGACAATGAAAAGGAAAATGATTAAGAAAAAATGACAGAAAGTCAGAAACCGATCTTCCAGGAAATGCAGTGGAAGGAATTTTTCCCACGAGTTCTCATCTCCGCTTCAGTTGCCGACTAATCTGAACCCAGCACGTTTCCTGTGTCTGTTACGCATTTCCCGAACTCCGCCCTCTTCTGCTTGGCTGGTCCCGCAGTAACCGCTCCCAGCCCTTGTTCCGAGAAGTTGCCTTTCAGATTCTTCTCGCCGCGACCTCTCAGTTTGTCCGGCTCTACCCAGAACCTGAACCCTGATCCCAACCCTGACCCAGATCCGAAAGCCCCGGCTATCCTTAACCTTAATTTTTTACGCTAACCTTAATTTGTTCTTGATTAGGTGAATAACCCCCTTGGGCTCTTTTAAAATTCCCAGCCTAGACCTGCCAATGCACCTGGATGTCCTTGAAAGCGAGTGTTTTGTTGCAGGTGCGGTGCTGGGTGACTCGGTCCGGTCCAATGAACCCTTGGTGTCCAGGTCAGAAGGCGGCTCCGTGACCCTCAGCTGTTCTTATGAAACCAGCTACCCTGCTGGTGTCTATCTCTACTGGTACCGTCAGTATCCGAACCGAGCCCCGCAGTACATCCTTCGGAGGGGAGCAAAAGGGAGCACGTTCAGTGATACCGCAGGTTTCGCCCAGCAGAGGTTTTTTTCTCAGGCTAATGACAGCGCCACAGTTCTGAACATCGCAGCCCTGGAGCCGGCAGACACGGCGGTGTATCTCTGCGCCCTGAGTCTGGCACAGTGACAGAACCACATAACAGAGCTGTGCAAAAACCTTCTCTTCCCAGCTGCAGGGGATGGATGGTACAAGCATTAAAACGAGCAGCAGCGCCTTGAAAGAGAGTATTTGCTGTGCTTAAATATACAACTCCCCTTAAAAGTTAAATGTTATTTAAAGAGCTAATTTAAACATCGCCCTTGGATAAAATAATGGGCATATCTTTAATTAGGACCCTATTAACACCTCTTTTCCTAGAGTTAGGGATTACCTATATCGGGGTGTGTGTGTGTGTGAGTGAGTGAGAATCATTTGTAGTAAAACAAGGGTTAAATGTGAGTAGAAATGTAGGCAAAGTGAACTATTGTTGAAAATACAAATTGAGATAAAATTGGAATGAAAAATTTCCTTTACACATGGACAATATACTGTTAAATTGCTCATTTATGGTGAAAAGGGGGTCAAATAGGCCAGTTAAAATGAGGGGAAAATTGTTGGAAATACCCATTTTTGAGTGGTGGTGTAAAGCTACAGTTACCAACTCTCCCAGAGTGAAATCAATGCTCCTACTGTAGAGACAGTTGCCTTTTGGGGTAGATTTGCTTGGAAACTGTTTAATTGCAAGACACTATTCCCGAGACTATATGCTGAGAACCATGAACTCTTAACATGACAAAGCGTCACCATTTGCTGGAGGAAAATATAAACACGGGTTGTCTTTTGAAACCCTTCTGTGCTCTCTCTATAGGTCTCCGCTTAAACTGACGCTGATGGCAAAGGCAGCAAATGAAAGACGAAAATTATTTAAAATAATTCTTTCAGGAGTCCTGATTGGGCATTTCAAAGGAGGGTAACGGAGTTGGTCTCCTCATCCCGTCACATTTTTCTTGTGATAGCCCCAGAGATTGATTGCGGATGAACATGCTCATGCCCCATCACAATGATACATGAATGCGTCGAGAAATCTCCACAGTCCCTATAGGAGCTGGGAACCTTCCCCAGCTTTTTTTTTGCAACTAGGAAAACGGAGGCAGAGGATTACCCATCGTCACACACAGAGTCTGTGGCGGGTGAAGCAGGTCTCTGAGTTCCAGAGCAGACCCTTGCCCACAACCTCTGCCCCCCACCCCAGCACTCTGATATGTCAGCGGCTCCGCTGCGTTCCTCAAACTCCTCCCTCTTCCTCTGCGCTGGTTTCTAATGAATCTTCCACTGTTGTTGCTGCCCTCACAGACGGATCGTTTATATTCCTCTAAGAGAGCGGCAGTAGCTGGGCGTTTGAAACTTGGTCGCTAGAGCAGATACTATGGAGACGTGTTTTCTTCTCAGCATTTGGATATTCAATCTCCTAGGTAACTGGGCTGGGATTTCAAAGAAGCCTAAGGAAACTAGACACTCAATTCCCATTGAACCGTAAACCTAACACTATAATTAAGCCTTGTCCTAGACTGTAACCAAAACTCGAATGCTACAATTTAACAGTTCGCTCTCACCATACCCCTAAACCCTACCCCAAACAAACCCTTCTTCATACCCTTGCCTTAATCCTAACGTAAAACCCTAACCCTTCTCCTGCTCATAACATTAATTCCTATGGAGTTAGATGCCTAAATCCCTCTGACGGCTTTGAAATTCCCTTAAATTGCAATGCAGGTGGAATCGTTTCCAAGGCTCAGCTACAGATGAAATGACCTCGAATGTGTTTGTCTTGTCGCAGGTGCTGCATTCTGTGACTCGGTCCAGTCCAAGGAATCCGAAGTGTCTGGATCAGCTGGAGGTTCTGTGACACTCAGCTGTTCTTACGCCACCAGCGGTAGCGATGCCTATCTCCACTGGTACCGTCAGTATCCGAACCAGGCCCCGCAGCACATTCTCTGGAGAGGAGCGAAGTCAGCCAGCGGCCAAAGCCACACTGCAGATTTCGCCCAGCAGAGGTTTTCTTCCCAGGCTGATGACAGCTCCACCGTTCTGAACATCACAGCTCTGGAGCTGGCGGACAGCGCGGTGTATTACTGCGCCCTGCAGAGAGCACAGTGAGACAGCCACGTAGGAGAGCCGAACAAAAACCCTCCCTTCCCAGCTGCAGATAATGTTCTGCACATTGAGGTTGGAAGCGGAGCCCCTCGGGAGTTTTGCTGTTAAAAACACACATTCTGGCTGGGGTGTGGTGCTGTCAGATTAATACTTCCTAAATTCGCCAAAGCGCCTGCATTAAAACACTGGCTTCCATATGAGGAGAGATGAATAAAACCGGGACTTTTCACCTTGGAAAAGAGAAGACTAAGGGCGATATGATAGAGGTCTACACAATCATAGATACAGACTAATAGGCTACCCCTCTGATACTTGGTTCCCTGCTCTATAGATCTCCACTTTAACTGAGGCTGAGGGCAAAGGCAGCAGATGAAAGACGAAAATAATTTAAAATTATTCTTTCAGGAGTTCTGGCCGGGCGTTTCAAAGGACGGTGACGGAGTTGGGCTCCTCATCCCGTTACATTTTTTATGATAGCCCCAGACATTGATTGCTGATAAACATGTTCATGCCCCATCCCAACGATACATGGGTGCGTGAAGAAACTTCAACAGTCCCTATAGGATCAACATGATGCCTTCCACGTGTATGGGGGAAATTACTGTGAACGCAGCTGCATGGACTGCTGAAAAAGTATGAAGGTTTATTATAATCTGAAATCCTTCTAGCTACTCTTCCTTTTAATGTCTAGCGAGGGAGACAACAACGGTTGTAGAAGAAAAGGCCAAACAAAGGGAAATAATTATTTCAAGAATATAGTCTGAAACTTTGAAAGGAGACTTTAGCTGCTCGCACCGCTCCTTGGACAATTTCAGGTTTCATTCAATTAAAAAACAACCTCTGTAGCTATGTAACCCCCTTCCCAGTCACTACTTAGCGCCCCAACCTATTTATCCTCCTATTCCCCCTGGCAGAAGGAGAAATGTTATTTCACATATAAGAAAATTGAGGCACAGAACGATTTCCTGGCTTGTCCCAGAGCAAACTGGAAGTCGGTGAATTAAAGAGTTAAGAAGCGAACCCTCGTATCTTCAGTCCCCGAGCAGAAACCGACTTATTACAAACCCAGTTTTCTTCCCTGAACCACCCGCTTTTTCAGCTGCACACTCACCCGAACACAGCTTGTTTCCTGTGTCTGTTAAGAGGCCCCCAAACTTCTCCCTCTCCCACTCGGCGGGTTTCTGAGTAACCTTCCCCAGGCGCAGCCGCAATGGAGGTTAGGCGCTCCCTGAAGCGCAAAGCAGCTGCCCTCAGGACGTCACAACGTTTCAGCAGATTTCTTTGAGGAGGGGGACGATTGTGTTGGTTTGGTGTGACTCCTTCCATAGAACCCGCAAACAGAAATCCTAAACCATAGATTATAAAGCCAGAAGGGTCCACACTGATCACCTAGATCCGCCTCTCTCTTCTCTGCCTGAACGAGTGGTTCAGTTCCCTGCCTAGACTGTGTTACCCCCAGCAAGCCAGACAGCCCAAGAGGCCAGTCTCCTGCACCTTGCTTTCTCCCCAGAGGTGACGAGCAGTGTAATTGCCACAGTTACAAGTGACCAGGCAGCTGTTCTAAAACAGCAGATGTATTTCTAGGGTGAAAGCATTACAGGAAAAACAAACAAAAACACATTAGAACAAACAACCCACCCACATGCTAAAAGGCTTCTCACAAGCAGCCCCTGATTCCAGCCTAAATGTCAGTCCTTCTAAACCCACAACCACTGGGTTTTTTCAGATGGGTCATAACTGCCACAGTTCCAGAACAAATAATTTACTCTTTCCTTTATATAGCTTGGGCCTTTAATCTTACCTGCATGTAATGAGAACATAAGAACGGCCAGACTGGGTCAGAACAAAGGTGCTTCTAGCCCAGTGTCCTGTCTGCCAACAGTGGTCAATGCCCGGTGCCCCAAAGGGAATGAACAGAACAGGGAATCAGCAAGTGATCCATCCCCTGTGGCCTCATTCCCAGCTTCTGACCAACAGCGGGAGCCATCTCTGCCCAGCCTGGCGCATAGCTCATCAGACACAGGCCGACTCCTCAAGCTGGGCGTCTGCTGGGGAATTTTCATTCACCTCCCCTTAGATTTTTCCCGGGCAAACACTCGACTTTTTTTGTTCCCAAAGTCCTTTTTGGTCTGGCATTTTGTTCCATAGAGACCTTTGAACACTCGGTTCCCACATCACATCTCTCCCCTAGAGAGGTTACATACAACCCTCGTCCACAATAATTCGTGAAATTTGCATTTAATACATTGGACCCCCGAAGATACTTAAACTGAATTCAGTAATATTTTTCAAGGGTATTGAAAGAATTCACCATATCTGTCACAACACAGGCCATGGTACCTCCATGAATTAATTCCTGTCTGTTTAACAACGCATCTTTTGGGACGCGGGGGAATCCAACCATGATTGAAAAGTTGCAACACTTTGTAAATTGTTCCACTGGCTAATTGCCCTCAGTGTTGACAAATACGATTAAGGCGAGCTTCTGTCTCTCCGCCATCTAGCGGTGAGAAGTATAAATACTCATTGTAATGTGAAATCCTTCCAGACACTCGTATTTTCAGTTTTAAATCGGAAGTCAACAAAAGCAATTTAAAGCAATTCTTCCAAGAATTTTGGCAGGGAATCTCAAAGGAGGCTAAGGGAGTTAGGCACGAAAATCCCATTAAATTTCTCCTTTGAGAACCCCAGACTTCATTCCTACTAGATCTAGGTCTGCTAATGTGACCCCCCAGTTACAATCCTTGCCAACTCTGGCCACATAGCTATTCAGGGGACACCGTCATAGGGCCTAATCACATCAGCTACACTATCAGAGGCTCTTTCACCTGCACATCCACCAGTGTGATATATGCCATCATGTGCCAGCAATGCCCCTCTGCCATGTACATTGGCCAAATAGGACAGTCTCTATGTAAAAGAATAAGTGGACACAAATCAGACGTCAAGAATTATAACATTCAAAAACCAGCCGGAGAACACTTCGGTCTCTTTGGTCACTCGATTACAAACCTAAAAGTGGAAATTCTTCAACAAAAAAACTTCAAAAACAGACTCCAAGGAGAAACTGCTGAATTGGAATTAATTTACAAACTGGACACCATTCAATTAGGCTTGAATAGAGACTGGAGCGGATGTGTCATTACACAAAGTAAAACTATTTCCCCATGCTAATTTTCCCCCTTACTGTTACTCACACCTTCTTGTCAACTGTTGGAAATGGGCCATCCTGATTATCACTACAGAAGTTTTTTTTTTCTCCTGTTGATAATAGCTCAACTTAACTGATCACTTTGGTTATAGCGTGTATGGCAACACCTATTTTTTCATGTTCTCTCTGTGTATATATATATAGTCCTACTGTATTTTCCACTGCATGCATCTGATGAAGTAGGTTTTAGCCCAGGAACCTTACGCTCAAATAAATTTGTTAGTCTCTAAGGTGCCACAAGGGCTCCTCCTTTTTTTAAAAAAAACAGAATTGGAGTAACTCGAGATATTTATACTCACAATGCCAAAATGAGCTAGAGAAATAGGACGATCACCATAGAGGGAAAATGAAGCACAGAGCTCTTAAGAAACTTGTCCAAGGTCATGCAGAGAGTCTGTATCATAGCTGAAAACCAGGTCTCTAGCCAGTGTTCTAACCACAAACCCAACCTTCCCTCTCTAGCTCACTGTCAGCTACAGACCAACATGAACCCAGCGTGTTTCAAGTCCAGAACAACTCCCTCTTCCTTTGGGCTGGTTTCTGATGAACCTTCCCCACCTGCAGCTGCTTTCAGAGGCGTGAAGTTAATTTTCCTGTGAGCAGCAACGTCTGAGAACCTCAGATTCGGTCGCTAGAAGAGAAATCATGGAGGCATGTTTCCTTATCAGCATTTGGCTGTTTATTCACCTAGGTAAGGTGTCTAGGGCTCTTTGGAGCATCCTAACGAAACCAGGCACCCAGAGCTCACTTAACTCTAATTCTAAAACTTTTCCTAACCCAAACGCTAACTCTAAACCTTTACCCTAACCCTCAACTCTACCCCTCACCCTATCCTCAATTCACTGGTGTCGGGCGCCGAAACCCCTTAAACGCGTTTGAAGTGCCCTCCGAAAGTGCAACACCCGAAACTCTTTCCGTGTGCCGAGTGCAATGGAATTGATGCCATTCGGTTAATCTTTGTGTCGCAGGTGAGGTGCTGGGAGACTCGGTCCAGTCTAAGGACCCCCAAATGTCTGGAACAGAAGGAGGCTCTGTAACCATCAATTGCTCCTACACGACCAGCTACACCAGTTCCCTTTCTCTCTACTGGTACCGCCAGTATCCCAACCGAGCCCCACAGTACCTTCTGCAAAGAGGCGCCAAGGGAAACACGTATGATCATACTGCAGATTTCGCCCAAGAGAGATTTTCTTCCCAGGCTGATGACAGCTCCACCGTTCTAACCATAGCAGTCCTGGAGCCGACAGATACAGCGATGTATTACTGCGCCCTGCAGAGGGCACAGTGACAGAGCCACATAGCAGAGCTGTGCAAAAACCCTCCCTTTCCTTTCTGCAATAGGATTTAGACATATTGAGGATGGAAGCAGGGGCCCTTGACAGATTTGTTATACTGTGAAGAAACTCATCTTTTGGAGTACTTTTGGTGGTGTCAAAATATATCTTCCTATTCCTCCCAAAAGCAAACCCCTGTGCAAACATAAGAAGGGCCATACTGGGTCAGACCAATGGTCTGTTCCTAGCCCAGTATCCGACAGTGGCCAATGCCAGGTGCTCCAGAGGGAATGAACAGAACAGGTAATCATCAAGTGATCCATCCCCTGTTGCCCATTTCCAGCGTCTGACCAACAGGCTCCAGGGACAACAGACTCACCCATCCCCTGTTACTTTAGTTTTGCTGGGTAACATAAAAGAAAATAGAAAAGGAGTACTTGTGGCACCTTAGAGACTAACCAATTTATTAGAACATAAGCTTTCGTGAGCTACAGCTCACTTCCTCAGATGAATATCGTGGAAACTGCAGCAGGCTTTATATATACACAGAGAATATGAAACAATACCTCCTCCCACCCCACTGTCCTGCTGGTAATAGCTTATCTAAAGTGATCATCAGGTGGGCCATTTCCAGCACAAATCCAGGTTTTCTCACCCTCCACCCCCCCCCACAAATTCACTCTCCTGCTGGTGATAGCCCATCCAAAGTGACAACTCTTTACACAATGTGCATGACAATCAAGTTGGGCTATTTCCTGCACAAATCCAGGTTTTCTCACATCCCCCCCACCCCCATACACACACAAACTCACTCTCCTGCTGGTAATAGCTCATCCAAACTGACCACTCTTCAAGTTTAAATCCAAGTTAAACCAGAACATCTGGGGGAGGGGGGGGGGTAGGAAAAAACAAGAGGAAACAGGCTACCTTGCATAATGACTTAGCCACTCCCAGTCTCTATTTAAGCCTAAATTAATAGTATCCAATTTGCAAATGAATTCCAATTCAGCAGTTTCTCGCTGGAGTCTGGATTTGAAGTTTTTTTGTTTTAAGATAGCGACCTTCATGTCTGTGATTGCGTGACCAGAGAGATTGAAGTGTTCTCCGACTGGTTTATGAATGTTATAATTCTTGACATCTGATTTGTGTCCATTTATTCTTTTACATAGAGACTGTCCAGTTTGACCAATGTATATGGCAGAGGGGCATTGCTGGCACAATGTGCCAAAGAAAATGGAAAGAAAGAAAATGTACAAAGAAAATGTGTATGCTGTCGTGGTTTGTTAGAGTACTAGTGTTTCCTTGCACTACTTTTAAATAATAACCTAGATTAAAGCAATGCTGGTATGTATGTTGCAAGCAAACAGAGGTTTGATAATCGAAAACTATTTGGCAAAAAAGTATTTTAACCAGGAGGACACACACACGCACACGCACACACACACACAGAGAGAGAGAGAGAGAGAGAGAGAGAGAGAGATTAAAATAATTGTTCTAAAAATACGGCGAGGAAGTTCAAAGGAACCCAGGTGAATTGGGCACCTAATTCTTAAGTTCTCTTTGAACATTCCAGACTTCCTTGCTAAAAAAATCTTACTTATTTCTATGGGCTTCTTCTGAATGATATCCGAGCGCCTCAGATTATCCAGCCTCAGGACGCAGCCCCTGAGGGAAAGAAGGTCCTATTCCTGTCTTGTACAGGAAGGGAAGGGGAGCCACAGAAAAATATCAACTGGCTTGCCCAAGGTCAGAGAGGGGGTTTGTAGCAGAGCTGGGAATCGAAACCAGGTTTCCTGTATCCCAGCCCAGAGCCTTAGCCACCAACTCACTCTTCTTACCCCACTGTCACCCCTTTGTCAGCTGCAGACTGAGCACAACTCACGGCGTTTCCTGTGTCTGTTAAGAGTTTCCCCCCAAAACCCTCCCTCCTTCACCGTGCCGGTTTCTCATGAACCTCCCTCCCACCCAGTTAGCTGTAGCTGCGTGAAGAGCGGTGAAATTTAGATTCCTCTTAGCTGTGGTATCTGGAGCGTCCCACTTCGTCTCAATAGGAAAAAAATCATGGAGACGTTTTATATATTCAGCATTTGGCTATTTAATCACCTAGGTAAACAGGCTGGGGTTTCTGAGATAGTCGAAGGAAGTTAAAAGTCCTACTTACCCTTCAACCTTATCTGGAACCTGGCTCTCCCCCGACCCTTAAATCCTAAACCGAACCCGACATCGAAGGGCAGTGCTAAATACCTGCCTTTACTCTAGCCCTAACCTTATTTTCAACGCCATCGGGAGCATAAACCCCTTAGGATTCTTCGAAATGGCCAGTCTTACACCGCAACGCACCTCTGCGGGTCAGGTACAGGTGAACTGATGCCCTTAAATTCGATTGTTTTGTTGCAGGTGCTGCGCTGGGGGACTCGGTCCTGTCCAGGGAACCCCACCTCTCTGGAAGAGAAGGAGACGCTGTGACCCTCTCTTGTTCTTATGAGACCAGCTCTACCGGCTACGTCTATCTCTTCTGGTACCGCCAGTTTCCCAACCAGGCCCCGCAGTACATTCTCCGGAGAGGAGTGAAGCAGGCCAGAGGTCGGAGTGATACCGCAGATTTCGCCAAGAAGAGGTTTTCTTCCCAGGTTGATGACAGCTCCACAGTTCTGAGCATCGCAGCCCTGGAGCCGGCAGACACGGCGCTGTATCTCTGCGCCCTGGATGTGGCACGGTGACAGAGCCACATAGGAGAGCCGCACAAAAACCCTCCCACCCGTGCTGCACTAGATTTTCAGAGATTAATCCTGTTTGCAGATCTCCGGAGGGGACTCCTTCCACTCTGTACAACCGCATATTTTGGGATGACGAGGGGACCTCAATTTATTTGTTCTAGCTCCCTCCAAGAGTTAAGTATTTAAAGAGCTACATTCAACTGTCACGCCTGGAGAATGTAAAGGGCACGAGCTTAAATCATGAATCATCTTAGACATTTTCCTCCACAGTTCTCCAGCGGGCTTCTCCGTGTGTAGTGTGGGACCAAAAAAAAAAAAAAAAAAAAAAGCTCATTTGTACTAAACTGTGGAGTGCAAATGTGAGGATAAAAACCCAGATAAAAATTAGGATGAAAATGAGTGGGTCAAATATGAAGAAAATACTGTTTAAAATCCCATTTGTGGAAAAAATGTGGGTGAAATATTTTTAAAAATTAGGTGAAAATACGTATGTTGGCCAGTATCAGAGGGGTAGCCATGTTAGTCTGTATGCACAAAAACAACCAAAGTTTATGCCCAAATAAATCGGTTAGTCTTTAAGGCGCTACCGGACTCCTCGCTGTTTTTCCATATGTTGGGCTGCGCCTGATGGGGGGAAGCTTCAGCGCACCACGCCGCCAAAGGGACCTGAGTATTCAAAGGGAAGAAACACTCATAGGATGGGCTGATTGGTTCGGTAACTGACATGCCTTTGTATTACTGTTTTTTAAAAAGCACAATTCCCAGCCGGTAACAGCGATGCTTCCTAGGAGTGGGGTGTGGCGAACTAATGGCAAAGCAGCGCCATGTGCTTGTGAATGGAATAAATACGTGTTGCGAGTCGAAACCCCTTTCACTGTTCTACAGAATTTGAATGTTCTCCCATTGCAGCCGGAATGCCAATAAAGGCTGTGGAAGAAACACACTAATAATTTAAAACAATTCCTCCCACGAATCTCTCCTGGGATTTTCATGAAAGCCGGGGAGAGTTAGGAGGCGTGTTAGGAGCCCGACTAAATCCCAGTCTATATTATTAGTCAATACTACATGATCCCCATCACTTTAATATCTGTGTGATTGAAAAGGATTTATCCCCAGAATCCCTAAGGATTTATCCTCAGGCAGAGAAATATTATCACTCCTCTGTACAGGAGGCCGGGGTATTTCCGGTTTGCAGCAAGAAGTCGTGTTTACAGATAGAAAAACGGAGGCAAAGAGAAGTTAACTAGTTTGCACCGGGTCACACCGGGAGTCTGTCACAAAACTGAGAACAGAAGCCAGGCAGGTATCCTGAGTCCCAGAACAGATCCTTACCCACAAATCAATCCTTCTTCACTCAATCTTCGTACGATGTCAACTGCAGAGTAATAGGGAGCCAGTGGTGTTTCCGGGGTCAGGTCAGTTTCCCAAACTCCTCCCTCTTCCTTTAGGCTTGTTTCTGATTAACCTGGCCCCCTTGTAGCTGCTTTCAGAGACCAGAAGCTTAAAAGCCTCTTCGAAGCAACAGCTGAAAGAGTCAAACTTGGTCGCTATAGGAGACATCATGGACAAGTGTTTGATTCTCAGTATTTGGATATTTAATCACCTAGGTAAAGGGGCTGGTTTTCAAAGGCGCCTAACAAATTTGTATGCACGTCTCCTACCTAACCTAAACCTATCCCCAAACAATTTCTCTAACTCTCACTTAACTCTAACCTACTCTATTACTTTAAATCTTCTGGTGTAAGGCACCTAAGTCCTTCAGTCTTGTTTGAAATGCCAAACCTTACATTGCAATGCACCTAGAGCCAGTTCTATGGGTCAAGTGCAGTTGAAATGTTGCCCTTGAATTTGACTGACTTTCTGCAGGTGCTGCTCTGGGTGACTCGGTCCAGTCCACGGAGCCTGAAGTTTCTAGATCAGAAGGAGACACTCTGTCACTCAGGTTTCAGAGTAACAGCCGTGTTAGTCTGTATTCGCAAAAAGAAAAGGAGGACTCGTGGCACCTTAGAGACTAACTGCATCCGATGAAGTGAGCTGTAGCTCACGGAAGCTTATGCTCAAATAAATTGGTTAGTCTCTAAGGTGCCACAAGTACTCAGTACACACTCAGCTGTTCTTATGATACCAGCTCTGGTAATGTCTATCTCTACTGGTACCGGCAGTATCCGCACCGAGCCCCGCAGCACATTCTCTGGAGAGGAGCGAAGTCCTACAAAGATCTCAGTGATACCGCAAGTTTCGCCCAGGGGAGGTTTTCTTCCCAGGCCGATGACAGCTCCACAGTTCTGAACATCGCAGCCCTGGAGCTGGCAGACACAGCGGTGTATCTCTGCGCCCTGCAGCGGGCACAGTGACAGAGCCTCACAGCAGAGCTGTACAAAACCCTCCCTTCCCTTGCTGGAAACAGACGTTAAGCGCACCGAGGCTGGAATCTACGTCCTGCAGGGGGCTTGAAAGCGCTGTTAAAACATACTGAATGTTGGTTTCAGGATACTCCCTGCAAACCTTTAAATCCTTATTCAAACAGCTCCATTAAAACATCCCCCGGCCTTGCAGAATACACAGTGCATGGGCTTTGTCAGGCAGGAACCATCGTAGGAATATTTTCTCATTATAAACTGGGGCCAGTTTATGAGAAATCCTAATTGTGAAAACCTCCCTTAATTGACATATGTGAGATAACACTATGGCAGTAAAAAACTATCCTATTTGTGGTTGGGTAAAGCATTGTTTAGCTACCGGTTTCCAATGGACCAGAGTCCAATCTGTATCCGAACATCAAATAAAATTATATTTGTGTGTGATTAGTTAGAAAACTTGTATGAGTTTAAAAACATGAGTACAGTCAGGGTCTCTTTGCATGTTGTGGAAAATCAGTAGGCGAGCAGTGGTACCTACTGTCGGGAAATATGAATACATTTTATCATTGGAAATCTATCCATGACATTTAGATTCCTCTTCGCAGAAGCGGCAGGGGAGGGTGTCAGACCGGGTCCCGTCTAGGGGAAGCCATCGAGATGTGTTTTCTTCTAACTCTTTGGGTATTTACTCGTCTAGGTGATTACACGGGGGGTTTCGAAGAAGTTTGAGAGCTTATAAGGCTCCGAAATTCCATGGAACATTAACCCCAACTCTAACCCTAAACCGAATGGTATCCCTAAGCCAAACCCTCACATTGATCCTACGTATAACCCTCACCGTCACCCTGATTCAATTCCTGTTGAGCACCTAAATCTTTTAGAGTTCTTTGTGAGCTGCGTCCATGGGCGCAACTGAGAGGACGTCCTGGAAGGTGATTGTTTTGTTCCAGGTGCTGTGCCGGGTGACTGGGTGGAGTCCAAAGAACCCCAAGTCTCTGGACTAGAAGGAGACTCTGTGACCTTCCGCTGTTCTTATCATAACAACTATACCGCTTCTGTCTATCTGAATTGGTGCCGTGTGTATCCGAATCAAGCACTGTAGTGCATTCTGGTGACAGGAGCGAAGCGAGCTCAAGGTTTCGGTGGTACTGTAGATTTCGCCCAGGAGAGGTTTTCTTCCCAGGTGGATGACAGCTCCACAGTTCTGAACATCAGAGCCCTGCAGCTGGCAGACACAGCGGTGCATTACTGCACCCTGCAGAGAGCACAGAGACAGAGCCACACAGGAGACCTGCACAAAACCCTAACCCTTCCCTACAGCGCTGGAGGTTGCAGACATTGAAGCTGCCCAGCAGCGCTCCTGAGGAGAGTGATCACTAAAAACAGAGATTTTGGCGTGATTAAGTTGTTAAAGCAGCTCCATTAAAACGACACCCCTAGAGAAACACAGAATTGTAGGACTGGGATGCCCTGTGTTATTTTCTAGACCATCCCTGACAGTTGTTTGCCTAACCTCCCTTAAAAACCTCCAATGCGGGAGATTCCACAACCTCCCCAGGCAATTTATTCCAGTGCTTAATGACCCTGACAGGGACTTTTCCCTTAATGTTGAACCTAAACTGCAATCTTGCTGCAAATTAAGCCAGTTGCTTTCTTGTCCTATCCTCAGAGGATCATAGGAACGATTTTGCACCTTCCTCCTTACAGCAGCCTGTTTAGTACTTGAAAACTGTTCTCATGTCTCCCCTAGGTCTTCTCTTCTCCTGAGTAAACAAACCCAAATTTTTCAATCTTGACTCATAGGTCATGTTTTCTAGACCTTTAATCATTTTTGTTGTTCTTCTCTGGACTTTCTTCAAATTGTCCACATCCTTCCTGAAATGTGGTGCCCAGAACTGGACACAATACTCCAGTTGAGGCCTTGTTTTTTTTGCAACAGTATTACACTCTTGACTCATAGCTTTAGTCTGTGATCCATTGTGACCCATAGGTCCCTTTCTACAGACCTCCTTTGTCAAGGCTGATTCCCCACTCTGGCACTTTGAGTGCAGAAGATGGGGGCCTGCAAATACCTTAAAATACTTGCTACTCCAGGCTTGTTTTAAACTCCCAAGGTTACAGATCCCCTGACTGTGGGTCTAATCGCTGCCACCACCCAAATGCAGAAACCCCTTGAGAGCCCCGGAAGGCACACTTGGGAATTCCTTCCTGTGGGGTACCCTCAAGCTCTTTCAACCCTCCTCCGGGGAAGAGCCAATGAAAGAAAAGAGAAAAAGAAATCAGCTGTTGCCACCAGCTGAACCTGGAACCCTTTGTTCCTCTTAGTAGCTAACTGAATAACATGTGCACAGACCTCTTCACCTCCTAAGACACAGCAATCCTATCATGTTCTTAAAAAGGGTAATTTTTATTTTAAAAAAGGAAAGAAAACGCATGTGGAAAATCAGGCTGTTGCTAGATATCAGAAGAGATACTGAAGAGGATTAAACACGAGGAATGGCTTCCCTGGGGTCCAGCTTAAAGGTTACAAAAGAAAACAAAAGCACCTGTGTTTAGCACAGGGGAATCCACAAGCTCAAAATAAAGAGATGAACATGATCATGTCTAACTAAACATTTCCTGTCCTACTTACATATCTGAAGTTCCAAATGAGTAATTCTAGGTATGAATGCTGAGGAATTTTCATACCGGGTCCAAGCTTCTTACAGCATAGCTGCTGGCTCTGGCTCTCCAGCAGAGAGAACAAAAACAAACAGACCACAGAGGGAATTTTTTTTTCCAATATGAAAGTTTCTAGTCTGCCCATTGGCTTTTTTGGCCAGGTGCCAACTCACTTCCTCTTACCTAAGCATTTCAGTGAGACTTCTTAACCCTTGAAAGGTAAGGCAAGTAGAATACCACTACTAAGAAGGACTTTTATAGCTAACTGACTGGCTAGGTGTCCATAAAAGGGTGCTCCTCCACACCTGTCATTTACCATTTTACTTATGCTGTCACTTCGCAATTTGTATGTGTGCAACCGATTATTCCTTCCTCAGTGGAGTACTTTGCATTTGTCCTTATTGAATTTCATCCTATTTACTTCAGACCATTTCTCCAGTTTGCCCAGATCGTTTTGAATTTGAATCTTATTCTCCAAAGCATTCGCAACCCCTCCCAGCTTGGTATCTTCGGCAAACTTTATAAGCGTACTCTGTATGTCAGTGCTCTTCCTAGCAAGGCCCTCAAAGCCAGTGGTGGCTACCATCTACCCTAAGTGCGGCTCCCTAAGTTCCCTGTAGGAGAGAGGGCCCCTCTCCCCCGGAACTCCCTGCTGCCTGCCAGCAGGGGGAGAGAGAGACCCTGTCCCTGGAACTAGCTGCAGATGGCAGGGAAAGGGCTGGGGGGAATCCTCCGGCCCCAGTCCCAGGGCAGCCTGCCTGCACCCCAAACTCCTCACCCCTGGCTCCACCCCAAAGCATGCACCCCCAACCAGATCCCATCACCCCCTCATCCCAACCCTCTGCCCCAGCCCTGAGCCCCTCTGCACCCTGAACCTCTCATCCTTGGCCCCACACCTCAGCCCTCACCCCAGCATCCCACACAATGGCTCTCAGATTGAACGCTTTTTTTTCCAAAGTGCTCCCCACTTCAAAAATAGTGATGAGCGCTAAACTATGTCATTATCTAATTCATCGATGAAGACATTGAGAAGAACCAGACCCAGAACTGATCCCTGCAGGACCCCACTTGTTGTGCCTTTCCAGCCTGACTGTGAACCACTGATAACTACTCTCTGGGAACAATTTTCCAACCAGTTACGCACCCACCTTGTAGTAGCTCCATCTATGCTCCATTGCTTTCCTTTGTTAACAAGAAGGTCTTGCAAGACAGTAGACAAAGCCTTACTAAAGTCAAGATATACAAGGTCTACCATTTCCCCCCATCCACAATACTTCTATTCCCGTTAAAGAAAGCTGTTAGGCTAGACAAGTAATCAGTTTAAAACAGCTTCCAAAGGCCATATAGGGGTTTGATGAGTTAAAACAAACAGACAAATTTTGTACTAAAAGGTGACTAAAAAGTTATATCAATTTATACAGATTAAAATATTATAAACTACCAATTTCTGGGAATGTGTGGACACGCTGTTTAATATTAAGAAAAAAATGCCATTCTGTATTAGGGCTGTGATTTACAGAGCTGCCTATTGGATTTGGGCAGCCAGATCCCATTAATTTTAAGACATCTGCATCTCGCGGGCAGCTTCGAAAATCTCCTCTTGAGGCTTTCTAAAAATGAATGAGAAAAAATACAGACCCATAGAGAGACAAATAATTATATATTGCAGAACAGGGAGGGATAGATAGATAGATAGATAGATAGATAGATAGATAGATAGATAGATAGATAGATAGATAGATAGATAGATAGATAGATAGATAGGGTGTATGGGCATAGATCACATCTATTGGAAAACCCTCTGAGATCCTCAGTGGACAGCAGACACAGCGGTGCTAATTTTTATAGTTCATTTGCATCTACTGTTATTGGCAGGACTAAGTACCGAGGTGAACAGTGTCACCCAAAGACAAGGACAGCTGATGGGGGTACAGAGTGACTCTGTCACACTGCACTGTACTTTCTCGACTGAAGATGCAGGTTATGACACATACTGGCACGAACAGGACAGCAGCGGCCAGACGAAGTACTTCTTCCGAAGATCTGCCGGAAGCGAGCACAACGGGGCTGGGAGCCGGTTCTCATTGGACTTCAGGGAACCCGAAACATACGTGGGTCTGAGAATTGCAGAGTTAGAACTGACCGATTCGGCGATGTATTTCTGTGCTATAGATGAGAGCGCCTTAGGTTACCACTGAAGGTGGGTTAACAGAGGCACCTTTACAAAAATCCAGTGATCAGTTTTCTCTTGACTCGGAGACAAAACTGGCGCAGTTAGAAATCAGCAGAAAGAGACACAACAAGCCACAAGCAGGGGTTTGAATCAAACGGTGCAGGGTGTGACGGAAACCGCACGGGCACTAACTGTGTGGAAATGTCACCCTTTTCCAGGAACCGTCCCCCCACCTCTCCCAAAATACCCAGAACCTCATGAGCCAGATGTCAGTACCTGTCACACCACAATTCCCATGAATAGCTCCGTCTGCTTTTGGGGCCAGACCCCAGCAGGTGGGAATCAGACCTCGCTCCAGTAGCGTAAACGGGCCAAAGTCTCAGCTGGTGTAAATAAAGGTTGCTCCATTGGGTTCAATGGGCCAGACCCTAACTGGCACAAATCAGCTGTCTCTCCATTGGCGTCAATGGCCCAGATCCCCAGGTCCTGAGTCAACGGGCTTAATTTTGCTTTACGCTGGAGAAAGTACCCTGAGTACAATTTTTCTCTGGGCTTTGAGCAGGGAGGGCCCTGCCCAGATCTGTGGCAATGGGATCCTTGTGCATTCCTGTGTGTGCGTGTTTTAGCCTTTGAAAAAAGTAAAAAGCCGCTCGACCTTGTGATTCTTGCTGCGCTCTTGTCTCCGAAGATGAGACAGAGCTAAGTTGCTCCTACCGAGCTGCGAAAGAGATCTGGAGGTTAGAAAAGTGCCACGTGACAGGAACCAGCTAAAGCCACAGCGGGTGGGGTAAACGCTACTGGAGGGTATTAGTTCTGTTCCATGGTGAGGGAAACAGGCTGCAAGGGGGGTCTATAGGAGAGGACTAAATGGTCTTGCCACAGATTTAATTTCTCTGGTTTGAGTCTGTGAGAGAAACTTCACCATAAGAGGGTACTCTATCCAGGTTCCTCTATCGCACCCATCACTGTGGTGGCTGAAGCCCCTGAAGGTCTGGGAACAATACATTTAACCATGAATGCCCCAGAACTCTTGATTTGGACGGCAACAGCGTTCCTCTCTTGGAGTAAGTGTCCGCTAAAAGGGGAAACAAACGTTAGACCTTCTGTTACCTATTGGGTTTGAGCAGGGGGTGGAATTAGAATCCAAGGTTCCTGGGCTCTGCTCACAGCTCGGGGAGGAGAGCAGGGGTCTAGCGTAGAGGTGGGCAAACTACGGCCCGCGGGACCATGCTGCCCGGCCCTTGAGCTCCCGGCTGGGAGGCTAGCCCCCGGCCCCTCCCCCGAGGTCCTAAAAGGCCTCTGTTCTCCTCACATGAGAGTGGCTGTCGATGTGCAATAGTTTTACATGCTTAATTAGGGAGAACTTTTTCTGTTTCCTTCCCTGCAGGTTTCAGCCAGGGACAAGGCAGTGTCACGCAAACACAAGGGCAGCTGGAAAAGTTGGGGGGTCAGACTGTCACCCTGGAGTGTACTTTCTCCACTGCAAGCCAGTATTACTACTTATTTTGGTACAGACAGCAGCGATCAGGAACAATGGATTTCCTCTTCCGAATAGATCACAGTAACGCTGAAAAGAATGGAGCCGGGAGACGGTTTTCTGCACAATTCAGCAAAGCCTCAAAATTCTTCAGTTTAACCATTAAAGAGCTAGAGCCGATGGACACGGCGATGTATTTCTGTGCTCTCGTGGAAGACACTGTGAGGCGTTTAATAGGGAGACCTGTACAAAAACCCACCCCCTTGGCTTTCCTATCATGAGAAACACAACTGTAGAGTAGTATCCCCAGGCCACAGACAGATGGTTAAACCAGATGATGGGGCTGGTATAAACCACAAGGCCTGACACCTATGAAGACTTATGGGCCTCATTCACCATTTTATTACCTCAGATTAATGTCAGTTTACCCACAGTGGGTCTGCTCCCAGCTGCGGTGAATCACTGTGGGTCAAATGGAGTCAGCTGGGCCAGGTCCACCACAGGTATCAATCAGCTGTAGTTCCATTCCCCAGCATGGGGCCATTGGGATAGATACACAAAGGCACAACACACAGAAGCACGCAGACACACACGCACGTGCAAACACAAACATAGAGACAGACAGAAAGACACCCACACCCACAAAACCAGCACACACAACACAGAGCTTTTAAGTCTTCCACGATGTCTTTAATTCAGTTCTCACCAAGTAGCAACAAGAAGGACAATAAAAAGGAAAATGAATAAGAAAAAATGACAGAAAGTCAGAAACCGATCTTGCAGGAAGTTCAGTGGGAGGAATTTGTCCCAGGAGTTCTCACTGGCGCTTCAGTTGCAAAACACAGCACGTTTCCTGTGTCTGTTACGCATTTCCCGAAGCCCTCCCTCTTCTGCTCGGCTGGTCTCGCATTAACCTCTCCGAGTCCTTGTTCCGAAAAGTTGCCTTTAAGATTCTTCACAGAGACCTCTCAGCTTGTCCGGCTGCCGCTGTCTGAGGCACCATGGAGACACCTTTCATTCTCAGCCTTTGCGCCTTTAACCAAGTAGGTAACCGGGTGCTGTTTTTTGGAAGAAGTTTCATGGAATCAGGATCCCAACTCCCGTTCTACCCAGAACCCGAACCTTGATCCCAACCCAGCTCCTCACTCCCCGGCTATCCTTAACCTTAATTTTTATGCTAACCTTAATTTGTTTGAAATTAGGTAGATAAATCCCTCGGGCTTTTTTAAATGTCACAGCCTAGACCTGCCAATGCACCTGGCTGTCCTTAAACGTGAGTGTTTTGTTGCAGATGCGGTGCTGGGTGACTCGGTCCGGTCCAATGAACCCTTGGTGTCCAGGTCAGAAGGAGACACCGTGACCCTCAGCTGTTCTTATGAAACCAGCTACCCTGCTGGTGTCTGTCTCTACTGGTTCCGTCAGTATCGGAACCGAGCCCCGCAGTACTTCCTCCTGAGAGGAGCAAAAGGGAAGAGTAGCTGCCATACCGCAGGTTTCACCCAGGAGAGGTTTTCTTCCCAGGCCGATAACAGCTCCACAGTTCTGAACATCGCAGCCCTGGAGCCGGCAGACACGGCGGTGTATCTCTGCGCCCTGAGCCTGGCCCAGTGACAGAGCCACCCAGCAGAACTGTGCAAACCCTGCTCCTCCCGCCCAGCCCTGCTACAGGGGAAGGTACAGACATTAAAAGGGGCAGCAGCGGCTTGAAACAGACGGAGTCCTGACGCTGCTTAACGATACAGCTCCCCTTGTCAGTTACCGGTTTATTTAAAGAGCTAATTTAAACATCACCCTTGGCTATGGGCATGATCTTTAATTAGGAAACTATTAATGCCGCTTTTCTTAGCTTACGAGACGACCTGTATCGATGTAGTGTGGAGGAAAACTCATTTACAGTAAAGTAAGTGTTAAAGGTGAGTACAAATGTAGATGAAGTGAACTATTGTTGAAAATACTAATTGAGATTAAATGCGAATGAAAAAAATCCCTTTTCACATGGACAATATACTGGTAAATTGCTCATTTATGGTGAAATGGGGGTAAAACACGCGAGTTAAAATACGGGGGAAATAGTTAGAAATACCCGGTTTTGAGTGGTGGGGTAAAGCTGCAGGTACCAACTCTCCCAGAGTCACATCAATAGAATCATAGAATCATAGAATATCAGGGTTGGAAGGGACCCCAGAAGGTCATCTAGTCCAACCCCCTGCTCAAAGCAGGACCAATTCCCAGTTAAATACTCCTGTTGTCGAGACATTTGCATTTTGAGTTGATTTGTTCGGGAACTATGTAATTGCAAGACACTTTCCCCAAGAATATGTGTTGAGAGCCGAGAAGGGTAACGTGACAAAGCACCGCCATCAGCTGCTGGGAAACATAAGCTCAGGTTGTCACTGGAAACCCTTCCATGCTCTATAGATTTTCCCTTTAACTCGGGCTGTCGGCAAAGGCAGCAGAGGAAAGACGAAAATAATTTAAAACAATTATTTCAGGAGTTCTGGCCGGGCGTTTCAAAGGAGGTCAACAGAGTTGGGCAACTCATCCCGCTACATTTTTCTTGTGATAACCCCGGACATTATTGCTGGTAAACATATTCATGCCCCATCCCAATGATACCCTGGTGCGTCAAGAAATCTGAACAGTTGCTATATGAGTTAGAAGAAGCCCCTCTCTTTTATACAGCTGGGGAAACTGAGGCATATAGGATTTCCCATCGTCACACACAGAGTCTGTGGCACAGCAGGTCTCTGAGTCCCAGAACAGACCCTTGTCCACAAACTCATCCCTCTCCCCTTAACAACACTAAAATATCAGCTGCAGGCTGACTTGTACCCACTGTGTTTCCTGGAGCTCCTCCCTCTTCCTCTCCGCTGGTTTCTAATGAATTTTACACAGTTGTAGCTGCCCTTAGACTCCCAGTTCCCATTGCACCATTCACCCTTATTCTTGACTGTAACCAAAACGCGAATGCTACAACCTGACCCTCACCATAACCCTAAACCCTTATTCACACCCTCTCCTTAATCCTAACGTTAAACCCCCATCCCTTCTCCTGCTCATGGGGTTAATGCCTATGGAGTTAGGCGCCTAAATCCCTTAGACTTATTTGAAATTCCCTGAAACTGCAATGCAGGTGGAATCAACTCCAAATCCCAACTACAGGTTAAATGTTGCCCTTGAATGTGTTTGTCTTGTTGCAGGTGATGCGCCCGGAGACTCGGCTCAAGCCAAGGAATCCGAAGTGTCTGTATCAGCTGGCGAATCTGTGACACTCAGCGGTTCTTACACTTCCAGCGATACCTATGTCTATCTCCATTGGTACCGACAGCATCCGAGCATCAAGCCCCGCAGTCCATTCTCTATAGAGGAGCGAAGTCCTAGAGTGGCCGCAGCCAAACCGCTGAACGTCACGGCCCTGGAGCCGGCGGACAGAGCCCTGTATTACTGCGCCCTGCACTGGGCACGGTGACACAGCCGCATGGGGGAGCCGTACAAAAACCCTCCCTTCCCAGCGGCAGGTGATGTTAGGCACCTCATAGGCATTTCTTTTCAGGAATGCACAGGATTAAAACATGCCTTCCAGGGATATGGTGAAAAGGGCTGTGAACGCAGCTGCATTTACTCTGTAGGATTAGGATTTTATAATTGTACTATGAGAATTAATGTATGATTTGATCTGATTTTGCCAGTTACTCTTTTTAAATAACAGAAAGAAATGACCCTTTGGGACTATGGCATTTTGTTTCCCATATGCATTACAAATTGGGCCCTTTTAGTTTTTTGTTTTAAGGTTTAGTTAGTAAAAAACAAAATCCTGTAGTGTGTCTATGTTAAGTAAATTAGAAAAAACGTTAAAAGTCTGGGCCTCAATGTAAATTGTTTTGATTATAAAATTTAGCAAGGTTTAATTTACAATGTCTTTTCGCTTGATATAAAATACTGCTGTTTGTATTCTCAAAGGTGTCTGTAAAAAAACTGTTTGTGTAAATAAAAGTGCATGCATCAGGAGAAAAAAAAGTTGTAAAGGTCATTGCCAAAGCCAAATGGTCAAGAAAAGAAAAGTACAAAAATTTAACAAACTTATCAATGCCAAAAAAAAAAAAATCAATGCACATCCATAACTGAGGAAAGGCAAATTAATGACCCTAAGGTGAGGGCTGACACCCCTAAAAATAAAACAATTAATTAAATTTAAAAACAAAACAAAATGGCCCCCTCAAAGGTGCGTTAAAATGTTAACACCAAAACATAACACCAATTAAAAAGTAACCGATCACAAACTAACACAGCAAAATCCATAAACTTCAACCAAAAAATCAAAACGAAACTATAAAAATAGGGTACTTTGCCATAAAACTTTGGGTTCGTCTTGCCACTACTACAAAAGCATCAATTCGCAACCAACAAAGCCCGGCTCCCCTCTGCAACCAATCTGGTTGGCCACTAAATTAATCCAAACTCTAAACTGGTAACTATAAACATCAACTGGCAAAACTATGTGCATGGTGAGTGTGTGTAACTAAAAAGCATATGCTAACTGCTGTATTCTCAATAAATGCGGCATTTTGCCTTCTCCCCTATTCAAAATCTCGTGTGCTTTGTATAGCATAACAACTGTAGAATATGAAAACTTATTGTCATTTGGAATCCCTGTTCTTTCTCTTCCTTTTAATTTCAAGCGAGGGGGACAACAATGGCTGTAGAAGAACAGGCCAAACAAAGGAAAATTATTTAAGGAATGTTGTCCAAAACATTCAGAAGATACTAAGAGAATTAGATGTCTAGCTCTCCTTTCTCCTTGGAAAAATCTCAGATTTAATTAAACTGAAAAAAAATTGATGTCGTTATATGACCCCTCCCCAGTAACTACTGAGCACCGCAAGATTTTATCCTCATAATCCCCCTAGGAGGTGGAAAAATATTACAATCGCCATTTTACATGTGGGGAAACTGAGGCACAGAACCATTAACTAGCTTGTCCCAAGGCAAACAGGGAGTCGGTGGCAGAGGTGGGAACAGAAGCCAGGTGTCCTCAGTCCCGGACCAGAAACTGACTTCCAAAGCCTCCTTCTTCCCTGAATCACCCCGCGATTTCAACTGCAGACTAACCTAAACAGGGCTTGTTTCATTTGTCTGTTATGAGCCCCTCCTCACCCCCCAAACTCCTCCTTCTCCCACTCGGCGGGTTTCTGATTACCCTTCCCCATTCGGAGCTACCTTCAGGTGACATGAAGGCTAGATTCATTCTGTCGCAAGAGCAATATCTGGGAGGTAGAAATTTGGTGGCTGTATAGAAGGAGACACCATGGAGACCTGGCTTCAGAGTAGCAGCCGTGTTAGTCTTTATTCGCAAAAAGAAAAGGAGGACTTGTGGCACCTTAGAGACTAACAAATTTATCTGAGCATAAGCTACAGTGAGCTACATCTTACTTCATCAGAATGCATCCGATGAAGTGAGCGTAGCTCAGGAAAGCTCATGCTCAAATAAATTTGTTAGTCTCTAAGGTGCCACAAGTACTCCTTTTCTTCATGGAGACCTGGGTTATTCTCGGTTTTTGGATAGTGAATCTCCTAGGTAACTGGTCTCGAATTTTCAGAGGATTCCAAGGGAATTAGACACTCATTGCGCATTAAAAGCGAAGCATAATCTTAAACCGTCCAGCATAGATTTCCCTAACCTTAGCCTTTACCCCAAACCCTAAGGCTTTTATCCTTTGTCACCTCAAACCCTACCCTTAATTCCTTTGGAGTTAGGTGCAAAATTCCCTTAAATTCAGTAATTCCCATGTGATTTTCCCTGTTACTCAGGTCAGACACTTTCAGACTGGAAACATGCACACCGACATTCTCACACAGAGCCACACACACGGCACACACACGGCACACACACGGCACACACAAGTAATCTCTCATACAACCTGAGACACACACACGCACTTGCCCAGATAAACACAGACTCTCTCTCTCACCTAGATTCACACACACACATAGACAGATTCTAACACACAGCCAGAAACGAAACCACAGTGAAACCACGCACACACACACACACACTTCATCTCAGAGGCAAAGAGATCCATGCACACTCCTAGATGATAATATCCTCGATTGGACCAACTTCTATTGCGGAGACAAGTTTTCCAGCTACACAGAGCTCTTCCTCCGCTGGGAAGCCGGTCTCTCCCACCAACAGAAGTTGGTCCAATAAAAGATATGACCTCACCACCTTGTCTCTCCAATAGAGTGGGACCCACATCTACAACAACACGGCACACTCCTAGATAAACCTGCCCCCAGAATGCAGCCCACACCCAGAGAATGTCCTGTGTCAGACTCAGATCTCTAGGCAAAGGGACCCAGTCCTGCCCTTCATTGCAAGGTATGACAGACACCACAGCACCCATGAACTTCCTTCTGCTCATTGCACAGCTGCGAGGTATTACACCCTTTCGTTCTCTGTGCTTTGTTATTCTCTCTCTCACACACACACACTAACATATCTTCCCTCTCACACTCATACAGGATTTAAGAGCTTGGCGTCACTTGGTATTTTATTACTGCGTTTAAGCCAATCCCGTCTCTTTGTGGTCAGCTCTACTGAGCACAACAGAGACACCTGCAGTTTGTAAAACTCCGTCTGTCTCCTGGTGGCTCATCTCTAGCCCTCCACTGTAAGGGGACTTCCAACCAAACACCCGCCCCTCCCTGGGCCTGAGCTCCTTTGGCCTCCCTCACCCCGTTTTCCCCACAGGGGCCCGCGGCCCATACGCCGTCACTCAGGACAAATCCGCTGTCTCCAGCGAGGGACAGTCCGCACAGCTCAGCTGCAGTTACCGGCGGGGAGAGCGGAGCATCCCTTGCTGCCAGCAGGTCCCGGGCGGTTCCCTGCCGTTCGTGATATTAAGGATCACAGGTGGCTGGGAACAGGGAGATTCCTTCACCAGGTCCTTGGAAACCACCAACCGGTGCAGCTAGCTCAGCTTCCCCAGCAGCCAGCCTGAGCCCTCAGCTGTGAACTCGTGTGCTTTGTACTCGTGTGCTTTGAGGACAAAATCCACGGCAGCCTGTCAGGGAGGTGGGTATTTGCGTGCATAGACTAGTAGAGCCCTCGGGCCTGTGTGGGGAATGATTTTACTCTCAGCCCTCACATACCAGGGAGATGCGTGTCAGCATAGACAGATTGCAGCAAGAGGGAGCGATGGACAAAGCAGCGGGCTGGGTGGCTAAATGGACGCCGAGACCAAAGTGCAGCAGGAAATCTAGCTAGCTATCTAGGTACTTGATCAGGAAAGCGAGGGAGCTCGATAATGAAGACTGCGGAGAATGAGAAGAGACATTTTTTCCTTCCTCCATATTCTAATAACCAAACACTCAGACATAAGCTCGTTTTCAAGCAATCGCTGTCATTCCCGACGCAGCAGGAAACATCACTGCCTTGTGTATTAGTAGCCTGTGACTCTTATACTGGCGGATTATTCCTCTAGGCCCCAGAAATCTACTTAAGAACATAAGAGCGGCCAGACTGGGTCAGACCAAAGGTCCATTCTGCCCCGTATCCTGTCTCCTGACAGTGGCCAATGCCAGGAACCCCAGAGGGAGTGAACAGAACAGGGAATCATCCAGTGACCCATCCCCTGTCTCCCCCGTCATGACCATACTTTCACGAGGGTTACATTTCAGGGGAGGGAGAAGGCTCATCTTCAGCAATTTGTGGCATCAATAGAATAAGCAATGTGGCCGTGTCTGTCCGTAGTCCTGGGGGCCATTCACAGCCCTGTAAAGCGGCGTAGCCCCAGCAAGGATGCGAAGTTGAAAGTGGCCCTTGCTCTTCCCCACAACTCACCTGTGCCGAGAAGCCAGGCTCCGCCCACTCACAACACCCACTTGCTCAGAGCAGTTCTGCGAAGTGACTCCCTGGGACTCATTTCCTCTCAGTCTTAGGCTACCCCGTAGCTTCTGCGGGCACCAAAGAGGCTCCTACTTCAGGAAGAGGAGCTGGTAAATTTGCCCCAGGGGGAGAAGTAAATCTACCTGTGAGGGGGAGGAACCTTCTGTACTGAACGGGGAACACCCGGCTATAAAGCTCCTTTGCTGAGGGACAATGGGGAGACCCTGGCTGCTGTTCCCACGGCTGCTGCTACTCCTGGTGAACATTCCCTGTAAGTCTGGGGGCAGGAAACGCTACAGAAGATGCTGAACGTGGTGGTGGATTTAAGAGACAAGAACTAATTCCCTGCCTCTCCCCTTAGGTTTGCAAACCAGGCACCGTTCTCTGTAGTGGAGTGGATGAGGATCCAGGACGCCTGGGTTCAATCCCCAGCTCTGGCCAGCTGGAGTTCCTTCCCTTTTGTGTGCCTCAGTTTCCCCTCCCACCCTTTGCTTGGCTATTTAATCTGTAAACTCTTTGGGGCAAGGGCTGTCTCTTATTATTGTGCCTCTGGGAATCTCCCAGCCAGCAATAATCTAGGGCTAACCCCCTAACCCCAACCCCTAACCCTAGATGAGAGCAATCTAGGAATACAGCAATCTAGGAAAACGGCAGTTGGGGGCCAGATGCAAAGTCCCTGGAAATGAAGAGAAACTCCACCGGGCTTTGCATCCGGCCAGTGTGTGAATTGGGCAGAGGTGCCCTGTCATCTATGGGGTGTGTCTTTTGCCTTCTGCCCGCAGGGGGGAGCTGCCAGGCCGAGGTGCACCAGAACCTGTCTGCGGTCACTCGGGAAGGGCAGAACGGCAGCATCTCTTGCCACTACACGACAAGCAATTTTAGGAGTTTGCAGTGGTTCAGGCAGCTTCCCGGAGGCCAGCCTGTCTCCCTGCTGATTCTGGTGTCGGATGGGAAACAAACCAAGGAGCCCAACCTCACGGCGGAGCTCGACAAGGGGAAGCAGCTGAGCTCCCTGCACATCAGAGAATCACAGCTGGGAGATGCAGCCACCTACTTCTGTGCCGTGGAGACACAGTGACACAGGAGCACTGGCAGCCTGTGCAAAAACTCCCCAGCTGGAGGGTAACTGTCAGGCTGGCTGGCGGTACAACACCACCACCTACTTCTTACACAGTGCATCTCTGAGCGTGCATCACCTTCCTTAACACGGTCAGCCCCCCACCCCCCTGGTGAGGCAGGGCTGTGCAAGGATCCCCATCGCATGGGTCGGGAGCTGAGACAGAGAGGCTGAGGAGGGAATGCACTTGGGCAATACCTCCTAGGGAAAGACCCCCAAGGGAGCGGCTCTCAACCTTTCCAGACTAGTGTTCCCCTTTCAGGAGTCGGATTTGTCTGGCATACCCCCAAGTTTCACCTCACTTAAAAATTACTTGTTTACAAAATCAGATCTAAAAATACAGACGTGCCCAGGCCACACTGTTACTGAACAATTGTTGACTTTCTCCTGTGTACCAAATAATTATAAAATAAATCAACTGAAATATAACGACTCTACTTACATTTCAGTGCATAGTATATAGAGCAGTATAAACGAGTCATTGTCTGTATGAAATGTTAGTTTGTACTGACTTCGCCAGCGCTTTTTCTGTAGTCTGTTGTAAAACTAGGCAAATCTCTAGATAAGCTGATACACCCCCTGGAAGATCTCTGTGTACCCCCCGGGGGTTGAGAACCACTGACCTAAGGAGCCTGGAGGTTTGGAGGGGGGAAGGAAATTAATAGTTAAAATATAAAAACAAATGAACAGGGAGAAAAGAAAGGGAAAAGAAAAAAGTGTTGGGTGGGTTTATAGATACATCGACAGGGAGAGGGACAGACAGCCAGGCATAAGAAACAGAAATGGAGATACACAAGATACACCAGGGGCACAAAATAGCCCCCTTCCTTGGGGGAGCATGAGACGCTGAGGATTAAACCGAGGCTGATCTCCGGTTGCCACAGGCTGCGCCCTACAGCACAAGGCTGAGACAGAGGCAGGGTGTTTGTGCAGAACTGGATCTGCCCATTCCCATGAAGCCCAGCTCTGGGGATCCCCCCTTTGTCCAGGGGGAGGCAAGTCAGAGCGTTAAACCCAGGGGAAAGGGAACTATTTAACACAGACACAAAACATACCAACAGTGACAACCACAGGGGGATTCACTTCAATGTATTTCAGAGTAACAGCCGTGTTAGTCTGTATTCGCAAAAAGAAAAGGAGTACTTGTGGCACCTTAGAGACTAACCAATTTATTTGAGCTCAATTTGAGCTTATTTGGTTAGTCTCGAAGGTGCCACAAGTACTTCAATGTGTGTGTCTCTGGCCAGGAGGGGGCAGCATTCCTAACGAAGAGGAAGGAGACTGAGGTTAATCAAGTTGCACCCGTCTCTTGTCTCTTTGCCCGGCAGAGAGCAGCTTTTCCCCTAAGACACCAGAGGCAAAGGGTTACTCCAGGGCATGGTTCTATTTTAGTGAGACTAGGGGCTTGTCCCTGATTGGCTTGGCTCACAGTGTGAGACTAACGTGTGTGATTCCTCCAGCAAAGAGGGCTGCAGACAGATTTTGCATCGCTGTCCTGGAGGCAGGAAAAAAGCACCATCCCCTGGCCTCAGTGCGCTGAGGAGTAACCCAGAGCAGCAATGGAAAGGCAGCTGGCATCCTTGTCAGTGATACTGTCCATTCAGTTCTACTGTAGGTCTAGGGGGAGTTTGTCTATTTAGACTGTGAGCTCATCAGGGTGGGGGCTTTTCCACACTGTGTCTGTGCAATGCCCTGTATAACAGGGATCTCAGTTCCTGGGGGTCTCTGCAGCGTCCAGCACAATGCCCCACCTCCCAGCTCAGTTCAGTTCTGTTCTATGTTTGTGGAGGTTTTGTCTGTTGAGCTCTGGGGGACAGGAATTGTCTTGTATTCTGTGTCTCTACAGCGCCTGGCACAAGGGGCTCTGATCTTGGCTGGGTCTCCAGGTGCTATAATAATAATTCATAGAGCTTATTGCCGGTAAGGATCTAGCCTGTTCTCCTGGGCAATGAACAGGCCACGGAGTTGCACAGAGTTACTCCAATACTGAGATAATAATAATGTGGGGATGAGGAAGGTCTAGTGCTTTAGCCACTGGACTGGACTCAGGGGATGTGAACTCATTTCCCCGCTCCGCCACAGACTTTGTGACCTTAGGCAAGTGACATAGGCTTGGGTTTTGGAAGGAGGCCAACAGCGTCTGGTACCTGAATCCCTTTGAAACTGCAATATGCCTTGAGTGCCTGGCTCCTTTGGAAATCCCCTCCCTGGTCTCTCGGTGCCTCAGTTCCCCAGAGCAGTTCTAGTCCCTGATGACCCCAAAGGGTTCTCTAGTCTCCAGGAGATGCTGGGCTGAATATCACAAGAACAGAGCAGTGACTCAGCTGCTGCTTATCAGGGGACGTGTGCTGATTTTGATGGAGCCACACAGGTTTACACCATTGTCCAGAATATTAAGAGATTCTGATTTATTCTGGCTGAAGAAGAAACGGTTATAAGGAGCAATCGCTGGGGAAGATGAGGGGCTGATGAGAACCGAACAAGCTCATCTGTTGCTTCTCCATTTGCCTTTGTCTACAGGGGTGAGCTGCCAAATTAAAGTGGATCAGAATCCTCCATCTCTGACCAGATCTGAAGGGGAGATCTCCACTCTGACCTGCAGCTACTCGGGCGCAGCATCCTGCTTACAGTGGTACAGACAGTTGCCTGGAGAAAGTCCTGCCTTGCTGCTGAGCCTGTATGAGGATGGGAACGTTACCCAGAGGCCAGATTTCATAGCTGAGTTCTTGAAAAGGGAGAGATGGAGCCATGTCACATCGACGGTTCTCAGCTCGCCGACTCAGCCCGCTATTTCTGTGCTGTGGAGACAGTGAAACAAAGTGGCCACCTTCCTGTACAAAGACTTTAACTGCCGGGGGCAGTGTTGCGCCTTGAAAGAAGTCTAGAGGAAGGTAATTGCATAGATCTCTGCAGTGAGTCTGTATTTTGTCTGGGAGGGACGGGCCTTCTTGCTGATAGGGTGAGAAAGGACGTGTCTTGCTTCTCAAGCAGGAGAAATGCAAGTAGATTTAAAAAGCTCCAGGAGAGGATGGAGAAGCCTGCAGATGATAAATACATGAGGAACCAGGAACCCTTCTAGATTATGGGTCACAGAAATGAGGGGCAGCGCAAGGAAGAGGTGTTCTGCGACCTTACTATTGATCCTGGTCATTCGTCTTTACTGTAAGTCCTGTGGCTGTTTAAACCCCTTGATAATAACGGGAGCCAAGATTCTCAGAAGTGATGAGTGATTATGGGTGCCTTGGTTTCATAGATTTTAAGGCAGAAGGGAACATAGTGATCATTTAGTCTGACGCCCTGTGCCCCAGATAACTTCCCCAGTGATTCCTGCACTGGGCCCATGCTCGGTGTGGATCTGGAGAAAGACATCCAGTCTTGATTTAAAGACTCCAAACTGGAGAATCCACCCACTTCCTTAGGTAAGTTGCTCCAATGGCTAATCACCATTACAGAGGTGTCACCTTATCTCTAGCCTGAATTTCTCTAGCTTCAGCTCCTGCTTTTGGGTCTTACATGTCTTTGTCTGGTAGGTTAAAAATCCATCTACTCATAAATCTCCTTCCCACCTAGATGCAGAGAGACTGGGATAAAGTTACCTTTTAAGAGTCTTTACAAGAATGGCTTAAATGATTCTTGTAATCAGAAACTAGAACATTGCCCTATAAATGATGTTCCCGAGCTGAAATCAGATGTCACTAGTATTTATAGTACCCTGGTGCCCAGGAGCCCAAGTCATGAACCAGGACCCCACTGAGCAAGGCGCTGTCCAAACACAGGACAGGAGATTCCCTTGCTCAGAGACCTTACTGTCTAATTAGCTTAGACTACAGAACACACTGGAATCCCATGCATAAGTCATTCTTGGGATCACAGTCTTAAAATAACCTCAAATAATTCCTGTAGTTCTTTTCTGGCTGGCTGGGGACACAGCCTCTGATAATCAGACTCTTTACGGTGTCTCACGTTGGGCACCCAAGAATCATGAGTCACTTCTGTAAATCTTAACCCAGGGGAGGCGATGACTTCCGTGAAAACGTGAAAACAATGCGTTCTTCTGTTCTCCTGGGAATTAGGGATGATGGAGGGACCTGATTTGTTGATCATTCCATTTATAAATCTAAATTCCCTTTCCCACTGGGTGTAAGTTGCCAGGTTAATGTGGAGCAGAGCCCGCTGTCCCTGAGCGGCTCTGAAGGACAGGACTCCAGCCTGACCTGCAGTTACTCCGGCACAGCGAGAAACATGCAGCGGTACCGCTAGGCCTCAGGGGAAAGCCCTGCCCTCCTGGGGATTTTGTACAAGGACGAGCGTGCCACATGGGGGCTGAATCTCAGAGCTGAGCTCCGTACCAAAGTGAAGCACAGCTACCTGAACATCACCCAGGCACAGCTGCAAGTGTGACAGATTTATGTTACCAATCTGCCTGAGGCGTCAGGTGATCAGGCTGAGGCCACAGGATCGTTACGGGAGAAGATGAAGGAGCACACAAAGTGACTAAATTTTAAAGCTTTATTAATAGACTAACAGAGGTGAGTGCTGGGTCTGCCCTCACATCTCTCAGAGGAAGGAAAAAAGGGTTAGTGCCTGAGCCCTAACACACTTTCATGCTCACACGTGCACAACCCAATGGAAGAAGAAGAAGGGGAAGGGTAGAGGAGAGTTCTGTCCTGTGCACAGGCCCTCCAGGGTCCACTGTTAATTTCTGATTTGCTTCAGCTCTCAGGAGGGTTTTAAGTCCTGGGATCTTTTGGGGGTGTTTCGTTCAGGCACCTCTGTCCCCTGTGCTCTTTGTACCAGTCCAAACTGGCTTTCTGTGGCTTCCTCAGCTTTCCCAAAACACACCAGCTTCAGGGACGCAAAACTGTTGTTTTCCCCCTCGCTGGCCTTCACTGTCTCACTGGTTTTTGCAATCCCCTGCAGTCTTGTTCAACTTTCTTCTCTTTTCTCACTGTTGGCTGGGGTTGGGAAAGATACAGATACGGCTGAAGGCTTCTTGGCCGTATAGAGTCTGTTCGAGCACAGTGACCTTGGACTGGAGCCAGCGTCTTATCTTCGGCTGCGCTGAGGCATTGAGTTAACCCGTTCACTTCTCCATCCCTCCCTCTTTGGCCTCTTGCAACCTGCAAAGGAACCTTTCACTCCACACTCACAGCTTTAACCCTTCCCAAAATACCTTGCAATGCCTGCAACAGCATTAGCAACATACAATGCTGATTTTCCTCCCCAGGGGACTCCCTGAGGGAGGGGGCCATTGGGTTGTGACACAAGACGCAGCCACCTATCTCTGTGCAGTGGAGGCACAGTGACACAAAGGGCACCCCAGCCTGTGCAAAAGCTGTAGGCTGGTATTTTCAAAGGTGCCTAAGGGAGTTAGGAACCCCAACCCCATTGAAATTCAGTGGAGTTGTGCACCTAATTCCTTGGGGCCCTTTGAAAATCCCAGCAGAAGGACCAAAGAGTACATTTTTTCAAAAGTTCCTAAGTGGGTTAGGAGCCCCCTTTCAGAAAGAGCTTAGGGGCATGTTTGTAAAGGTATTTAGTTACCTACAGGAGGAGATAGGTGTCTAGTGAAATTTTCAAAAGAACTTAGGTGACTACTTCCTGTTAATAAGGTTCCTACATGGTTTTGAAAATCCCACTCAATGTTGATCTGCTTCTTTAGCTGCCTAAATACCTTTAAAAACCTGTTCCTTAGCAACCTAAGCCTCTAATAGTCAATGGGCTTTAGGCTGATAAATTACCTAGGCCTTTTTGAAAATGTCATCCTAAGTGCAGAAGCAGTGGGTATATTGCACCCTGGGCTTTTCTCTGATCTCAGGAAGATTGGGAAATAAAGCCTTCGCAGATCTTGGTTTGAAGCCTTGAACTTTCTGTGGAGGGATCATTGATTCTCGGAACCTCGCTGGCCAGTTTCTCTGCTGAGCCACAGCAGATTGCTACCAGCAATGAGAACTGTCATGTACCCCATGAGCCTGGGTGGCACCAGTGAAACCAGACTCTGAGTGTGATAGAATAAATGCTATTATTTACTATAAAGGAAATGTTGTCAGCTCTAAGTAAAGGTGCAAGTTTCCATTGGAGCTATGTCTGATTTTCACCAGCTGGGGGCCTGGCCTATTGACCTGTCAATGGAGCTATGGCTGATTGACACCAGCTCAGAGGTGGTTCATAATCAATAACATGAGATGATCCATGGTTTCTTGTAACATCTTGGATTTATTTTCTCTTTAATACAGAGGGGGGCGCTGCCAAGTGGAGGTGCATCAGGACACGTCTGTGGTCACTTTGGAAGGGCAGAGCAGCAGGATCAGCTGCTGATACCAGGCTCTGGTCCTGTCCAGTTTGCATTGGTTCAGACAGCCCCCAGGGCAGAGCCCTGCCTTCCTCCTGATGTTGTATCAGGATGAGAACACTGCACAGGGCCGGAATTTCACAGCACAGCTCTTTCCAGACAAGAAGCTGAGCTACCTGCATATCAGCAACTCCACGCTCGGAGATGCAGCCAGCTACTTCTGTGCAGTGGAGACACAGTGACACAGGGTGGTTCCCAGGCTATGGAAAAACTCTGCAGCTGGGCTCTAGCCACATTTATTAACAAGAGGGCTTGCAAATTTAGCAGCTGCTACTCTGTAGCCTCGCCTGGATGTTACCCTTCGTACTAGATGGCCTGTGTTATGCAGGAGATCAGACTAGATGATCATAAAAGTATATTTATTAGGGAATTTGGGAAAAAGTTTCCCATTTGACTCAACTTTCCTGTGATAATGAGAAAGATATTCACAGTTGTAGCCACCCCTGCTTTCCCCTTAAATAAAGACAAACCAACACAACCTCCTCCAAGCAGAGATTTGTGTGATCTGAAACAGGAGAAGATGTAGAAACTTCCTCAAGTCCCATGAGGAATTTGTAATGTGGAGTAGCAAGGAACTGAACCTGAGCTTCCAGTGCAAAGCTGTGGCAAAAGAGGGCTAATGTGGCCCTTGGATGTATAAACAGGGGAGTAGTGAATAGAAGTAGAGGTGATTTTACTTCTGTATACGGCATTGATGACACCAATGCTGGAATACAGTGGCCAGTTCTGATATCCACATTTTGAAAGGATGTTGAAAAATTGGAGAGGGTGCTGAAAAGAGCTACAAAAAATTATTCAAAAGCTGGAGAAAATGCCGAACAGAGAGAAGCAATCTCAATCAGCTCAATCTGTTTAGTTTAGTCAAAAAGATCAAGTGATGACTTGTTCATGGTGTATAAATACCTTCCTGGGGAGAATATTCCTGGTTCTAAATGGGCTGTTTAAACTAGTGGAGAAAGGCACAACAAGAACCAATATATCTGCAAGCTGAAGCCAGCCAAATTCATATTAAGCATTAAAAAACAACAACTACAAAAAACCTTTGTCTCCTGATTCTTCAGACCAAGATTGGCTGCCTTTCTTTGACAGGGCTACTGGCGTAGTGGATAGGGAGAAGTTGTAGACATGATATACCTTGATTTTAGTAAGGTATTTGAGACAACCCCACATGTCATTCTTATAAGCAAACTAGGGAACCATTGTCTACACAAAACTATTATAAGGTGGGTGGAAAACTGGTTGAAAGACCATACTCAAAAGAGTAGTTCTTTGTTAGACTGGGAGGGTATATCTAATGGGGTTCATTAGATATGGGTCAGTCCTGGGCCCCGTAATATTCAATATTTCATTAATGACTTGGATAATGGAATGGAGAGTATGTGTATAAAATTTGCAGATTACATTAAGGGTTTTCAAACACTTTGGAGGACAGGATTAGAATTCAAAATGACTTTGACAAATTAGAGACTGGTCTGAAATCAACAAACTGAAAGTCAGTAAAGTACTTCCCTTAGGAAGGGTAAAAGAATCAAAAGCACAACAACAAAATGGGGAATATCTAGCTAGGTGGGTGTAATGCTGAAAAAGAGCTTGGGGTTTATAGAGGATCACAAATTGAATGTGAGTCAATAATGGGATGCAGTTGTGAAAAAGGCTAATACAATTCTTTCCAACAGGTGTCTGGGTAGTTAATGTCCCTCATCACCAGCAAGTCCGGTGCTTTGGATGATTTTGTTAGTTGTTTAAAAATGACCTCATCCACCTCTTCTGCTGGGATAGCTGATCTGTAGTGGACCCCTACCATGACATCACCCTTGTTTTTTTTATCACTTTTATCCTTACCCAGAGACTTTCATCAAGTCTGTCTCCTATTTCCATCTCAACCTCAGTCCAAGTGTGTACATTTTTGATATATAAGGCAACACCTCCTCCCTTTCTTCCCTGTCTGTCCTTCCTGAACAAACTGTATCCTTCTATACCAATATTCAGTCACGTGTATTATCCCATCAAGTCTCCCTGATGCCAACTATGTCATAGTTCTGTTTATTAACAGCATTTCACATTCTTCCTGCTTATTCCCCATACTTCTCACATTAGAGTACAAACTTCTAAGATAGTGATGTGTTTTCCCCCTATGTTCTATAATAGTCCTGCCATGAGTGCAGGGGACTGGACTAGGTGACCTCTCGAGGTGCCTTCCAGTCCTGTGATGTATTAGCAGCAGTGTCATATGCAAGACACAGGAGGTTATTGTCCTATTTTAGTTGTCACTGGTGGGGCCTCAGCTGGAGTCCTGTGTCCAGTTCCGGGTGATGCATTTTTAGAAAGATGTAGACAAACTGGAGCGAGTCCAGAGGAAAGCAGCAAAAATGATAAAAGGTTTAGAAAACCTGATCTATGAGGATTTTTTTTAAAGGGTCCGGTTAGTCTTAAGAAAAGAAGACTGAGGGGGATGAGTCTGGACTTAACAGTCTTCAAACATGATAGGGGCTGTTATAAAGAGGACGATGATCATTGTTGTCCATGTCCATGGAAGCTGGAACAAGAAGTGATAGGCTAAATCTTCAGGCAGGGAGATTTAGGTTGCATATTAGGGAAACCTTTCCAACTACAAAGGGTAGTTAAACTCTGGAATAGGGTTTCCAGGGAGGTTGTGGAATCCCAATCACTAGAGGTTTATAAGGACAGATTGGATGAACACCTGTCAGGAATGGTCTAGGTTTACTCTCTCCTGCCTCAGCACAGGGGGAAGAGCTAGATGACTTATTGAGCTCCATTCCAGCCCCTCTATGATTCTGTGATCCTTTGAAGATACTTTAGGCAAACATAAGTTTTTGGCTCAATACATGGGTAACTGAAATTTAATGGCCTGTGATATAGCTATACAGGAGGCCAGACTAAAGGACTCTTGTAGACTTAAACTCTATGAAGCACGCTGGGGGAAGTGCCGCAGTGTCAGTGTGGACGCCCTGGTCTGCTAATGCGCTCTGATTAGCCTCTGGAACATGTCCCACAATTCCTGTTCTAGCCACTCTGGTCATCATTTTGAACTCTACTGCTCTGCCCTCAGGTGACCAACCTTCAGACACGACCTTTAAATTCTCTGTGAATTTTGAAAATCCCCTTCCTGTTTGCTCAGCAAGGCATGGAGTGCTCTCAGCACATCTTTCCAGTTGATCGTGTCTCCCTGTGCTAGGCAATCCCCAGCATGGAGCAATGCCGAGGTGCTCGACCTATTCAGCGTTTGGGAAGAGGAGGCTGTCCAATCCCAGCTGTGCTCCAGCCATAGGAATTATGATACCTATGGACAGATATCAAGGGCCGTGACCAAAAAGGGCCATGACCAGGATGCAGTGCAATGCAGGGTAAAAGTGAAGGGGCTGCGGACTGCCTACCACAAGGTGCAGAAGGCAAACTGCCCCTCTGTTGCTTCACCCACGACCTGCCAGTTCTACAAAGAGTTGGATGCAATACTTGGGGGCAAGACCACCTCTGCTTCAAAGAGCCCCGTGGACACTTCAGGGGCTGTGCCAGCACAGAGAGCACCGAGCCAGGAGCAGGAGGAAATCAGGGGCGAGGGTGCGGAAGAGAAGGGTGCAGAGCCAGACGATGACTTGCCATCCATAGAGGCATGGAGCCAGGAGCTCTTTTGTTCCCCAGAGGAGGATAGCCAGTCGCAGCAGCTGGAACTTGGGGAATCGTAAAGATCAGAGGAGGCACCTGAGAAGTGCCTTTGACTTTGGGAAGCGAGTTGTTGGGGGCGGGCTGGTGGGGTGAGGAGAGCTGAAGAAAGCAGGCTTGGGTCTGTGCAGTGCCTAGAGGAAGAACAAGGCATTGATGCATTCTCTCACATCTTGGCAATTGGCCTCACAGGTCTCATCAAAGGTCTCATGCAGATACCGGGCATTCTGATTCTGTAGGTAACTTGGCAAAGCTGCTGTGTTCATTGTCCCATTAAGGGTAACATTCCCATGCCATTCTGCCATCAGGGGCAGGGGGACCATTGCTGCACAAAGGGAAGTGGCATAAGGGCCAGGGCAAAAGCCGCAGGCTTGCAGAAGACCCTGACTTGCTTCCCTGCTCACCCTCAGCAGCGAGATACCTTGAATGATGAAACAGCCTGTGGAAAATGTGTGGATAATGTTGAGTATAAGGCCCCCCTCCAGTGTTAAAACAGGGTCCCTGAGCAATGAGTTCCCCTGGCCCATGGTGGATAAAAAACAATGATTTAAAAAAAAAATAAAAAAATCAGATTTTTCTATTTAAATTAGATTTTTTTGATAAAATGCTTTTTGATTAAATGAACCTATCTAAAGATAGTTTTAATTAAGATACATTATATCTCAAAGATATCCCATCATGAAATAGGGATTATAAATTCTAATTCTATAGTATGAGACAATATATTCATGTAATGTTTAAGAAAAGTTTTGTAAATAAGTTCCAATAGTTCATGGATTAGGGACCCAATCTGATGGGGTTCCAGAGGCTTCTGTATAGATGTGACATTCTATACCTTGGGGGAGCATGCTGTAACCCCCATATTCCTCATTTTCATATAATCATGCTCCTACATATAAAGTAGGCCTTGTAAGGTATCAGGGGAAAGGTTATGATCTGCTGAAATCATTTCTCTATCCATATATGTATATCATTAATGCATATGAAGTTATGGGAATTGTGTAGTATGGTTGTCAGTAAAACATGATGTAAGTTGGGGAATGAGCCAGATATTAGCTCCCCAGAGCCAACAGGAAGAAAGTAACCAATGCCCGGGTGGGATGTCAAACAACCCATCAACAGTCATTGTCCAGCAAGGGAGCTACAATTCAATGACTCACCTGCATGAGGCCACACCAAGGGAATTGCTCAACCTTGCTTGGAGAGACTCAGCAATGCCCCACAGACATGCCTGGACTTGTGCTCCCCAAGCACATGGACTGAGGCTATAGAACAGCCTGAGTGGACACATACTGGGCCCTTCTCCTGCTCTCACCTATTCTGCAAGCAACCAAGACACTGAGAAGAAGACAAGACTCCAACACAAGGAGATTGGCCCAGGTTTAAGGAACAAACCTGTATATTAAGGACTGCGATATCCAGTAGGGTGAGAAAAACTGCTTAATCTAGTTGCTGCCCAGTCTAATAGGGTTGAGAGTTTAGACTGCGTGCTTATATTTTCTTTTCTTTTGGTAACCACTCTGACTTGTTATGCTTTGACTTATAATCACTTAAAATCTATCTTTATAGTTAATAAATCTGTTTGTTTATTCTACCTGCAGCAGTGTGTTTGGTCTGAAGTGAGTCAGAGGCTCCCCTTGGGATAACAAAGCTGGTACTTATCAATTTCTTTGTTAAATTGACAAACTCATATAAGCTTACAGCGTCCAGTGGGCATAACTGGACACTGCAAGACGGAGGTTCCTAGGGTTGTGTCTGGGACCGGAGACATTGGCTAGTGTCATTCGCTTGCAAGTAGCTGGGAGCAGCTTACATGCCAGAGGCTGTGTGTGAACAGCCCAGGAGTGGGGGTTCTCACAGCAGAGCAGGGTAAGTCTGGCTCCCAGAGTCAAGGATTGGAGTGGCCTAGCAGATCACCGGTCCAGATAACACCAGAGTCACAATAGATTATTTAGGTTAATCTTTCTATCTACCCAAAGGGACTCAGTGGTCAGTCTAGAAGATACCATCAGAGATGCTTAGTCTTGCAGGTCTCAAACTGTGGATTTGTGTGTCCAGAGATAACATGCTTGTTAACAGCAAAAATGTTTTAAAATAAATAAATAATATAGAGAGGTGAGAAATAACAGACCTCAACCCTATTGTCCTTCTTCAAATTTGTGTACACAGAGTCAATCGCTTACCTCTCTCTAAAAGTGCAAAGTTTCAAAAAGTTCAATGAATACAAGATTTTTGGGGTCAGAATAGATCTGGACAAGGAGAAGAAGTCTGGAGATAAATGTGAGAAGGGAGGGACAGGCAGTAGAAACAAAAGTTAAACTGTTTGAGCAGCATATTCCGAAGTCTTGAGGTCTTTCTGAGTGTAGCCTTCATTGATTTGAAATCCACCATACTGTTCTCTCACTAGAAGGGAAAACCAATAATGGCAGCAGGCTGTAAAAGAGACCCAGTTTTGGAATATTTTAATAAAGTTCCTCCACCTTTGGGTAAGACAGGCATGTGTGCAAAATGCAAACAGTGCAACAAAGAAATGCAAGGCTGGTTGCCCAAATGAAACAACATCATGAGAAGTGTTTCTTCTCAGGAGGAAGCTGCGTTGAAGATTATGAAAGGAACGTGTCTGAACTTGCAGGATCTTCAGGTTGGTAAACTTTTTTATTTCATACTTCTTTCTTATGGACTGCCCGTCTTCCTTCTGGACTAGTCTTGAATTCTCATGTTTGAGCAAAAAATATAGTTGTTAGTTGTGATAAAAAATAAATAACTGAAATAGGCAGATCTTCCTTTTACAATTTCACCTTTAAAGTAGTTCTGAGTGTCAGTGAATGAGCAATGAGTCATACTAAATGAGGAGTATGGTAATAATAATTAAATAACTGCATTGACTTATTTTGTTTAGGAGAATCCATCCTCAACATACAGGATTCTTAAGACTATCCACCTTCAAGATCACCATCATTTTCTATAGTTTCAGATTTCAGAGTGGTAGCCATGTTAGTCTGTATCAGCAACAACAACGAGGAGTCCTTGTGGCACCTTAGAGACTAACAAATTTATCTGGGCATAACCTTTCACGAGCTAGAACCCACTTCATCAGTTTCAGAGTTATCTGCCAATTATAGTGAATCAGTCACATCATGTATGTTACATAGCCACAGTATATCATCTGTAGCAAAAAGAAAAAAAACCTCCATAATCCAGAAACAACCATAAATAAGTTTGTGATAAGAACCAGCAGATTATAACCAGAGGTAACTGATGAAAAAATTGCCCGGTTTGTTTATGCAACAAACTCTCCTTTCCGTATGGTTGAGAACCCACACTTCATTAACATGGTTCAGTCATTAAGACCACCTAACAGAGCAGATGTCGCAGGCAAATTGCTGGATAAAGTGTATGAAAGAGAAATTGAGCAGTGTGCAAAATGTCTAGAGGGTAAAATTGTTAACCTGAGTCTTGATGTGTGGAGCAAAGTCCACAATGATCCTGTTGTATGTGCTTGTGTGATGACAGAAGAAGGGAATGTCTTCCTTACAGAAACAATTGATACATCAGGAAATGCACACACAGCAGAATACTTACAAGAAGTAGCAGTAAAAGCTATAACAAACTGAAAAAAAATTCAAATGTCTAGTATGCAGCTCGGTCACAGACAATGCTGCAAATGTATATAAGATGAGAAGAAATTTAGAAGAGAGTGAAGAAAGTCCCAAGCTAGTAACATACGGTCGCAGTGCTCATTTGATGCACCTCCTAGCCAAAGACTTTAGTGTTCCAGAAATAAAGGCTAATGTTGTTGAAATTGCAAAATACTTCCGTACCAACCACTTTGCAGCAGCTGCTCTGAAAAAAGTGGGAGGAACCAAGCTAACTCTCCCAGAAGACCTGCGATGGAACTCAGTAGCGGACCGTTTTAAGCACTTGATCAAGAACTGGCCTAATCTGATGACAGTTTGTGAACAAAATCATAAAAAAATGGATGGCACTGTCACAGCCAAAATTCTCAACATTGGGCTTCAGAGAAATGTTGGACACAGGCTGAGTACTCTGAAGCCTATTTCTGTAGCCTTGAACAAAACGCAGGAAAATCACTGTTTTATTGCTGACACTGTTGAAATTTGGAAGGAACCGAGTGAGATCTTAAAAAGAGAAATCTGCAATGACAGAGTTAAATTACAAGCATTAAAAAGATGAATGGGGCAAGCACTATCTCCAGCTCATTTTCTTGCAAATATTCTCAATACTCAGTACCAGGGTCAAACCTTAACTGCTGAAGAAGAGGAGTTGGCTATGACATGGACATCCAGCAATCATCCCTCCATAATGCCAACTATAATAAACTTCAGAGCTAAGGGTGAACCATTCATAGAATCATAGAATATGAGGGTTGGAAGGGACCTCAGGAGGTCATCTAGTCCAACCCCCTGCTCAATATATTCAAGAAATATATGTTTGCTGATGACGTTTTAAAGAAAGTCACATCAGTGAACTGGTGGAAGTCACTGAAGCACTTGGATTCAGAGACTGTTGAAGTGATAATCTCACTTTTAACAGCAGTAGCTTCTTCTGATGGTGTAGAAAGAATATTTTCTTCCTTTGGACCAGTTCATTCCAAATTGAGAAATCGTTTGGGACCTGAAAAAGCAGGAAAGCTTGTTTTTCTTTTCCAGATTATGAACAAACAGGAAAATGAAGGTGAAGATAACTGAGCTAGCTACAGAAGCCAATATTTTAAGTTTCTCATGTTGACCTGGCTGACATAGTCAATTTAATTTTTGGTTTTGGTTTTAAATATTTCATTTAACTATTTTAGTTCAAAACAATGTTAACGAAAACAAACCTGATTTTAAAAAACCTGAATGTTTAACTAAATTCAAAAATTCATATGTTTATTTTGTTAAAATATTATATGTTTGCTGTTGAAGAAAAAAATCCAGAATACATAACGTTGTTGTTTTAGTTAAATAAAACAATTGAAATGTCTGTCTGGTGATGTTCTCCTCCTAATACAGTCTGGCAAGAAAATCCTCCAACTATTAATGATTAACCTGTTGAATTGGAGATAGTTCACCTCCCAGTAACTTCTTAAATATCTGCTTCAATTACCTTTGGTAAATGAAATAACCAAACAATCATTCATTTTCTGATATAGCTGTAAAACTAATCTGAAGAGTTCTCAAAATAAATCCCTGTTTAAAAATGTATAGTGTGTACCTTCTAAAAATGAAACGAACTTCTATCTCTGAGTTGTGAAGAATATGTATTAAGGTTATAACAACCAAGAAGAATGCACTTTTATGTAGAAAACCATGACTAAATCTAGTCTTCCTGACTAGTGATTTAAATCATGATTTAAATAAATTTGATTTAAATCAAATCCACCCTGCCCTGGCCCCTGAGGTTACTCACCATTTTGCGGGTCTTGTGGCTTATGTGCACTCGCCTTGGGACTGCCAGTTGTGATAAGTATGTGAATTGTGCTTGTGTTTAAGACCAGCTATAACATTGCTCTGTCTAGTGTTAACAATGGTGCCTCTGTAAAATGTTGCATTTTGCCTTCACAGAGGCAACCTTGGCATCCCAGTTATCCTTGTTATTGCCAGCTAAACAGCTGCAGAGACTCAGGAAGTGGCCTTGAAACCATAAAGAGACCTGCTGCATGAAGTTCTGCAGCAAGCCGTTGCTGAGAATAGAAAAATGCAGGACTGGTGGTACAGCAAGGTGAGGGAATGGAAGGAGAATACGGAGCAGCTCCTAAACATCATGGAGCATCAAGCATAATTGATCCAGGCGCTCCTAGAACTGCATACTGAGCAGCTCCGTGCCCACCCTCCCCTGCAGCCAGTGTCCCAAAACTCTTTCCCTTGTGTCCACATGTCACCACCAGCACAATTTGGCCACCAGCCTTTCCTCTCTCGCCACCCGCTGCCTCCCACACCTGCCACTTCATGGTCCAACCCTGCAGACTCCCACCATTACCCACTACACTCAATCACACTCTCCATGTGCTTTAGCCAGCCTGAAGTGCAGCACCCATTGCACAGCACTCCAGTCAGCAAGGCTGAATATGGTACCTGGACATACGGACATCTGTGAATGCTCCATTCCCCACAGCCATCCCACTGTCCTTCCCTCCTCCCACAGAGTACAGATCTGTCATGGCATGTGTGTGTTTTTAAATAAATGAATTATTTTGTTTTGGAAACATTCTCTGTTGCATTAAGTGAAAGCAAGCATAGCCCAGGAAATCATCATACGTAGCAATCACAGTCACCTATTAGCATTACAACCACTGCACTCCTGTGCATGGCACCAAACATTACTGGCCTTCAGCATCAAATTACTGCCTCAAGACATCCCTAATCCTTATGGCCCCGCACTGGGCCCCTCTAATGCCCTGGTCTCTGGCTGCTCAAATTCAGCCTCCAGCTGCTGAGACTCAGCACTCCAGGCCTGAGTGAAACTTTCTCCCTTCCATTCACAAATATTATGCAGGGTACAGTGCGCGGATATAACCTTGGAGATGTTGTCACTGGCCAGGTCCAGCTTCCCACAGAGACATTGCCAGTGGGCCTTTAATCGGCCAAAGGCACACTCCACAGTCATTCTGCACCTCCTCAACCTGTTGTTAAACCGCTCTTTGCTGCTGTGAAGGCTCCCCATGTCTGGCTTCATGAGCCATGGCATCAAGGGGTAGGAGGGATCTCCCAGAATCACAATGGGCATTTTGACTTCCCCTATGGTGATCTTCTGGTCTGGGAAGAAAGCCCCAGTTTGCAGCTTCCTGAACAGGCCTGTGTTCGTAAAGATGCATGTGTCATGCACCTTTCCAGACCAGCCTTCGTTAATGTCTGTGAAATATCCATGGTGATCCACAAGAACCTGGAGAACCATCGAGAAATACACCATCCGATAAATGTACTTGGAGGCTAGGTGGTCTGGTGCCAGAATTGGTATATGTGTGCCATCTATCACCCCTCCGCAGTTAGGGAAGCCCATTTGTGCAAAGCCAGCCACAATCTCATGCATGTTGCCAAGAGCCATGGTTTTTCTGAGCAGGATGTGATTAATGGCCCTGCACACTTCCATCAACAGGAGTCCAGTGGTTGACTTACTCACTCCGAACTGGTTAGCGACTGATCGGTAGCTGTCTGGAGTATACCGCTTCCACAGAGCAATCAGCACGCGCTTCTCCAGCAGCACGGCAGCTCTCATTCTAGTGTCCTTGTGCTGCAGGGTAGTGGGGAGCTCAGCACACAGTCCCGTGAAAGTGGCTTTCCTCATTTGAAAGTTCTGCAGCCACTGATGGGCATCCCAGACGTGCATGATGATGTGATCCCACCACTCAGTGCTTGTTTCCTGAGCCCAAAAGTGGCGTTCCACGGTGGTCAGCAGGTCTGTGAATGCCTCAAGCAATCTCGCGTCACAGCTAGTACGCATGGTGAGATCATCACTGGACTCCTCTTCATCACTTTGTAGTTTAAGATATAACTGGGCTGCCATTTGTGACGTGCTGGCAAGACCCATCGGCACATTCCTCATGAGTTTGGGATCCATTCCCGCAGACCAAAGAGGCAGGCAGTGTACAAAAAACATTGAAAGAGGGCACCAAACGTGGACAGAAGCAAAGGGGCTGCTGGGATGCAAAACGATGCATGCCAGGGCATTGGCACAGGACCCAGGGTGCTCTGTGACCCCCTCCGCCTTCCCACAAGCCTCAGGAGCAGAAGGGGAAGAGGCGCTCTGTGGAATAGCTGCCCAGAGTGCACCGCTCCCAACGGCTCTGCAAGTGGCTCAAGTGTGTTCATGCTATTGCACGGGCAGCTGACAGTGTGAACACACAGCAGTGCTTTCCCTGCTGCTGTCTCTGAGGGCTGGTTTAACCCCCAGGGCTCTACATCTGCAAATGTACAGGTAGCCTAAGTCTACACTAGGAAGTTCCACCTCCAGCCTAGTGCTTTAAAGCAGTCAAACTTGCTGCACTCAGGATGTATTTTTTCACACCCCTGAGCCAGCAAGTTTGAGCACTTTAATTTGCCATTATAGACATGGCCACTTTGCACCCAGCAGGGTTCTTTTGCACATAAACCCGCGGGGGGAAGAGGGGGCAGCCCTAAACATGTGTGGGTTAGATCCCCAGAAGAATAGACTGCACAGTGCCATTGGAGTCAGTGAATCCCATCCCCAGGTGTGGGAATATGCACAGCTCCATTGGAGTTCATGGGCCAGATCCCAAACTCTTGGAACTTCATGGAAGTAAAAGATCCAGATCCTCAAACGTTTTCAATCGGTGAGGAACTGCATAGGAGTCAGCTGAGCTACACTGGTTCATATCAGCTGAGGATCTAAGCTAATACAATAGGACACTGAGGTCTCTACAAAGTTGAAATATTCCACATTTCTAGAGGAAACAGAATATAAATCACGTTTAATTTTTCCAACAATTTCTGCCTCCCAGATCTGCCCTTGGGTCTACTGTGTGAAGGTTTTGCTGGTGTCAGAAATGCAGTGATCCAGAAACTGAAGTGAAGTCAGGAAAGACAGAAATACTGGAATTACAGGTGTGGAGTAGACCAGACAGCTATCGAACGCAGTATTTGCTCTCTGACTGTAGTTACTACCTGCTGCTTCAGAGGAAGGTGAAAGACACCGTAGAGTGGGTAGTTATGAGGTAACTTCCCTTATAGAAGGTTCCCCCCTAGCTTTTTGAAATTATATGTAGATTTATGTCTTGAAGGATTTCCTTCACCTTCCAAATTTTAAAGTCCTTTTAAAGTAAATTCTGAACGTTTTTTTAGAAATCCCTAATAATGTCCCAAGGTTTATTTATCCGAGCACGCTGCTCTCCTCACTTGTATATCTGGTGGCAATGAGTTCGAAAGGTCCATCGGTTTACTTGATAATGAATCTCCATGCAACATTTACCAGTTTATAGACCAAGCTACCAACCTTCAACTCAAATGTTATTTCCACTTAAACCTGTCAGTGTGAAAACTTGAAATCCACACAGTTAAAAACGGACATGAAATTCTTTCAAAGGCAATAAAGAGGGAAATTATTAGGTATGGATTTACAACAAATGGTGAGATTTACCAGACAGCTGAACAACTCCTTATTTTCTGGATAAATTTGGGAATAAGATGGAAATAGCTGGGACAGGTATGAAGAATGAAGCCAAAACATCAGCCAATGGACACATACCTTTGGGCAGTTCCAAACGGGGTTAGATGATAGAGCAAGTGTGTGGAATTTAGCAGCCTACAAAATGTGTTAAAACTGGCCTAGAACAGACAGGAATAGCGCAGCCACGTCTGTGCCCTGTGTGACATTTAATTGTGAATCCTTCCTGCACTTTCAGACTATAACCTTTTCTTCCCAATTCTTCAGTACCTTTGAGCGAGCTATATAGAGGTTTGGTGTAGCTCAAATGATCCCCGGGGAACTACACTGATTTCCTCCAGCTGCGGGATTGACCCTAATTCCTTTCCCTTGACATCAGGCAGATTGTGCAGCTGTTGAACACGGGATAGTCCGACTGGAGTAAAAGTAAGAAAAACACTGAGGGGTTTAGGGGAAAAGTCCTCCACGCTCCCCACAAGGGGCCGCTGTTTTTTCACCGACTCGCCTCTCCGGCAGAGCTGTCTCGGGCTGGCCGTTCAGAGTCCCGCTGTTTAACCTGGTCTCGGATCCCGCTGCAATTTCTCCTCCCCCTTCCTCGAGTCTCCAGCTCCGTGCCGCAGCCAAAGAGCCGAGTGCAGGGGCAGCGCCGGGCTGCCTGCGTGGTTAGCACCACAGTGACTCAGCGGAGGAGACCAGCGCCAGTTGGAAAGGAGCTGCCAATGTATTTAAGGCATCACCCCCCTGAGTAAAACCTCTCCCTCCCAGCTCCTCTTCACAGCTGGGGAAGGCGGGGAAGAAGCTTCCTTCTTGTGCTGTGGGGACTGGGGAGGAGGTTCCATCCCACTTCATCCCTGAAATATGTTCCTGCCCTGGGTGTCTGTTCTTATACTACTTCGGATTCTGGGTGAGTAGCGTACCTGCACCATTTCAACTCTGTATGTGGCCAGACGGTCATCGGGTGGAAATGGCCACAACTGAAATGCAGCTGTATCCAGTTCCAGGCGATGCGGAATTAGCCCTAATTTCTTTTTGTAACCATTTGTTTATAAACCTTCTCCTCCCTCCAGCCTCTGGATGCTTGGGAGGTAGATAAACACTGCAGGTTCAAGGCAAGAGTCGTGTATAGCTCTACATAAGCACTTTATTGTTTTCTAGAAGGGGCTAATGGAGAGTCAGTGACACAGCCTGAGGACAGACTGACAGTATCCCAAGGGGAACCAGTGCTGCTGAAATGCAGCTATGACACTTCCTATAGTCCCACGCTTTGGTGGTACGAGCAGTACCCAAATGAAGCCCCTCGCCTCTTGCTGACACAATATGAAGCATCGGATGAGGAGGAGAGCAGGAGCCGGCGAGGGTTCTTCGCCACACCGGACAAACAGGGGAAGACTTTCCACTTGAAGAAAAACTCTAGTGAACTTCGCGACTCCGCCGTCTACTACTGCGCCATGAGCGACACAGTGATCGCACCCAGCAGGGTCGCTGCACAAAAACCCGCTTTGGGAAGAGGAGGCGGCACTGAAGATGTGTGGGTTCGAGCCCCAGAAGAACAGACTTTTCACAGCGCCATTAGAGTCAGTGAATCCCATCCCCAGGGTGTAAATGTGCCTCGCTTCACTGGAGTCAACGGGCCAGATCCCAGACTGTTGGGACTGGTTGGAGATCAGTGGAAGCAAATGATCCAGTTCCTCAAAATGTTTTAAAATCAATGAGGAATTGCATAGGAGTCAGCTGAGCTGCACTGGTTCCTATCAGCTGTGGATCCGAGCCATTAAAATAGGACATTGGGGTCTCTAAAAATTTGAAAAGTTCCACATTCCTAGAGGAAACAGAATATAAATCTCGTTTAATTTTTCCAACAATTTCTGCATCCCAGAACTGCCCTTCTGTTTATTGTGTGAAGGTTTTGCTGGTTTCAGAAATGAAGAGATACAGAAATTAAAGTCAAGTCAGGAAAGATAGAAACATTGAAATTTCTGGTGTGGAGTAGACCAGACAGCCATCTAGCACAGAATTTGCTCTCTGACTGTAGTTACTGCCATCTGCTTCAGAGGAAGGTGAAAGGCACTCTGGAGTGGGTAGTTATGAGATAACTTCCCTTATAGGAGGTTTTCCCCTCGCCTTGTGCAATTGTATATAAATTTATGTCTTGAAGAAGGATTTCCTTCACCTTCCAATTTTTAGAGTCTTTTTTAAGTAAATTCTGAAAAATTATGTTTAAAATCTCTAATAACGTCCCCAGGTTTATTTATCCTGGCACTCTCACTTATATGGGCATGTCTACACTATGAAATTAGGTCAATTTTATAGAAGTTGATCTTTAACAACCGATTTTATACAGTCGATCGTGCATGTCCCCACTAAGTGCATTAGGTCGGCAGAGTGCGTCCTTAATACCGTGGGTAGCATCGACTGACGGAGTGGTGCACTGTGGGTAGTTATCCCACAGTCCCCACTGCCCATTGGAATTCTGGGCAAATGGCTGATGGGGGGAAAAATGTTGTGGTTTTGGGTACAGGTCGTCAGTCTCCCCTCCCTCCTTGAAAGCAAAGGCAAACAATTGTTTTGCACCTTTTTTCCTGGGTTATCTGAGAAGACGCCATAGCATGGCAAGCATGAAGCCCACTCAGCTGTACACTGCTTTTGTGAGCATTGCAAACACCTCACGCATTATCCTGCAGTACGTGCAGAGCCTAGCTAGGTGCCACCGGTGTGAAGAAGATTGTGAGGAGGACATGGACACAGGCATTCCTGAAAGCAAGTGATTTGGCAGTTCGGACATCATGGCATCATTGGGCCATGTTGTTACAGTGGAACTCCCATTCTGGGCCTGGCAAACAAGCAGAGGCTGGTGGGTCCCCATAGTGATGCAGGTATGGGATGATGCCCAGTGGCTGCAGAACTTTTGCATGTATAAGGCCATTTTCCTGGAACTTTGTGAGTTGCTTTCCCCTGCACAGGAATACCAAGATGAGACCTGCCCTGACAGTTGAGAAGTGAGTGGCGATAGCCCTGTGGAAGCTTACAATGCCTAACTGCTATCGGTCAGTTGGGAATCAATTCGGAGTGGGCAAATCTACTGTGGGGGCTGCTGTGATCCAAGTAGCCAACGCAATCAGTGACCTTCTGCTAACAAAGGTAGTGACTCTGGGAAATGTGAAGGTCATAGTGGACGGCTTTACCGCAAAGGGTTTCCCTAACTGTGGTGGGGCGATAGACGGAAAGCACATCCCAATCTTGGCACCAGACCACCTTGCCAAAGAGTACATAAACCACCAGGGGTACTTCTCAATGGTGTTGCAAGCACTGGTGGATCACAAGGGCCATTTCACTGACATCAGTGTGGGATGGCAGGGAAAGGTGCATGATGCTCATGTCTTTTGGAACTCTGGGCTGTTCAGAAAGCTGCAAGAAGGGACTTTCTTCCCAGACCAGAAAATTACCATTGGGGACGTTGAAATGCCAATAGTTATCCTTGGGGACCCAACCTGCCCCTTGCTCCCATGGCTCATGAAGCCGTACACAGGCAGCCTGGACAGCAGTAAGGAGCAGTTCAACTATCGGCTGAGCAAGTGCAGGATGTTGATAGAATGTTCCCTTGGGAGTTTACAAGGGCGCTGGTGCAGTTTGCTGAGTAGGTGAGACCTCAATGAAAGCAATATTCCCGTTGTTACTGCTGCTTGCTGTGTGCTCCATAATATCTGTGAGAGTAAGGGGGAGACATTTATGGTGGAGTGAGGTTGAGGCAAATTGCCTGGTGACCAATTTTGAGCAGGCAGACACCAGGGCAATTAGAAGAGCACACCGAGGTGCACTGTGCATCAGAGAGGCTTTGAAAAACAGTTTCATGACTGACCTGTCCACAGTGTGACAGTTGTGTGTGTTTGTCCTTGATGCAAAGCTTCCCCCTTTGGTGAATGTACTTCCGTGTAAGTCAATCCCCACCTCCCACTTTTGACCACAGCTGTAACAGGAAATAGAGTCCCTATTGTTCTGAATCCATTCATTCTTTATTTATTTAAAAAACCTTGAGATCACTGGCAATGATGACTAGTAAAAGGAAGCCCAGGTATACAAATGGTTTGATAGGGGCCAGGGACTGGGTGTTGCGGGGGGAGGGGGGGGAAGAGAGGACAAGGTCACATTACTTATTGTGGTCACACTACAAATCAAAGCTGTTTGAATGACAGCCTTCTATTGCTTAGGCCATCCCCTGGAGTTGAGTGGCAGGGTGCCCTGAGCCTCCCCATCCCTGTAGTCCTGGGCATCTGGGTGAAGAGGATATGGAACTTGGCAAGGAGGACAGGCGGTTACACAATGGCTGAAGCAGTGGTCTGTAATCTAGTTGCCTTTCCTGCAGCTCCACCAGATAGCTCATCATGTCCGTTTGCTCCGCCATTAGCCTCAGCATCTCCTCCTGCTTGTTATGATCATGCTCAGTGTACACCTTCCTGGCCTCTTCCACCGAATGCCTCCATGCATTCAGCTGTACCCTATCAGTGCGGGAGGACCGCATGAGCTCGGAAAACATGTCATCACAAGTGCGATAATCTCAGGGCTGGAGTTGATGTGATGAGCATAGAAACATTTGCAGCTGCAGGGGGAATAAAAAGGGAGAGTAGATTTTACAGAAGATACATTTCTGAGAACAAAAGGGAGACTCTTTCATAGTGAATCAAGCAATTCACAGCAGACAGCACATGTATTTTAGGTACAAGGTTGCATTTTCCTTTTAAATTGAGCACCTGCCAGTATGGTGACACATCACACATGGCTGGGCAACAGAATTCAGTTTCCAGGCAGCCATGGTAAGCCAAAGGGTACATGGGGTTGGCTTCTTCCACCTTCATAACATGTGGGAATGGTTTCAAACTGCAGCGTCCTCCTTTCGCATAGCAACCAATGCTGGTTGTGTTTGCCTTTAAAAGGAGGGGCTGCGGTTTGGGGGTGGATGTGCACCAGGTGCACTGTCGGTGTGGATTCCACACACACACCCCTTCCCCACAGCATGGCTATTTTCCGGGACGATTCCTTCTAGCCATGCACTAACAGCCCATTGTGACTGGGGTCAGAATGTGTTGGGGATCAGCAAACAGAGTGGATCACTGCTCCATTACTAAACTTTCCCTATTTCAACCAGGTGTCCATGAACGATATCACCCTCATGAGATTGAGAGAGCAAGATAAGGAGAGCATGCTGCAGGAATGCGCCCAGAATCCAGGACCATTTGTGCTGCAATGATTCCAGACCACTTGCTGTTGGCTTGGCGTGGTAAAGTGTCCTACCGTGGAGGATGGAATAAGGCAGCCCTTCCCAGAAACCTTCTGCAAAGGCTTTGAGAGTACCTCCAGGAGATCTTCATGGAGATGTCCCTGGAGTATTCCCGCTCCATCCCTGGTCACGTAAACAGACTTTTCAAATAGCTGGACTGGCCACAAATGCAACCCAATAGTTAAGGGCATATCAAATATTAAACACAATTGCATTTAACCCCTGTAGTGTCATTACAAATGTGCTCTCACCAGAGGGGCCTTCTCCACCTTCAGGGTCTGGGAACAGTAGGTCCTGGGTGGGAATTGGCTCCAGGGTGAGGAAAAGGTCCTGACTGCCTGCGAGAACGGATTCTATGCTTGCCTGCTGAACATTGCCCTCAACTTCCTCCTCTTCCTCATCCACAAATTCCTCCTCTGTGTTGCGTGAGACTCCCGCCTTGCAGGTGTCCACGGACAGTGGTGGAGTAGTGGTAGGGTCCCCCCCTAGAATGGCATGCTCAAAGAAGCAGCATGTCTGTGGCTGTGACCCAGAGTGACCATTTGCCCCCTTTGTCCTTTGGTAGGCTTGCCTGAGCTCCTTAATTTTCACGTGGCACTGCTGTGTGTCCCTGGTGTAGCCTCTCTCCGCCACGCCCTGTCTGATTTTCGTATAGTTATGGGCATTTCTTCTGCTAGTTTGGAGTTCTGCCTGCACAGATTCTTCTCCCCACACAGCAATCAGATCCACCGTCCCCCGTTCTCTCCATGCTGGAGCTCGTTTGGGACCCTGGGTCTGCATGGTCACCTGTGCTGCTGAGCTCGCCACGCTGACCAAACAGGAAATGAAATTCAAAAGTTCCCGGGGCTTTTCCTGTGTGCCTGGCTAGTGCAGCCAAGTTGAAAGTGCTGTCCAGAGCCGCCACATTGGAGCACTCGGGGACACCTCCCAGAGGCCAATACCATCGAATTGCACAGTGCTGCGTCTGCACCACCCCACAGTCCACCCAAGAAGGTCAATTTTAGCGCCACTCCCCTCCTCCGGGAGAAGTACAGCAGTCGATTTTAAGAGCCCTTTAAGTTGACAGGATGGGATTGGTTGTGTAGCCGCTTTGCTTATAAAATCCACCTAATGTGGCTAAATTCGACCTAACATCATAGTGTAGACCAGCCCTGAGATAAGATTTGTTCAGCAAACATCTATCACTTATAGACCAAGCTACCAACCTTCAACTCAAATGTTATTTCCACTTAAACCTGTCAGTGTGAAAACTTGAAATCCACACAGTTACAAACGGACATGAAATTCTTTCAAAGGCAATAAAGCAGGAAATTATTAGGTATGGATTTACAACAAATGGTGAGATTTACCAGACAGCTGAACAACTCCTTATTTTCTCGATAAATTTGGGAATAAGGTGGAAATAGCTGGGACAGGTATGAAGGATGAAGCCAAAACATCCGCCAATGGACACATACCTTTGGGCAGTTCTAAACGGGGTTAGATGATAGAGCAAATGTGTGGGATTTAGCAGCATACAAAAGGTGTTAAAACTGGCCTAGAACAGACAGGAATAGCGCAGCCACGTCTGTGCCCTGTGTGACATTTGATTGTGAATCCTTCCTGCACTTTCAGACTGTAATCTTTTCTTCCCAATTCTTCAGTATCTTTTAGCGAGCTATATAGAGGTTTGGTGTAGCTCAAATGATCCCCGGGGAACTACACTGATTTCCTCCAGCTGCGGGATTGACCCTAATTCCTTTCCCTTGACATCAGGCAGATTGTGCAGCTGTTGAACACGGGATAGTCCGACTGGAGTAAAAGTAAGAAAAACACTGAGCGGTTTAGGGGAAAAGTCCTCCACGCTCCCCACAAGGGGCCGCTGTTTTCTCACCGACTCGCCTCTCCGGCAGAGCTGTCTCGGGCTGGCCGTTCAGAGTCCCGCTGTTTAACCTGGTCTCGGATCCCGCTGCAATTTCTCCTCCCCCTTCCTCGAGTCTCCAGCTCCGTGCAGCAGCCAGAGAGCCGAGTGCAGGGGCAGCGCAGGGCTGCCTGCGTGGTTAGCACCACAGTGACTCAGCGGAGGAGACCAGCGCCAGTAGGAAAGGAGCTGCCGATGTATTTAAGGCATCACCTCCCTGAGTAAAACCTCTCCCTCCCAGCTCCTCTCCACAGCTGGGGAAGGCGAGGAAGAAGCTTCCTTCTTGGGCTGTGGGAACTGGGGAGGAGGTTCCATCCCACTTCATCCCTGAAATATGTTCCTGCCCTGGGTGTCTGTTCTTACCTTGCTTCGGATTCTGGGTGAGTACCGTACCTGCACCATTTCAACTCTGTATGGGGCCAGACGGTCATCGGGTGGAAATGGCCACAACTGAAATGCAGCTGCATCCCGTTCCAGGCGATGCGGAATTAGCCCTAATTTATTTTTGTAACCATTTGTTTATAAACCTTCTCCTCCCTCCAGCCTGTGGATGCTTGGGAGGTAGATAAACACTGCAGGTTCAAGCCAAGAGTCGTGTATAGCTCTACATAAGCATTTTATTGTTTTCCAGAAGGGGCTAATGGAGAGTCAGTGACACAGCCTGAGGACAGACTGACAGTATCCCAAGGGGAACCAGTGCTGCTGAAATGCAGCTATGACACTTCTTATATTCCCACGCTCTGGTGGTACGAGCAGTACCCAGATGAAGCCCCTCGCCTCCTGCTGACACAATATGAAGCATCGGATGAGGAGGAGAGCAGGAGCCGGCGAGGGTTCTCCGCCACACCCGACAAACAGGGGAAGACTTTCCACTTGAAGAAAAACTCCAGTGAACTTCGCGACTCCGCCGTCTACTACTGCGCCATGAGCGACACAGTGATCGCACCCAGCAGGGTCGCTGCACAAAAACCCGCTTTGGGAAGAGGAGGCGGCACTGAAGATGTGTGGGTTCCAGCCGCAGAAGGACAGCGCCATTGGAGTCAGTGAATCCCATCCCTTGGTATCCTGCTGTTTATTGGTGTATCTCCTTAGACTGACCTCACACTTGGTAAAGCAACCCCCATCCTTTCATGTATTTATACCTGTTCCTCTATTTCCCCTCCATGCTTATGATGAAGTGGGTTGTCACCCAGGAAAATTTATGCCCAAATAAACTTGTTAGTCTCTAAGGTGCCACAAGGACTCCTTGTTGTTTTTGCTGATACAGACTAACACAGCTACCGCTCTGAAACCCTTCCCCAGGGTGTGAATGTGCATAGCTTCCCTGGAGTCAATGGGCCAGATCCCAAACTCTTGGGACTGGGTGGAGCTCAGTGGAAGCAAATGATCCAGTTCCTCAAAATGTTTTAAAATCAGTGAGGAATTGCATAGGAGTCAGCTGAGCTGCACTGGTTCCTATCAGCTGAGGATCTGAGCCATTAAAATAGGACATTGGGATCTCAACAAAATCGAGATGTTCCACATTCCTAGAGGAAACAGAATATAAATCTCGTTTAATTTTTCAACAATTTCTGCCTGCCAGAACTGCCCTTGTGTCTGCTGTGTGAAGCTTTTGCTGGTTTCAGAAATGCAGTGATCCAGAAATTGAAGTGAAGTCAGGAAAGATAGAGATACTGGAATTACTGGTGTGGAGTAGACCAGACAGCTATCTAAAGCAGTTTTTGCTCTCTGACTGTAGTTACCACCAACACCTTCAGAGAAAGGTGAGAGGCACTCTGGAGTAGGTAGTTATGAGGTAACTTCCCTTATAGGAGGTTTTCCCCTCTCCTTGTGCAATTGTATATAGATTTATGCCTTGAAGAAGGATTTCCTTCACCTTCCAATTTTTAGAGTCCTTTTTCAGTACATTCTGAAACTTTATGTTTAAAATCTCTAATAACGTCCCAAGGCTTTATTTATCCTGGCAAGCTAACTTATATGGGCATGTCTAACTACGATATTAGGTCAATTCTAGAAGTCGATCTTTAACAATCGATTTTATACAGTCGATCGTGCAAGTCCCCATAAGTGTATTAGGTCGGCAGAGTGCGTCCTCAATACCGGGGGTAGCATCGACTGACGGAGTGGTGCACTGTGGGTAGCTATCCCACAGTCTCCGCTGCCCATTGGTATTCTGGGTTATGCTCCCAATGCCTGATGCGGAAAAAACGTTGTTGTGGGTGGTTTTGGGTACATGGCGTCAGTCTCAAGGGTTCAGACTTCAAACTCTCAGGTCATTCAGTGCCGCACCAGAGGAGTCAGGGGGCAAGACACCCCCCCACCCATTCACTCATTTGCTCATTAGGTGGCAGTGTTGTACCCGCAAAATACATCCCCTCTATCAATGACACACACAGTATCTCAGCCCCTATTTATTTCTGAACTCTGCCCTCTACAGTACACACCTCCTTCTGCAGCTTAGAGACCGTGAGAAAGAATTCAAGGGAAAGTGCTCACAAGAAGAAAGAGACACTTGCACAAGGTTTGCAGAATGAGACGCTCCAGGGATGCAATATAGATGTTAAAGGCATCACCGCAAAGACAATAGTCTCACTTTGCCGTTCTTTTTATCTGGGAAAGGAAAAAGACACAGCTTCCTTTTTGTGCATAGGATCGGGGACGAGGATTATTAAACCACCAATCATGACAATGAAAATGCCTTTTATTTTCTCTTTGCTGATTGTACTAGTTTTTGTTTTAAGTGAGTATGGTTTAGTTCCAGGGCATTAACTATTTTATTTCCATTTTATAATTGGTAGTTCTATGCTATCCTCATTTCATTTAACCTATTCTAGTCTATTCCTTACACTTCTCAACCTGCCAATGGCCACATTGGGAACTCTGATCGCTGGGAAGGATCCTAAATGGGGGATGGATAAGGTGTTGACATAAAATTAGTCATCAACTAAAATGAAAAAGAGAGATGGGATTCCTTCCTTTTGTGTAAATGGTTTTTTATTTCTGATGTAAATAATTTTCAACCATAGACAGAAGCTGGGCACCGTGTACTTTTGAGGGGAAGGTAGGTAATTGTGGCAGTAAATTGAGGGAGATCTTTGCAAATGGGGTACACTAGAAAGGATATTTTATTATGATAATGTCCTGTGTGGCTGAGATTTTGAAAAGATTTTAAAGCAGTGAGGAGCCCTTCTACAGGGAAATTTGGGACCCCACCTGCCTTAACATATGAAAATTCCAGCCGTAACCAATTAGCAAAATTTGTTTTCTTTTGCAGAAAGCACCTATGCAAACCCAACAACACAACCCCAACGCACTGTTACCATTCAGGAAGGAAAAACTGTGATTACTCCTTACACTAGAAAGCGGCACTGAGGAGTCTGACACTGATGTCACCATGCATGGCAGATACGACACAAGATTGCTTGTGGCATTCACAGATGTGCTGACCCCCATGGAACACCACTCTGGGGCTCGGGAAACAAGCACTAAATGGTGGGATCACATCGTGATGCACGTCTGGGATGATGAGCAGTGGCTGCAGAACTTGCGATGAGGAAAGCCACTTTCATGCGACCGTGTGCTGAGCTCGCCCCCACCCTGCGGCACCAGGACATGAGAATGAGAGCTTCCCTGCAGGTGGAGACGCAGGTGGTGTTTGCACTGTGGAAGCGGGCTACTCCAGACAGCTACCAATCGGTTGCTAACCAGTTTGGAGTGAGGAAGTCAACTGTTGGAATCATGTTGATGCAAGTTTGCAGGGCCATTAATTGCATCCTGCTCAGAAGAACCATGACTCTGGGTAACGTGCATGAGATTGTGGCTGGCTTTGCACAAATGGGTTTCCCTAGCTGTGGAGGGGCGATAGATGGGATGCATACTCCAGTTCTGGCGCCAGCCCACCTAGCCTCAGAGTATGTTAATTGGAAGGGGTATTTCTCTATGGTTCCCCAGGTGCTTGTGGATCACCGGGGGCATTTCATTGACATTAATGCAGGCTGGCCCGGAAAGGTGCATGACGCACACATCTTTCAGAACACTGGCCTGTTCAGGAAGCTGCAAGCTGGGACTTTCTTCCCGGACCAGAAGATTACCATAGGGGAAGTTGAAATGCCCATTGTGATTCTGGGAGACCCCACCTACCCCTAGATGCAGTAGTTTATGAAGCCAGACACAGGGAGCCTTGATAGCAGCAAGGAGTGGTTCAACAGCAGATTGGGCAGGTGCAGAGTGACTGTTGAGTGTGCTTCTGGCCATATAAAAGCCAGCTGGTGATGTCTGTATGGGAAGCTGGACCTGGCCGATGACAACATCCCTATGCTTATAGCCGCATGCTTGTACCCTGCATAATATTTGTGAAGGGAAGGGTGAAACCTTCACTCAGGCCTGGACAGCTGAGGCTCAGCACCTGGAGGCTAACTCTGAACAGCCAGAGACCAGGGCTATTAGAAGGGCACAGGGCCAGGCCGTAAGGATTAGGGATGCCTTGAGGCAGCAATTGGATGCTGACAGCCAGTAATGTTTGGTGCCCTGCACGGGAGTAGTAGGCGATTGTGATTGCTCCATACGATGCACTGACTAGCAGTGCCTGTTGCTTTCCCGGGCTATGTGTGCTTTCATTTAATGGAGTGAAGAATGCTTCAAAACAAAACAAAAAAAATCATTTATTAAAAAACCCAGAACAGTTGGAGAGACACACATGGTATGACACATCTGCACTGAGTTGGAGGGGGAAAGGTGCTGTGAGGGCTCCAGAACATTTACAGATTTGCGTATGTCCAGCTATCACATGCAGCCTTGCTGTCTGGGGTGCTGTGCAATGGACGCTGCACTTCAGCAGGGCTAAACTGTGTGGGAACAGGGGTTGAGTGCAGTGCGTACTGGTGGGAGTCTGCAGGGCTGGATGGTGAAGGGGCAGGTGTGGAATGCAGAGGATGCCGACTGGGGACAGGATGGTAGTCAAACTGTGTTGGCAGTGACATGGGGGCACAAGGGAAAGAGTTTTGGGGCACCGGCTGCAGGGGAGGGCGGACATGGAGCTGCTCCGTAGGCAGTGAGCGCCTGGATCAATTCCGCTTGGTGATCCATGATATTTAGGAGCCGCTCCATGGCTTCTTTCCGGTGCTCCACGTTCTCCTTCTGCTCCCTCATCTCGCTGTCCTGCCACTCCTGCAGGGTTTTTTTTATTTTCAGCAGTGATGTGCTGCATAACTTCATGCAAAATGTCCTCTTTAGTTTTTCGAGGCCACTTCCTGAGTCTGTGCGGCTGTTCAGCTAGCGATAACAAGGCAGGCTGGGATTCCAAAGTCAGATCTATGAAGTAAAAATGCAACATTTTACAGAGCGCCATCTTTAGCAATAGACGGAGCACTGAGACAACTGTTTTAAACCACAAGCACTACTCACAAACCTACCACTAACCGGCTGTCCCAAGGCGAGAGCACATAAGCCACAAGACCCCCAAAATGATGAATAACCACAGGGGCAGGGGAACTCATTGTTCCAGGGTCGTACTGTACTCAGGGACCATGTGTCTTGGGGAGAGCCAACACTGCAGGGAGGCCCTGTACTCAACACTGTCCACACATTTTCCACAGGCTGTGTTCATCCTGGAAGATATCTTGTTGCTGAGGGTGAGCTGGGAACCAAGGGAGGCTCTTCTGCAAGACTGCGGCTTCTGCCCTGGCCCTTACGTGGCTCGCCTGTGTGCAGCAATGGTCCCTCCCCACCATTGGCACAGTGGCATGGGAATGTTACCCTTAATGGGACAAGGAACAAAGCACCTCTGCAGATTACTTGTGGAAGCGGATTGTCCAGTATCTCCATGAGACTTTCGAGGAGATCTCTGAGGCCGATTACCGTGAAGTGGGAGAGTCCACGAACACCCTGTTCCCCCTGTAGGCATGTGTCTGTACAAGCACTGCCCAGTGCCAGGCCTGCTGCCTGCAACCCTCCTGGCCCCAACAACTTGCCCCCAACAATCGGCCCCCAACACCTCGCTTTCCAAAATCAAAGCTGCTTAACAGGCTCCGCCTCTGCTGTTTGAGCTTCCCCAGTCACCGACTGCTACGACTGGCTAGGCTCCTCCGGGGCAGAAAAGAGCTCCTGGCTGCATGCATCTGAGGATGATGGGTCCCCCCTCCCACTCAGCACCCTCGTCCTTGATTTCCTCCTCCACCAATGTGATATATGCCATCATGGGCCAGCAATGCCCCTCTGCCATGTACATTGGTCAAACTGGACAGTCTCTACGTCAAAGAATAAATGGACACAAATCAGATGTCAAGAATTATAACATTCATAAACCAGTCGGAGAACACTTCAATCTCTCTGGTCACACAATCACAGACATGAAGGTCGCTATCTTACAACAAAAAAACTTCAAATCCAGACTCCAGCGAGAAACTGCTGAATTGGAATTCATTTGCAAATTGGATACTATTAATTTAGGCTTAAATAGAGACTGGGAGTGGCTAAGTCATTATGCAAGGTAGCCTATTTCCCCTTGTTTTTTTCTACCTCCCCCCCGATGTTCTGATTAAACTTGCATTTATGCTAGAAATGGCCCACCTTGATTATCATGCACATTGTAAGGAGAGTGGTCAGTTTGGATGAGCTATTGCCAGCAGGAGAGTGAGTTTGTGTGTGTGGGGGGGGGAGGGTTAGAAAACCTGGATTTGTGCTGGAAATGGCCCACCTTGATTATCATGAACATTGTAGGGAGAGTGGTCGCCTTGGGTAAGCTATTACCAGCAGGAGAGTGAGTTGTTGTGTGTGTGTTTTTTTGAAATAAAAGGGGGTGGGGGGAGTGAGAAAACCTGTATTTGTGCTGGAAATGGCCCACCTTGATTATCATACACATTTTAAAGAGAGTGGTCACTTTGGATGGGCTATTACCAGCAGCAGAGTGAGTTTGTGTTGAGGGGGGGCGGAGGGTGAGAAAACCTGGATTTGTGCTGGAAATGGCCCAACTTGATGATCACTTTAGATAAGCTATTACCAGCAGGAGAGTGGGGTGGGAGGAGGTATTGTTTCATGGTCTCTGTGTATATAATGTCTTCTGCAGTTTCCACAGTATGCATCCGATGAAGTGAGCTGTAGCTCACGAAAGCTCATGCTCAAATAAATTGGTTAGTCTCTAAGGTGCCACAAGTACTCCTTTTCTCTGTGGATAGTAATTCCAGGCTCTAATAAAAATATAACTGTCGGAATCTACTATCAACCACCTCACCAGGACAGTGATAGGACGATGAAATGCTAAGGGAGATTAGAGAGGCTGTCAAAATAAAAAACTCAATAATCATGGGGGATTTCAATTATCCCCATATTGGCTGGGTACCAAGTCACCTCAGGACGAAGCGTGAGACAAAATTTCTTGGTACTTTAAATGACTGCTTCTTGGATCAGCTGGTACAGGAACCCACAACGGCAGAGGCAATTCTCGATCTAGTCCTGACCGGAGCGCAGGATCTGGTCCAAGGGGTAACTATAACAGGACCGCTTGGAAATAGTGGCCATAATACAATAACATTTAACATTCCTGTGGTGGGAAGAACACTTCAACAGCCCAACACTGTGGCATTTAATTTCAGAATGAGGAACTATGCAAAAATGAGGCGGTTAGTTAAACAGAAATTAAAAGGTACAGTGACTAGAGGGAAATCCCTGCAAGCTGCATGAACACTTTTCAAAGGCACAATAATAGAGGCCCAACTTAAATATATACCCCAAATTAAAAACCACAGAAAAAGAACTAAAAAAGAGCCACCATGGCTTAACAAGAAGCAGTGAGAGATAAAAAAACATCTTTGAAAAAGTGGAAGTCAAATCCTAGTGAGGTAAATAGAAAGGAACATAAACACTGCCAAATTAAATGTAAAAATGTAACAAGAAAAGCCAATAAGGAGTTTGAAGAACAGCTAGCCAAAAACTGAAAAGATAATAACAAAATGTATTTAACACTATCCCCGATAATGTCACGGCTAACCTGGTGGCTGAACTTTGTGACTTTGTCCTTACCCATAACTATTTTACATTTGGGGACAATATATACCTTCAGATCAGCAGCACTGCTATGGGTACCTGCATGGCCCCACAGTATGCCAACATTTTTATGGCTGATTTAGAACAACGCTTCCTCAGCTCTCGTTCCCTAACGCCCCTACTCTACTTGAGCTATATTGATGACATCTTCATCATCTGGACCCATGGAAAAGAAGCCCTTGAGGAATTCCACCATGATTTCAACAATTTCCATCCCACCATCAACCTCAGCTTGGTCCAGTCCACACAAGAGATCCACTTCCTGGACACTACGGTGCTAATAAAAAATGGTCACATAAACACCACCCTTTACCGGAAACCTACTGACCGCTATTCCTACCTACATGCCTCCAGCTTTCACCCTGACCACACCACACGATCCATCGTCTACAGCCAAGCTCTGCAATACAACCACATTTGCTCCAACCCCTCAGACAGAGACAAACACCTACAAGATCTCTATCAAGCATTCTTACAACTACAATACCCACCTGCGGAAGTGAAGAAACAGATTGATAGAGCCAGAAGAGTTCCCAGAAGTCACCTACTACAGGACAGGCCTAACAAAGAAAATAACAGAACGCCACTAGCCGTCACTTTCAGCCCCCAACTAAAACCCCTCCAACGCATTATTAAGGATCTACAACCTATCCTGAAGGATGACCCAACACTCTCACAAGTCTTGGGAGACAGGCCAGTCCTTGTCTACAGGCAGCCCCCCAACCTGAAGCAAATACTCACCAGCAACCACATACAACACAACAGAACCACTAACCCAGGAACCTATCCTTGCAACTAACCCCGTTGCCAACTGTGCCCACATATCTATTCAGGGGACACCATCAAAGGGCCTAATAACATCAGCCACACTATCAGAGGCTCGTTCACCTGCACATCCACCAATGTGATATATGCCATCATGTGCCAGCAATGCCCCTCTGCCATGTACATTGGTCAAACTGGACAGTCTCTACGTCAAAGAATAAATGGACACAAATCAGATGTCAAGAATTATAACATTCATAAACCAGTCGGAGAACACTTCAATCTTTCTGGTCACGCAATCACAGACATGAAGGTCGCTATCTTAAAACAAAAAAACTTCAAATCCAGACTCCAGCGAGAAACTGCTGAATTGGAATTCATTTGCAAATTGGATACTATTAATTTAGGCTTAAATAGAGACTGGGAGTGGCTAAGTCATTATGCAACGTAGCCTGTTTCCCCTTGTTTTTTTCTACCCCTCCCCCCCCCCCCGACGTTCAGGTTAAACTTGGATTTATGCTGGAAATGACCCACCCTGATTATCATGCACATTGTAAGGAGAGTGGTCAGTTTGGATGAGCTATTGCCAGTAGGAGAGTGAGTTTGTGTGTGTGTGGGGGGGGGGTGAGAAAACCTGGATTTGTGCTGGAAATGGCCCACCTTGATTATCACTTTAGATAAGTTATTACCAGCAGGAGAGTGGGGTGGGAGGAGGTATTGTTTCATAGTCTCTGTGTATATAATGTCTTCTGCAGTTTCCACAGTATGCATCCGATGAAGTGAGCTGTAGCTCATGAAAGCTCATGCTCAAATACATTGGTTAGTCTCTAAGGTGCCACAAGTACTCCTTTTCTTTTTGCGAATACAGACTAACACGGCTGTTACTCTGAAAAATTTATTTAAGTACATCAGAAGCAGGAAGCCTTCTGATCAACCAGTGGGGCCCCTGGAAAATCGGGATACCAAAGGAGCACTTAAAGATGACAAAGTCGTTGCAGAGAAACTAAATGAATTCTTTGGTTCAGTCTTCATGGCTGAGGGTGTTAGTGAGATTCCCAAACCTGAGCCGTCTTTTGTAGGTGACAAATCTGAGGAATTGTCACAGATTGAAGTGTCACTAGAGGCGGTTTTGGAATTAATTGAGAAACTTAACAGTAACAAGTCACTGGGGCCAGATGGCATTCACCCAAGAGTTCTGAAAGAACTCCAATGTGAAATTGGGGAACAATTAACTATGGTTTGTAACCTGTCCTTTAAATCAGCTATTGTACCCAGTGACTGGAAGATAGCTAATGTAATGCCAATATTTAAGAAGGGCTCTAGAGGTGATCCTGGCAATTACAGACCGGTAAGTCTAACGTCAGTACTGGGCAAATTAGTTGAAACAACAGTAAAGAATAAAATTGTCAGACACATTGAAGAACATAAATTGTTGTGCAAAAGTCAACATGGTTTCTGTAAAGGGATATCATGCCCTACTACTCTATTAGAGTTCTTTGAGGGGGTCAACAAACATGTGGAGAAGGGGGATTCAGTGGATATAGTGTACTTAGATTTCCAGAAAGCCTTTGGCAAGGTCCCTCACCAAAGGTTCTTATGTAAATTAAGTTGTCATGGGATAAGAGGGAAGATCCTTTCATGGACTGAGAACTGGTTAAAAGACAGGGAACAAAGGGTAGGAATAAATGGTAAATTTTCAGAATGCAGAGGGGCAACTAGTGGTGTTCCCCAAGGGTCAGTCCTAGGACCAATCCTATTCAACCTATTCATAATTGATCTGGAGAAAGGGGTAAACAGTAAGGTGGCAAAGTTTGCAGGTGATACTAAACTGCTCAAGATAGTTAAGACCAAAGCAGATTGTGAAGAACTTTAAAAAGATCTCAGAAAACTCAGTGATTGGGCAACAAAATGGCAAATGAAATTTAATGTGGATAAGTGTGAAGTAATGCACATTGGAAAAAATAACCCCAATTATACATACAATGTGATGGGGGCTAATTTAGCTACAACTAATCAGGAGAAAGATCTTGGAGTCATCCTGGATAGTTCTCTGAAGGCATCCAAGCAGTGCTCAGAGGCAGTCAAAAAAGCAAATGGGATGTTAGGAATCATTAAAAAAGGGGTAGAGAATAAGACTGAGAATATCTTATTGCCTTTATATAAATCCAGGGTACGCCCACATCTTGAATACTGCATATAGATGTGGTCCCCTTATCTCAGAAAAGATATACTGGCATTAGTAAAGGTTCAGAAAAGGGCAACCAAAATGATTAGGGGTGTGGAACTGGTCCTATATGAGGAGAGATTAAAGAGGTTAGGACTTTTCAGCTTGGAAAAGAGGAGACTAAGGGGGGATATGATAGAGGTCTATAAAATCATGAGTGGTGTGGAAAAAGTGAACAGGAAAAAGTTATTTACTTGTTCCCATAATAGAAGAACTAGGGGCCACCAAATGAAATTAATGGGTAGCAGGTTTAAAACAAATAAAAGGAAGTTCTTCTTCACTCAGAGCACTGTCAACCTGTGGAACTCCTTGCCTGAGGAGGTTGTGAAGGCTAGGACTATAACAGGGTTTAAAAGAGAACTGGATAAATTCATGGAGGTTAAATCCACTAATGGCTATTAGCCAGGATGGGTAAGGAATGGTGTCCCTAGTCTCTGCTTGTCAGAGGGTGGAGATGGATGGCAGGAGAGAGATCACTAGATCATTACCTGTTAGGTTCACTCCCTCTGGGGCACCTGGCATTGGCCACTGTTGGTAGACAGGATACTGGTCTGGATGGACCTTTGGTCTGACCCAGTATGACCATTCTTATGTTCTTATGTTCAGTGTAGACAAGGCCTAAGAAACACAAAGGACTGAAATATCTGAGTCTTTGGGCGTCTCAGGAACTCAAAGTGTAACAATTTTCATAACCGGACACAGAGAATGCAGATCCCTGTTCTTAAAAATGTTGAATAATTCTGCCATGGTCTAATCCCCATTCATTACTCTCGTCCAGGTTAGGGGTACGGTAAAAGGTTAGGGTTACGGGATAGGGGTATTATGTGTGTGGCAATGAGTTAGAATTTAGGGTTAAATGTATTGTTATCATTAAGGGTTAGGGATTAGGGTTATGGGTATTTTAAGGTTACGGTTAAGATTAGGGTTAAAGCTTTAGGACTAGAGCATGGTTAGAAGCTGGAGAGTGGAAGTTGGGGTTAGGCCTCTTTTAGGGTTAATGTTTTAAATTCGGGTTTAGGATAGTGCTAAGCAGTTAGTGCTAGATTGGGGTAGGATTACATTTGTAGTTACCCTTTTTTCTTAGGATTGTGGTTAGATAAATTGTTGTGGCAGGATAGAATTTAGGGTTAGGGCTAGAGGTAGGATTACAATTAGGATTAGGGTTCCATTAAGCATTAGGGTCAGAATTAAATTTTTGATTAGGGATAGGGATAGGATTAGGGGAAATTAGGGTTAGAGTTTTTGATTAGGGTTAGGAGTTGGTATTAGGGTTAAGCAAGGGTAATGTTACAGCTAAGCTAGGGTTAAGGTGAGGGTTGTGGCAATTATTAGGTTAGGTTTAAGGTTAAAGTTGGTGTTATGTTTAGGATTAGGATTTTGGCATTAGGTTATGGCTCTGGGGGAATTAGGGCAAGGTTTCGGGATAACGGTTCAGAATTAATAGCAGGGTTGGGAGCTAGGTTCAGCGTTAGGATTTTGAGTTAGGATTTAAGATTATGGTTAGGGCTGAGCACTAAGGTTGCTCACAATTTTAAAGGAAACCAGGAAACACAGGATCATAGTGGATCAGGCTCCACCTAGACCAGTATTCTGTCTCCAGAAGTAGCCCGTACAAGATGCTTCAGAGGAAGGTCCAAGGGACCCTTTGCTGGATCGATATGCGGGAACCTGCCCTTAGGGGAAATTTCTTTCTACACCCCACCCCACTCATACAACATTATTTTATACCCAGGAGCAGGAAGTTTACTTCCTTTACTCACTCAGTATTTTAATTGACCCCTCAGTTTTTATTGTGGGAAAAACTAAGTGACCCTATAAAAACCCCTCTCTACTACTTCCAATGTGGAGTCCAGAGAGGGGGAAAGTATTCCAGCTGTCCTGAGAAATATTCCCCATTGGCTAACAGATTAGCACACGGGGGGTTGCTGTTACACCTGTGAGGCCTAGTCCATTTGTCTGTGTGAGGTTCCTAGAAGGTATGTATGGCGAGTTCACAAAGGAACTTGGGTGCGGTGAAGCTGAACATGCTTTCAGGTGCCTACAAAAATCTTTGGGATTCACAAAACTCAAGTTGGTGGCTCAGGCTTCCTAAAGAATGAGCTGGGAGAGACAGACACCTAAATATGGGATCCACAAAAGCCAGCAGGCTAGGCGGCTCCTCCCCTAAACTAGCCAACAGGGAGATACCAAGCTGAGTGGTGTGTGTGCTAAGCCCGGCCTCTCTCAGGGATATATAGGTGTCTAAATCTGGGCTGTAGGGACATGCCTCTCTCTGAGATTATTATTTGCAAACCTTCTCTTGCCATTAAGCTGCGGGGGAGGAAGGAGGAGGTCCCTTGTAACTTTTAACTCAATAGTTAAGCTACTCACTGGGCTATGGGACATTCTGGGCTGGGGGAGGGACCTCAGTGTCTTCTACTGAAGCTGTTCCACTGTGAATAAGTTATTTGAAAAAGTCTATTGGAGCAGAGGCACCGGGTGTCCCCCCCAGGTAAGTCCTCCCCTCACCAGGCTACAGACTTATTCTCTCCCCCGCCCCCATGGCCATGAATCTTTCAGTGTTTATTCACTGAGGAACAGCTCTTTCAGGCCAGTTGAGGGATCTCCCCCCTCCCCAAATATCCCAAAGCCCAGCAGTTGGGATACTCACCTACAAGGTTACAGATCCCTGTTCTAATCTCTTCTGGTGCTCAGGTGGAAGGGGGGACTTGAACCAGGAGTCTCCTACATCCCAGGTGAGTAACCTAAAGACTGGGATAAAAGTAAAGAGGAGGGGCTGCTCCTCTCTCCCAGCTGATATTTAAAATGCCTAAGGTGGCCGATCCGATAGGTGAGGTCTGGGCACACTTACTGAGCAGGACCCAGCAGGTGAGTTAGGTGCAGGATCACCCCATCTTCCTCCATCTTGAGAATCACTCTGGGGTTTAGGCCTCTGCATCCTGTATGGCAGTGTGCATCCTGATAGGAAAAAAACACAAAACAACTGCCCCCCCCTGTACAAACTTTTACTGAATAAATTTAGGCACTGAGAGATTTAAGGCCACGACAGGCCTTGGGGGCATCTGAACGAGGGTTTTGTGAATCCCCAAAAGGCTTGATTCTGGGATTTAGGCACCTACTTGTCACTTTAGGTGCCTAAGTCCCTTTGTGAGTCTGCCCTTAGGGGCATTCAGATGGAGAGAGGCGCCTCGAGGGATTCAATGAGCGTTAGGTATCTAGGAGATTTTAAAATACCAGAAAGCCTCTATATTGCCTCATTAGTCACCTTAGGACCTATAATAATCAGACCCTCAATGACTTGCCCAAAGTCACCCAGGAACTTTGTGTCAGAGCATGGACTCCAAGGCAGATTAATTTGTATCTTTTGGGGGCAATTTTCAAAACCCGGTAACTCTCCCCTAATTCAGACACCAGAGAATGGCCTCATGCTCAGAACTCCGCTGGAGAGACCCCGGGTGAAATACCCGAGGGGAGGCAGCAGATTTTCACAAGAGATGAGCGCTTGGTTTTCTTGCTTGTTTCATTATTGTTTTACATCCACCAGAGGGCGCTCTACACCGTCACATCACCCCTGTTTCACAGTGCGTTGCGTATGTGTATTAAAGAAACTTGGAACCAGACGCTGAGTGAGTCTGCTCGTTGTGTGGCGTCACAAGCGGAGAGGAAGGACAGAACGTTCAGGGAGGAAGCAGGTTTCATCTTTAGGACATGAATGGTCATTCTCAAAAACGCAGAGGAGGAGGAGATATTCTCTGACTAGCTGCAGATCGTAGTAACAACACGAGGGTCACCGGAATCTGCAAAATGCTCTTGTTCGTGGCTGTACAGCTCTGGCTTCTGCTTCCACAGTCAGGTGAGAGTAAAAGCTTTCGTTTGAAGTAAAGGCATTTGCAAAGACAAAAATACAGGTCTCTGAACAAAGAAATCGTAGGAGGAATTTTGTTTTTTTTGCAAAGAGACAGCCAGGTTAGCATCACAAACCAAGTCATCAGTGTGCTGCGAATAGAGAGAGATGTTTTTGAGGAGTGATTCAGACCTATACGATACCGTCTGAACTTTTCACAGGAGCATAAGGGAGTGAGGGATCCAAGTCCCACTGAGTTTAAAAGGTCCAGCCCTACACACAGATATATTTAAAGTCTCTCTTTCCCGCCACAGGTCTTGCACAAAGTGACTCCGTGGACCAGTCTCCTCCCGAAGTGAGAAGCTCAGAGGGACAAAGTGTAACTTTACACTGTAATTTCACCACCAGTAACTCAAACCCGTACCTCTTTTGGTACCGGCAGTATCCGAGCCAGCCTCCCCAGCATATACTGACTAAAACGAAGTTTGATGCTCCGGATCAGACGCTTGTCCAGGGAAAATTCTCAGCATCTTTATACATGGGTAATAAGACGGTTCCCTTCAAGATTGAGGCTGTTTCTCACCAGGAGAGCGCTGTGTATTACTGTGCTCTGAGACCCACAGTGGGGGAGAACTGCATCTCCACTCGTACAAGAAGTCAGCGGGGGGTTGTTTATGGCAACATGATAGAATCATAAACACGGGGCTGGAAGGGGCATCGAGAGGCATCTGGTCCAGTCCCCTGTGATGATGTAGGACCAAATGTACTTGGATCATCCTGGACAGGTGTTTGTCTAATCTGTTCTTTAAAAGCAACTGGTTTTTTTCCTGATATTCTGTTAATCTTCTCTAACACACTTTAGTTCCTTTACTTTGCCCTAATGTATATTCCTGATTTTTTACTATTAATGAAGATTATCTGGCTTAAAATACATTTCTTATTGAAAAGACTGAAAAACCATAAATGCCAAGTGCTAGAACAAGGGTACGAGTTAGTCTAACTTTTAATAATATTTTGTCACTACCATAATTTCATATACTCAGGAGCTCCCCTCCCGCGTTATGACATATATCAGGGGACACGTTTCTCAGAACAAGCCTGGCCCTTCTAGAGAAGGGAACTCTGTCAATACACGTGTAACCGACGGGCTGCAAGCCGCGTGGCCGTGCATTCACACACCCCGCCCCCATGAAACCGAATCCGCCTGAGCCCAGTTTAGTCCAAGCCAACCCTCAATCAATCCAACCTGCCTGAACCCCATATCCCGCTGAACCGATCCCAACACGATCCAGTCAAACCCAACCCAAAGCAGCGCAACCTCACTCAATGAAATTCAACCCCAAACCCAGCTCGTGATTACAGCCCGAACCAACCGAATACAAAACAACGAAACCCGGTTCATTCCAACCAACACACACACATATACACCCCATAACACAAACCCAGAGAAACCCAACCCAGTCGAATCCAGCACAGCCCAATTCAGAGAAAGAAAAGCTCAAAACTGATGAAAATGGAACATTTTCTCAGCAAGACTGAAGTCCTTTCCATTTTAATGAACGGCAAAAGGTTACTCTATCATTTCCCACTACCACCCATCTCTCTGTCCCCCTCTCTCCCAGTCACAGTTGAATACAGATCCCACTGTCTGTAACAACCCTAAAAGTTTACATCTGGAGGGCTGGTGGCAGGTTCTCACTAAGCTAGAGGACTCTGAGAACGGGAATTCCTGCAAAAGCTCAAATTCTGGGATATTCAGGTTTCAAAGGGACACGCCGTGTTAGTCTGTTTCAGCAAAAACAAAGAGGTGTCCTGTGGCACTTTAAAGACTAACAAATTATTTGGGTATAAGCTTCTGTGTTAGTCTTTAAGGTGCCACAGGACTCCGCGTTGGTTCTTCGGATATTCAGGGAATCCTTTGAAGCCTTTGTGCATTAAGCCAGACTTTCCCTGAATGAGCTCCGTGTGCTCACTCGGATGTAATTTATCCTCGGAGGGGAGGGGGTCTTTGCGAGTGATTCAACTTGGATATTTAAATGTGATGTTTGTGGAAGAGGGGATTTTCGGAAGCACCAAAGCTAGAGGCGCAATTCCTATTGGGGAAAAAAATCCGTGGGACTCCCTCCTCACTGTGCACCAGTAAACAAGAATTCTTGAGAAACTGGTCTTTGGGAAGTGGGGGTCTAGATTTCTCCGACATGTAATTTACTCTATGTACAACCAGTCACTGTACTTCCTACTTCATGTAACCGCTTGCAAAGAGAGTCAGGCTTCCCAGCAAACCAAGACACGCTAAAGAAGGTCTGAGGAAGGCAAAAAGAAAAGGAGTACTTGTGGCACCTTAGAGACTAACCAATTTATTTGAGCATGAGCTTTCGTGAGCTACAGCTCACTTCATCAGATGTATACCGTGGAAACTGCAGCAGACTTTATATATATTTATATATATGTGTATATAAAGTCTGCTGCAGTTTCCACGGTATACATCTGATGAAGTGAGCTGTAGCTCATGAAAGCTCATGCTCAAATAAATTGGTTAGTCTCTAAGGTGCCACAAGTACTCCTTTTCTTTTTGCGAATACAGACTAACACGGCTGTTCCTCTGAAACCTGAGGAAGGCAAGGACGCCGTTCAGAAGGGAAACCAACCACGCTTCATTTCCTGTGGGCTAGGAAGGGCTCTGAGTTCCGCATACGCCCCTTATTAGGCCAGTGTCTGAAGAAATTGGGTGAGTCTATCACACTGAGGCAGGACGCTGTCTCTTCAGGGCTGAAGGGTTCAGTACGGAATTGAAATCGGAGCCACTTTGCTTAAAACTATGAGCAAAAGTGTGATGTTCGGCCTTTTTGTTTTCACTCTATATCCAGGTAGTTGGTCATAGAGTTCGTCCCATTGCTCCCGAATCTCTCTCTCTCTCTCTTTCTGTACACACAGACACACACGGCCTCCCTATTTCCACCTCTCTCTCCCTCTCAAAGCTTATGCTCAAATAAATTTGTGAGTCTCTAAGGTGCCACAAGTCCTCCTTTTCTTTTTGCGAATACAGACTAACACGGCTGCTACTCTAAATCCCTCTCCTTGCAGTCTCTCTTTCTGTCCCCCATCTCCTCTCTCTCAATCTACCAGTCCAAGGTTATCGTAGTGAGCGCTCAGACTGCATACAACTAGTACATTTTATGTCTTGTTGCAGGTGCTGTGCTGGGTGACCGTGACTCGCTCCAGCCCAGGGAACCCCAGATGTCTGGAGCTGAAGGCGGCTCCGTGACCCTCAGCTGTTCGTATGAAACCAGCTACCCTGCTGGTGTCTATCTCTACTGGTACCGTCAGTATCTGAACCGAGCCCTGCAGTACATCCTGCGGAGAGGGACGAAGGAAGTCAGCTACGTCAGTGATACAGCAGGCTTCGCCCAGGAGAGGTTTTCTTCCCAGGCTGATGGCAACTCCACAGCTCTGAACATCACAGCCCTGGAGCTGGCAGACACGGCGGTGTATCTCTGCGCCCTGCAGCGGGCCCAGTGACAGAGCCTCACAGCAGAGCTGTACAAAACCCTCCCCTTCCCTTCACCTTCAGGGGCTCTGCATGGAAGAGGGACCAGAGAGAACGTCCCCATGACCCAGCATTCGCCCCCAGTGAGGGATGCAGGGCTGGGCCACAGCTCAGACACACAGGTGCTGTCCTCCCTGTCAGCATCTCGCTGACAGATTACAGAATGTGCACACACACACACACACACACACACACACACACACACACACACACCACCTCTCTTGAAAATGCCACTCATCAAAACAAATGGATACATGCCTCCATAAATACCTGTGATTGAATGGAGGCCTTCCTTCCTCGGGCTCTTAAATCCCAGCCCAAATGTTTAAACGCAGTGGGGTCTGTCTCTACCAGTGTCTGGGCAGCACCCAGCACAATGGGACCCTGATGCCGGCTGAGGCTAAACGTACCCGCAGGGCCCTGCATCCTCCTCATGCCCCTCACTCATCACAGAACTTGGGCGATTTACACAACTACTTAATGACAGAAGACTCAAAGATCCAAAAAGTTAAAGCAATGTGACCATTAAAACATGATGTTGATAATTCATATGTCAAAGTAAACAGACTTAACCAAAGCCCAATACGTTTCAAACCAGTATTTTTCTTAACTGAATTTTACAGCGAGGCAAAGGACTATCAAGGGAAGTACTTGTACCTAGGTTTGTGTGGCATACTGTGAAATCCACATTTTTTTGACTTTTACTGCTAAAAACTAATCCTTCCAAATCTACATATAAGGCTTACAGAGGACTCATTTCATGGATTTATTTGGCAAAGTTTTATGGCTGGCGGCTGCCAGCCTGATAACAACTCTCCTGTTATTCCAGCCGGGTTTGGGACTGGCTATGACAGAGTTATAACCACTAATACTCACAGTAATTTACACTAAGCTGGTTTTAAATGGTGAATTCTAGTGAGAAGATTTTTTTTTCCTTAGGAAGCAAAGAAACACTTTCCCCAGACTCCTGTAACTAAGGAATGGCTTGTAGGAACTATCCAATCTTTAAAATAATCTCTTCTGGGGACAAGTAACACAGCGATACACAGATTTTCAAGGTAAAAAGGAAGCATTATGCACATGCAGGTTGACCTCCTGCATAACAGGGGCTGGATAATTTCTCTCAATGACTCCTGCACAAAACCAACAGCTGATGATTCCTCTAGAGAAACATAAGAAATTCCATGTGAAAATAAGCCTCCCCCCGTCTAGAGAAATATCTGAATGGCTCATGGAAGAGAAGTCCATCAACAGCTAGTAGCCAAGATGGTCAGGGATGCAGCCCCATGCTCTTGATGTCCCTAAGCCTCTCTGACTTCCAGAAGCTGGGACTGGACGACAGGGGACGGATCACTCGATAATTGTCCTGTTCTGGTCATTCCCTCTGAAGCATCTGGCACTGGCCACTGTTGGAAGAGAGGACACTGGGCTAGATGGACCTTTGGCCATACTGGGCCAGACCATTCTTACGTTTTCTAGCTGCTTTGTCAAAATTACTGGCATGATTTATTGTGTCCACAAGGGGGCGCGCCTGACGTTCTGGGAATTACATTTTATGTTGTGTTTTATTTTAAATCCAACACTCGCCTGGATAGCATCTCTTTCGGGACTCTCGTGTCATAAAGAGGAGAAGGAAGAGGGGGAAGTCACAGAGTGGGCTCTTTTACAGCACTCACTTTCTGTTCATAAACAAAACAGGAGGAAGAATGATTTTTATAATTGGATAAGGTGCCTAGCTGTTATCTTTGTGACCCGTCTGTGTCGATTTCAGTTCCTTCTGCTCTTCCCATGTCCGGGAGGATCTTTCCGTTTCTATCCCTGTGTCGTGTTAGAGCCACCATGCTGTGCAAACGGAGCCCGATGCGTCGTTATCTCAGTTATATAAATGCGAGTTAATAAATGCATGAATTTACAACCTTTAAATCAAAATATTTGTTGTCAATAAAAGAAATCACCCCACAAATCTTGGAAAATCGTAACAGGATTTCCTGCAGCCGGAAACATGCTGTAGAAGACATTGGGCGAGGTTCTGATCTTTGTCCCATCACCGCAACTCTGACCGGGCTCTTAGCTGCTGTGACGCGTTTCAGGTCCACTGAAATCAGCATCCATCCACCCAGCTCTCTTGTCCTTCAGTCTTTCTTTTTAACCAGCTTCTTATGCAAGTAAGTCTCCCTGATGCCCTGATCAGGCAAAGAAGTCCATGTCATGTCTAGTCATTTTCTCCATTGGATAGTCACAGCTACAAACAAAACTTTTTGAAAGCTGGGGTGGGAAGAAGAGCCAGGTAGCAGACGGTTTCACAGAGAAATCAGAAGCAAACACCCCTCTCCACTCCTCATTTCCTCTGGGGTTGGGCACTGGGGTCGGATCCGTCCCCCTCGACGTTTCAGGGAGGAATCTGGAATAGTTTAACACATTCAGCCAATGACCCCGTTGCTTCGCTGTTTTCTCTGCCCCTTTGTGAATCTCAAACCAGATCCGCTTTGCTCAAACCATGGGCACGAGTTTGATACTAAGCTTTTTTATAGTTACTCTGTGCCCAGGTAATTGTGATTTTTGGTTTTGTTCATGCAGCCCCTCCCATTGCTAAATAGTCTCTCCCTAAAACAGGAACCACTGCTTTTAACTATCCGTCCCCCGCTGCCCGCCTGACTTTTGTTTGCAGTACTCTCCTCTTCTCTGTATGTCTGTCTTTTTATCTCGGTCTGTCAGCTTTCTTTCCTTCCATACTCTCTCTCTCTCTCTCTCTCTCTGTGTTTAGGTTGGGCACTCTGATGGTATATAACTGGTATATTTCTTGTTGCAGGTGCTGTGCTGGGTGAATCGATCCAGTCCAACAAACCCGAAGTGTCTGCAGGAGTAGGCGACAATGTGACACTCAGCTGTTCTTACAATACCAGCTACTCTGATGTCTATCTCTACTGGTACCGTCAGTTTCCTGACCAAGGCCCGCAGTACGTTCTCCGAACAGGTGCCAAGGCATACAGCTCTGTCCGGGGTTTTGCAGAGTTTGCCAAGAAGAGATTTACTCCCCAGGCTGATGACACCTCTACAGTTGTGACTATCACAGCCCTGGAGCTGGCAGATTCAGCGGTGTATCTCTGCGCCCTGCAGAGGGCCCAGTGACAGAGCCTCATCCCGGTGCTGTGCAAAAACCCTCCCTTCCTTCACATGAAATTGCTCCCCTTGTCCACATGTTTGTTGACCCCTAAAAAGAACTCTAGTAGATCAGTAAGACAGGATCTCCCTTCACAGAAACCATGTTGACTTTTGCCCAACAATTTATGTTCTTCTATGTGTCTGAAAATTTTATTCTTTACCATTGTTTCAACTAATTTGCCAGGTACTGACGTTAGACTTACCGGTCTGTCAGTGCCGGGATCACCTCTAGACTCCTTTTTAAATACTGGTGTTACATTAGCTATCTTCCAGTCTCCGTCCCTGTATCATTTTGTACCACCAATCTCCTCTCACCAAGCCTGACTCCTTCTTACCTCATTGATATCTACGAGAGTAGTTATGTGCAGAGGTTTGTAATATTTTATTACGATGTGTGTTGTCTTACAAAAAACTTCATTGAGAAATGGGTTACCGTATTTTCTGAGTCTGGAAACTTCTGTTTAAAACACGGAGTCAGTTTCTATATGCCTGAGAGAACTCGACTGGTGCAGAACCGCATCTCAGATGAAAGCCATTGTAACTCCAGCAAAGCCAATCTCTATCTCTGACCAGGATGATGGCAGTCAGACCCAGTGGTTAGAGCAGGAGGGAGCCTCCAGAAGACAGAGCCAAGAGGCAAAGCCGAAATCAGGAATGGGAGTTGAGAGCCAGGTTAGGGTTACCTGCAACTTGAGGCAGGGCGGAGCTCAAAGCAGGAGCAGGGCCAGGTCAAGGCAGGAGCGGGGCGGAACAAAGAGGCTCTGGCGGTATAGCAGCCCTGGCAAGTGATTTGATTAACTGCTGCTGACACTGTCTAGCTATCTGCTGCCTGCCTGCCTGCCTGCCTGCCTGCCTGCCTTCCTTCCTGCCTGCCTGCCTTCCTCCCTCCCGCCCGCCCGCCCGCCTTCCTTCCTTCCTTCCTTTTTTAGTTACCCATTAACAAGGAAACCGCGCACTGACTAAATGCACCCCGAAGTCACCGGAACTCGCGATATCTTGCCTATGCCCTGACAATTACAAAGAAATCAGGACTTTTTCTAGACGGGGGGTGGGGGGGATCCCCAGATGAATGACCAGAAGGAAATAAACTTGATGTTGCAGTGAATTCGGCGGCAACCCCCACTTCCCTGTGCTTCCTGTGCACCGGGGGTTTTGTGTCTGTTCAGATCCGCACCACAGAGGAGTAAGGGAGAATCTGGGTCAGGTTTTCCAGACTCTTTCTGCAGTGTGGTTTGAACGCCTCTGAGTGGAACTACCGGGGGTCTTAAACAATGAGCAAGTGTTTGCTGCTGAGCCTTTTCCTAGGTACTCGGTGTCCTAGGAGTTCCTGGTCATGCAGCTTGTGTCACTGCGTGTGAGTCTGTGTCTCTCATACCCAAGTTGCATCCTTAATTATCTTTCTACCAGCTGTTCCTTTCTTTCCCTCACTCCGCCTTTCTCTAACTCTCTTTCTATCTCTGCTCCACTCCGCTCCTCTGCTCTCTCCTGCAGTGTGCGCTCTTAGACTGTCTATATCGGGAGTGTTTCGTTTTGTTGCAGGTGCTGTGTGGGGCAATTCCATCCAATCCATTGAACCCGACGTGTCTGTCACAGAAGGAGGCGCTGTGGCAGTCAGCTGCTCCTACAGCACCGGCTATAGCGGTGTCTCTCTCCACTGGTACCGCCAGAGCCCCAGCCAAGCCCCGCAGGACATTCTCCGGGGAGGCGCGAAGGGAAGCACCATCAGTGACCACGCAGATTTTGCCCGGAGGAGGTTCACTGCTGACGCTAACGCGACTGCTACAGTTCTGACCATCGCAGGCCTGGAGCTGGCGGACGGAGCTGTGTATTATTGTGCCTTGAATGAGACACAGAGAGTCCCCGGAGACAGCTGCACAAAACCCTCCCACATCCCTCACTTGCATTCTTCCCCATCTGTCTCGGCTGTTGAGTTTGAAAAACCTTTGAAGCAGGGGCTGTCTCTCACTAGGTGTCTGTGCAGCTCCCTGCCTGACAGGGCCAGCCCAGATCTCAGTTTTATTGTCCAGGTGCCATCACCATGACCGTCAATTTCCAACTGTGTGCTCGGAAATGCTTGGTCTCAGCGTTTTAATCTGATTTCGGGTTTTGAACACCAGATTCCCATTAAAAATGAACAGGGACGGATATAATAGATTAACAGATTTTAAAAACCAGAAGGCAGCTGGATGATTATCTCTTTGACTCCTCCATGACATAGAACGTCATCCCATAATTCCCCGCATTAAGAAGAACGTTTTCAAAAGGGCCTTTTGAAAATGGGATTTAGTGTCCTACCTCACTTAGGTACTTTTGAAAAATTTACCATAAGCCCATAACGTCTATCTAAGTTACTTTTATGGGCCCCATTAGCTGAGCTCCTCACAGCCTTGAATTATTCAATTTTCACAACACTTCTGTGATATAGGGCAGGGGTATTATCTCCATTTTAGGGATGAGGTCTTCAAGCGCAGAGAATTAACAAATTACCCATCCAAGGTCACAGAGATAGTGTTTGGTAGAGGAGGGACTAGATTCCCAAATCCTAGGCTCCTGGCCTAACTACTGGTCCAGCTTTGCTCTCAAACCTTCCTTACAAACAGAGAAGCAACTTATTTCCTCCCTCCGGGGCGGCACAGCTGAGAGGTGGCAGAGGGGAGGGCAGCAGCAGCTGCTGTTAGAGTAGCAATACCTGGCTGTAGGTTAAAAATACCTACTCTTCATATCAGTATTTCTCCTAACATTGAATCCTTTAATGAGCCACTTGTAATTGTGGTTAGGATTTTCAAGAGTTAAGCACCCAGTTTCCTCTGCAAATTCCAATGAAATTCAACTCCCTTAGGCCCTTTTGAATATCCCAGCCCTAATCTCCAGCCAACAACAACAACAGAGTTTTCCTGCAAGTTTGAAGTTTGTACACCAGGGGGAATTTGAATAATGACTGGACATAGTGAGAAGAAGTTTTTTTAACATGTGCTAAGGTATCGCCTTCCTTAAAGTCTCACAGCTTAGAAAATAATAATAAAATAATAATAATAATAAATAACCGGTTTCCAAAAATTCTCCTCTGGAGAAACATCACCCTGAAACTCCATGCGAATTTTCCCCTTCTGGGTGGTCTCTGACAGTTTTAGTTTTTATTGGTTGCTGTGAATATCTACTTTGGGGCTCTCCAGACCTGCATATTAACCACCTTTGACTTTGTAGCTTGCTGGTATCTGCAGTACAAGGCGGGAAGGAAATTGAAGTGGGGCTTACAGAAAAAGCAGGGCTCGTGTTTACATCGTTCGCAGTCATTAAATATAGATAAAGGAAACAACAAACAAATTAACACAAGCGGGAGAAATCTTCTCTTGCTCGCTGCAGACACCTCGTGACCCCGAGGTTAATTAGAAGCTGCAGCGAGCACGCGGTCTTGACTAGTACAGCTCCATATTCTACTGTTGTTGTCAGGTGTGATCAAGTTTTGTGATGTTCATTGTGTATGTGTAAAAGTGTGAAAGTCGAAATGTGTTTGTAAGGGCCAGGGAGCTCCCGCTCTTAACATGTTCGGGGCGAAAAAAAAAATCCCTGAACTGTGACATTGAATATCGCGTGGTATTTAGGGAAGAAAATTATTCTCCCTTTATAAAGAAAAGACGCCATTCTGTATTCGGGCTGGGATTCACAGATCTGCCTATCGGATCCGGGTAGCCAGTTCCCATCAATTTTAGGACGTCTGATCTGCTTCTCTTAGGCGGCTTTGAAGATCTCAGCTGCAACCTTTCTAAAAATGAGTATGAGAAAAAATACAGATATAGACAAATAGATATATCTTGCAGAGAGGAGAAGGACAAATAGATAGAGAGGGTATATGGGGATAGGTAGATAGAGGGAGTGTGGGGGACAATTAGCTATCTAGTTAGAGAATGTGTGTGGGGATAGATAGATAGATAGATAGATAGATAGATAGATAGATAGATAGATAGATAGATAGATAGATAGATAGATAGATAGATAGATAGATAGATAGATAGATAGATAGATAGATAGATAGATAGATAGATAGATAGATAGAGGGTGTATGGGCATAGATCACATCTATTGGAAAACCCTTTGAGATCTTCAGTGGACAGCAGACAAAGCGGTGCTAATTTTTATAGTTAATTTGCATCTACTCTTTTTGCAGGACTAAGTACCGAGAAGAACAGTGTCACCCAAAGAGAAGGACAGCTGAGCGGGATACAAAGTGAATCTGTCACACTGGACTGTACTTTCTCGACTGAAGATGCAGGTTATGACACATACTGGTACAAACAGGACAGCAGCGGCCAGACGAAGTACCTCTTCCGAAGGTCTTCCCAAAGGGAGCACAACGGGGCTGGGAGCCGGTTCTCACTGGACTTCAGGGAACCAGAAACATACATGGGTCTGAGAATTGCGGCGTTAGAACCAAGCGATTTGGCGATGTATTTCTGTGCTATAGCTGTGGGGGCCTTAAGTTACCACTGCGGGAGGGTTAATAGAGGGACCTTTACAAAAATCCAGTGATTAGTTTTCTCTTGACTCGGAGACAAAACTGGCGCAGATAGAAATCAGCAGAAAGAGACACAACAAGCCACAAGCAGCGGTTTGAATCAAACGGTGCAGGGTGTGACGGAAACCGCACGGGCACTAACTGTGTGGAAATGTCACCCTCTTCCAGGAACCGTCCCCGCACCTCCCCCAAAATACCCAGAACCTCATGAGCCAGATGTCAGTACCTGTCACACCACAATTCCCATGAATAGCTCCGTCTGCTTTTGGGGCCAGACCCCAGCAGGTGGGAATCAGACCTCGCTCCAGTAGCGTAAACGGGCCAAAGTCTCAGCTGGTGTAAATCAGGGTTCCCCATTGAATTCAGTGGGCCAGACCCCAGGTAGCCTAAATCGCCCTAGGGTCAATGGCCCAGATCCCCAGGTCGTGAGTCAACGGGTTAACTTTGCTTCACGCTGGAGAAAGAACCCTGGGCAAAATTTTTCTCTGGGCTGTGAACAGGGAGGGCCCTGCCCAGATCTGTGGCAATGGGATCCTTGTGCAGTCCCGTGTGTGTGTGTGTTTTAGCCTTTGAAAAAAGTAAAAAGACGCTCGACCTTGTGATTCTTGCTGTGCTCTTGTCTCCGAAGATGAGACAGAGCTAAGTTGCTCCTACTGAGCTGCGAAAGAGATCTGGAGGTTAGAAAGGTGCCACGTGACAGGAACCAGCCAAAGCCACAGCGGGTGGGGTAAACGCTACCGGAGGGTATTAGCTGTTACATGGTGAGGGAAACAGCCTTCAACTGGGGTCTATAGGAGAGGACTAAATGGAGGTTTTGCCACAGATTTAATGTCTCTGATTTGCTTCTGTGAGAGCAACTTCACAATAAGTTTCTGTTCTGTCCGGGTTCCTGTATTGCACCCATCATTGTGGTGGCTTTCGCCCCGAAGGTCTGGGAACAATACATTTAACCATGAATGCTCCAGAACTCTTGATTTGGACGGCAACAGCGTTCCTCTCTTGGAGTAAGTGTCCGGTAAAAGGGGAAACGAGTGTTAGATCTTCCGTTACCCAGTGGGTTTGAGCAGGGGGTGGAATTAGAAGCCAGAATTCCTGGGTTCTGCTCACAGCTCACGGAGGGGAGCAGGGGTCTAGCAGCTTAAAGGAGGGGATCTGGCCTCTTGATTTCTATTCTGGGAGAGGAGGAGAGTCTAGAGGTTGAGCGCAGTTAGACTGAGAATCAGGACTCCTAGGTCCTATGTCCAGCGCTGACTGGGGATCATGCTGTAGTGGGTAGAGCATGGACGATTAGGACTCAGGACTCCTGGGTTCTATTCCCAACTTCACTGCTGCCTTACTAGAAGGCGGACAAACCCATCCCGCATTCTGTGCCTGCCTCATTCTCTTTGTACAAAATACCTAAAAACAATCTTTCCATTTCTGGGAGGCCGTGAATCCTAAAGGGACTCTTGTTCTCCTCACACTAGAACGGCTGTAGATGTGCTACAGGTTTACATGCTTAATTAAAGTGAACTTTTCCTGCATCTCTTTCCTTCCCTGCAGGTTTCAGCCAGGGACAAGGCAGTGTCACGCAAACACAAAGGCAGCTGGAAAAGTTGGGGGGTCAGACTGTCACCCTGGAATGTACTTTCTCCACTGGATACCAGAATTACTACTTATTTTGGTACAGACAGCAACGATCAGGGAGGATGGATTTCCTCTTCCGAATAGATCAGAGTAACACTGAAAAGAACGGAGCCGGGAGACGGTTTTCTGCACAATTTAGGAAATCCTCAAAATTCTTCAGTTTAACCATTAAAGAGCTAGAGCCGACGGACTCGGCGATGTATTTCTGTGCTCTGTGGGAAGGCACCCTGAGGCGTTTAATAGGAAGCCCTGTACAAAAACCCACCCCCTTGGCTTTCTCACCATGAGAAACACAACTGCAGAGTAGAATCCCTAGGCCCAGACAGAAGGTTAAACCAGATGGAGGGGCTGGTATGAATCACAGGGCCTGACAGCTATGAAGCCTTCTGAGCCTCATTGACCATTGATCAGAGGGGTAGCCGTGTTAGTCTAGATCTGTGTGCACCTGACGAAGCGGGTACTCACCCACGAAAGCTTATGGTCCAATATGTCTGTTAGTCTATAAGCTGCCACAGGACTCTTTGCCGCATTCACCATTGTATCGCCCCAGAGTAACCTCAGTTTACCCACAGTGGGTCTGCTCCTCAACTGAGGTGAATCACTGTGCGCCAGATGGAGTCAACTGGGCCAGGTCCACCACAGGTATCAATCAGCTGTACTCCCAGTGGGGCTGGATTCCCCTATCTGGAGTAAACCAGCATGGGGCCAGTGGGATAGATACACAAAGGCTCCACACACAGAAGCACGCAGACACACACACGTGCAAACACACAAACATAGAGACAGAAAGAAAGACACCCACAAAACCAGCACACACAACACAGAGCTTTTAAGTCTTCCCACAATGTCTTTAATTCAGTTCTCACCAAGTAGCAACAAGAAGGACAATAAAAATGAAAATGAATAAGAAAAAAAAGACAGAAAGTCAGAAACCGATCTTCCAGGAAGTGCAGTGGAAGGAATTTGTCCCACCAGTTCTCACCTGCGCTTCAATTGCCGACTAATCTGAACCCAGCACGTTTCCTGTGTCTGTTACTCATTTCCCGAACTCCGCCCTCTTCTGCTTGGCTGGTCCCGCAGTAACCGCTCTCAGCCCTTGTTCCGAGAAGTTGCCTTTTAGATTCTTGTCGCCGCGACTTCTCAGCTTGTCCGGCTGCCGCTGTCTGAGGCACCATGGAGACGCGTTTCATTCTCAGCCTTTCGGTCTTTAGCCAACTAGGTACCCGGGCTCTGGGTTTTTGGAAGACGGGTCATGGAATTCGGCTCCCAACTCCCGTTCTACCCAGAACCCGAACCCTGATCCCAACCCTGACCCAGATCCGAACGCCCCGGCTATCCTTAACCTTAATTTTTGCGCTAACCTTAATTTGTTTGAAATTAGGCTGATAAACCCCTTGGGCTCTTTAAAAATTCTCAGCCTAGACCTGCCAGTGCACCTGGATGTCCTTGAACGTGAGTGTCTTGTTGCAGGTGCGGTACTGGGTGACTCGGTCCGGTCCAATGAACTCGAGGTGTCCAGATCAGAAGGCGGCTCCGTGACCCTCAGCTGTTCTTATGAAACCAGCTACACTGCTGGTGTCTATCTCTACTGGTACCGTCAGTATCCGAACCGAGCCCCGCAGTACATTCTCCTGAGAGGAACGAAGGAAGTCAGCTCTGCCAGCGATACCGCAAGTTTCGCCCAGCAGAGGTTTTCTTCTCAGGCTAATGACAGCGCCACAGTTCTGAACATCGCAGCCCTGGAGCCGGCAGACACGGCGGTGTATCTCTGCGCCCTACGTCTGGCACAGTGACAGAGCCACATAACAGAGCTGTACAAAAACCCTCCCAGCCCTGCTGCAGGGAATCGTACAGGCATTAAAACGGGCAGCAGCGCCTTGAAAGAGAGTATTTGCTCTGCTTAAATATACAACTCCCCTTAAAAGCTAAATGTTTATTTAAAGAGCTAATTTAAACTTCGCCCTTGGATAAGATAATGGCCCTGATCTTTAATTAGGAAACTATTAACACCTCTTTTCCTGGCGTCAGGGATGACCGATATCTGTGTTGTGTGTGTGTGTGTGGGGGGGGGGGTAATCATTTGTGGTAAAATAAGTGTTCAAGGTGAGTACAAATGTAGGCAAAGTGAACTATTGTTGAAAATACAAATTGAGATAAAATTGGAATGAAAAATTTCCTTTACACTTGGACAATATACTGTTAAATTGCTCATTTATGGTGAAATGGGGGTAAAATAGGCGAGTCAAAATGAGGGGGAAATTGTTGGAAATACCCATTTTTGAGTGGTGGTGTAAAGCTGCAGTTACCAACTCTTCCAGAGTCAAATCAATGCTCCTACTGTAGAGACAGTTGCCTTTTGGGGTAGATTTGCTTGGAAACTATTTAGTTGCAAGACACTACTCCCGAGACTATATGCTGAGAACCATGAACTCTTAACATGACAAAGCGTCGCCATTTGCTGGAGGAAAATATAAACACGGGTTGTCTTTTGAAACCCTTCTGTGCTCTATAGGTCTCCACTTAAACTGAGGCTGAGGGAAAAGGCAGCAGTGGAAAGACGAAAATAATTTAAAATAATTCTTTCAGGAGTTCTGACTGGGCATTTCAAAGGAGGGTAACGGAGTTGGGCTCCTCATCCCGTTACATTTTTCTTGTGATAGCCCCCGAAATTGATTGCGGATAAACATATTCATGCCCAATCCTAATGATACATGAGTACGTCAAGAAATCTCAGCAGTCCCTATAGGATCTGGGGACCCCCCCTTTCTTTTTCAACTAGGGAAACTGAGGCATGGTCACACACAGAGACTGTGGAGGGCGCAGCAGATCTCTGAGTCCCAGAGCAGACCCTTCCCCACAACCCCCCACCTCCACACCCACCCCGAAGCACACTGATATGTCAGCTGCTGGCCGACCTGAACCCTCTGCGTTTTCTGGATCTCCGATGAATTTCCCAAACTCCTCCCTCTTCCTCTCCGTTGGTTTCTAATGAATCTTTCACTGTTCTTGCTGCGCTCACTGGCGGGTCGTCTATATTCCTCTCAGGCAGCGGCAGTAGCTGGGCGTTTGAAACTGGGTCGCTAGAGAAGATACTATGGAGGCGCCTTTTCTTCTCAGCATTTGGATATTCAATCTCCTAGGTAACTGGGATTTCAAAGAAGTCTAAGGGAACGAGACATTCAATAATCATCAACCTAACCCTATACCGAACCCGAACCCTAACTGTAACCCTTACCCTACGCCCTAACCAAAATGCGAATGCTACAACCTGACAGTTCACCCTCACCATAACCCTGAACCCTTGTTCATACCCTCGCCTTAATCCTAACGTTAAACCCCCAACCCTTCTCCTGCTCACAGCATTGATTCCTATGGAGTTAGGCGCCTAAATCCCTTAAACGCCTTTGAAGTTCCCTGAAACACCAAATGCAGGTGGAATCCTTTCCAAGGCTCAACTACAGGTGAAATGTTGTCCTTTAAAGTGTTTCTCTTTCTTCAGGCTCTGCGCTGGGCGACTCGGTCAAATCCAATCAACTCGAAGTGTCTGGATCAGTTGGAGGTTCTGTGACACTCAGCTGTTCTTACAGCACCAGCAATACGTATGTCTATCTCTCTTGGTACCGTCAGTATCCGAACCAAGCCCCGCAGTACATTCTCCAGAGAGGAGCAAAAGGGAGCACGTTCAGTGATACCGCAGGTTTCGCCCAGCAGAGGTTTTCTTCCCAGGCTAATGACAGCTCCACAATTCTGAACATCGCAGCCCTGGAGCTGGCGGACAGCGCGGTGTATTACTGCGCCCTACAGAGAGCACAGTGACAGAGCCACACAGGAGAGCCGAACAAAAACCCTCCCTTCCCTGATGCAGATAAGGATGTGCACATTGAGGTTGGAAGCGGAGCCCCTCGGGAGTTTTGCTGTTAAAAACACACATTCTGGCTCCAGCGTGGTGCTGTCAGATTACTCCTTCCTAATCTCTCCAAACGGCCTGTATTAAAATAGTGGTTTCCATATGAGGAGAGATGAATAAAACTGGGACTTTTCAGCTCGAAAAAGAGTCGACTCAGGGGGGATGTGATAGAGGTTTATAAAATCATGACTGGTGTAGAGAAAGTAATTAAGGAAGTGTTATTTATTCCTTCTCATAACACAAGAACCAGGGGTCACCCAGTTAAATGAATACACAGCAAGTTTAAAACAAACAAAAGGAAGTATTTCTTCACACAGCACACAGTCAGCCTGTGGAACTCCTTGCCAGAGGGTGTTGTGAAGGCCAAGACTATAACAGGGTTCAAAAAGGAACTAGTTGGACGTTTGGTCTGATCCAGTATGGCTGCTCTTATATTTTTACCCCCTATTACATGAGGGCAAGATTAAAGGCCCAAGATGTATAAAGGAAAGATTGGATTATTTGTTCTGGTTCTGGATCAGGGGCAGTTATGTCCCACAGGTCTTCCAGGGGGGTACATCAACTCCTCTAGATATTTGCCTAGTTTTATAACAGGCTACATAAAAGCACTAGCAAAGTCTGCACAAACTATTTCATAGGGACAATGACTTGTTTCTACTGCTGTACATACTACACACCAAAATGTAAATATGCTGTTTATATTCCAAATGATTTATGTTATCATTAGTGGTAAAAATAAAAAGTAAGATTTTTTTCAGTAATAAGGTGGCTGTGAAATTTTTGTATTTTGATTTCTGATTTTCTAAGCAACTAGGTGACTTGTAACTTGTGGTATGCAAGACCAATCAGATTCCTGAAAGGGTACCTATCCTGAAGGACGACCCATCCCTCTCACAGATCTTGGGAGACAGGCCAGTCCTTGCTTCCAGACAGCCCCCCAACCTGAAGCAAATACTCACCAGCAACCACACACCACACAACAGAACCACTAACCCAGGAACCTATCCTTGCAACAAAGCCCGTTGCCAACAGTGTCCACATATCTATTCACGGGACACCATCACAGGGCCTAATAACATCAGCCACACTATCAGAGGCTCGTTCACCTGCACATCTACCAATGTGATAGATGCCATCATGTGCCAGCAATGCCCCTCTGCCATGTACATTGGTCAAACTGGACAGTCTCTACGTAAAAGAATAAATGGACACAAATCAGATGTCAAGAATTATAACATTCATAAACCAGTCGGAGAACACTTCAATCTCTTTGGTCACTTGGTTACAGACCTAAAAGTTGCAATTCTTCAACAAAAAAACTTCAAAAACAGACTCCAACGAGAGACTGCTGAATTGGAATTAATTTGCAACCTGGATACAATTAATTTAGGCTTGAATAAAGACTGGGAGTGGATGGGTCATTACACAAAGTAAAACTATTTCCCCATGTTTATTTCCCCATCCCCACCCCCCACTGTTCCTCAGACATTCTTGTCAACTGCTGGAAATGGCCCACCTTGATTATCACTACAAAAGGCTTTTCCCCTCCCCACTCTCCTGCTGGTAATAGCTCACCTTAAGTGATCACTCTCCTTACAGTGTGCATGGTAACACCCATTGTTTCATGTTGTCTATGTATATAAATCTCCCCACTGTATTTTCCACTGAATGCATCCGATGAAGTGAGCTGTAGCTCACGAAAGCTTATGCTCAAATAAATGTGTTGGTCTCTAAGGTGCCACAAGTCCTTCTTTTCTTTTTGTAAAAGGGTACAGGTAGTCTGGAAAGGTTGAGAGCCATAAGAACAGCCATGCTGGTTCAGATCAAATATCCATCTAGCTCAGTAGCCTGTCTTCTGACAGTGTCCAGTGCCAGGTGCCCAGGAAGAATGAACAGAACCGGTAATCATCTAGTGATCCATCCCCTGTCACCCATTCCCAGCTTTTGGCACACAGAGGCGAGGGACACCATCCCTGCCCATCCTGGCTAATAGCCATTGATGGACCTATCAGCCACGAACAATGCTGCACAGTCCTTGGGCCATTCTTTCTATGGGTAAAAAGTTCAAATGGAAATCACTGGGACTCTGAATAAAACTGATGATGGGTTGGAATAAATAAAATAATAATAATTAATAATAGATATTTGTCAATAATCAGCTGCAACATCCCTAGAGGTAGGTGCTGTGTAAAGAACAATGATGGATCATGCCTGATCCAAGGTAACAAAGAAGAAGAAGGTTATCAGGATAATCAATGAGGGATGCTTTCTATAAATAAATTCAGGGGCAACATTTTCCGACTAACCTCTCCCTCACCCGCTCTGTGTAACAGGCTCCAGCATGGAAGCTGCTCTAACGCAGAACCAGCCGGCGGCGTCAGGCGTGGAGGGTGGGTCCGTGACCTTGGACTGCATTTAGGAAACTGATGCTAGCTACTATTCTGTGTATTGGTACAAACAACGTCGGGTGGAAAAGCTTGTTTTCCTACTTTTCGAATATTCCACAGGGTCAAAGAAGAAAGAGGCTTGGGAGAGATGCTCTGAGGACTTCCAGAAATCCGTAAGCTCCAACAGTTTGAGGATCATGGGTTTGGAGCCGAGGGACTCAGCAGTGTCCTTCTGTGCTTTCAACAGAGACACCCGGCGATATGATTAACAGGAAGCCCTGCACAAAAATCCTACAGCTTTCTCCTTCCCTGAGAAACTGATGCCTACATGGGAAAGTTAGAAGGAAACCACAGACCGGAAAGGGGTGTTTGTGTGTATGTAGGAGAAGGTTAGGGGAGGGGGAACTGCTACAGCTGGGTTCCTGGAGATGAAAACCTCTAACTGATTTCTGGGAATCAGCCCCACAACTGTGTTCAGAAATTCACCACAAAGGGGAGAGCTGGAAGGAGACAGGGCAGAATGACACCCAAGAGCCAGAAGGACCTTTACAGGGGGAAGGTTTCTGGTAGCAGAGAGGTCTTTAGTCTAGCAGAGAAAGTCAGAAAGAGATCCGGTGGCTGGAAACTGAAGCAGGACAAACTCAGGATGTCAAGCCTGATTCCCCACTCTGGCATTTCCAGTGCAGAAGGTGCGGGCCCACAAGGACTCCAAAAATTAATACTTGTCACTCCAGGCTGGTAATGCTGCCACCACCCAAGTGAAAATTGCCTTTTACCAATCCAGAAAAACCTCACTTGGGAAGATTTTTCTGAGGCCCCTCAGCATTTCCACCCCTCCCTAGGGACAGCCGAGAAAGAAAACAATAGAAAAGGGAAGCTCAGCTGTTGTATCAGCTGATTAACATATGCACAGCCTCGTTACCTCCTGAGACACAGAAATCTAATCGTGGTCTTAAGAAAGGTAAATTTTACCAAAAAAAAAAAAAAAAAGAAAAAGAAAAAGAAAAAGAAAGAAAACACCTCTGACAACTCAGGCTGTTAGGGACTGAACACCAAAACCGACTTTCTTGGGGTCCAGCTTAAAGGTTACAAGAAAACAAAAACAAAACAAAAGCACCTGGGGATAGCACAGAGGAATCCACAAGCCCAAAAAGAAGAATTAAATCTAGTCGCGTCTAACTAGACATTCCTGGTCTACTTACATATCTGGGGTTCCAAATGAGGAGTTTCTAGGTATGATGCTGATGATTTTTATACTGGGCTCAGACCTTACAGCATGTTGCTGCCCGAGCTGCTTCTGTCCGAGAGAACAAAAGACCCCTACACCCAGCAGTTTCCCCCAATTTGAAATCGTTCAGCTTCCCTACTGGTGCCCCTGGTCAGGTGCCAGCTCATATTAAGATCACCTCTTAACCCTTTACAGGTAGGGCAATTCGGGTACAGCTGCTAAGGGGGATTCTATAGCTAACTGAATGGCTGGGGAGTTACACAAGGGTGCTACCTCCCCCATTTATCACATAGGAGAAATTTTTCAATTTGTCTAATGAGGTGATCAATTCTTCATCACTTGGATGGTTCAAACACAGATTAGATTTCTCTTTCTAAAATATACTATAGCTGAGCCACATATTATGGGATTGGTTCAGGGAGCACTTGCTTAAATTCTCTGGCCTGTGTTATGCAGCAGAGCAGACTATATGATCATAATGGTCCTTTCTGGCCTTACAAATCTATGAGTCTGCTGAATAAATCCCTAGTTATGAAGGCTGGAATTGTCACAGGCTCCTCACGATGTTAGGCACCCAAATTCCATTGAAACTCAAGAGGTATTTAAGTGCCTAACTCCCCATGGATCATTTGAAAATCACAGCTGAAATTGTTCATTTGACCAGCAAAAAGGCCTATGCACAACTTAAGTCTTACTTCAGCCCCCAGTGCATGGATTTTATCTGTGCTGGCCCCTCTGAATAAGGGCAAACACCACAGTATCGTAGGAAGAGTTTAGGCATAACTGAGAAAATAACTCCCAGAGTTATATCGATACTAGAATTTTCAAAGGATGATCAAATTCCATTGAAATTAAAAGGGATTTGGGCACCTAACTCTCTTAGTCTGCTTTGGAAATCCCATCCTTACTGCCCAAACCCCTTAGCCTACCTACTCTTGGGCAGGCTTCACAGTTGCAGTGTCCAATTGCAAATCCCAGGGAAATATAAACTGGATTGAAAGTAGAAGGGTCCCCATAACCCAAAACAAAAATGAAATAATAGAACTGTTTGAGGACCCAGTGTGTTTATTTGTACAGAAAATTTAATAAAAGTGTGACCTGTCCTTGTCTGGAAGGAAATAGCAGGTTCATAATGAAGTGCTGCCACCTAATGGCCATTTCATCCAGTGTTCACATCTACCGAAATATGGTACAAAATTGTCCTGAAGTTTTCCACCACTGTTCTACTAGATAGATGTCAAATATCAGCACACATCCTCATGTCATCCTGGACATTTGACCTGTAAATTAGACATATAATCCAGTATATTCTGGACACAACCACACACCACTCACCCACACAAAATTCACTCATACAGTCAAACTTACACACATCAAATTTACTCCCACACTCTTGGATGCGGCCACTGGAATAGTCCCTATGGCTGGGGTTGCAGAGCTGCAAGAAGGTAGTTCAGCTTGGTGCCTAGCAAGCAGAGGCAGATATGGAACCTCAACCTGGTTTATGTGTCAGGTGATGAGCCTGAGGCGCAAAAACTCAGGCAGAGATGAGACAGGGAGCCAGTGTATCTCAGTGCTTTGAATGTCTCAGGTACCAGTAAATTAACACCACTCATCTCAGAGCCATGAGGCTGAAAATGTCCTTGGGTCTTTCTTCACTTCTGCTGTAAGTTTCTGCTCAGAATACTCTGTCCTCTTCCAACCCAGCTACTTCGCTTCTGGGACGTTGAACCAGAAATGGCTGAAGCAGCATTTGATCCAGTGTATAGTTCCGTTTAAGAGGTACTGCACACATAAAAAGAGAGACGGCTGCCAACTGGACATGGCTCTGCTGTATTTCAGTACTAGTATTCATTAGCATTTCTTATCCCCTTTTTTCAAGACTTCAGAAGAGCAGAGAGAGAGAGAGAGAGAGAGAGAGAAATTACATTTTACAATTGATTAATGTATGGATAGATGATGCAGAGGCAAGGACAGATAGACGTGGATAGATAGGAGAATTAAGAAATTAGAGAGAGGCAAAAGAATAAAGAAAGGTAAATAAATACATAGATAGACAGGGAGAGAGGCATAAGAACATAAGAATGGCCATACTGGGTCAGAACAATGGTCCATCTCACCAAGTATCCTGTCTTCTGAGAGTGGCCAGCGCCAGGGGCCCCAGAGGGAATGAACAGAACAGGGAATCATCAAGTGACCCATCCCCAGTCGCCCCTATTCAATTTCTGGCAAACAGCAACTACGGACATCTTCCCCGCCCATCCTGGCTAATAGCCATTGATGGACCTATCTTCCATGAACTTATCTAGTTCTTCCCCCCCCCCCCCAGCTTCTTGCAGACAAACAGACATTAGATTAAATGGTCACTGTAACACACTCTGATATACATTGTTCTAATGCTATCATTTTATTTCCCTGCAGTCTCCTGCTGTGAGACCTGTTGGTTCAGAGACCTGTCACCGGAGTCAAGGGTTGCTCAGGAAGGAGACATCTCCACAGTTACCTGGACTTACACCAGCACTTACCAAACCTTCTTGTGATACCAGGAGCTCTCCTGGAGTGGGCTAGTCCCCCAGTGACTGTCAATGCTAGGGAGACAGTCACTGATGGGAGGTCATGGGTGAGCACCTAGAGGACTTGAAAAGAAGCTCTCGGCACAGCTCAGAGTCCCAGATGGGGGACTCAGGCCCCTACTTGTGTGGGGCGGAGGCACAACGACCCAAGATGGGCTCCACGTAAAAACCGTCATTCTCTGCAAAGCAGCTTGGTGGAGGAGATGCAAGTGCAGAGGTCCCCAGCTGGTGTGAATGCATCATAGCTCATCTGGAGTCAGTGGACCAGATCCCCAGCTGCTGTACGTAAACACAGAGAAAGTCTCTGCCCTGAAAGAGCTCACAGGCTCTATGGGAAAGAGAGAAAAAGGCTGAAAGTAGAGGAGGTGGTTTCCCAAGGTTACACAGCCGGGGATAGAACCGAGCAGCCCTGAACCCCATTCCAGCTGGTTATCCACCAGACCACACTGCTTATCAAATACAGTGACTTTATCGGCACTGCTGTGGGTTTACACTGATGTAACCAGATTTAGGGCCAGGAGTCCCTAGTGCTGTTCTTTCCTGCTTAACACTCCTTAAAACATATGACCACAAACATTAAAAACAACAGGTAAACCCTGGAGGGGAATTTTTCTTTAGGAAATGGAATTTTACAGGGAAAAGTCCCTTCTCTGGACCACCTGGCATCATCCACCATTTGCAGCCATGGAAAAATCCACCGGCAGCAAAGGGAAAAACGTCCCCAGCTTTTGGGAAGTGCAGCTCCCTTGGGACAGAGATGATGGGTCAGTTTCCGGCTGGCCCTGGGTCCGGCTGCGGTTCGGGCTGTTCTCCTCCAGACGGCACCGCAGCACAGTCAGCGTGGCTCTCCATAGACAGGGCGCACCAGTTTATTCCAGCCTCTGGTGTCCCTGGCCGAGTTCTCCTGCCAGCCCCTCATACGCCGTGAGGCATGTGGGGGCTCAGCCAGGGGCGCTGGAACAATGTGTACAGTGGGGTGCTGAGAACCATTGAACCAAACTGTAAACCCTGGATCTGATGGAAACCACTTCAAGCCAGGGGGTGCAGCAGCCCCCGCTCTCCCCCCAGCACCCTTAGTTCCAGCACCTGTGGGCTCAGCGGCAGGGCAGGTATTGAGGGGAGGGGAGGCTCATGCTTGGCCCCACCTCCAGCTGTGACATCACTGCCTGATGTCTGACCTTCACCATTCAGACACCGGCTCTCTCGCCTCCCTCCGCCCAGGGCTGCGGGTGGAGGAGAAGAGCTGCCGCCTGGGTGACTCTCTCCCAGGCTGGCTGGAGAGAAAAGCGGCGGCGCCCTGCAGAAGAGCCGAGACGCTGGGGGGATGGTCACGATCCCGGGCTCAGCCATTGTGCTGATTTGGCTTTTCAGTGAGTACAATTCCAAATCCCGTTTCTGAAAGATTCTCCACATGCCTCCCCCTTCATTACTGGCGCCGAGAGATTAAACAGACCTTCCTCCTCCTCCTCCTCCTCCTCCTCCTCCTCCTCCTCCTCTGCAATAAGGGATGTTCTCAGGCAGGGATTTAGGTGCCCAAATCCCACTGAAATTGAATTTCAATGGACTCTGGGTGTCTGAAAACAGAGAAGGGTGATCTGTTGTTTCCCGTGTCCACAGATGGCAGGACAAGAAGCAAGTTGCTTCGTTTGCAGGAAGAGAGAGTTAGATTAGATGTTAGGAAAACCTTTCTAACTATAAGGAGAGTGGAGCTCCAGACAGATTAAGTAGGAAGGCTGTGGAATCCCCATCGTTGGAGGGTTTGAAGATCAGGTTAGACAAATACCTGTCGGGGATGGTCTCATGTCCTCAGCATGGGGGGAAGCACTACACGACCTCTTCAGGTCAGCCTGACATTTCCATGATTCCATGAAATCCCTTCAGACCCTTTAAAAATCCCAGAACCAAGAACTCCCCTCAGTGACAGCATCCTCTGACTAACCTCTTTTCCCCCCTTTCCTTGTGCCAGGCTCCAGCGTAGAAGATGCTGTAACTCAGACCCAGCCTTCAGTGTCAGGGGTGGAGCATGAGTCCGTTTCCCTGGACTGCCCTTATGAAACTGTTGCTAACAGTTATTATTTGTATTGGTACAAAGAGCCCCCTTATTTTCCTTTCTTAGCAACATTCTGGGGGAGTTTGAGGATCACAGCTTTGGAGTTGGGGGACACGGCCATGTACTTCCGCCCTTTCAGTAGAGACACGCAGTGTTTAAATTAATAAGGAGCCCTGAACAAAAATCTGACACTTCTCTGCTACTGTAAGAAACTTACCCCTGCAGGTGAAGTTAGGAAGAGACCAAAGGCAGGGAAGGTGTGTGTGGCAGTGTGTGTCGGGGGGGAGGGGGGGGAGGGCTATGAAGTCGGGTGAGGAGTGTCACAGCTGGCTTCCTGGAAATGAAAACTTCTACCCGATGTCTGGGAAAAGGCAGCACCACAATGTGGAGATGGAAGGAGACAAAGGCAGAATAAGGGTATGTCTACACTATGAAATTAGGTCAAATTTATAGAAGTCGATTTTTTAGAAAGCGATTTTATTTAGTCGATTGTGTGCGTCTCCACAGTAATGCACTAAGCGCATTAAGTCGGCGGAGTGTGTCCACAGTACCGAGGCTCGCGTCGACTTTCGGAGTGTTGCACTGTGGATAGCGATCCCACAGTTCCCACAGTCTCCGCTGCCCATTGAAATACTGGGTTAAGCTCCCAGTGTCTGAAGGGGCAAAAACATTGTCACAGGTGGTTTTGGGTACATGTCGACAGTCGCCCCTCCCTCTGTGAAAGCAGCGGCAGACAATCATTTCACGCCTTTTTTCCGTGAGGGCGCCATACTGCTTTCAGCAGCCGGTGGAGTAGGTCTGCAAACCATTGTTGTCATACACTGCTTCCACTGCAACTCTGCTCTCCTGATGCTGTGAATCCACCTCGCAGATCCTCTATATGACCCTCGTCATCCACCGCTTCCACTGGTACTCTGCTCTCCTGCTATCCTGGTGGTGTCGCAGAGCCGCTTCCACTGCAACTCTGCTCGGCTTCTCTTGTCTCGCCACACCATGGCAAGCATGCGGCCCGCTCAGCTGTTGTGTCCTCGCAGCAGACGGTGCAGTAGGTCTGCAAAACTGGTCATCCAATCACCGCTTCCCGTGCAACTCTGCTCTCCTGCAAATGCCATGCCACGGCAAGCATGGAGCCTGCTCAGATCACTGCAGCAGTTATGAGCATTGTAAACACCTCGTGCATTATCATGCAGTATATGCAGAACCAGAACCTGCAAAAGGAGGTGAGGAGGTGATGGCAGCGCGGTAATGAGAGTGATGAGGGCATGGACACAGACTTCTATAAAAGCATGGGTTCCGGCAATTTGGCCATCCTGGTGGCAATGGAGCAGGCTCATGCCATGGAACGCCGATTCTGGGCCTGTGAAACAAGCACAGACTGGTTAGACCACATAGTGTTGCAGATCTGGAATGATTTCCAGTGGCTGCAAAACTTTCGCATACATAAGGGCACTTTCATGGAACTTTGTGACTTGCTTTCCCCTGCCCTGAAGCGCAAGAATACCAAGATGAGAGCAGGCCTCACAGTTCACAAGTGAGTGGCAATAGCCCTCTGGAAACTTGCAACCCCAGACAGCTATCGATGAGTCGGGAATCAATTTGGAGTGGGCAAATCTACTGTGATCCAAGTAGCCCACGCAATCACTGAGCTGCTGCCATCAAGGGTAGTGACTCTGGGAAATGTGCAGGTCATAGTGGATGGCATTGCTGCAATGGGAATCCCTAAGTGTGGTGGGGCGATAGACGGAACCCATATCCCTATCTTGGGACCGGAGCACCAAGGCAGCGAGTACATAAACAGAAAGGGGTACTTTTCAATGGTGCTGCAAGCACGGGTGGATCACAAGGAATATTTCACCAACATCAATGTGGGATGGCCAGAAAAGGTACATGATGCTCGCATCTTCAGGAACTCTGGTCTGTATGAACAGCTGCAGCAAGGGACTTACTTTCCAGACCAGAAAATAACCGTTGGGGATGTTGAAATGCCTATACTTATCCTTGGGGACCCAGCCTACCCCTTAATGCCATTGCTCATGAAGCCGTACACAGGCACCCTGGACAGTAGTCAGGAGCTGTTCAACTGTAGGCTGAGCAAGTGCAGAATGGTGGTGGAATGTGCATTTGGACGTTTAAAGGCACGCTGGCTTAGTTTACTGACTCGGTTAGACCTCAGCAAAACCAATATTCCCATTGTTATTACTGCTTGCTGTGTGCTCCACGATATCTGTGAGAGTAAGGGGGAGACATTTATGGCAGGGTAGGAAGTTGAGGCAAATCGCCCGGCCACTGATTATGCACAGCCAGACACCAGGACTGTTAGAAGAGCACAGCAGGGTGCACTGAGCATCAGAGAAGCTTTGAAAACCAGTTTCATGGCTGACCAGGCTATGGTGTGACAGTTCTGTTTGTTTCTCCTTGATGAAAACCCGTCCCCTTGCTTCACTCTACTTCCCTGTAAGCTAACCGCCCTCCCTTCCCCCCTTCAATCACCACTTGCAGAGGCAATAAAGTCATTGTTGTTTCAAATTCATGCATTCTTTATTAATTCATCACACGAATAGGGGGATAACTGCCAAGGTAGCCTGGGAGGGGTGGGGGAGGAGGGAAGCACCAGGTGGGGTGCGGGAGGAGGGAAGGATAAGGCCAGACTGCACTTCAAAACTTATTGAATGCCAGCTTTCTGTTGCTTGGGCAGTCCTCTGGGGGTGCCCGGAGCCCCGCCCCCCACATTCTTGGGTGTCTGGGTGAGGATGCTATGGAACTTACGGAGGAGGGTGGTTGGTTACACAGGGGATGCAGTGGCGGGCTGTGCCTTTCCTGCACCTCAATCATATGCTGGAGCATATCAGTGTGATTGTCTAGTAGCCTCAGCATTGTATCCTGCCTTATTTCATCATGGTGCCACCACCTTTCCTCTTGATCCCACTACCTCTCCTGTTGATCCAGCCACCTGTCCTTGCATTCATTTTGTGCTTTCCTGGACCCTGCCATTGTCTGCCTCCACGCATTCTGCTGTGCTCTTTCAGTTTGGGTGGACTGCATGAGCTCAGAGAACATTTCATCGTGAGTGCATTTTTTTTTTTGCCTTCTTATCTGCACTAGCCTCTGGGACAGAGATGCTAGTGGCAGCATTGAAACATTTGCAGCTGGGGGAGGAAAAAAAGGGAGAGTAAAATTGAAAAAGACACATTGGCCATTTAAAAGGAGGGGCTGATGTTTTCGGGTTAACATGCAGCACAAACCCAACTAACCCACCCCACACACCCAATTCTCTGGGATGATCGCTTCACCCCTCCTCCGACTGCGTGGCTAACAGTGGGGATTATTTCTATTCAGCCACAGGCAAACAGCCTAGCAGAAACGGACACCTCTGAATGTCCCCTTAATAAAATTCCCCTATTTCAACCAGGTGACCATGCATTATATCACTCTCCTGATGATAACACAGAGAGATAAAGAATGGATGTTGCTTGAATGCCAGCAAACACCGGGACACACGCTGCCATTCTTTCTTATGCAATGATTCCAGACTACGTGCTATCGGCCTGGCGTGGTAAAGTGTCCTACCATGGAGGATGCAATAAGGCTGCCCTTCCCAGAAACCTTTTGCAAAGGCTTTGGGAGTACCTCCAGGACAGCTTCATTGAGATGTCCCCGGAGGATTTCCGCTCCATCCCCAGACATGTTAACAGACTTTTCCAGTAGCTGTACTGGCCTCGAATGCATCCCAAATCTTCAGGGCAAACTAATCATTAAACATGCTTGCTTTTAAACTGTGTATTATATTTACAAAGGTACACTCACCAGAGGTGCCTTCTCCATCTTCAAGGTCCGGGAGCCTGGGTTGGGAGGGTACTGTCTCCAAGGTGATAAACAGTTCCTGGTTGTAGGGGAGAACGATTTCTCCGCTTGTCTGGTGTGCGCTATCTTCAACCTCCTCCTCCTCCTCCTCATCTTCCTTGTCCCCAAAATCCTCATCCTTGTTGTGTGAGACTCCCTTGCAGGAGTCCACGTACAGGTGTGGGGTAGTTGTAGGGGCACCCCCTAGAATTGCATGCAGCTCATCATAGAAGCAGCATGTCTGGGGCTCTGACCCAGAGCAGGCGCTTTCCTCTTTGGTTTTTTGGTAGGCTTGCCTGAGCTTCTTAAGTTTCACACACTACTGCTGCGGGTCCCTGTGATAGCCTCTGTCCTTCATGCCTTTGCAGATTTTGTCAAATATTTTGTCATTTCGTCTTTTGGAACGGAGTTCTGACAGTATGGATTCATCTCCCCATACAGCAATCAGATCCAGTACCTCCCACTCGGTCCATGCTGGAGCTCTTTTGAAATTCTGGTACTCCATGGTCACCTCTTCTGATGAGATCTGCATGGTCACCTGTGCTGATCAGCTTGCCATGCTGGCCAAACAGGAAATGAAATTCAAAAGTTTGCAGGGCTTTTCCTGTCTACCTGGCCAGTGCGTCTGAGTTCAGAGTGCTGTCCAGAGCGGTCACAATGGAGCACTGTGGGATAGCTCCCGGAGGCCAAGACTGTTGAATTGCATCCACACTAACCCAAATTCAACCTGGCGATGTCAATTTCAGCACTAATCCCCTCCTTGGGGAGAAGTACAGAAATAGATTTTAAGAACCCATTAAGTAGACAAAAATGGTTTCGTTGCGTGGACGGGTGCAGGGTTAAATTGATCTAATGCTGCTAAATTCGACCTAAACTCATAGCGTAGACAAGGGCTAAGATTCCATGGCCGGAAGCCAGAGTGAGACAAATTAGAAGACTAGAAATAAAGTGCACATTTTTAACAGTGAGGGTAATTAAACATTGAATCAACTTACCCAGAGAGATGGTGGATTCTCCATCTTCTGAAATCTTTAAATCAAGACTGGATGTCTCTTCTCTATGTCAACCACAATATATGGGCTGGGACGGTGCATGAATCCCAGGTATCATTCTCTGGCCTTTGTTAATGCAGGAAGTCAGATTAGATGATCACTGGCTCTTCACACCTTAGGAACTATGAATCAAGGAATCTATTAATATCTCATGGGGGGGGGGGAGGCTGGGATGGATTCCTTGGGAGTTAGGGACACCAATTCTGTTCAAAATCAATGTATGCTTGGCATCTAACTCTCCTAGGCTCCTTTGGAAATCCCAGCTGAAATTCCATCCTGGGTTGATACTTATCCGCACTTGAGCCTTCGATGTATGGACTTAATTGGGACCTAGGGCTTGCACTGGTCCCTCTGCATAGGGGCAAACATCACGACATGGGCAGAAGAACTGAGTCAATCCTGGAAAGAGACCTCCCAGATTTATACTGAGGCTGGCATTCTCAAAAGGGCCTAGAGGATTTAAATGATCAACTTCCATTAAAATTCAAGAGAGAGCTTGGACATTTAAATCCCTTAGGCTGTTTCAGAAATCACAGTGTGGATGTTCACTCTGCAATAATTTTAATGGGAATCGGGCATCTAATTCCCTTAGGCTGATTTCAAACTCTTAGCCTGTGTTTTCAAGTCACAAGGAACTATAAACTGCTTTGAAAGAGGAAGGTTCCTCATCACCTGAAACGGAGAGCGAAATAACCGAGCTGCCTCATGGCCTGCTGGGTTGATCTGTGAAGAAAATGTGATTAAAAATGGGGCAAACCCAGGACTGAAAGCAACCGAGCTTGTGATCATGTGCTGCCACCTGGCGGCCATTTCGTTTCAATTTGACAGCTGCAGGAATTAATGGAAAATGGTGCAGGAGTTTTCCACCACAGTTTTACTAACAAATATAAAGGCACATCCTCATCTCAACCTGGGCATTGGAATGTTGTTTGGACACACAACTACTTATGTGTTTCACAGACACACACACAAATCTCTCTGTCACACACACAAACTCATAAAATCTCTCTCTTTCCCTCTCGCACTCACACACATCAAATTCATATATATGTGAACTCACAATTGATGCACACAAAGCCACTCACACCCAGAATCACAAATATACCAAAGTTCCTCCTACATACATCAAACACCCACACAATGACTCACGCACATCTCAAATGTTCTCATTCACACACTCACAAAATGACACACTCATTCACACACATACCAAACTCACTCGCATGCAGATCAAACACAAATGCACACTCTCAAAGTCTCAAACACAACTCTCTCTCACACACACACACACATGCAGACACTCACACACTTATTTATCTGCCACAACCTGGTCATTTGTGGCCTCCTTAGTGTCAGAAATATTTGAAAATCTGCCCCATTTCCCCTGACTCAGAATAACCATTGCTAGATCCTTTCACCTCATAAAAACCTCAAGAAACGTGCCATTTTGAGGCTGAGGTTGGGATTGCCAAAGAGACCTACAGGGTCTAGGTAGCCAAACTTCACTGAAATTCAACAGGACATGGGTTCCTGACTCCCTTTGGTTCCTTTGAAAATCCCAGGTTAAATCCATTCATGTCTGTGTGGTGCTGAGATACTGCAGGGTTTGGATGGGGCTGGGGGGAGAGAAAAGCACCTTTTAAAATATTTTCAGAGGAGCCCAAAGGAATTAGTTGCTCATCTCCCAGTGGAATTCAAGGGAAACTGGGCTACTAACTCCCTCAAAAATCTTTGACCATTCCAGCCTAAAATTGCCTGAATTAGGTATTTCTCTGGCCATATTACCACAGTGTCTACCCACCTCACAATCTTCACTTTATTGGTCCACACAACACCTGTGAGAGGTGAGAAAGTGCTGTTACCCCCATTTTACAGCTGGGTATCTGAGGCACAGAGAGGGAGATTTTTAAAGGGCTCTAGGTACCTAGTGGGATTTTTCAGAAGTGCCTCAGTGCCAAACACCCTTTGAAATCAATGGGAGTTAAGGGCCCTGGGTGCATCTGAAAATCACACTGGGCAACCCTTTAAAAACATGGCCCTGAGTGATTTGCCCAAAGCCATCCAGAATGCCTGTGGTCGAAGAAGGACACAAACCCAGGTCTTGGCTAGCATTATAGCCATTGGTCCCTGTGACAATGGTCGTTGAGTTTTGTAGATGCAAACAATTCTTTTCAGATCAGTACAGAGCTATTAAGTCAGTGTCCATTATGGGGCACCAGGAATTCTGGGATCTCATTCTTTGTGGCTTGCAGCTTTCCCCATGAGCATCCAAGCAGATATGAGACGAAAAAAGATCCTGTCCCAGGGTCTTTATACTTTTCCAGAAGCCTCTTGACCATTCAGTCGTGGGTAAAATACTCTTTTGATGTGACTCCTTGTTTTCCTAACATCGCTGGCAATTAGCATAGGGTAATCTATCCATTAAACAGTTCATATACAGATTAACATAACCTCAAAGAGACATATAGACAATAATACTATTTCAATAAAATGTCAACATAAATGTTAATATGCCTTTTGGATCTCAAGTCAAAGCAATAGTAATAGGCAAGAATTGTTCGTTTACATCACAAGACCTGAGTAAACACCTACACCATTCCACTGCTCTAACAATGCAGGTTTGCACTTCAAAGTTCTATTCTAACTAGCATTGACAGGTTTCATCATTGAATAATTCCAATGATCACTTGCATACTTTTCTCACATGCTTTTACAGGTCAACTCAGGGTCAGTTAGCCTGCAGGATTTTGCTTAGCCCTTTGATGGCCATGTGTTATACTTTCAATGAGATATTATGTTATACTCATAACGTCACAGTCCCTCCTTCCTCCTCACAGCTGGTGCTGTTCAGATATTCCCAAGGAATCGCCTCATGCCGGGTGCATTTGTCTATGCTGTGATTGCACAGCTCCGAGAAGGCAGTTGAGGTCAGCAAGCTGAGGCATCTACAGGATCCTAGGCTGGTGTGTGTGTCACAAGCTGTGTCTGAGCATAACAAAAAATCAGGCTGAGATGAGCCAGGCACCCACTGCATCTCAGAGCCTGGTTGCTATCGGTGTCAGAAATTCACCTCACCCCCCGAGAATCATGAAGCTGCAAGTCCCCTGGGCCTTTCTTCATTTGTACTGTAAGTTTCTGCTCAGAACACTTTGGGCTCTTCCAAGCCAGCTGCTTTGCTTGTCGGACATTGAACTAGGAATTACTGGAGATGTATTTGATTCAGTTCCCAGCTCTGTCTGATTCAGAGTTACAGCATGGGAGGGGACTGCCAATGGGACCCAACTCTGTCTCTGATCTATTTACATAGTCATGTTGCCTTGGTGTTCTTTGATAGCATTTCTTGCCTCTTTTCAAGACTGGGGAAGATTCTAGGTAGAGAGATACTGTGCATGGAACAATGGATGGATGGAAAGGTGCTTCACAGGGAAGGATAAGGAGATAGCACATAGGGAAGAATGGTCAGATAGATAGACAGGCAAAGTAACTGGCAATTTGTTTCCCTCCAGTCTCTTGCTGCAAAGCCTAAGTGGATCAGAGCCCCCAGTCACCAGTTACTAGGGAAGGGGAGGTCTGCACACTGTTCTGCACTTTCACCACCAAGTACCAAACCTTCCACTGGTACCAGCAGCTCCCTGGACGAGGCCTGACCTACCTGCTGGCTGTGAGCCCTCAGGAGAACGCTATCGAGCAGCGGTTCGTGGGGCAGCCCCTGGAAGATGGGAAATGCAGCTCTCTGCACATCACTGACTCCCAGCTGGGGGCTCAGGCAGCTAACTCTGTGCAGTGAGTGCAGAGTGACACAGGCAGAGCTGGGCTCAGGAGAAAAAACCCTCATCCTTTGACAGGCAGCTTGGCTGAAGAGCTGCAGCAGGGATGGATCCCCAGCTGGTTTAAAGTGACTGTTCATAGAATCATAGAATATCAGGGTTGGAAGGGACCTCAGGAGGTCATCTAGTCCAACCCCCTGCTCAAAGCAGGACCAATCCCCAACTAAATCATCCCAGCCAGGGCTTTGTCAAGCCTGACTTTAAAAACCTATAAGGAAGGAGATTCCACCATCTCCCTAGGTAACGCATTCCAGTGTTTCACCACCCTCCTAGTGAAAAAGTTTTTTCCTAATATCCAACCTAAACCTCACCCACTGCAACTTGAGATCATTACCCCTTGTTCTGTTATCCGCTACCACTGAGAACAGTCTAGAGCCATCCTCTTTGGAACGCCCCTTCAGGTAGTTGAAAGCAGCTATCAAATCCCCCCTCATTCTTCTCTTCTGCAGACTAAATAATCCCAGTTCCCTCAGCCTCTCCTCATAAATCATATGCTCCAGCCCCTTAATCATTTTGTTGCCCTCCGCTGGACTCTTTCCAATTTTTTCACATCCTTCTTGTACTGTGGGGCCCAAAACTGGACACAATACTCCAGATGAGGCCTCGCCAATGCCAAATAGAGGGGAATGATCACGTCCCTCGATCTGCTGGCGATGCCCCTACTTATATAGCCCAAAAATGCCTTTGCCCTTCTTGGCAACAAGGGCACACTATTGACTCATATCCAGCTTCTTGTCCACCGTAACCCCTAGGTCCTTTTCTGCAGAACTGCTGCTTAGCCACTCGATCATTAGTCTGTAGCAGTGGATGGGATTCTTCCATCCTAAGTGCAGGACTCTGCACTTATCCTTGTTGAATCTCATCAGATTTCTTTTGGCCCAATCCTCTAATTTGTCTAGGTCCCTCTGTATCCTATCCCTACCCTCCAGCATATCTACCACTGCTCCCAGTTTAGTGTCATCTGCAAACTTGCTGAGGGTGCAATCCATGCCATCCTCCAGATCATTCATGAAGATATTGAACAAAACTGGCCCCAGGACTGACCCTTGGGGCACTCCGCTTGATACCGGATCCATTGATCACTACCCGTTGAGCCTGACAATCTAGCGAGCTTTCTATCCACTGTGATGGACTCAGACCAGAAGGATATAAGAGAGTGGTGGAAGGCAGGTATATCAGCCTCAGAATGAGCAGGTCCCTGTTCCCTGGATAGCCATACAAAGGATCTGAGTTACTACAGAGAATTCTTTCCTTGGTATCTGGCTGGTGAATCTTGCCCATATGCAACGGGTTCAGCTGATCACCATATTTGGGGTTGGGAAGGAATTTTCCTCCAGAGCAGATTGGAAGAGGCCCTGGAGGTTTTTCGCCTTCCTCTGTAGCATGGGGCATGGGTGCTGGAGGAGTCTCTGCTCCTTGAAGTCTTTAAACCATGATTTGAGGACTTCAATAGCTCAGACATAGGTGAGAGGTTTATCGCAGAAGTGGGTGGGTGAGATTTTTGTGGTCTGCATTGTGCAGGAGGTCAGACTAGATGGTCATAATGGTCCCTTCTAACCTTAATATCTATGAATCTATGAATCTACTGTCTACTGCCAGTCAAGACACCTGATGCCAATTAACCGGTTAAGGACATTAGGCTAAATGGAGACAGCTGGAACCAATTAAGGTCCCACTCTTACTGCTTAAAAGCTCTCCTTTCCAGTTCTCTGTAGAGACAGCCCAGGTGAAGGGAGCTGGAGGAGAAGAAGAGGCATCGCTGAATCCTGAGGTAAGGGTGAAGCTGGAAAAAGGGGACCATGGGGAAGTGGCCCAGGGAATCAAAGCAGTGTCAGTGGTGAAGGGAAAGCCGCCAGCTGCTGCTACCATTAGGGTCCCTGGGCTGGAACCTGGAGTAGAGGGCGGGCCTGGGTTCCCTTCTTTCTCCCCATATTCTACAGAGCTCCCCTTGAGAGGGGAAGCAGGACTCGGTCCAGGCAGGAGGCCAAGCTGAGCACACTGAGCTCTACGGAGCAACAGAGACTGCGGGGTAATCCCCCTTTCCATCTCCCATACTGGCCTGTGATGAAAGTAACTCAGTACTCTGTGACTCTTACCACTACACTGAGAAAGGGAGGTCACACTGGGGTCTTATAGAGTTTCTGAGGCCACTGAATCTGCCCAAAAGCACAGGACCCACCAATACAGGCTCAGAACTTTGTCACACCACCTTATAGTCCATTCATCCAGCCCATACTTCTTTAACTTGCTGGCAAGAATACTGTGAGAAACCATATCAAAAGCTTTGCTAAAGTCAAGGAGTAACACGTCCACTGCTTTCCCCTCATCCACAGAGCCAGTTATCTCGTCATAGAAGACATTAGATTAGTCAGGCATGACTTGCCCTTGGTGAATCCATGCTGATTGTTCCTGATCACTTTCCTCTCCTCGAAGTGCTTCAGAATTGATTCCTTGAGGACCTGCTCCATGATTTTTCCAGGGACTGAGTTGAGGCTGACTGGCCTGTAGTTACCCGGATCCTCCTTCTTCCCTTTTTAAAAGATGGGCACTACATTTGCCTTTTTCCAGTCGTCCAGGACCTCGCCCGATTGCCATGAGTTTTCAAAGATACTGGCCAATGGCTCTGCAATCACATGACTCAGAGACACTGAATCAGACCCCCAGGTGGTGCAAATCAGCAATATCTTCATTTACATCTCTGGGCCAAATCCTGATCATGTGCGACTCAGACGCTCTCTATTGTAGCTAATGGGGCAGGTCCTCAGGGGGTGTAAATCAGCGGTAACTCCATTGGAGTAAAGGGGTGAAGTGGTGCGTGGTTCTGAATCATTCCTACCATCTTCGAGCTGGGATTCCCCTGAAGCCAAGAATTTCCCCGCGCTCCCTTCTCTAACCGGACAGCAGATGGCGCTAGAGGGCTCACCCTCCTCCCCTGCAGACCCTGGATAATTCCCACAGCCTGAGGTCCGGGCTGTCCTCAATGTCCCCAGCCCAGCCCAGTTCACAGAGCTGCTGTTCCTCCCCGGGGCACACAATGAAACGGCAGCCTCTGTAGGCGGAGAATCCTTCCCCTTCAGAAGGCTGAAACTTGAAGGGACCAAAAATTCTCGTTTCCACTGGGATCCTGAAGACCTTCCTCGGATTGACTCTGCCTCGGTATATTCCTCTGCAAAGGAGAGGAGAAACAGAGCTCACCATGGGCTCAGAGAGTGGAGCTGATCTGTGGAGCCTTCTCCTCACCTTTGCTTTTCTCTGTGAGTGAAACAATATTTTCTCCTTCTACAGGGCAAAACGATGCAGATTCTTAGACGTCAGTGATGGGCAAGATCTCTTATCTCTCCACCTCTCTATCTATCTAAGAGCTACTGCACCTGTAAAGAGAGAAGGGTCTTCCAAGGGGACATATCTCAGCCTCTGATCTATTTGAACAGTAATATTGCTTTGGAGTTATTTATTAGCATTTCTTGTCCTGCTTTATAAGGATTAAGGAAGAGTACAGAAAGAAAGAAATAGATGTTGATGGAAAGGTCTATTTCTACCTGTATCAATATACAGACATGCAGATATAGATACCGGGGATGGAACAATAAAATGATGGATGGACGGAGGCTGCAGAGAGAAGGCTGGATAGAGGCATAGATAAACAGGCAATGCAATACAATCTTATATTCCTCATGATAACTGCTGTTATATTGTTTCCCTCCAGGCTCCTGCTGCAAAGCCCAAGTGGTTCAGAGCCCTGAGTCGCTGGTTACTGGGGAAGGGAAGGTCTCCACAATGTCCTGCTCTTACACCAGAGCTTTCCAAGCCTTCCAGTGGTACCAGCAGCTCCCTGGGCAAGGGCCGACTCACCTGTTGACCACAAGCTCTAATAACAATGTCACTGTGGGGCGATTCATAGGCGACCGCCTGGAAAGTGGGAAACGCAGCTCTCTGCACATCACCCACTCCCAGCTGGGGGACTCAGGCAGCTACCTCTGTGCCGTGGATGCACAGTGACGCAGGCAGAGCTGGGCTCAGGGCAAAAACCCTCAGTCTCTGACAGGCAGCTTGGCGGAGGAGATGCAGGGACAAATCTCCAGATGGTGTAAAGCAGCATAATTCCATTGCAGTCAGTCACAGAATAACAGAAATGTAGAACTGGAAGGGACACTAATTGGTTGTATAATCCAGTCTCCTTCACTGAAGTAGGATTGAGTATTATCTAGACCATCTCTGACAGGTGTTTGTCTTACCTGTTCTTAAAAACCTTCAATGATGAAGATTCCAACAACCTACCTAGACAATTTGTTACAATGCTTAACCACCCTGACAGAAAGCTTTTCCTAATGTCTAAACTAAATCTTCCTTGCTGGAATTTAAACTCATTACTTCTTGTCCTGTCCTCACTGCTTATCACCTTCCTCTTTATAACAACCTTTTACCTACTTGAAGACTGTTATCATGTCTCCCCTCCTTCTCTTCTCCAGATGAAACATACACAGTTTTTTTCTATCTTTCCTTATGGATCATGTGTTCTAGAACTTTAGTAATGTTTGTTACTGCCCCCTGGACTTTGTTCACATTTTTCCTGAAGTGCGGTGCCCAGAACTGTTCACGATACTCCAGTGGAGGCCTTATCAGTGCTGAGTGGAGTAGAAGAAATACTAGTCTTATCTAAAACACTCCAGCTAACACATCCCAGAATGATATTCACTTTTTCTGCAACCATATTATGTTGCTGACTAATATTTAGTTTGTAAGCTACTATAACTCCCAGATCTTTTTCTGCAGTACTCCTGTCTAGGCAGTCATTTCCCATTTTGTGTTTGTGCAATTGATTTGTAAGTGGAGTATTTTGTATTTGTTCTTATTGAATTTCATCCTACTAATGCTGACTATTTCTCCAGTTTGTCAAAATCATTCTGAATTCTAATTCTGTCCTCCAAAATGCTTGTAATCACTCCCAGTTTGGTATCCTTTGCAGACTTTACAAGTGTAATCTCTGTGCCATTATCCAAACCATCTATGAAGATATTGAATAGAACGAGACGCGGGACAGATCCCTGCAGGATCCCGTTCAATATGTCCTTGTAACTCAACTGTGAACCATTGATATCTATTGTATGAGTACAGTTTTCCAGCCAGTTGTGCACCTGCCTTATAGTAGGTTTGTCTAGGTGATATGTCTCTGGTTTGTTTATGAGAACGTTATGTGAGACAGTATCAGAACTCTTACTACAGTTGAGACATATCACATCTACTGCTTCTCCCCCATCCACAAGGCTTGTTATCCTATCAAAGAAGGATACTACTTTGGTTTGACATGATTTGTTATTAACAAGTCTATGCTGACTGCTACTTATTGCCTTATTTTCTCCAGGTGCTTACAAATTGCTTGTTTGATTATTTGTTCCATTATGTTTACAGATGCTGAAGTTAAGATGACTAGTTTATAGTTCCCCAGGTTGCCCTTATTCCACTTTTTATAGATGGGCACTAGATTTGTCCATCTCCAGTCCTCTGGTATCTCTCCCATCCTCCACAAGTTCTCAGAAATAATCACTGATGGCTCAGAGATCTTTTCAGCCAGTTCCTTAAGTATTCTAGAATGTATTTCATCTGGCCTTGCCAACTTGAAGACATTTAACTTGTTTAAGTAATTCTTAATTTGTTCTTTTCCTATTTTAACGTCAGATCCTGCCCCATTTACACTGATGCTCACTATGTTAATGGCCCAATCACTTAACTTTTTTGGGGGTGAAAACTGAAAGGCATTTAACACTTCAGCTATTGCTGCATTTTCTGTTATTCTTGTCTATCTCTCCTTACTGAGTAATGGGCCTACCCTGTGTCCTTGGTCTTGCTTCTTATATATTTGTAAAATACTTTGTTACTCTTTATGACCCTACCAATTTTATTCTCATTTTCTGCCTTGGCCTTTCTAATTTGCTCCCTACATGCTTGTTTTTTTTTTTTTTTTTTTTTTTTTTTTAATATTTATCATTTGTAATTTAACCCAGTTTCTACTTTTTGCCTGACTCGCTTTTTGAGTTTCAGGTCATTGAAAACCTCCTAGTTGAGCAGGAGTGGCCTCTGACCATACTTCCTAACCTTCCTATACCTTGGGATAGTTTGCTCTTGTGCCCTTCATAATATCACTCTAAAAAACTGCCAACTCTCCTAAATTCTTTCCCCCCATAGATTTGCTTTCCGGGGGATTTTACCTACCAATTCTCTGAGTTTTCAAGGGGACAGATCCTCAGCTCTTGTAAATTGGCATAGATCCATTGGAGTAAATGGGTGGTGAAGCTGTGAATGGATGGCTGTGTATCATTCCCATGACCTTCTACCGAGGATTCCCCTGAAGCAAAGAATTTCTTCCCACCCCCTCTCTGTCCCAGGGCAGAAGATGGCGCTAGAGGGCTCACCCTCCTCCCCTGCAGACCCTGGTTAATTCCCACAGCCTGAGGTCCGGGCTGTCCTCAATGTCCCCAGCCCAGCCCAGTTCACAGAGCTGCTGTTCCTCCCCGGGGCACACAATGAAACAGCAGCCTCTGTAGGCGGAGAATCCTTCCCCTTGAGAAGGCTGAAACCTGAGGGGAGGGAGAATTCTCATTTCTACTAGGCTCCTGAAAATCTTCCTCGGTTTGACTCTACCCCGGTATATTCCTCTGGAAGGGAGAGAAGAAACTGAGCTTACCATGGGCTCAGAGAGTGGAACTGCTCTTTGGAGCCTTCTCCTCACCTTTGTTTTTCTCTGTGAGTGAAACAATATTTTCTCATTCTAAAGGTAAAAAGATGCAGATTCTTAGAAGTCAGTGTGGGGCAAGATCTCCTAGCTCTTCTTCATTCCCTTGCCAGTAGGGATGGATGGATAGATCTATCTATCTATCTATCTATCTATCTATCTATCTATCTATCTATCTATCTATCTATCTATCTATCTATCTATCTATGGGACATATCTCAGCCTCTGATCTATTTGAACTGTAAAATCCTTTCAAGTTCTTTGTTAGCATTTCTTGTCCTGCTTTTTTTTAAGATTTGAGGAGTGAACAGAGAAAAATAGAGATGTTGATGGAAAGATCTGTATTTTGAATCTGTACAAATGTACAAAAAGGCAGATATAGGGGAGGAAAAACAGAATGATGGATGGAGGCTGAAGAAAGAAAGAGGGATGTAGCCATAGATCAGGGGTTCTCAAACTGGGGTTCAGGACCTCCCAGGGGATAAAGAGGTTATTACATGGGGGGGGAGGTGGTCACGAGCTGTCGGCCTCAACCCCAAACTCCACTTTGCCTCCAACATTTATAATGGTGTTAAATATACAAAAAAGTGTTTTTAATTTTTAAGGGGGGTCGCACTCAGAGGCTTGCTACGTGAAAGGGGTCACCACCACAAAAGTTTGAGAACCATTTCCATAGGTAAACAGGCAATATAACACTGTCATAACCTTCATGTTAACTCCTATTATTTTGTTTCCCTCCAGTCTCCTGCTGCAAAGCCCAAGTGGTTCAGAGCCCCGAGTGGCTGGTTACTGGGGACGGGAAGGTCTCCACCATGTCCTGCTCTTTCACCAGCGCTTACAAAACCTTCCAGTGGTACCAGCAGCTCCCTGGGCAAGGGCCGACTCACCTGCTGACCACGAGCTCTAATGACAATGTCACTGTGGGGCGGTTCATAGGCGAGCGCCTGGAAAGTGGGAAACGCAGCTCTCTGCACATCACCGACTCCCAGCTGGGGGACTCAGGCAGCTACCTCTGCGCCGTGGATGCACAGTGACACAGGCAGAGCTGGGCTCATGGCAAAAACCCTCAGCCTCTGATAGGCAGCTTGGCGGAGGAGATGCAGGGGCAGATCCCCAGCAGGTGAAAAGCAGCGTAATTCCATGGTAGCCAAGGGGACTCATCCTCAGCTGTTATAAATGGGCAGCGCACCAGTGGAGTCAATGGGGCCATATCGTAAGGCGAGGGGGACTGGAACCCAGGTCTGCAGATCCTGGGACAGCTGTATGAATAGCAGTGTAAATCCGGAGTCGCTCCACATGTGTTTATTGAGGTGTCTAGATTACAAGAAATCCGAGACACAAATTCATTTTCTTTCCTTTTCTTCGCATGGGATACTTTCTAAAGGACAAAGAAAAGGAGTACTTGTGGCACCTTAGAGACTAAATAATTTATTTGAGCATGAGCTTTCTTGAACTGTAGCTCAGGAAAGCTCATGCTCAAATAAATTGGTTAGTCTCTAAGGTGCCACAAGTACTCCTTTTCTGTTTACGAATACAGACTAACACGGCTGTTACTCTGAAAGCTTTCTAAAGGAAAGTTCATTACTAAACATTTCCGGTAGGAAAACATGTTCCCTTAAGGGAGCCGAATGCAAAATATCTCTGGCTTCAAAGCTGTAAAATCATCCTCGTTTCTATGGCAACAATAAACAAACAAAACTAACCTAGCCCCTGCCCCCACTCTCCTTCCTTCAGAAACCGCGACTCCTCTAGGAAAGTCGGAACAAAGTTTGCTGCTCCGACCGGAACGCTCCAGAAACGAGCGCGCTCTCTGGTGTTTCTGGACATCTAGTTCTCTCCCTCCCTCCCCCCGCTCAAGCCGCCCCCCCCGCCCCCGCCCCCTCCCGGACCCTGCGAGACTTTCTAGCAGCTCAGCGGAAAGGCAGCTACCAACCAAGCTCGGAGAGATTTGATGCTTGACGCCAAGAATCACAATTTAATTCGGAGCGGAAGCAGCGTTCCCGGATTCCTTCAGCCCTCAGAAGACAGAGGTCGGCTTCCCTCTGCGAGGAAAGGACCTAATTCGTTTCTTTAGACATTGCTGGGGGCGGGTTGGTGCCTGAGTGGAGAGAAAACGGAGCCGCTCCGAGAAGAGGCGCAGAGACACCGAATCTTCATTGAGAGGATGCTTAAAACCCTGGCCTCCATGACTGCGCTGCTCCTTGTCTCCAGTGAGTCAGATTCCCACGTGGCATTTCTGGGCATTATTCCCCTCCCCCGTATTTATTAATTTTCACCTGTGTCCAGGTGTCCTTCTAGGAGACACTTCACGCTGCTGCTTCTGCTGCTGCCAGTTTCCCTGTTTGTGTCTGGGGGATTTTTCATGCTCTGGTTTTATTTTATTCCCAGGCGGATCGGTGGACGGGAAGGTTTCTCAGTCTGCTGCGCTGTCCTTCCTGGCGGGGGGCAGGGCTGACCTCCCCTGTAACCACAGTGTCGCTGGCTACAAGAGAATTTTTTGGTACTCTCAGCGCCCGGGAGCTGCCCCTCGAGCTGTGATCTCTGGCTACAAGTCCGCGGAGACGTCGGAGCGGTTTGAACTGTCCATTGACCCCTCCGGCCGGTCCGCCCCGCTGCGCATCACCAAGGTGGCGGTGGAGGACTCGGGGGTGTATTACTGCGCCGTGAGAGGCACAGCGAGAGGAAATGCGGGGCGAGCTGAACAAAAACCTCCCCGAGTCTGAGAGTCCTGGGCAGGAAGAGAAGGAAGCTCACACGGATAATCAAATTGCGGGCTGAGATCCTCAAAGGGGCCAGGAGAATGGACGCATGGAACTCCAGTGAGCAATAAGCGCCCAACTCCCTTAGGCTCCTTTGAAAATCTCAGCTTTGAACAATAGCATGTAGAAGTTCATGACTGTATCCAAAGTGACCCAGATAATTGCAAGCCTAATTTCTATGGTCTTCCAATTAAAAAAAGTCTCCGAAGGGTCAAATATTCAAAGGTATTTAGGGACCTAAAGATCCAGAGAGGCACCTGGAGCGGTTTTAGGCTCCCAAATGCTGTTTTGACCAGAGCATCTAGTCAAAGTCTGGGGCCCTGTGGACCTACCTGTTGTGATAACAGGGTTATCAGGGACCATCTACTCTAACCCGCTGCCTACGTGCAGGATTTGCATGGTTGGTAACCGATATTTATTTGCTGCGTTTTTAGTGATTGACCAGGAACGTACAAATTTCTGCAGCTTTCAAATCAGAGGGAATAAAACAGAAGGAAACAGCTTCTCTTGCTAACAGCGCGTTTCCGCCAGCACTGGCTTTTCCCTGGAAACCGCTGTGCACACAGGCTGCTGCTTGACTTTCGCTCTCCTCTCTGTTCATGTCTGTTTCCCGTTTCTCAGAGTTCCCTCCCCCCTCCCCCGGCATCATTTCAGAGAAATTCAGGGTGGGGAGGGCTGTGTCATCAAACAGAACATTCAGTGTGATTATAGTATATCCTGTCACGACTGGGGAGGGGGAGAAATGGAGCACCTAGACCTAGGGAAACTCTGGGAGGAGGCAAGCCAAGGTTCTGGGGAAAATTGGTCCCTCTTCTCCGATCGCAAATGAGCCCCACTGAACTCCCCTCTGTTTACAATACCCAGTGGAACTCACCCCACCCCCATCTTGGGCAGATGCTATTCGGTTTTGTTTTAGGTGTGCGGTCTCTTAAGCCTTTCTTAAAACGATCTTACCTGAAGGGCACGTTCACATATCAGTTTGCACGAGGGTTTAACTCAACCCCCCTAACAAGGTTTTTCCCAGTTTATAAGGACGCCGTTCCATCTTTGGAACATGGGACTTAGACTTTAAGTCATGAAGGCACTGTTGAAAATTTTACCCCCAAGCCCCAAAGGTGTACTTCCACCTGCAGTGATGTAATTCCAGAGTAGGTCTGTTGCTGCTGCGGAGTGACTCTGGAGCTACTCCAGGTATGTGAGCGAGGGCCCAGTTTCACCCCTTTATTCTGTGTATGGCTCTCAGAAAGGGCCTTGATTCAAGAACACAAGAGTGACCCTCTTCTATCCAGCCCCATCACCCACCCAACCAAAATTCTTCTTCTGCTATTATATTATTAATCGTTAGCATCCCTAAAAGGAATTAACGTGAAAGAAACAAAAAGGATATTAATACAACCAAAACCTCTGGCTCTCCAAGCAGAACTGTTACACTTAACATGGTAAGAGCTTTGACGTCCTCTAAGGACGTTGCTGCTGCTGCTATCCATAAGGTGTGGAAGTCATTCCCATACGAGGGCGGTGGGCAGAAGCAAGATAAACCCATAAAAACAAAGAGAGAGAGAAAATATTTTAATAGCCATGTTATAGGATGGTAAATCCTTATCCCATAAGAAACTGGATTTTTTTAAAAAATATTATTCCTAATTAATTATATTGGCCCGTTTTATAGCAATGACAAAGAAACCCTAATTACAGTCACTCCATGCAAATGTTCAGCTCCCCTCTCTCAGCAGTTCACCGTGTTGCCCGGCAGAGGGCACTGCGGAACCAGCAGGAATGTCCCCTGTATAGACATGATGACACACGGAGCTATTTCACCCCCCTGACTTTTCATTCGTGAAGCCACCTGCCTCCTCGCAGGGGCGGCGAGGAAATCCTGAAGGCAGCTACGACCAAACAGAAAGGGGGGAGGGGGTAAATTGGCAGCGGGAGGCGCTCACCACCCCAGCTCCCGCGGAAGCACGGCTTCCCTGCTTTTAAATCTCTGGCCCTCAGGAGAGCCAGCGTTGGTTTGCAGCTGCAAGAAAAGGAGAAAGCGGACAACTCGTGGGACTGGTCAGAGAGGAGCTAGGAAGCTCCCGGCAGACGAGGACCAGAGACCCCGAGAGGATGTTAACAATCCAGTTCTCGCTGGTTGCGATTACTTTAGTATTCAGTGAGTTGGATTTCCTATTTCATTTCTGAATGTCTCTCCCCCTGATCTCGTCCTTCAAATATACAATAATTCTCAGCTAAAATAATTTCATTCTTTTCTCTGTCTCCGCACATCTCTTTCCACTATCCATCCATCCATGCATCCTTCCCACGGCAGCACCTCTCTCGCTCAATCTCTCCTTCCCTCTCTCTCTCCTTTACAGTCCTAAATCCCCTACATTCCGTGAGCCTCTGAACATTTTCAAAGTCGCCAGACTTGAATCTACGCACGATGCGCCAGAATCCCTTGGGTGGCTTTGAAAAAATCTCGGCTGTCACATCCTTCACGCCAACGAGGTTTATTTTTTCCCCTCCAGAAGGGGCCACTGGAGTGTCGGTGATGCAGACGCAAGGCCCCATGACCGTGTCCGAGGGAGAAGGTTTGAGGCTCAATTGTAGCTATGATGATGCTACAGTGTATGCCGTCTTCTGGTACGTGCAGTTACCCAGCCAGCCCCCCCGGCTCCTCCTGAGGGACCCGGGAAGCGAGGACTCGGATGAAGGGATCAGAAAAGGGTTCGATGCCACCCACGAGAAAAAGCACAAATCCTTCCATCTGTGGAAACCGGCCAGCGAAGTGAGCGACTCCGCGACCTATTACTGCGCCGCGAGCGACACAGTGACTGGGACCGGCAGGGAGATGAGCAAAAACCGCGCAGGGTCTGTGCGGAGCAGCGGGAAGGAGGGCACCGGGGTCTGGGAGGGGAAGGGAGGAATGGTGCAACCACAGAACTTGGATCAGGTCTCTCTGGTCACCGGCTAGCTCTGGGCTTCACCGGCTTGATCCAGTCCAGGGCTTCACCGTTTTTAGACATTATACGGAATAGCATAAAACAAAATTAGCGTAACACCAATAAAGTCAAACAAACATAGACAAACTCTACCGAGATCGTGAGGGGAAAGTTCATAGTCTACAGGGAAACTAACACTTTGGGGTGGAGGAATATATAAGTGCCGAGTAGAGAAAAATCGACCCATAGACAGACAGACAGCAACATCCTTCTTTGGCACTAATGCTGAGGGGGGAGCTGGTTTATTGGCCGAGCACCCCAATCTCATTCCGTTTGAATAACTCCCCACTGTTTGGCGGGAGTTGAAAGTAAATTAGCGAGATTTCGCTGCAGCGGCCTGAACGCCTGATAAAAATCAGTGATTTGCACCGTCGAGACGGGAGTTAACCTGTGTCACAGCCGGCGGTTCCCAAGCGCAGAGAGAGGAGCCACGAGCCACAGGCAAGGCATCATTGCACGACTTTGGTCTCTACCGCCCTGCCAAAGCGTCTTGGGGCTGTAGCTGAAAGGAAAAGGCCAGAGCTCCCGTCTCTCTGACTGTCTCGGGGGCTGGTGAGAGAGCAAAAGGGCAGCTCCCTTCCTGCAGGCACCGTTGTTAATGTTTCGCAGTGGAGTGTGGCTTCTACATTTCGACACAGACACATCGCGGACACAGGAGGGCTGCAACAGCCCCCGTGTTAGCCACTGTGCTGATTGTTATCAGTGAGTAAAATAACAGTTTCCCTCAACCTCTGTCTTCCCCAACCCCTCTCTCTCCTCCACCCTACATCCCCCCCACCTCACCAAATGCACCCCCCATCTCTCCTCATACACACTCTTCTTCTTCTTCTGTCTCTCGATCCAGCCACACCTCTCTCTCCTTCCCCCAGCATTCTCCCCCTCCCTGGCACTTCGAAACTCCCGGGGCAACCACTGGATGGGGGCTGGCGAAAGGGGATTTAACCCTAGGGTCCCTCGGAAGTTTCAGGCCCACCGAATCAATTCTCTTGCTGGTTTTCGCTCCTAGTGGCCCCCGGGAGAGCCAAGATTCAGCAGCCGGGCTCCGCAGAAGCTTTGGAGGGAGTCGAACTGGACCGCAAGTGTTCTCGCCTCACTACCAAGGCGACTGACAGCACAGTCTGGTACCGGCAGGTGCCGAACACGGGACCCCAGTTTGTAGTTATCGGATACAAGGAAACCACGAAGACCCCAGAGCCGGCGGGAGCCCTGCACATCTCCGCCGACAGAGAGTGTCCAGCACCCTGGCCCTGCGCCGTGTGAGGCTGGGAGACGCTGCGGTGTATTTCTGTGCTGGGACGGACACAGTGGGACAGTCAGGGGCGGCCCCACTACATGTCAACGGGAGAGCTTCTCCCTTCCACATAGCCACTGCCTCGTGGGAGGTGGGTTACCTGTGCCAACAGGAGAGAGCATAGGGCACGTCTTCAGTGAAGTGCTACGGCAGCGCCGCTGCAGCCCTTTAGGTGTGGACAAGCCCAGAGGGATCAGGTGCTGGAAACCTCTCGTTCAGTGGTTCTCCACCAGGAGCCCAGGGCCCCCTGGAGGGGAGGGAGCAAGCCAGTTTCAGGGGGTGCCCATGCAGGGCAGAAACCCCAAAACCCACCGCATGGGGCTGAAGCCCCGGCCCCGGCCCTGCCACCCGGTCTGAACCTGAAGCCTGAGCAATGTAGCTTCATGGGACACCCTGAGGCCCCAAGAAAGTGCCCTGCTTGCTTCCCCATAACACAGGTCCTGGGTTTATACAGAAAACGAGTTGTCGTGGCACTGGTCGGCTGTGGAGTTTTTATACGTGTGTGGGGGGGGGCGGGGGGAGGGACGGGGGGCTGAGAAAGAACAAGGTTGAGACCCTCTGTTCTAGTTCAGACTGGGCATGTTCATAAGCTCACCGCCTATATCCGTACAGTCCCTCTCGCAGTGACGGTCTAATTGACATGGTCACCGCTGTACTTGTAACATTACCGCTGCTCTCTTCTGAGTAGACTGTACACATGAGTTATTGCCCGGCCCACATGTTCAAAAACCACCTAGATGGGCTCAAAACCCTTCAGATATTAAAATAATCAAGGTGGGTGCTTCCTCCTCCCCCCTCCCATGGCTTTTGATCCTTTAAGGTACTATTCAGGTTACATATTCAAGGTTGTCGCTTCAGGCATGAAGGCTAGAAACTTTTGTTTTATTTATTTATTGAATGAACACTGAGATTCTCCTGTAATCATTTATCTCCAGGAGCAGGGAATTTAAACCGAACATCGGAGCTGGTAACACTGCAAATATTACTGAGCAAGATCAGCATATCATGGCCTAAACAGGGACTTTGAGAACTGATGGTGCAAAGGTGTTTTGCCTGTGCCCAGGCACAAAAAGGGCCAGATTTTCCATTGGTATCAGTCAGCCTAAATCCATTCACTTCAGTGGAGCTGCACCAATTTACACCAGCTGAGGACCTGGGTTAGAAAGTTCACAGCACACTTACATGCACACTAGGAAGCTGTACCAACTTCTGAACTGCCATGGATTTGAATCAATGTTCACTTTCCACAGAGTCACCGTTACAGGGCCAGCTGCAGCTCTTAGCCCATCCTCTCAGGTATGAAGACTCTTTCCTTTACCTCCCTAGAGTGGAATCCTTATCCTGTGAGTCTTCTACTCTTAGACCAAGTCCTGGCCTATGGTGCCTTGTGGATCCACCATGCTTACCCCAACAGGTCCAAGTGGGTTTGGACACCTGAAGTTCTTCAGAAGCTTGCAGTCAGCAGTGAAATCAGTGACCTATAACAGCCTTCTCAAACCAAATTTAGGAACCAAACAAAACTTAAGAGAAAAAATATATGAAAACAATAAAAGATCTACATACATGTCTGCCTTATCTATAGTCCTAAATTGGCCTATCTTATCCCAGATCCCCATCCTCTGGGGGTCTGGGTCTCTGTCTGTATCACTTAATTACCATTTATATCTCTCCCCTACCCTTCAGGAAATACCTCTCAATCATCCAAAGTCCTTGATTCTCCTCTGCTTTCTGAGACAGGTTAAACCAGTTCAGGAAGCTCAGAAGGACTTGGGAGCAACATTCAAGTCAAGTGTTTGCTGAGACGCTGGGCTATTGTCCTCCCCTTTCTGCCTGGATGCGTCTCCTGACCATCTTGCAGTAGAATTAACTGTATATATGCACACAGCTAACATTACAGTAACCAAGTCAAGATACAGTATTTATAACTTACTACAGGGCACTCCAAATCCATCATACATCAAGCAATTTCTTCTAAACATGAAACCAGTAACAAAGTAAAGGAGTACTTGTGGCACCTTAGAGACTAAGCAATTTATTTGAGCATGAGCTTTCGTGAGCTACAGCTCACTTCATCGGATGCATACTGTGGAAAATACAGAAGATGTCTTTATACACACAGATCATGAAAAAATGGGTGTTTATCATTACATAAGGTTTTCTCTCCCCCCACCCCACTCTCCTGCTGGTAATAGCTTATCTAAAGTGATCACCCTCATTACAATGTGTATGATAATCAAGGTGGGCCATTTCCAGCACAAATCCAGGGTTTAACAAGAACGTCTGGGGAACTGGGGGGGGGGGGAACAAACAAGGGGAAATAGGTTCCTTTTTTATAATGAATCAACCATTCCCAGTCTCTATTCAAGCCTAAGTTAATTGTATCCAGTTTGCAAATTAATTCCAATTCTGCAGTCTCTCCTTGGGGTCTGTTTTTGAACTTTTTTTGTTGAAGAATTGTCACTTTTAGGTCTCTAATCGAGTGACCAGAGAGATTGAAGTGTTCTCCGACTGGTTTTTGAACGTTATAATTCTTGATGTCTCATTTATGTCCATTTATTCTTTTACATAGAGACTGTCCAATTTGCCCAATGTACATGGCAGAGGGGCATTGCTGGCACATGATGGCATCTATCATATTGGTAGATGTGCAGGTGAACGAGCCTCTGACAGTGTGGCTGATGTTATTAGGCCCTGTGATGTTGTCCCCTGAATAGATATGTGGGCACAGTTGGCAACGGGCTTTGTTGCAAGGATAGGTTCCTGGGTTAGTGGTTCTGTTGTGTGAAGTGTTACTCTTCTGTAGAAAGAAAAAGAGTGCTTGTGGCACCTTAGAGACTAACACATTTATTTGAACATAAGCTTTCATGAGCTACAACTCACTTCATTGGAGACATTCAGTGGAAAATACAGTGGGGAGATTTATATACACAGAGAACATGAAACAATGGCTGTTACCATACACACTGTAAGGAGAGTGATCACTTAAGATGAGCTATTACCAGCAGGAGAGCGGGGAGGATGGGGAGAAAAACTTTTGTAATGATAATCAAGGTGGGCCATTTCCAACAGTTAACAAGAATGTCTGAGGAACAATGTGGGCTGGAGGGGGGAAATAAACATGGGGAAATAGTTTTACTTTGTGTAATGACACATCCACTCCCAGTCTCTATTCGAGCCTAAGTTAATTGTATCCAGTTTGCAAATTAATTCCAATTCAGCAGTCTCTGGTTGGAGTCTGTTTTTGAAGTTTTTTTGTTGAAGAATTGTCACTTTTGGGTCTCTAATAAAGTGACCAGAGAGATTGAATTGTTCTCCGACTGGTTTTTGAACGTTATAATTATTGATGTCTGATTTGTGTCCATTTATTCTTTTACATAGAGACTGTCCAGTTTGACCAATGTACATGGCAGAGGGGCATTGCTGGCACATGATGGCATCTATCACATTGGTGGATGTGCAGGTGAACGAGCCTCTGATAGTGTGGTTGATGTGATTAGGCCCTATGATGGTGTCCCCTGAATAGATATGTGGACACAGTTGGCAACGGGCTTTGTTGCAAGGATAGGTTCCTGACTTAGTGTTTTTGTTGTGTGGTGTGTGGTTGCTGGTGAGTATTTGCTTAAGGTTTGGGGGCTGTCTGTAGGCAAGGACTGGTCTGTCTCCCGAGATCTGTGAGAGTGATGGGTCCTCCTTCAGGATAGGTTGTAGATCCTTGATGATGCGTTGGAGAGATTTTAGTTGGGCCCAACAAAGAAAATAACTGAACACCACTAGCTATCACCTTCAGCCCCCAACTAAAACCTCTCCACTTCAATCTCTCTGGTCACTCGATTAGAGACCTAAAAGTGACAATTCTTTAACAAAAAATCTTCAAAAACAGACTCCAACGAGAGACTGCTGAATTGGAATTAATTTGCAAACTGGATACAATTAACTTAGGCTTGAATAGAGACAGGGAGTGGATGGGTCATTACACAAAGTAAAACTATTTCCCCATGTTTATTCCCCCCCCCCCACCCCGCACTGTTCCTCAGACGTTCCTGTTAACTACTGGAAATGGCCCACCTTGATTATCACTACAAAAGTTTTTCTCCCCCTCCTCCCCGCTCTCCTGCTGGTAATAGCTCATCTTAAGTGATGAACACCAAATTGTATAACAAAAACATAGACTGGCAAAAATAAATGTCTTGCTTTTAGCTGTAGCATTCACTGACAGAAAAAGAAAAAGAAAAAAGAGAAACAAGCAAGTTGTGTTGCACTCTTGTGAAAGCAACGCCCACACCCCTCTTATGTACACTCTTGCTCGCCTCATTTATCTGGGATAATCACAAGGAAGAAGAATCCCAGGGAATAATTGCTCCCCTTTGTGTGTGTATTTGTGTAAGGGTTATAGAGACCTGCCTAAAAAGACTCCAGGGAATAAATTGTTAATGCCACCTATGAGGAACAGGAAAACCTGAACAAAATGTTACCTACGGTGCCCATGAAGGACATTGAAACAGTTGCAGGGGGTGGGGTGGGGTAGGACTTGTTGTTATTTATAATATAATATGCCCCTCGAGTATATGTTTGCGAAGTGTGTGGCTACTCAAACTAGCCACCATATTTTGTATAGTGCAAGACTGGAGCCTTTCCGTTGTAGCTAGGGAGCACTTTGTTCATATGGCAGGTTGGTGCTGGATTCTCTTACCTAAGTATCTCACTCCCACGCGCCTGTGTGTGTGTGTGTGTGTGTGTGTGTGTGTTGGGAGCGGAAGATGGGGTACACTTCAGTGGGTGCAGGGGAAAGGGGTGACCAGGGAGAACAAAAAGAGAGGAATAAAGCATTTAGGGCCAAATTTACAGAAACATCTCTGTGCACCTAATTATTTACACGTGCGACTAGTGAGAGGTGGTACTTTGGAAAACTTCTAAGAAACACAAACTATCTTTACAAAGCCACCCTCATCTCTTGCATCGGTAAAATACTCTCTCTGTGAGAAAGGCTCGTTTACTGGCAAAGGTTTGAGAATATCTACAGCAGCCATTGCCCCTTTGTGAACACATTTTGCCACTTGGGGGAGGTGTGGTGCTAGATAAATAATACAAGTAACAGCCCGTTCTTCTGTCCCCTGTTCTCTGCCCTCCCCTGACACAAACCTAGACTCCTTTGCCTTTCAGACGTTCCCATTTCTGACAGTACCACTGAGGAGGATTGACAGAGCAGAGAGAATTTGGGTCACGCTCTTCCGACAGCTTCTGCTCAGAGACACAACATTCATTTTAAGGCACATTTTTAAGGACAGAATTTTTGCCTTCCCTAAACTGGAGCTACTAGGCACGAAGACAAATCCATTCTTCCTGGAAATTAACGGTGTTTAGTCAAAGAATGATTAAGCCAAGGATGTCTGCAATTTGGCTCTCCGCTGTTACAGTCTTAGCTTTTCTAGGTGAGTAACGTTCTAGTTCTCATCTTCATCATATTCTGTCGGACCACGTCTGTATCCTGTCTTCATAGTTTGCTTTGTTTGAGTGCCTAAGATCACAAAGTGCTCAGCTCTGATTGTATAAAACATGCTTATACCGTCTGTAGAACGTCAATGATCTCTATTATATCTGAGCATAACTATAATGTATCTATTCTATCTGATTGCATGTGTTGTGTTTCTGTTGTCTCTGAGTGTCAATATTCTCTATTACACCCCAGTCTAAATATGATGTTGCTGTTGTTATCTGATTGTTACCATTTATGTTTGCATGGTCTCTCCGTGCAGACTTTGGATTTCTGGTTTTTTTTGTTTGTTTGTTTATTTAGTGAAACTTCTGCGTTTCTGTGATATCTGTTTGTCATGTTCTCTCGGAGTGTCTCAGCTCCGGTTCTGTTCTATCTGAGCGTGTCTGTTTTCTGCTCTGTTCCTCCCACAGAAAGCATCTATGGAGCAGACTCAGTGACCCAACCTGAAGGAACCGTTTTCATCTCCCAAAGGGGCCGGGTGCGTCTGAATTGTACCTATCAATTTTCTGCCAGTGTTGCTGTTGTTTATCCCTTCTGGTATGTGCAGTTCCCCAGCCAGCCCCCGCGGCTCTTCCTGAGGGACCTGGGAAGGGAGGACTCGGATGAAGGGATCAGAAAAGGGTTCGATGCCACCCACGATAAAAAGCTCAAATCCTTCCACCTGTGGAAACCGTCCAGCGAAGTGAGCGACTCCGCGACCTATTACTGCGCCGCGAGCGACACAGTGATAAGGACCGGCAGGGGAGCCGCGCAAAAACCGCGCAGGGTCTGTGCGGAGCAGCGGGGAGGCGGGCACCCGGATCTGGCGGCGACTCGGGAACAGAAGGGGGAATTCTTCAAACACTGAACTTAAAACAGAAATCTCTCTCTCTCACTCTCTCTCTCTCTCTCTCCTTAGGGCTCTGTGTTTTCCATTTTTGCCCTATCCCGGAGTTTAACCGTCTCAGAAATGATGGTGAATGTCATGAATCAGCCATTAAAATCAGGAAAGACCAGAAGACATCCAGAGCAACTCTGGGGAAAGCTTCCCCCCGCCCCGTTCCGAAAGGAAAGTGTAACCAGACCGTTCAATGTCACTGAAACTAAATCAATAAACACACGGACTCTGCCAGGATCACGGCGGAGAAGTTCCTATTCCGAAGGGAAAAAATGGTACTGAAGAGCTGAGGAATCCTCAACAGACAGAGCGTGACTCGCTGTCTTCCCTCACTCTCTCTGCAAAGAAGGCGGATTTGCAGGCAAGGGTGTGAGAATATCTGCGGCACGCATTCCCGATGTGTGAACACAATTTGCCGCTTGGGGGCGGTGTGGTGCTAGATAAATCATACAAGTAGCAGCATGTTTCTGTCCCCTGCTCTCTGCCCGGCCCTGCCATCAGCCTGGCCCCCTTTGCCTTTCAGAGGTTCCCATTTCTGACAGTACCAGTGAGGAGGATTGACAGAGCAGAGGGAATCACTCCTGTGAAGTTAGGTTCACGCTCTTCCGACAGCTCCTGCTCAGAAATACAACATTAATTGTTCAGACACATTTTATAGGGTAGAATTCCTGCCTTCCCTAAACGGGAGCTAGTAGACACGGATGGAGACAAATTAATTCTTGCGGGATAAGGAAATTAGCTCTATTTAGCCGAAGAATCATTAACCCAAGGATGCCTCCAGCGTTCTCTGTCTCAGCTTTGCTACATTCGATCGAACTACGTCTGCATCCTGCCTTCCTCATCCAGTTTCTTTCAATGCCTGATATCTCGAAGTGCCATACCAGATTGTATCTGTTATGTTTATACTGTGTATAGTATCCGTACTCTCTTTATCATATCTCAGCATAAATATTGTATATCTATTATAACTGACTGCGTGTGTTGTGTTTGTGTTTTCTCCGAGTGTCAATATTCTCTATTATATCCGTGTCTAAATATGGTTGTTGTTGTATCTGATTGTATCCGTTTATGTTCGCTTGGTCTCTCCGTGCAGACTTTGGATTTCTGTTACGTTTTAGTGAATCTACCACGTTTCTACTAGATCTGTGTTTGTCGGTCATGTTCTCTCTGTGTTGTTGGTATCTGTTACATGGATGTTATCTCGGAGCGTCTCAGCTCCGGTTGGTTCTGTTCTATCTGAGTGGGTCTCTTCTGCTCTGTTCCTCCCACAGAAGACACCTATGGAGCAGACTCAGTGACCCAAACTGAAGGCAGCGTTATTATCCGCCAAGGGGACCCGGTGAGTCTAAATTGTACCTATCAATTTTCGGCCTCTGCTACTCCTTACCCCTTCTGGTACGTGCAGTTCCCCAACCAGCCCCCCAGGCTCTTCCTGAGGGACCTGGGACGGGAGGACTCGGATGAAGGGATCAGAAAAGGGTTCAATGCCACCCACGACAAAAAGCACAAGTCCTTTCACCTGTGGAAAGCGGCCAGCGAACTGAGCGACTCCGCCATCTATTATTGCGGCTCGAGCGATACAGTGACAGGGACCAGCGTGGGAGCTGAGCAAAAACAGCGGAGGGTCAGTGCAGAGCAGCGGGGATCCGGGAACCTGGGTCTGGGAGCTACTTGGGGGCAGAAGGGCGGAAGACTGCAAGAATTTAACTCGGAACAGAAATCTCTCTCTTTTTCTCACTCACACACATTTTAGCTCTCTGTTTTTTCCTTCTTTGCCCTAATCCGGAGTGCTACCATCTTAGAAACGATGGTGAATGTCATGAATCATCAACTAAAGTAAAATCAGGAAAGACCAGAACAAATGAACCCACTCATGAGCAACCCGAGTGAAAGGTGCCGCCACCCTATGGTCTTGAAGACAAGTGCAACCAATATCACTGAAACTAAACCAATAAAAGCACCGGAACTCTGCCTTGATCACAGTGGAGAAGTTCATATTCTGTAGGAAAACTGATGCTGATAAGTTGAGGGAACTTCAGCTGCCCAGGGCACACGGACCGATAAAAAGAGAGAGAGAGAATGAGAGAGAGTGAGACTTTACCATCCCACCTCATGCATAAGAAAAATACCTTCTCTGTGGGAAAGGCTGATTTACAGGCAAAGGTGTGAGAATACCTGCTGCAACCATTGCCCAACTGTGAACACATTTTGCCACTCGGGGGCGGTGTGGCGCTAAATGAATAACAATAGAAGTAACAGCCCGTTCTTCTCCCATGCTCTCTGTCTTCCCCTGACAACAACCGAGCCCTCTTTGCCCTTCAGAAGTTGACAGTACCATTGAGAAGCATTTACAAAGCAGAGAGGATCCCTCCTGTGAAGTTGGGTTCATGCTGTTCCGACAGCTGCTGCTCAAAGATACAACATTCATTTTAAGGCATATTTTTAAGGACAGAATTCTTGCCTTCCCCAACCGAAGGATGCGTCTAACTTGGCTCTCCACTGTGATAGTCATGTCTATTCTAAGTAGTAACTTTCCATTTCTCAGCTGGGTTATATTTTGTCGAACCATGTCTTTATCCTGTCTTCATAATTTAGTTTGTTTCAAAGCTTAAGATCACGAAGTGCTTATATTATATCCTATTGTATCTTTTATGTTTGTATTGTCTATGTGCGTCAATGCTCTCTTTGTATTAAATCCGCTCATATTATGTTTCTGTTTTACCTGATTGCACGTATTGTGTGTCTGGTGTGTCTGAGTGTCAATATTCTCTACGACTGTATATTCGAGTCTATTATATTGCTGTTGTATCTGATTGTATCCATTTATGTGTTCACGGTCTCTCAGTGCAGACTTTGTGTTGCTATTATGTCCTAGTGAATCTGCCACATTTCTATTGTATCTGTGTTTATCTATCATTTTTGTGCTGAATTGTTTGTATCTGTTACATGGAAGTTGTCTCGGAGTGTCTAATCGCTGGTTCTGTTATATCTCAGTGTATCTGTTTTGCTCTTTTCCTCCCACAGAAGGCACCTATGGAGCAGACTCAGTGACCCAAACTGAAGGAAGCGTTATCATCTACCAAGGGGAACCTGTGCTTCTGAATTGTACCTATCAATTTCCTATGCTCCTCCTTATGCATTCTGGTACGTGCAGTACCACAACCCCCCTCCACCCCCATACTCTTCTTGAGGGACCTGAGAAGGGAGTGTGACATTGCACCCTATAATGCTTTATAGAAATATGCTTATGAATGTAAATATGACATCACTAGAATATGTTCTATGCTACTGTCATAAATATAAAGGGAAGGGTAAACACCTTTAAAATCCCTCCTGGCCAGAGGAAAAACCCTTTCACCTGTAAAGAGTTAAGAAGCTAGGATAACCTCCCTGGCACCTGATCAAAATGACCATTGAGGAGACAAGATACTTTCAGAAGCTGGGAGGAGGCAGAAACAAAGCCTCTCTCTCTCTCTGTCTGTGTGATGCTTTTGCCAGGGACAGAAAAGGAAAGGAGTCTTAGAACTTAGTAAGTAATCTAGCTAGATATGGGTTAGATTATGATTTCTTTAAATGGCTGAGAAAATAAGCTGTGCTGAATGGAATGGATAGTCCTGTTTTTGTGTCTTTTTGTAACTTAAGGTTTTGCCTAGAGGGATTCTCTAAGTTTTGAATCTGATTACCCTGTAAGGTATTTACCATCCTGATTTTACAGAGGTGATTCTTTTTACTTTTTCTTCTATTAAAATTCTTCTTTTAAGAAACGGAATGCTTTTTCATTGTTCTTAAGATCCAAGGGTTTGGGTCTGTGGTCACCTATGCAAATTGGTGAGGATTTTTATCAAACCTTCCCCGGGAAAGGGGGTGTAACGTCTGGGAGGATTTTTTTGGGGGAAAGATGTTTCCAAACCGACTCTTTCCAAATTATATCTCTGTTAGATGTTCTGTGGTGGCAGCGATAAGTCCAAGGACAAAAGGTAAAATAGTTTGTACCTTGGGGAAGTTTTAACCTAAGCTGGTGAAAGTAAGGTTAGGGGTTTTTTCATGCAGGTCCCCACATCTGTACCCTGGAGTTCGGAGTGGGGAAGGAACCTTGACAGCTACATATGCCAAGTAACTTATCTTTGCAAAAGTTATGATCTACTGAGTGTTTTCATCCTATTTGTATGCATGCATCATTTTTATATCTCAAGTTATGAGCGTTGGCTCTATGCTTGTATTTAAAGTGTTTGCTGGAGGAAGCACATAAAACTCATTTGGTCAACGTAGTGTGAAGGGGTTATTCAAATAATTGGGAGTAGTTGGCTAACAATGAACATTGAAAGGGGCCAACCCACATCCGAGCTTTCCTGGGAATGTTCAAACTAACATGTGGGCAATGGAGTTGGCCTGTAGAGAGCTGAGTCATGCATGGACATATGACTTGCTCATGTGACTCCTCAACTCCACCTTGTAGCTGTGATTCTACACAGGGGGAGAGAGAGGTTTCCACCCACAAGAGAGAAAGACTATATAAGCCCCTGGAAAAGCCTCCATTTTGTCTGCAGCTGGCTCAAGAGATAGCCTGTCCAAAGAGATGCCTGAAAGAAATTGGAACAAAGGACCGTAACTACAGGGGTGTGAATGATTGCTGGACCCAGACTAGGAAGGAATCTAGTCTGTAACAGAAGCTTATTGGAACATCTCTGAGGGTGAGATTTACCTGCATTTAGTTTCTTACTGCATTAGGCTTAGACTTCCATGTTTTTGTTTTATTTTGATTGGTAATTTACTTTGTTCTGTCTGTTATTACTTGGAACCACTTAAATCCTACTTTTTATATTTAATAAAATCACTTTTTACTTATGAATTAACCCAGAGCAAGTATTAATACCTGGGGGAGCAAACAGCTGTGCATATCTCTCTATCAGTGTTATAGAGGGCTAACAATTTATGAGTTTACCCTGTATACTCTTTATACAGAGTAAAATGGATTTATTTGGGGTTTGGATCCCATTGGGAACTGGGCTATCTCGGTGTTGGAGACAGGAGCACTTCTTAAGCTGTTTTCAGCTAAGCCTGCAGCTTTTGGGGGATGTGGTTCAGACCTGGGTCTGTGTTTGTAGCAGACTAGAGTGTCCAGCACAACCAGGCAAGGTACTGAAGTCCCAAGCTGCCTGGGAAAATGGACTCAGAGGTAGTCCCAGCACATCAGGTGGCTGTCCCAAGGGGGTTTCTGTGACCCAACCTGTCACAGTGGGGACTCGAATGAAGGGATCAGAAAAGGGTTCCATTCCACCCACGATAAAAAGCACAAATCCTTCCACCTGTGGAAACCGTCTAGCGAATTGAGTGATTCCACAACCTGTTACTATGCCGTGAGCAACATAGAGACACTGGGGAGCAGGGGAGCTGAGCAAAAACCGTGCAGGATCTCTGCAGAGCAGTCGGGGGGCGGGCACCGGGGTCGACTCTGGGGCAGAAAGGGGCGGGGGGAGTCTGCAAACTTGGAACAGAAACATCTCTCTTTCTGTTCCTCTCTCAGATACTTTATCTCCCTGTGTTTTCCATCTGTGCCCTAATCTGGAGTGTTACCATTTCAGCAATGATGGTGAATGTCATGAATCATCAAGTAAGGTAAAAATCAGGAAAGAGCAGAACACATCAACCCTCTCATGAGCAACTCTGGTGAAAGCTGCCCCTAGCCCTGTTCTCGAAGGAAAGTGCAACCAGACAGTTCAATGTCACTGAATCTTAAAACACATGAACTCGAGTTTGATCACGGGTGAGAGATCCATATTCTATAGGAAAACTGACACTGTTCAGTTGAGGGATTCTCGCCCCACCACTAAGGCGAGTGACAGCACAGTCTGGTACTGGCAGCTCCCGAACCCGGGACCTCAGTTTGTAGTTAGCAGATACAAGGAAACCACTAAGAGCCCCAAGCTAGTGGGAGCCCCGCACATCTCCGACAACAGAGACTGTCCAGCACCCTGGCCCTGCATCGTGTGAGCCTGGGAGACGCTGTGGTGTATTTCTGTGCTCGGAGGGACACAGTGGGACAGCCAGGGGTTGCCCCCCTTTAATAAACCTTCTGGTGTAAGCAGAAGGTGGGGAACGCTTCAGTGGGTGCCTGGGAGAGGGGCGACCAGGGAGAACGAAAAGAGAGGAATAAAATATGTAGGGCCAAATTTACAAAAACATCTCTGTGCACCTAATTATTTACCCATGTGACTGATGAGAGGTGGTACTTTGGAAAACTTCTAAGAAAGTCTCTTTCAGAGGGAATTAAGAAGAACAGTAAAGGGAAGGGTAAAACCATGGAAGTAAATAAACCCTTCCAAGACCTCCGCAAGCACTTCACTCAGCGCATCCATCAACCTTTTCCATAGGATGTTGTGATGGCCAAGACCATGACAGGGTGGAGGATAGGTCCATCAATGGCTATTAGCCCGAATGGTGTCCCTAGCCTCTCTTTGCCAGAAACTGGGAATGGGTGACAGGGGATGGATCACTTGATGATTCCATGTTCTGTTCATTCCCTCTGGGGCACCTGGCATTGGCCACTGTCGGGAGACAGGATACTGGGCTAGATGGACCTTCGGTCTGACCCAGTAGGGCCATTCTTATCTATCCATCCCAGATCTATCTCTCCATCCATCTATCACAGCCAGGCGTCCCTGCAGTAGAAGCAAAAAATGGTCCCTATATAGACATAATGACACCTGTGTCTACTACTTGGCCTGGCTTTTCACGAAGTCGACCGAGTTCCCCTGCCCCCATTCCGAGCCCGCGCCTGCCTCCTGAGAGACGCAGCTTTGGAGGCTCAGATGAAAAGCAGCTCAAAGAGAGAGAGAGAGAGGGAGGGAGGGAGAAACGTGTTTATGCCCTCCCCCCTCACTCACACCTCCAGCTCCGGCAGGAGCATCTTTGCCTGTTATTTAGTCGTCACCTCTGTAGAAAACGGGCAACTCTTCCCCTTGCCCATTTCCACAGGGACAAGGCAGCGAGACCAGGGGCTGATCCCTGGGGAGGAGCAGAGACACCGAGATTCCCCTGTGACCATGGTACCAATGCTGGGCTCAGTGCTTGTGCTGATTTTTGTTTCAAGTGAGTAAGATTACAAATTTTCCAGTCTCTCTCTCCCCTTGCGCGTTCTCCCTTCTGAGCTCTTCTAACCACACCTGGCAGTCACAGGGAAAGGATGGGGTTTGGCGACATAACACCTCTAGAAGTTTCGTGCCCACTAGATTAATTCTCTGCGGCGTTCTCTCCCCTAGGCGCCCCGGGCAGAGCCGAGATCCGGCAGCCGGGCTCCGCGGAAGCCTTGGAGGGAGCGGAACTGAACTTCACCTGCTCTCACGGTTCCATCACCACTGAAACTATAGCTTGGTACAGGCAGCTCCCGAACCGAGGACCCCAGTTTATAGTCTCTGGCTACCAGGAAATCGTTAACAGCATGGACCCAGAGGGAGCTTTATACATCCATCAAGACAGAAAATCCAGCACATTGGCCCTGCGTAGAGTGCGGCTGGCAGACTCAGCGGTGTATTACTGCGCTCTGAGAGACACAGTGTGAGAGCTAGGAGCTGCCCCGTACAATAAGTATCTCACTCCGGGGTGGGGGGGAGGAATGCGGGGGGGGGGGAGCAAGGGTGATCAGAGAAGAAAAAAATAAATTAATAAAACAGTTAGGACCAAATCTACAAACGTCTCTGTGCGCCTAATTAGGAACCTAGGCGACTGGTGAGATCTGATACTTTGGAAAAGAAAAACCTCTTCGGAGAGAAATCGGAAGCCCAGTAAAAGGTAAAACCATGGCCCAAAACAACCAAAAACCCGTCTCATTCCAGCTGCAAGGACAATATCTTATATAGCAACACGTTGCAACATTCTCGTTTTCTTCCACCTGGCCAAAAATATTACCTGGGAGGAAACTCCAATTATTGCGCAATTAATTAGTCAATCCCATTCTGCTTTAATAATCTCTCACGATTTAGCGGGAATTCCGGGTAAATTAGTACTGCGCTGGGACTGCCTGACAACACCGGCCCTTTGCAAACCATCCCTGTGTGCTGCAGAGACGTACTCCCTTGGGAAAGTTATGGGGCGGGGGGGGGGGGGGGGAAGGGTTCTGTTGAACACTTCTACAGTTGTCCGGCAGAGGGCGCCGCAGTCCAAGCAGAAGCGCTCCGTGTAGACGCGATGACCCGCGGGTCTATTCCACGCCTTGGCTTTTTCGTGCCGTCGAGCTCCCATGTCATCCCTCTGAGCCCGCCTCCTGGCAGACACAGGGCACTTACCAAGCGGAGACACAGAGAGACACATCCCAGAATAAAACAGCAGCATCACTGCGTGAGTCTCTCTCCCTCGAGTGTGCACCGGTAACCCCTACAGTGCCTGTCCTCGGGGCTGGAGAGAGAGACAAGGGGCTGACCCCTGCAGAAGAGCAGAGACACCCAGATTTTTTTCTGATGATGGGAACTATCAGGGGCTCAGCGATTGTGCTGGTTCTTGTTTTGAGTAAGATTTCGTGTTTACGATATCCATCCATCCATCCATCTAACCCAATACACCCCCTCTATCTCCCCCTTCCCTCCTTCATTCTCTCTTCCTAGAGGTTTAAGCAGGCATGACAGTCCCAGGAAGGACGGGGATTGGGGAGGGGGAATTTACCCGAAAGTTCCTTAGAAATTTAATTTTCACTAATTTAATTCTCTGTCTGGTTTTCTTGCCGAGGCGCCAGGGGCAGAGCCGAAATCCAGCAGCCGGTCTCAGCAGAAGCTTTGGAGGGAGCTGAACTGAACCTCACCTGCTCTCATCCCTCAGCCAGCCGTGATAATATATTCTGGTACCGGCAGTTTCCGAACCGAGGACCCGAATTTATAGTGACTGGATTCAGTGGAACCGCTCATAGCCCCGACCCAGAGGGAACCTTGCATATCTCCAAAGATAAAGAAAACAGCACCTTCGCCCTGCGCAGGCTGAGGCTGGCAGACGCAGCCGTGTATTACTGTGCTCGGAGAGACACAGTGTGACAGCCAGGGGCGGCCCCGTACAATAAATCCCCTACTGGGTATTTGTGTGTGTAGGTGGGGAGGGAGACAAGCTGGGTGGGGAGAGGAGAAGGTAAGAAGCCAGAAAGGAGGAATTGAACATTTTAGAGGGGGTTCTAAAGAAGTCTAGAAAAAGACGTCCTTCAGCGGCATTAGGGCGCCTAACCATAGGTGAAAAGAACAGGAGGACTTGTCTAACCTTAGAGACTAACAAATTTATTTGAGCATAAGCTTTCGTGAGCTACAGCTCACTTCATGGGATGCTCAGGAAAGCTTATGCTCAAATAAATTTGTTAGTCTCTAAGGTGCCACAAGTCCTCCTTTTCTTTTTGGGAATACAGACTAACACGGCTGCTACTCTGAAACCCCTTCCTGATGTTTCCCAGTTCTTGCTCTCCACCGGTGTCCCTTTTCCCATCTCTCTCTCTCTCTGCTGCCCACCTCCTGGTGGCTCTGTTTAGCACCCGCTCCCAGCCACGCACTCAAAGCAGCTCTGTCTCCCCCCCAGCCCCAGCCCCGCCCCCTGCGGCCAGCCCAGAAGGTGCCCACCCCGAGCCAGAGAGAGACATTTAATTCAACAGCCCAGCACGGAAACGACCCGTTTCTTCATCCTGCTGTGTGGCGAGGCTGTGTCGCTCCAGCTCCTCCCAGTCCCCGGGGCTGCAGCCCACCCCCGACTCCCTCACACACTCTGCAACCTCTGTGGGAGGGGAGCCCCTGGGGGGGGCATGGCCAAAGGCGGAGGAATGGGGGGGGGGGGACGGTTGCTTCCTCCACCGGCTGCAGCTCAGGTGTCCCAAGGTGGAGCGAGGCAGCGGCTCCTGACATGTCGCTGGTACAGGGGTGTGGATGCAAGGGAAGGAATCCCCGGGAGCTGCGGGGGGGCGAGGGCAGGAATGGCTCCAGGGGAAGGGAATCAATCCTTCCTGACGCGGGGAGGAGGGGAAGCTGATTGGCTGGGGAGGGGATAATCTTCCTCTCTGGGAGGAAAAGCCCCTCAGGCAGGCTTGATCTGGGCTTGGGGGCGGGGGAGACAGCTTTGCGCTAGGCAAGAGTTACTTTGCCAGGCGTGAGAGCCGGCCCTGGAGAAGAGCCCGCGGGGAGGATGCGGCTAGAAGTACCGGTGGTGTGTTGCCCCCTCCTGTCCCCCCACGCACGGGGGAAGGGATGCGGAGCCCCGGGACCTGGTCAGAACCATAGGGGTTGGGATCCCCCAGAGCCGGGCACAGGCCGGGTCCGGGCTGTGGGAGGCTGCTCATTTGCACCTGGGGCTGCAGTGAAGCCCCTCTCACCTTTGGCCATGGCTGGGCGCACCCGACTGGCTGGATGGAGCCCGGGGAGGGGGTGAGCTACTGGCCCCAGCCTAAGCTCACTCATCAGACACAAGTGCAAACTTTTCTTAAAGGAGCCATGTCTTTTGGTTTGTCCCCTTGCCCAGCACTAAGGGGGTCCACAGCTGGTTTCTCCTGGCTGGAGCGGGGCACAGATCCTGGGGGAGACACCAGGGTGGGCTGAGAATGGCTGGCTCCGTCCTTGAGAAACCCCCCGGCCCGTACTCTCCCCAGCAGCCTCCTGGGGCCAGCTGAGAAGCTGCCCGCCCATCTCCCCCCAGCCCCCTGCCGAGGGGCTGCCCCCAACTCCCCCACCCCTCTGCTGTTACCCCAGAAGCTGCCGTGCCCTGGAAATTAAAAGGCCTCACATCTGCCTGCGGTGAGAGGCCCCTGGGAGCTTCAGCAGCTGCAGGGGAAACAGCTGACAGGCGGGGACTTGGCGCCAAACAGCTGATTGGCCGCAGCCAGCCAAAGAGCTGATGCGGGCCGCTGCGCATGCTCAAGCGCTGATTGGCCGTTGCCAACAGCGGATCTTCCAGCACCCACTATTTTTTTTCCATGGGTGCTCCAGCCCCGGAGCAACCACAGAGTCGGCGCCAATGCGCCTAACGCCCCCAGGCTCCTTAGAATATCCGAATTTAGGGCCTGAGGACAGACTCATGTTGAGGTCAATGTGTTTTGGGTCACGCTGTGAGTTTCCCTCTCAAGTGGAACCTCCCCTGGTTTATCCGACCCGGCCCGTTATCTATCCATCCATCCACCCACCCATCTATCATCATTTTTATAATGTTCCCCATCACCTTAATGTTTTAGCAACTATGGCCTGTAGGCAAACCATGTAAAATAGCCTCCTCTTTTAAAATAAGAAACTACTAATCTCTCTTGCCTTACCACACCACCCAGGGATTGGCTGTTCCTTCAACGTGAGAAAGTTGGACTCTTAGGCAGTATTATAAGGTAACCAAATTCAGAAAAGAAAAAAAAATGAAGCAGGTTTAAAGGTGAAACCAGGAAAGTAACCACAATATTCCCAGATGCTTCGCTGTTTGTGTGATTAGGGGTCAATAGATGGACAGACAGATAAACCTTATAGCACCAGCCTCCACTGCATTTGTGAAGTGACCATAGATATAACAAGCCTTGTGGATGGGGGGGGGGATGCAGCGTATGTGGTATATCTAGACTTTAGAATGGCTTTTGATACAGTCTCGCATGACCTTCTTATTAAGAAAATATAGGGAAATACGACCTAGATGGAGCTACTATAAGGCGGGTGCATAACTGGTTAGAAAACGGCTCCCAGAGAGTAGTTCTCAATGGTTCACAGTTCGAGTGGAAGGGCCTAACGAGTGGGGTTCTGCAGGGATCAGTTCTGGGTCTGGTTCTTTTCAATGTCTTCATCAATGATTTATATAGTAGCATAGAGAGTACGCTTATTAAGTTTACAGATGATACCAAGCTGGGAGGGGTTGTGAGTACTTTGAAGGATAGGATGAAAATTCAAAATGATCTGGAAAAACTGGAGAAATGGGCTGAGGTAAATAGGATGAAATTCAATAAGGACAAATGCAGGATGGGAAATGACTGCCTAGGAACGGGTACTGCGGAAAGGGATCTAGGGGTCAGAGTGAATCACAGGCTAAATATGAGTCCACAGTGCAACACTGTTGCAAAAAAGCAAACATCATGCTGGGATGTATTAGGACGAGTGTTGTAAGCAAGACAGAGAAGTAGTTCTTCCACTTTACTCTGCACTGATTAGACCTCAACTGGAGTATTGTCGAACCAGCTGAGCAGGGGGGGACAGCAGAGCAGCACACAGCAGGAGTTTGCCTGGGATTGGTGAGTATCGGAGTGCAGTGCCTGTTTGCTGAGTAAGTATCCCAGCGTGTGTTTGCTGGGAGGGCAGTGTGAGAGCCTGAGCGAGTGTCTGATTGGCTGGTAGCCTGCAGGGGGCGGGCAGTGGGGCTGTCTGTTTGTTTCAGGAAAGCCTGGCTGTTTAAAAATAGCCAGAGCTTCCCAACCAGCTGAGCAGCAGGGGACAACAGAGCAGCACACAGCAGGAGTTTGCCTGGGAGTTCGCCTGGAGTGAGCCCAGTGAGGCTTACATCTTGCCAACTTCTCTGAGGAAGCTCATAGTAAGAAGGTGGTATGGAAGGGAGGGGTTCAGCTATTGTGACCTGCACTGGATGTGCCATGTTTGTCTTTCTTCCACAGGACAGAAGCGATTTTGTGTGTACAAAGTGCAAGCTAGTCTCCATACTGGAAGAGAAGATTGAAGGTCTGGAGCAACAGATAACGACCCTGTGTTGCATACGAGAAAGGAAGGATTTTCTGGACAAAAGTCAGGATATGCTTCTACGGGGACAAAGCTCTAAAGATTTAGAGCAGGTTGCACATTGGAGCCAAGAGGCCAGAGAAGAAGCTTGGCAACATGTGACCTCCAGAAGAAGGGGGAATGTCCGGGTTCCAGCAACGCAGACACAGGTAACTAACTGCTTTCATGTTCTCTCCACAGGTACCGTTGCAGGGAGGGGACCAGATGATACGTCTGGGACGAGAAAGCAGAAGGAGACTCCGCTGGTTGGAAGGCATGAGATGCGCTGTCCTGAGATGGGGGGTTCCATGACCACCACTCCCAAGAGAAGGAGGTGGGTGGTGGTGGTCGGGGACTCTCTCCTCAGGGGGACTGAGTCATCTATCTGCCGCCCTGACCGGGAAAACGGAGAAGTCTGCTGCTTGCCGGGGGCTAAGATTCGCGATGTGACGGAGAGACTGCCGAGACTCATCAAGCCCTCGGATCGCTACCCCTTCCTGCTTCTCCACGTGGGCACCAAATGATACTGCCAAGAATGACCTTGAGCGGATCACTGCGGACTACGTGGCTCTGGGAAGAAGGATAAAGAGTTTGAGGCACAGGTGGTGTTCTCATCCATCCTCCCCGTGGAAGGAAAAGGCCTGGGTAGGGACCGCCGAATAGTGGAAGTCAACGAATGGCTATGCAGGTGGTGTCTGAGAGAAGGCTTTGGATTCTTTGACCATGGGATGGTGTTCCATGAAGGAGGAGTGCTGGGCAGAGACGGACTCCACCTTACGAAGAGAGGGAAGAGCATCTTTGTGAGCAGGCTAGCTAACTTAGTGAGGAGGGCTTTAAACTAGGTTCACCGGGGGAAGGAAACCAAAGCCCTAAGGTAAGTGGGAAAGCGGGATACCGGGAGGAAGCACAGGCAGGAATGTCTGTGAGAAGAGGGCTCCTGCCTCATATTGAGAATGAGGGGCGATCAGCAGGTTCTCTCAAGTGCTTATATACGAATGCACAAAGCCTTGGAAACAAACAGGGAGAACTGGAGGTCCTGGTGATGTCAAGGAATTATGACATGATTGGAATAACAGAGACTTGGTGGGATAACTCACATGACTGGAGTACTGTCATGGATGGTTATAAACTGTTCAGGAAGGACAGGCAGGGCAGAAAAGGTGGGGGAGTAGCACTGTATGTAAGGGAGCAGTATGACTGCTCAGAGCTCCAGTACGATAATCCAGAGACACTCAGGTTTTTCTGCAGTAAGTTTAGAAGTGTGAGCAACAGGAGTGATGTAGTGGTGGGAGTCTGCTATAGACCACCGGACCAGGGGGATGAGGCTTTCTTCCGGCAGCTCACGGAAGCTACTAGATCGCACGCCCTGGTTCTCATGGGTGACTTCAATTTTCCTGGTATCTGCTGGGAGAGCAGTACAGCAGTGCATAGACAATCCAGGAAGTTTTTGGAAAGCGTAGGGGACAATTTCCTGGTGCAAGTGCTAGAGGAGCCAACTAGGGGGGGGAGCTTTTCTTGACCTGCTGCTCACAAACCGGGAAGAATTAGTAGGGGAAGCAAAAGTGGATGGGAATCTGGGAGGCAGTGACCATGAGTTGGATGAGTTCAGGATCCTGACACAGGGAAGAAAGGTAAGCAGCAGGATACGGACCCTGGACTTCAGGAAAACAGACTTCGACTCCCTCAGGGAACGGATGGGTAGGATCCCCTGGGGGACTAACATGAAGGGGAAAGGAGCCCAGGAGAGCTGGCTGTATTTCAAGGAATCCCTGTTGAGGTTACAGGGACAAACCATCCCGATGTGTCAAAAGAATAGTAAATATGGCAGGCGACCAGCTTGGCTTAACGGTGAAATCCTAGCAGATCTTAAACATAAAAAAAGAAGCTTACAAGAAGTGGAAGGTTGGGCATATGTGTTAAGGAAAAGTTTGCACATGTGACTCCATTTTGGTTTGGGGCCCACCATTGTTTAAATGCCAGCACATCATACACCAGGAGGAGTAATCCTTAGATATTGAATCCCTGTGAAAATCCTCCTCCTTGTCTCCAGCCTGCCTTGACTCCCAATATCTGGTTTTTGTCAGTCTCTAACTCCCTGTCTCGTGGCCTTGATGTGAGGCCTCCCATCCTGATAATAAAAGTTACTGATGCATAGCTTTAGGACCATGCTGTGTAATTAACATACTGGTATAGCACGAGGAATGCACCAAGCAGGGATAGGTGGTAGATAAGACAAGGGTTTGTTTATTGGCTAAGGTTTCCGATGCACGAGGGCAACATGCTTTGCTAAAAGGTATATAACCTTTGCAGTTATGGACTTTGTTTCTGTGCCTCAGCCTAGATTCAAACTGTGTGTGTCCTACGAGGTGTAATTCGCAGCACTGGTGTGCGTGTCCTACCAGGTGTAATTTGTAACATATGACCTGGGAAGAGTATAAAAATATTGCTTGGGCATGTAGGAATGAAATTAGGAGGGCCAAATCACACCTGGAGCTGCAGCTAGTGAGAGATGTTAAGAGTAACAAGAAGGGTTTCTTCAGGTATGTTGGCAACAAGAAGAAAGCCAAGGAAAGTGTGGGCCCCTTAATGAATGAGGGAGGCAACCTAGTGACGGAGGATGTGGAAAAAGCTAATGTACTCAATGCTTTTTTTGCCTCTGTCTTCACGAACAAGGTCAGCTCCCAGACTGCTGTGCTGGGCATCACAACATGGGGAATAGATGGCCAGCCCTCTGTGGAGAAAGAGGTGGTTAGGGACTATTTAGAAAAACTGGACGTGCACAAGTCCATGGGGCTGGATGAGTTGCATCCGAGAGTGCTAAAGGAACTGGTGGCTGTGACTGCAGAGCCATTGGCCATTATCTTTGAAAACTCGTGGTGAACCGGGGAAGTCCTGGATGACTGGAAAAAGGCTAATGTAGTGCCAATCTTTAAAAAAGGGAAGAAGGAAGATCCTGGGAACTACAGGCCAGTCAGCCTCACTTCAGTCCCCGGAAAAATCATGGAGCAGGTCCTCAAAGAATCAATCCTGAAGCACTTACATGAGAGGAAAGTGATCAGGAACACAGTTAGCATGGATTCACCAAGGGAAGGTCATGCCTCACTAATCTAATCGCCTTCTAAGATGAGATTACTGGTTCTGTGGATGAAGGGAAAGCAGTGGATGTATTGTATCTTGACTTGAGCAAAGCTTTTGACATGGTCTCCCACAGTATTCTTGTCAGCAAGTTAAGGAAGTATGGGCTGGATGAATGCACCATAAGGTGGGTAGAAAGTTGGCTAGATTGTCGGGCTCAACGGGTAGTGATCAATGGCTCCATGTCTAGTTGGCAGCCGGTGTCAAGTGGAGTGCCTCAGGGGTTGGTCCTGGGGCCGGTTTTGTTCAATATCTTCGTAAATGATCTGGAGGATGGTGTGGATTGCACTCTCAGCAAATTTGTGGATGATACTAAACTGGGAGGAGTGGTAGATATACTGGAGGGCAGGGATAAGATACAGAGGGACCTAGACAAATTGGAGGATTGGGCCAAAAGAAATCTGATGAGGTTCAATAAGGATAAGTGCAGGGTCCTGCACTTAGGACGGAAGAACCCAATGCACCGCTACAGACTAGGGACCGAATGGCTAGGCAGCAGTTCTGCAGAAAAGGACATGGGGTGACAGTGGACGAGAAGCTGGATATGAGCCAGCAGTGTGCCCTTGTTGCCAAGAAGGCCAATGGCATTTTGGGATATATAAGTAGGGGCATAGCGAGCAGATCGAGGGACGTGATCGTCCCCATCTATTCAACATTGGTGAGGCCTCATCTGAAGTACTGTGTCCAGTTTTGGGCCCCACACTACAAGAAGGATGTGGATAAATTGGAGAGAGTCCAGCGAAGGGCAACAAAAATGATTAGAGGTCTGGAACACATGAGTTATGAGGAGAGGCTGAGGGAACTGGGATTGTTTAGTCTGCAGAAGAGAAGAATGAGGGGGGATTTGATAGCTGCTTTCAACTACCTGAGAGGTAGTTCCAGAGAGGATGGTTCTAGACTATTCTCAGTGGTGGAAGAGGACAGGACAAGGAGTAATGGTCTCAAGTTGCAGTGGGGGAGGTTCAGGTTGGATATTAGGAAAAACTTTTTCACTAGGAGGGTGGTGAAACACTGGAATGCGTTGCCTAGGGAGGTGGTGGAATCTCCTTCCTTAGAAGTTTTTAAGGTCAGGCTTGAGAAAGCCCTGGCTGGGGTGATTTAATTGGGGATGGGTCCTGCTTTTGAGCAGGGGGTTGGACTAGACCTCCTGAGGTCCCTTCCAACCCAGATATTCTATGATTCTATGACTGTGTCCAGTTCTGGCCACCACATTTCAGGAAAGATGTGGACAAATTGGAGGAAGTCCAGAGAAGAGTGACACAAATGATTAAAGGTCTAGAAAACATGACCTATGAGGGAAGATAGAAATAAATGGGTTTGTTTAGTCTGAAAAAGAGAAGACTGATAGGGGACATGATAACAGTTTTCAAATATCTAAAAGTTTCTTACAAGGAGGAGGGAGAAAAATTGTTCTCCTTAACCTCTGAGGATAGGACAAGAAGCAATGGGCTTAAATTGCAGCAAGGGAGGTTTATGAAAAAAATCCTAACTTTCATGGTGGTTAGGCACTGGAATAAATTGCCTAGGGGGGTTGTGGAATCTCCATCATTGGAGATTTTTAAAAGCAGGTTGGACAAACACCTGTCAGGGATGGTCTAGATGGTGCTGGTCCTGCTATGAGTGCAAGGGACTGGACAAGATGACCTCTTGAGGACCCTTCCACTTCTATGACTCTACCAAAAACTACAATATTCCCAGATACTTTGATGTTTATGTGATGAGGGATCGATAGATGGACAGACAGATAAAATTGTGAAGTGACCATAGATAGTGCTAGAAAAAAAATGATTCACAAATGTAGCATATCACCTTCTGCGAAACGAAACTCCCCCCATTTAGCAAGTATTGAGTCTAAATAAATAAGATTTCACTTCACCGCCTGGTAACACCAGTCTTTTGCAATTGATAATTAAATGTACAGTAGGGATTAACTCTTTTGGGAAAGGTTTCAGAGGAGTAGCCATGTTAGTCTATATCAGCAAAAACAACAAGGAGTCCTGTTGCACCTTAGAGACTAACAAATTTATTTGGGCAAAAGCTTTCATGGGCTAAAACCCACTTCATTAGATGCATGGAGTGACAAATACAGTAGGCAGGTATAAATATTGAGCACATGAAAAGATGGGAGTTGCCTGACCAAGTGAGGGGTCAGTGCTAATGAGGCCCATTCATTTCAGGGTGGATGTGGCCCATTCCCAACAGTTGACAAGAAGGTGTGAGTATTAACAGAGGGAAAATTACTTTTTGTAATGAACCATCCACTCCCAGTCTTTATTCAGGCCTAATTTGATGGTGTCAAGTTTGCAAATTAATTCCAGTTCTGCAATTTCTCCTTGAAGTCTTTTTCTGAAATTTTTGTTGTTGAAGAATGGTGACTTTTAAGTCTGTTATTTAGTGTCCAGGGAGATTGAAGTGTTCTCCTACTGTTTTTTGAATGTTACAATTCTTGATGTCTGATTTGTGGACATTTTGCGTAGAGACTGTCTGGTTTGGCCAATATACATGGCGGAGGGGCATTGCTGGTACATGATGGCATATATCACATTGGTAGATGTGCAGGTGAATGAGCCCCTGAAAGTGTGGCTGATCTGGTTAGTTCCTATGATGGTGTCTCTTGAAAAGATACCTGGACAGATTTGGCAACGGGCTTTGTTGCAAGGATAGGTTCCTGGGTTAGTGGTTCTGTTGTGTGGTGTGTAATTGCTGGTGAGTATTTGCTTCAGGTTGGGGGGCTGTCTGTGAGTGAGGACTGGCCTGTCTCCCAAGGTCTGGGAGAGTGAGGGATAATTTTCCAGGATAGGCTGTAGATCACTGATGTGCGGGAGAGATTTCAGCTGTGGTCTGTATGTGATGTCAGTGGTGTTCTGTTATTTCCCTTGTTGGGCCTGTCCTGTAGTAGGTGACTTCTGGGTACCCTTCTGGCTCTGTCAATATGTTTCTTCACTTCAGCAGGTGGATATTGTAGTTGTAAGAACACTTGATAGAGAAACTGTAAGTGTGTCTCTGTCTGAGGCATTGGAGTACATGTGGTTGTATCTTAGAGCTTGGCTGTAGACAATGGATCATGTGATGTGGTCTGGATGAAAGCTGGAGGCATATAGGTAAGTACAGTGGCCAGTAGGTTTCTAGTATAGGGTGGTATTTATGTGACCATCACTTATTTCCACTGTAGTGTCCAGAAAGTGGATCTCTTGTGTGGACTGGTCCAGGCTGAGGTTGATGGTGGGGTGGAAATTGTTGAAATCCAGGTGGAATTCTTCAAAGGCTTCTTTACCATAGGTCCATATGATGAAGATGTCATCAATGTAGCATAAGAGGAGGGACACTAGGGGATGAGAGCTGAGGGTTAGTGTGCTGTTCAGTGGTGTGGTGGAAATGTACCATGTTCTTGGGTCTGGTGGGGCAAACGGAGGCAAAGAGATAGTACAGACTCTTCTGTTGAGCTAAGAGTCTAGCTGGATAGATTAACAATATTGCTGGGTGAGTTAAGGGTACCACTGTTATGGCCCCTTGTGGAACGTGGGAGTTTAGATAGTTTTGTGTCCTTTTTCCTCTGTAGAGAAGCAAAGTGTGTGTTATAAATGTTTGTCTAGTTTTTGTAAAGTCCAGCCACGAGGAAGTTTGGGGTTTTTTATGAGAGTCTCCAGTTTTGAGACCTCATTCTTGATCTTCTCCTGTTTGCTGTAGAGGATGTTGATCAGGTGGTTCTGCAGTATCTTTGAGAGTGTGTGGCACAATCTCTCACCATAGTCTGAGTGGTATGTTGATTGTAATGGATTTTTTTACCTTCAGTCCTCTTGGTATTATGTCCATCTGTTTGCATTTGGAAAAGAAGATGATGTGTCTGTATCTGCACGATTTTTTTCATGAAGTTGATGGATTTCCACTTCATATGGCTAAATTCAGTGCCTTGCATGGTGACAGGTTTCAGAGTGGTAGCCATGTTAGTCTGTATCAGGAAAAACAATGAGGAGTCCTTGTGGCACCTTAGAGACTAGCCCCATACAATAAATACTACACTCCAGGCTATGTGTGTAGGCGATGGGGCAGGGGGATATGGGGTGTGCTTCCATGTTGTGGAGAGGAGAGGGGAGATCAGGGAAGAAAAGAGATGACTAAACCGTTTGGGGCCAAATTTACAAAGGTCTCTGTGTGACTAATTGTTTACCTAGGTGACAAGTGAGATTTGATCCTTCAGAAAAAGTTCTAGGAAAATCCCCTTCAGAGGGAACCATGAAGCACAATATGAGGTTAAAAAAAATCCATGAATATAAACCAACTTTTCCTATGAGATCAGCACCTCTGTTGTATTATTTGAATGTGACTATTATTGGCATGTGAAAAGGAAAAAAGAAAGAAAGAATACAACCAGATTATTTATAAGACAATCACTGTGTTGCTACAGCAACACAACTCTGCACTGCCTGCCCAGGGATAGATAGATGAGGGGAAAGTCCTCTCTGTGTTGGGATAGATGTGTGTACAGAAAGTTGCCTGACCCGCAAAGTTATCAGAACCCCCCCTTTGATAACATGATTTTCCTCCCCTGCAGACGCTTTGTTCCTAGGGGGCACAGTGGAGTCTAAGAAATAATACAAATGACAATATTTTCCCACCCCACGGGTTCTGTTCTCTTCTGCCACCTACCTACCTGCCCCTAAGCCCTCAAGCTCAAGCATCTGTGGCAGCACCAACCAGAAGCATTTGCAGAGCAGAGACAGTCACTTGTATGTAGTCAGCTGTATGGGATTCGTGGAGGTGGGGTCCCTAGTTCAGAGACTGCATAAACCTTTGTGAGGCTTTTCCTGTGGTTTGAAACCGTTCTCTTCCCTGCACAGAGACTGCTGGATACAGAGGCAGATCAGTTCTTTTTTTGGTGTGAGGACTTAGCACAGTGGTTTCAGTCTTGGCTATTCTGATCCTGTTTGTGCAGAGTAAGATTCCATTAGACAACCTGAGAAAAAAGTAAAGGAGTACTTGTGGCACCTTAGAGACTAACCAATTTGAGCATGAGCTTTCGTGAGCTACAGCTCACTTCATTGGATGCATACCGTGGAAACTGCAGCAGACTTTATATATACACAGAGAATATGAAACAATACCTCCTCCCACCTCACTGTCCTGCTGGTGGCTGAACTTTGTGACTTTGTCCTTACCCATAACTATTTCACATTTGGGGACAATGTATACCTTCAGATCAGCGGCACTGCTATGGGTACCCGCATGGCTTCTTTTCCATGGGTCCAGATGATGAAGATGTCATCAATATAGCTCAAGTAGAGTAGGGGCTTTAGGGGACGAGAGCTGAGGAAGCGTTGTTCTAAATCAGCCATAAAAATGTTGGCATACTGTGGGGCCATGCGGGAGGAGGTATTGTTTCATATTCTCTGTGTATATATAAAAGAAGCCCTTGAGGAATTCCACCATGATTTCAACAATTTCCATCCCACCACCAACCTCAGCCTGGTCCAGTCCACACAAGAGATCCACTTCCTGGACACTACAGTGCTAATAAACAATGGTCACATAAACACCACCCTATACCGGAAACCTACTGACCGCTATTCCTACCTGCATGCCTCCAGATTTCACCCTGACCACACCACATGATCCATCATCTACAGCCAAGCTCTGCGATACAACCGCAATTGCTCCAACCCCTCAGACAGAGACAAACACCTACAAGATCTCTGTCAAGCTTTCTTACAACTACAATACCCACCTGCAGAAGTAAAGAAACAGATTGATAGAGCCAGAAGAATTCCCAGAAGTTACCTACTACAGGACAGGCCTAACAAAGAAAATAACAGAACGCCACTAGCCGTCACCTTCAGCCCCCAACTAAAACCCCTCCAACGCATTATTAAGGATCTACAACCTATTCTAAAGGATGACCCAACACTCTCACAAATCTTGGGAGACAGGCCAGTCCTTGCCTATAGACAGCCCCTCAACCTGAAGCAAATACTCACCAACAACCACATACCACACAACAGAACCACTAACCCAGGAACTTATCCTTGCAACAAAGCCCGTTGCCAACTGTGCCCACATATCTATTCAGGGGACACCATCACAGGGCCTAATCACATCAGCCACACTATCAGAGGCTCGTTCACCTGCACATCCACCAATGTGATAGATGCCATCATGTGCCAGCAATGCCCCTCTGCCATGTACATTGGTCAAACTGGACAGTCTCTACGTAAAAGAATAAATGGACACAAATCAGATGTCAAGAATTATAACATTCATAAACCAGTCGGAGAACACTTCAATCTCTCTGGTCACGCAATCACAGACATGAAGGTCACTATCTTAAAACAAAAAACTTCAAATCCAGACTCCAGTGAGAAACTGCTGAATTGGAATTCATTTGCAAATTGGATACTATTAATTTAGGCTTAAATAGAGACTGGGAGTGGCTAAGTCATTATGCAAGGTAGCCTATTTCCTCTTGTTTTTTCCAACTCCTCCCCCCCCCCCCCGATGTTCTGGTTTAACTTGGATTTAAACTTGGAGAGTGGTCAGTTTGGATGAGCTATTACCAGCAGGAGAGTGAGTTTGTGTGTGTGGTTTTTGGGAGGGGGGGTGAGAGAACCTGGATTTGTGCAGGAAATGGCCCGCCTTTATTATCATGCACATTGTGTAGAGAGTTGTCACTTTGGATGGGCTATCACCAGCAGGAGAGTGAATTTGTGTGGGGGGGTGGAGGGTGAGAAAACCTGGATTTGTGCTGGAAATGGCCCAACCCGATGATCACTTTAGATAAGCTATTACCAGCAGGACAGTGGGGTGGGAGGAGGTATTGTTTCATATTCTCTGTGTATATATAAAGTCTGCTGCAGTTTCCATGGTATGCATCCGATGAAGTGAGCTGTAGCTCACGAAAGCTCATGCTCAAATAAATTGGTTAGTCTCTAAGGTGCCACAAGTACTCCTTTTCTTTTTGCGAATACAGACCAACACGGCTGTTACTCTGAAACCTGAGAAAAAAGTATTTTCTTCAATGAGATAACCCTGTCTCTATCACTGCATTTGTCTCAAAGCCTAAATTCTGGTCTGTGGTCATTATCTCTGAGTTTATCTATCCTGTGTCCAATATTTCTGTATGCATCCAGGATGTGTGTAATATATCTGCATATATATGTTATGTTCATATTGTCTCTGAGTATACGTATTGTGTTTTTATTTGTGTCTATCTAGAATGTTTCTAATATTTAAGTCTGTATCTATTATATTTCAATGATATTAGTGTCTCTATTATGTTTCGAATATATATGTGTGTATCCATTATATGTAGGTTGCACCTGAGTGTATCTATTAAGTTTCTGTGAAATCTGAGTGTCTCTATTATGTATGGTTGCAGAGTAGCAGCCATGTTAGTCTGTATCCGCAAAAAGAACAGGAGGACTTGTGGCACCTTAGAGACTAACCAATTTATTTGAGCATGAGCTTTTGTGAGCTACAGCTCACTTCATCGGATGCATAGAATGGAACCTAGAGTAAGAAGATATATATCTTATATACATACAGAGAAGGTGGAAGTAACCATACAAACTGTAAGAGGCTAATTACAGTTTGTATGGCTACTTCCACCTTCTATGTATATAAGATTATATATATATATATATATATATATTCGTACTCTAGGTTCCATTCTATGCATCTGTTGAAGTGGCTGTAGCCCATGAAAGCTTATGCTCAAATAAATTTGTTAGTCTTTATGGTGCCGCAAGTCCTCCTGTTCTATTATGTATCGAATATATTTGTATCTACTATGTGTGCGTTACACCTGAATATATCTATTATGTGTTTATTATGTGAGTATAATGGCTATGTTTCTATTATATCATTATCTATTTCATGTTTCCATTACCTATGTATGTATCGATTTTGTTTCTAGTAGCTGTGTCTGTACTATATATCTGTTATATGAGTATCAAGTTTATAGTATATTGGAATGCAAATATTATGTATCTCATATCTGAGAGTATCTATGATGTTTCTATTGTTTCTGAGTGAAGGTGTTATGTATCTATTATCTGTATATTATGTCTAAGTATATCTATTATGTTTCTATTCTATCTTTGTCTACCTATTATGATTCTATTTGCTCTGTGTCCATCTATTTTGTTATCTCCGAATGTCTATTTTGCTGCCCTTGACACTACGCTCAGTCTGTGTTGCTTCGTTCCCCGCACAGAAGGGACCTATGAAGACCCAGTGACTCAAACAAGGCAGCGTTATAATCTCGTAAGAAGACAGTATGTTTCTCAGACGCCACCTACAAGTCTTTTTCTTCCTATCCCTTCTGGTAGGCGCAGTTCCCCAGCCAGCCCTCCGGGCTGCTTCCGAGGCACATTGCAAGGGAGGACCCGGATGAAGGGATCAGGAGAGGGTTCAGCGTTACACAGGATGAGAAGCAAAAATCCTTCCCTTTCGGGAAACCCTCCAATGAAGCCAGCGACCCGCTACCTATTACTGCGCTGTGGGAGACACAGAGAAACAGATCAGGGGAGCAACGGAGCAAAAACCGCGCACAGGAACCTGCGGGCTGGGATCTGAGAGCGATTGGGAAGTCATGGGGACTGGGGGTATTTTCTATAAAAGGATTAAGAATAATATTTCTCTCCGTCTCTGCTCATAGTCGGCCCTGTGATTTCCCTTAAAGTGGGTGTACGATTTCTGGCATTATGGGGAATAAGACGCAACACAATTTAACTTAAAAGCAGGAACATATCTAAACAGAAGGTCCCCCTGTGGTACGCATAATAGATACACAAACACAGCCACACATTATACATGCATGGGCTTTTTAGTTTATACAGTGTATATACACACACTCACAGAGTAATCTCATAATTAGATAGATTTTGCATAAACCCACCCTTACCATGCCTGAGAAAATACCCCCTGACACCCTAGAAAAGGCTGCTTTACTGGCTGCAAAGATATGAGAAACTTCGCTTCTGCTAGTAAAATTTCTCAACAGTGAAATTATATTTGCCACGTGAGGGCGATGTTGCCCCGGACAACAGAACAGACTACACCGTATTTTCCTGGCCGGGGAGTTCGCTTCTCTCTTACCACGGTCCCTCCCACCATCGCCCCTTGTAATCCTCAAACAGCTTCCATCTCCAGAAGTACCATTTCTGAAGCACTTTAGAGAGTAGAGACAGCCACTCCTGTGCGGCTATTCAAACGAGAGGCGCTCCACCAAAGAGACACAATCGGTTCTTCTAAACCATCATCTAAAGGGCAACATTCTTCCCTTCGCTCCTCTACAGAAACCACGATCAAAAGAGAAACCAGTTCTTGCTGTCGGTGGCACCAGCTCTCCCTCCCTCCCTCTCTCGGTCCCACATTCCAGGAAGACCCAAGGATGCCTTTAGCTTGGGTCGCTGCTGTGCTGATGCTGTCTGTTCTAAGTGGGTGAGATTCCATCCCTCAGCCTGTTCCCATTGTATTCTTCCAGTGGATAACCTTATCCGCATACTTCACGATGTTAATAGTGTCTAAAATCTTGTGTGTGTTTATATGTCTGTATTATGCATGGAAATACAACGCACTATATCTGTGCTTATACAGTAGGTCTGTGTTATGCATGCATTGTATTTCCATTATATCTCAGTGCATCTGTGATGTCTACATGATCTCTGTATCTACCGTATGTCTATTAGAAAGGAGTTGAACCAGTATATTCCTATTATGTCTTCTCAGATCTGTTACGTTTCTGTTATATCTGAATGTATGTACAGTATGTTTGTATCACGTCTCTCTCCAATGGTATTTATTTTATCTGAGCGCACCTATTATGTATTTATTGTGCCTCCCTGTATCTAATCTGTTTCTATGTACTATTTCTGTTATGTTACCTTCTTTCAACATGTTACTGTTATATCTGAATGTGCCTAATACGTTTATATTATATCTGTGTCTGTTGTCTTTCTATTATCTCTGAACATCTACAATGTTCTTATTCCTATTTACTGTGTTTCTATTACATCTCAGTGTAACTATTATATTATTATATCTCTATATATTCAGCGTGTTTCCATGATGTGTCTGTTACATGTATATTAACTTGTGTATCATTAAGCTGCTGTTATGTCTCTCCGTATATACCGTACTTCTACTCCGAGTGTTTATATTATTCTGTTTTTATTGTGTCTGTGTATCTATTTTGTTGCTATTACATTAAGTGCACACAATACGCTATTTTCCCCGCGCAGGACAGACCAATGGAGACTCAGTCACCCAAACCAAAGGCAGCGTCCTGATCTCCCGAGGAGAATCTGTGGTTGTTAACTGCACCTATGAGGCTGTTTCTCCCTATCTCTTCTGGTACGTGCAGTTCCCCAACCAGCCCCCCAGGCTCTTCCTGAAGGACCTGGGAAGGGAGGACTCGGATGAAGGGATCACCAAAGGGTTCAATGCCACCCATGACAAAAAGCACAAATCCTTCCACCTGTGGAAACCGGCCAGCGAACTGAGAGACTCCGGGACCTATTACTGCGCCCTGAGCGACACAGTGACACGGACCGGCAGGGGAGTTGAGCAAAAACCTCCCAGGGGCTGTGGCAGGAATCCCAGGCTCCTAGGAGCGACTGGGGGTGGAGGGAGGAGGAATTCTGTAGCTCAGGAAAGCTTATGCTCAAATAAATTTGTTAGTTTCTAATGTGCTACAAGTCCTCCTTTTCTTTTTGCGGATACAGACTAACAGGCTGCTACTCTGAAACCTGCACTTGACTGTCTCTCAGGAAACCAGCACGAAATCGCCTCTTTCTGCTCCGGCCCAGGATTTTAGGACATGTCAGAGCAAAATTCACCATCAGCTCAGGAAAAAGGGGAAAAATGAACGGAGCTGCGTAATCTGCCTAGGAAATGAAAAATAACTCCCCCCATCCCAGGTTGGGAGGGGGGTTGAGAGCCGCTGGTCGAAACAAGCAAGACAGACACAGCGCGGGGGAGGGGTATAACATAGACACACTAATATTTACCGTCTGTGCACTCACTTTGCCACGTGGGGGGGGGGGGGTGTTGCGTTAGAAAAATAATAGAACGGACCGTATTCTTCTGCCTCTGGCGCTCTGCCTTCCCTTGAACAGCCACCAGGGTGAAAGTAATTTAAAGGATTTCAGGGTATGCCCCGAAGTCCTGAGCAGGGGCTGGGCCTCAACCAGAAGAGGTGCGGCCTTTAAATCCCCAGGCCCTTTAAATCAAGATTTAAAGGGCCAGGGGGACTCGGGCTGTGGTGGCGGCTGGGAGCCCCCTGCCCTTTAAATCACCCCCCCGGAGCTACCAGCTGCAGAGGTGCCTGGGAACCCCCGAGCTGCCCAGGCTCCAGTGGCGATTTAAAGGGCCCGGGACTCCCCGCAGCGGCTGGAGCCCCAGGCCCTGTAAATCGCCTCCGGGGTAGCAGTGGTAGCTGGGGCCTCCAGCGGTGATTTAAAGGGCCATTTAAAGGGGCTCTGGCAGCCTGGCTCTGGTGGCATTTTAAAGGGCCCGGGGCTCCGGCTGCTGCGCGGAGCCCCCCAGGCCCTTTAAATCGCTGGCCTGGGGAAGCCGGTCCAGTACAGCAGGGCATACCAGCTCTTGCTGGTAAGCCCTACCAGACTTACTGGCTTACTTTCATCTCTGACAGCCACCCACCCCAGTCTCTGCCCTTCACACCAGACCACCCTCGGGCAGCCTCCTACAGAGAAGAGACACTCACGGCTGTGCAGTCCATTCTGCGGGTGATCCCGGCGGGTGGCAGCTTCAAAACAAAAGACACAAGGGTTTTTTCTTTAAATAATTTTCTGTTCTCTGGAGCTGCGGGATAGAGACACAGTCCTGTTCGCCCTAGCTGGGTCTGGGGCCCAGCCCAGTGGTGTTCCAGGCTCCCTGAAAACCTCACCATGCTGTCACGCTGGATAGCAACTGCCTTAACCGTGTTTGCTCTAAGTGAGTGAGGTTTCCTCTCCAGCCCGGTCCCAATTCACTAATCCGGATTAGAATCTTGTCTCCTTACAATGCGGTTGGGGCGGGGGAGGGAGAATGCAATTGAGTGATTGGCCCCTAAGGGTTGTATGTGGGTGAATTCGGTGCCAACTTCTCTTTCCCAAGTGGCCCCGGGCAGCACAGAAATCTGGCAGCCAGTCCCTGCAGGAGCTTCGGAGGGAGCTAGGTGGAACCTCACCTGCTCTCACCTCTCCATGAGAAGTGAGTGGATATTCTGGTGCCGGCAACTCCCCAGCCAGGGGCCCGACTTCATCTTTGAAGGACTTAAAGTCCCGGCTTCCAGCACTGAGCCGGAGGGGACTTTATTCGTAAAGAAGTCGGGGGCTAGAGTGGTTACTCCATACAGGAGACCATATAGGTGTATCCGCTGGGATCTACGATTCCATTGTTTGCTCTAATCCAGGATTTTTCCTGCTAGACAATTATGGGGAACGCAATGAAACACAGCTTTCACTGCAAAGTATGAAACAATCCGAAGCACAAAACTCCCATTCACTCTGATAAAAGCTGGGGACGCCTGTGTTCTGGGAGGAAAAATGTACTATGCAGAAAAGGCAGGTAAGCATCTAAAGAGCAAAGGGTGTGTGTGTGTGTGTGTGTGTGTGGGGATGTTACAGTGAAAAGGACATATACACAGAGACAAATGTGGGTGAGTTAATATACTACATAGATATAAAGCATTTGTCTATGTAACACCAGGCATTGCCTTGCGCCAGTTATAACCACCATTGTTCCTCCGGAGATTCTGACAGCAAACTATCAGGAAATCCGATTCTGCTAAAATATTTCTCACTGGTTTATGCAGAGTAGCTGTAGCCCTGTCAGTCCCAGGATATCAGAGAGACTAGATGGGTGAGGTAAATATATTCTACTGGACCAACTTCTGTGGGTGAGACAGCAGGTCTCGAAAGCTTGTCTCTCTTTCATCCACAGAAGTCGGTACAATACAAGGTGTTACCTCACCCACCTTGTCTCCTACTAGTTTAGGCGTTTTGCCATGCGGAGGCAGAGTTGATCTGGAAAAAACACACCAATGAGATGATCCGATTCTGTTCCTCCCCTGAGTAGTCTCCTGCCAGCAACCCCCTCCCCCAAACTCTGCCCCTCAACCGCTCCCATCTCCTGACTACACCATCCAGAAGCATTTACAGAGCAGACTCACTCCTGTGAAGTTAGGTCCATGTTAATCAGCTAAATGGCAGCTCCAGCACAGAGATACCGGGTACATTTCTAAGGCACCTTCTAGAGTATAAAATTCTCGCCTTCCCTAAATTGAAGTAACAAGACCCGAATAAATAGATATTGGTTTCGGAATTCGCTCTGTTTCCTCAAAGAATCTTTCGGTCCAAGCATGACTCTACCTTGGCTCTCAGCTGTGATAATCGTGTCTGTTCTAAGTGAGTAAGATTGTATTCCTCAGATTTCTCACATTTTATGACCCCCTGTCTTTATCCTGTCTTTACCATTCAATTTGTTTCAATGCTTATAATATATAATGCTTGAATTATGTCTAATTATATCTATTGTTTGTATTATCTCTGAAGTCATTTGTTCTCTATTATATCCGAGTTTAAATATTGTTTCTATGATATCTGATTGTATCTGTGTTTGTATTGACTGAGTGTCAGTGTTCTGTTTCTGCTATATCCGAATTAAATTATGTTGCTAGTGTGTCTAATATGTTTATATTGTCTCTCTGTGCTTTCCTTAGGTTTCTATTATAACTAAGGGAATCTACTACGTTTGTATTTGTATATCTATCATGTAATGTTGCGCTGTTTCAATCTGTTAGAAGTGCATGTTGTTATCTGGGAGCACAGATGCTGGAATTAGGGGTTCTGCCGCATCCCACGGCTGGAAGTACTCATAACAACCCAAATACATGGCTTCCGCCTTCAACACCCACACTATGAAAAACTGTTCCAGCAACACTGTCTGGGAGTGTATCTGAGTGTGTTTGTTCCGCTCTGTCCCTCCCACAGAAGGCACCCATGAGGCAGACTCAGTGATCCAGACTGAAGGCAGCGTTATCATCCCTCAAGGGCACCCGGTGCGTCTGAATTGTACCTATCAATTTTCTCTCTCTACTAATGTTGATCCCTTCTGGTACCTGCAGTCCCCCAGCCAGCCCCCCAGGCTCTTCCTGAGGGACCTGGGAAGGGAGGACTCGGATGAAGGGATCAGAAAAGAGTTCGATGCCACCCACGAGAAAAAGCACAAATCCTTCCACCTGTGGAAAGCAGCCAGCGAACTGAGCGACTCCGGGACCTATTACTGCGCCGTGAGAGACACAGTGACAGGGACCGGCAGGGGAGCTGAACAAAAACCACGCAGAGTCTGTGCGGAACAGCAGGGAGGCGGGCACTGGGGCCTGGGGGGGGGGGGCAGAATTTGGAACAGAAATCACACACGCTTTAGCTCTGTTTCCTTCTTTGCCCTAATCTGGAGTGTTCCCATGTCAGAAATTATGGTGAATGTCAAATATCATGAATCACCAAGTAAGGTACAATTAGGAAAGACCAGGACACATCATAGGAATATAAGAACGGGCATACTGGGTCAGACCAAAGGTCCATCAAGCCCACTATCTTGTCCTCTGACAGTGGCTAATGGCAGGTGCCCCAAAGAGAATGAACAGACAGGTTATCATCAAGTGATCCATGCCCTGTCACCCAATCCCAGCTTCTGCCAAACAGAGGCTAGGGGCTCCATTCCTGCCTATCCTGGCTAATAGCCATTGATGGACCTATCTTCCACGAGTCTATCTAGCTCCCTTTTGAACCCCATTATAGTCCTGGCCTTCACAACACCCTCTGGCAAGGCGTTCCAGAGGTTGACAGTGCATTGCATGAAATAAATACTCTCTCTTGTTTGTTTTAAACCTGATACCAATTAATTTCCTTTCGTGGCCCCTTGTTCTTGTGTTATGAGAAGGAGTAAATAACACTTTCTTATTTAATTTCTCTATACCACTCATGAATTTATAGACCTCTATCCTATACCCCCTTAGTCTCTTCTTTTCCAAGCTGAAAAGTCCCAGTCTTATTAATCTCTCCTCATACGGAAGCCGTTCTATACCCCTAATAATTTTTGTTGCCCTTTTCTAAACCTTTTCCAATTCCAATAGATGTTTTTTGAGATGGGGCGACCACATCTGCCTGCAGTATTCAAGGTGTGGGTGTACCATGTATTGATATAGAGGCAATATGATATTTTCTGTCTTATCATCTGTCCCTTTCTTGATGATTTGCCACATTCTGTTCGCTTTTTTGCCTTCCGCTGCACATTGGGTGGATGATTTCAGAGAACTATCCACAATGACTCCAAGATCTCTTTCTTGAGTGGTAACAGATAATTTAGACCCCATCATTGTATATGTACAGTTAGGATTATGTTTTCCAATGTGCATTACTTTGCATTTATCAACACGAAATTTAATTTGCCTTTTTGTTGTCCAGTCACCCAATTTTGTGAAATCCTTTTGTAGCTCTTTGCAGTCTGCCTAGGACTTAACTATCTTGAGTAGTTTTGTATCATCTGCAAATTTTGCCACCTCACTCTTTACCCCTTTTTCCTGATCATTTATGAATACATTGAATAGGACTGGGCCCAGTACAGATCCCTGGGGGACACCACTATTTACCTCTCTCCATTCTGAGAACTGACCATTTATCCCTACCCTTTGTTTCCTATCTTTTAACTAGTTACCAATCCATGAGAGAACCTTCCCTCTTATCCCATGATGTCCTCCCTCTCATGAGCAACTCTAGTGAAAGCTGCCACTGGGCCAGTCCTGTTCTTCAAGGAAAGTGACACCAGACAGTTCAATATCACAAAGACTAAACAAATAAAAACACACAAACTCTACCATGATCACAGTGGAGAAAGTCAGGTTCTGTGGGAAAACTGCATCTGAGCAGCTGAGGAATCTTCCCCTGCCCAGGATACATGGATGAATAGATAGAGAGTGAGTCACTGTCTTATGCTCACTCTCTCTGAGAGAATGCCAGTAAAATCAGCCTAAGGAGGCTCAGGTGTAAGAATCTCTGCAGCACCCATTTCCCATTTGTGAACACACTTTGCCACTTGGTGTTAGAAGATCAATACAACAAGTACTGGGACAGAAGAATGTTTGTTACATGTTCTCTGCACTCCTCTGGGACCAGTCTGGACTTTTTGCCCTTCAGACGTTCCCATTTCTGACAGTAGCACTGAGAAGGATTTACAGAGCAGAGAGAATCACTCCTGGGAATTTGGGTCAAGCTGTTCCTGAAGCTCCTGCTCAGAGACACAACATAGATTTTAAGGTTCCCTGTATAGGACAGATTTTTTGCCTTCCCTAATTTGGAACTACTAGCCCAGAAGACAAATCAATTCTTGCGGGATTAGGAAATTAGCTCTGTTTAGTGAAAGAATCATCAGCCCAAGGATGGCTCCATTTTGGCTCCCCGCTGTTACAGTCACAGCTGCTCCGAGTCACATTCTACGTCTCAGCTTTGTTACATTCTATGGAACCATGCCTTCGTCCTGCCTTCACAATTTAGTTTGTTTCAAGGCCGAAAATCACGAAGTTCTTATATTATATCCAATTGTATCAATTATGCTTATACTGTCTATAGAGTGTGAATGATTTATTTCTATTATATGTCATCATAAATATTATATTTGGATTATATCTGATTGCATACGCTGTCTGTATTGCCCCTGACTGTCAATATTCTCTGTTTATATCCGAGTCTATATATTACGTCGCTGTTGTATCTGATTGCACCCTTTTTGCTTGCATGGTCTCTCAGTGCAGACTTTGTTTCTGTTGTGTCTTAGTGAAACCACCACGTTTCTACTGTATCTGTGTTTATCATGTTTTTGCTGCACTGTTCGTATCTGTTACACTCATTTATTACAGAATCAGAGCTGATACATGGATGTTGTCTCGGAGTGTATCTATTCTGCGCTGTTCTTCCCACAGAAGGCACCTATGAAGCAGACTCAGTGACCCAAACTGCAGGCAGCGTTACCATCTCCCAAAGGGAACCTGTGCATCTGAATTGTGCCTACCAGATTTCTGGGTCTCCTTATCCCTTCTGGTACGTGCAGTCCCCCAGCCAGCCCCCCAGGCTCTTCCTGGGGGATCTGGGACGGGAGGACTCGGATGAAGGGATCAGAAAAGCGTTCGATGCCACCCACGATAAAAAGCTCAAATCCTTCCACCTCTGGAAACCGTCCAGAGAACTGAGAGACTCTGACCCATTACTGCGCCGCGAGCCACACATTGACATCGACCTGACACTGCTGAGCAAAAACCGGGCAGGATCTGTGCAGAGCAGCAGGGATGCGGGGACTGGGGGCTGGGGGTGATTTAGGGGCAGCAGGCGGGAAGTTTGAAAACACTGAACTTGGAACAGACATCTGCCTCACACACACACAGGACGCACTCACTTGTGCTCTAGGTCTTTTCCCTAATCCGGAGTGTTACTATCTCAGAAATGATGGTGAATGTCATGAATCACCAAGTAAGTTAAAATCAGTGAAGACCAGAACACATCCACCCTCTCATGAGCAACTCTGGTGAAAGCTTCCCCAGCCCCATTCTTGAAGGAAAGTGCAACCAGAGAGTTCAATATCACTAAAACTAAACCAATAAACATTCGAACTCGAGCATGATGGCAGTGAAGAAGTTCATAGTCTACAGGACAGTGGCTCTCCACCTTTCCAGACTACTGTACCCATTACAGGAGTCTGATTTGTCTTGCATACCCGAAGTTTCACCTCACTTAAAAACCACTTGCTTACAAAATCAGACATAAAAATACAAAAGTGTTACAGCATGCAATTACTTAAATACTGCTTACTTTCTCATATACATAGACAGTCTTTAAAAGACCATCCTCACCTCTTGCATCAGAAAAATACTCACTATCTCTGTGAGAAACGCGGCTTTACTGGCAAAGGCGTAAGAACATAGGCTGCAACCATTTCCCATTTGTGATCACATTTTACCACGCGGGGGCGGTGTGGTCCTAGGTAAATAATACAAGTAACAGCCCGTTCTTCTGTCCCCTGCTCTCTGCCCGCCCCTGGCAGCACCCTGAACTCCTTTGCCCTTCAGACTGTCCAATTTCTGACGGTAACATTGAGAAAGGTTTATAGAGCAGAGAGAATCACTCTTGTGAAGATGGGTTCAAGCTACTCCGACAACTGACAGCTCCTAGAACGTTCATTGTAAGGCAACTTTGATAGGACAAAATTCTTGCCTTTTCTAAGTTAGGGCTACTAGCCAAGAAGACAAATCAATTCTTGCCGGATTAAGAAATTAACTCTCTTTAGTCAAAACCTCGTTCAACTCAAGGATGGCTTCAATTTGGCTCTCCGCTCTTATCGTCATAGCTATTCTGAGTAAGATTCTAGTTCTCAGCTTTATTACATTCTGTCGAACCATGTGTTGTTCCTGACTCCATCATTTAAATTTGTTTCAATGCCCATGATCACGAAGTGCTTATATTACATACGGTTGTATCTATGTTTGTATTGTCTATAAGGGTAATTGCTCTCTTTCTATTATCCGAGTATAACGATTATATATACACACACACCCCTTTTATATCAAATTGCTTATATTGTGTATTTATTATCTCTGAGTGTCAATATTCTCTATTATATCCGAGTCTAAATATTATGATGCTGATTGCATCCCTTTATGCTTGCATGGTCTCTCAGTGCAGACTTTGTTTCTATTACCTCTGTTAATCTGCCACGTTTTTATTGTATGTACGTTCATCGTGTTTTGCTGCATTGTTTGTATCGGTTACATGTATGTTATCTCGGAGTGTATCATCTCAGATTCTATTATATCTGAGTGTGTCTGTTCTGCTCTGTTCTTCCACAGAAGGCATCTATGGAGCAGACTCAGTGACCCAAACTGACGGCAGCGTTTACATCTCCCAAGGGGACCCAGTGCTTCTTAACTGCACATATCAGATTTCTGGGTTTCCTTACCTCTTCTGGTATGTTCAGGGCTCCAACCAGCCCCCCAGGCTCTTCCTTAGGGACCCGGGAAGCGAGGACTCGGATGAAGGGATCAGAAATGGGTTCAATGCCACCCATGATAAAAAGCACAAATCCTTCCAGCTGTGGAAACCGTCCGGCGAAGTGAGCGACTCCGCGACCTATTACTGCGCCGCCAGTGACACAGTGACACGGACCGGCGGGGGAGCGGAGCAAAAACCGCGCAGGGTCTGTGCGGAGCAGGGGGGAGGCGGGCACTGGCGTCGGCGCGGGGGGCAAAAGGGGAGAAGTTTGAAAACACTGAGATTGGAAACGATCTATAAATTCTCTCTCACACACTCACACAACCCCCTACCTCTTTAGGTCTGTCTTTTGTCTTTTTTTCCGCAACCCGGAGTGGTGCCATTTCTTAAAGGATGGTGACTGTCATGAATCACGAAGTAAGGTGAACTCAGGAAAGACCGGAACACATGAATCCCCACCCCCATGAGCAACTCTGGTGAGAGCTTCCCCCAGCCCTGCTATTTAAGGGAGGTGCAACCACACAGTCCAATATCACTGAACCTGAACAAAGGAACACAGGAGCGCTACCATGATGGCGGTGGAAAAGGCCACATATTAGAGGAGAAGAACTGGCACTGCCCAGTCCAGGAGTCTTCCCCTGCCCGGCACAGACAGACAGAGTCTTCAGAAGGCCTTCCTCACCTCTTGCATCAGACCAATACTCACTCTGTGTCTGTATTGGGAGCTGGAGTTTGGTTTACTGGCAGAGGTGTAAGGAAATCTCCTTCACCTTCTTCGATGTGTGAACACATTGTGCCGCTCGGTGGCGGTGTGCTGCTCAATAAATACTACAAGTAACAGCCCGTTCTTCTATCCCCTGCTCTCTGCCCGCTCCTGACACCAACCTGGCCCCCTTCGCCCTTCAGACTCTCGCGTTTCTGGCAGCACCAGTGAGGAGGATTTACAGTGCGGAGGGAATCACTGCTGTGAAGCTGGGTTCATGCTGTTCCGAGAGCTGCTACTCAGAGGCACAACGTTCATTTTAAGGCACCTTTTATTGGACAGAATTTTTGCTTTCCCTAAACTGGAGCTACTAGCCAAGGAGATAAACCCATTCTTGCGGGACTGGGAAATTAGCTCTGTTTAGTCAAAGAACCCTTCAATCCAAGGATGGCTCCAACTTGGCTCTCTGCTGTTATAGTCACAGGTATATTGAGTAACGTTCTCTGTCTCAGGGCTTGTCTATGCTACCAAGTTTTGTCCATGAAACTAATGCCGGCACGAAAAAAAGAAACAAAAACAAAGTCTCCAAAGCCAATCTGCCTTTGCTCCCTCTGTCGACAGATCATGTCCACATTCAGGGCACCATTGTCCGCAGCGTGAGCAGTGCAATGTGGGTATGAATCCCACAGTGCCTAGTGACACCATCTGTTGCTAGGTGTTGTGGGAAAGCGGAAGGGAGCACAGTGCATCCTGGGACATGCAAAATGTCCCATCATGCACCGCTTTGTGTCCCAGCCCCCCAAGGGTTTCCAGCTTCCTTTTGCACCATTTTCCCAACTGTCAGTCTTTGTAGCGTGCACCAGCATCTGCAGTGAGAGAGGATGGATCCCACACTTCTGTCCTATGCGCTGTTAGCTGTGGTGAGGACATAGCACATGGCAGCAAAGGTACTGACAGAGGATGAATCGCAGACACCCGAGTGTGATATGGACAGCAGCGACTTACCAGTGGCATTCACAGAGCAGCTGCATACGGTAGACTGTCACTTCTGGGCTAGGGAAACAAGCACTGATTGGTGGGATCCTAGCGAAAGGGCTCAACGCTACACACGATGAAAAGAGAAAAACCTTCCCCATGTGGAAACAGTCCAGCGAACTGAGCGATTCCGGGACCTATTACTGCATTGCGAGGGATCACCAGAGACACGAAGCAGCGACGGAGCTGAGCAAAAACCGAGCAGGTGCGGGCTCAGGGTTGGGAGCCACATGGGAACTAAAGGGTTAATTTCCTATCCACCTAAATAAATTCTCTCTCCCTCCGGCCCCCAGCCTGGGGCCAGATTCTCTCTCGTTTCTGCACGCCAAACTCTTTTGAATTCAAAACTTGCCATGAATGTCTTGAAACAGAATTTAAGCTAAACTCTGAAAAGGCATGAACACGAGAGAGATTCTATTAAAACAAACAAGGAAACATATACATATATATATGTCTCCCCAACACAAAACAGAAGTACCCAGGGGCCCTGACACCCTTTGAAATCAATGAGATGTAGACACCTATTTGCTTTGGGGAAGTCCCACTAGGTGCCTAAATATCTTTAAGATCTGCCCCCCGAAGCTGTGGCTCTCCCCATTCCAGGCTACTTGAACCCCTTCCAGGAGCCTGATTTGCTTTGACTACCCTCAAGTTTCACTTCACTTGAAATCTACTTGCTTACAAAAATCAGACCTAAAAACACAAACGTGTCACAGACCAGTGTTACCGAAAAATGGCTGACTTTCTCATTGTTACCGTATAATAATAAAATAAATTAATTGGAATATAAATATTGTACTGACATTTCCGTGTATCAGGAGCAGTATAAACAAGTTGTTTGTATGAATTTTTAGTCTGTACTGAATTCTCTAGTGCTTTTTATGTAGCCTGTTGTAAAACTATGGATCGATCAGATGAGTTGATGTACCCCCTGGGAGATCTCTGCATTCCCTGGTCGTGAACCACCGAAGTAAGTTATCAGCACCTGACTTACTACAATTTTTTTTCAACCCAGTGCCTATCCATAGCCCCCAGGTGGAGAGGTTTTCCCTGAATATATAATACAATCTCGACAGAGTATTTGCATGTCTACGAGCCCTGTTTTGTGCTGCCTTCACACCCCCGCCCCAAGTCTCCTGTCTCTGACAGCAGCAGCCAGCCTGTATAAACAAGGGCCAGTCCGTTCAGTGCTATTCAGCCCCCTGGGAGCTCCAGCCCAGAGCCACAACACGAGAGACACATATTGGTCAGCATGATAAGCAGTGGTCTCCGCAGAATTTTATGTAGGCAGCGCAGAACAGCAGAGTTTGAAGGAGGGGTTTGAAAGACAACAATTAGGCAGTTTGTGGATGTATTTGTGGAGATCTCCTCCCAAGAGGGAGGGACGGAATGATAGAAAGCGTGAAGGTACTGATTTTAGATCAAGACATACAGGTTCATAGAAGGAAGGCATGAGTGATATAAGCAAAACTGAAATTACATAGACGTCAGGTAACTTTACTTTTACAGAGAGATATTTTGTCCCTGCCCCCACAGAGCTAAAGTGCTTTCAGGGTGCCTAAAAACACCAATTTGGAAAGATGTAATTGCTGAGGGTTTACAGTGAGGAGTGTGAGAGGAGCCTGAATAGAATAGAAAAAGGCGCACACACCTTTCTCCAGATAGTTTAATCTCACATTAAAGCTGGGATTTCTCAAAGCTGGCTGAAGGATTTGGATGCTTACTCCTCATTGACTGTTTAATGGGGCTTGGACATCCAAACCCTACCATTAGGAACTAGCAGGACACAGAGCCAGATCTAGGTATATTTTAAAATTTCCTTTTCTTATTGTCCAGTGCATTAAGTGAGGCATGACCAATCAGTCCCTCCATCCATCCAGCACTCAATTACTCTTTAAAATGGGACCTAGGTTCTTAAGTAACTAAGGCGGCTTCTGAAAATTTGACTCTTAAGCCAATTTGATTCCCAGACTAAAGACTTGTCCAAGATCTCACAGAGACACTGTGTTAAAGCCAGGAACTGACCGCCTAGGTCTCATGAGTTTAAGCCCAGGACCATAAGCAGAAGATGACCCTTCTTGCTTTTAATTTTAATATGGGAGAGGAAAATATTGAGGACTTCCTAGGATTGTGTCCCATCCCCTTTGTCACGATATAATGCACACAAATGTACCAGAATGACTCCAATGGAGTGTTGGCAATATACACCAACCGAGGGAGTGGCCCAATCAACTCTCGGACAAACCTCAGCCCTCCAGGTGGGTGCCTGCTCTCGCTTTTCATTCATGAGCTTGTCTCTTGTGATTTCAGTGTCTCGGGCTCCCTCTGTCAGTTCTCACTAAGCTGATACTAAAGGCCTTGAGAGCGGGGTCACAGTCTCTTTGTCTCTCCTCAGGGGAGTGACTTTGTTGCTGACATTATGTGAGTATCTGAATTCGAACCCGGTAGGAATTTGGGAGAGAGATGGTGGGATCAGACCATGGAGAGTTGCCTCTTACCTCGCTCAGCTGGGTTGTGTACGGTGTGCTGGACCAAAGGGAGAGTTATGTTCACTTGGAGTGAAAGTGATATTAATACAGGCTGGGGTTGGGCGAGTGCTGTAAAGAACTAAAGAGGAGGTTGCTAGCTAGCAAGCTCAAATCAAAGTCAGGCAGGGTATGTTAAATTTCACCTTCCACATCCAAGGTGGACACACACACAGGTGGATAGGGAGGTTGTGGAATCACCATCCTTGGAGATCTTTAAGAGCAGGTTAGACAAACACCTGTCAGGGAGGATCTAGAAGATAATACTTAGTCTTTCCATGAGTGCAGAGGGCTGGACGAGAAAGCCGCTCCAGCCTGGTCCCTTCCAGTTCTGGGATTCTATGATAGATTCTCCTATGTTCTCATGCCACAGTGTGAACCTGGAAACACGACCTGTCATAAATATAAAGGGAAGGGTAAACCCCTTTGAAATCCCTCCTGGCCAGGGGAAAGCTCCTCTCACCTGTAAAGGGTTAAGAAGCTAAAGGTAATCTCGCTGGCACCTGACCAAAATGACCAATGAGGAGACAAGATACTTTCAAAAGCTGGGAGGAGGGAGAGAAACAAAGGGTCTGTGTGTCTGTCTTATGCTGGTTTCTGCCAGGGATAGACCAGGAATGGAGTCTTAGAACTTTTAGTAAGTAATCTAGCTAGGTATGTGTTAGATTATGATTTCTTTAAATGGCTGAGAAAAGAATTGTGCTGAATAGAATAACTATTTCTGTCTGTGTATCTTTTTTGTAACTTAAGGTTTTGCCTAGAGGGGTTCTCTAGGTTTTTGAATCTAATTACCCTGTAAGATATCTACCATCCTGATTTTACAGGGGGGATTTCTTTATTTCTATTTACTTCTATTTTTATTAAAAGTCTTCTTGTAAGAAACCGAATGCTTTTTCATTGTTCTCAGATCCAAGGGTTTGGGTCTGTGGTCACCAATGCAAATTGGTGAGGCTTTTTATCCAACATTTCCCAGGAAAGGGGGGAGGGTACAAGTGTTGGGAGGATTGTTCATTGTTCTTAAAATCCAAGGGTCTGGGTCTGTAGTCACCTAGGCAAATTGGTGAGGCTTTTTACCAAACTTTGTCCAGGAAGTGGGGTGCAAGGTTTTGGGAAGTATTTTTTGGGGGCAAAGATGCGTCCAAACAGCTCTTCCCCAATAACCAGTATTAGTTTGGTGGTGGTAGCGGCCAATCCAAGGACAAAGGGTGGAATATTTTGTACCTTGGGGAAGTTTTGACCTAAGCTGGTAAAGATAAGCTTAGGAAGTTTTTCATGCAGGTCCCCACATCTGTACCCTAGAGTTCAGAGTGGGGGAGGAACCTTGACAGGACCCATGACTACAGAATAAACTGTCTGAAATTATTATCTCTGTTAAACTGCTTAGTAGAGAGCTTTGTAACTTTGTTAATGAGAGCTACAGAAAAGGTGAAGAGAAGGGACTGGGGTGTTGGTCCTCAGACCCATTATACATTACATGCCCCCATGAAATGCATTCTCTGCCTTGTCTCCTTTCCTAGGTGCCCTGGGCAGAACTGACATCAAGCAGCCAGTCACTACAGAAACGTCTGAGGGACGAGACCTGAACCTGACTTGCACTCACCCCTCAGTTACAGATGAATGGATTTTCTGGTACCGGCAGTTCCCTAGGCAGGGACCTCACTTTGTAGCTAAGGGATACAGCAAAACAAGTCTGAGCACCGAGCCAGAGGGAGCTTGGCACATCTTTGAGGACAGAAAATCCAGCAGCCTGGCCCTGAGCAGGGCGTGGCTGGCAGACGCAGCGGTGTATTACTGTGCTCTGAGTGACAGTGTGAAAGCCAGGGCAGCCCCCATGCAACAAGTATAACACTCCAGGGCTGCGCAGCGGGGAGCGCCAGGAAAGGGGCAGAGGGATCCCAGTGACACAGGTGAACTGACTCCAGCATTTAAGAAACAGAAGAACACTTACAAAAATCTACATATAGATACAACACCCCCACCTGCCCCATCAGTCCATTGCTGAGTCATGGTGTCAAATCTTCAGCCCTGCTGACTGAAGTCCCCTCTGTTGATAAATGCCAAGTAATGCACATTGGGAAACAATCCCAACTATGCATATAAAAAGATGGGGTCTACATTAGCTTTTACCACTCACAAAAGAAATCTTGGAGTCGTGGGTAGTTCTCTGGAAACATCCACTCAATGAGCAGTGGCAGTCAAAAGCTAACAATGTTGGGCATCATTAGGAAAGGGACAGATAATAAGACAGAAAATATCATATAACCTCTATATGAATCCATGGTACAGCCACATCTCAAATACTGCATGCAGATGTGGTCACCCCATCTCAAAAGAGATATATTGGAATTGGAAAAGTTCAGAAAGGGGCAATAAAACGATTGAGGGTATGGAACAACTTCCATATGAAGAGAGATTAATAAAACTGGGACTTTTGCTTGGAAAAGAGATGACCAAGGGAGGATATGATAGAGGTCTATAAATTCATGACTGGTGTGGAGAAAGTAAATGAAGTGTTATTCACACCTTCTCATAACAGAAAACCTAGGGGTCACCAAATGAAATTAGTAGGTAGCAGGTTTAAAACAAATAAAGGAAAGTCTTTCTTCACACAACACACAGTCAGTCAATCTCTGGAACTCTTTGCCAGAGGATGTTGTGTAGGTCAAAACCATAGCAGGATACAAAAAAGAACGGGATAAATTCATGGAGGATAGGTTCATCAATAGGATGGGCAGGAATGGTGTCCCTAGTCTGTTTGCCAGAAGCTGGGAATAGGGGACAGGGGAGGGATCACTGGGTGATTCCCTGTTCTGTTCATTCCCTCTGGGCCACCTGGCACTGGCCACTGTCAGAAGACAGGACACTGGGCTAGATGGACCTTTGGTCTGACTCAGTAGGGCCATTCTTATGTTCACTTATCCTGATGGGTACAGTACACTGAGACTGTATTAACATGAGGAAGTTTCATTAGTTTAATCACAGTCATTTTTTAGAGATTTAGTTAAACCAATGGAGGGGTGTGAAGACACTAAAGGTGTCTATGCAACACAATCACCACACTAAGATATATTGTATACCCCATTCCCCACAAATCTGCCCATTTCCCATCAACACACCCTATTTCATATCACCATAACACTATTTCCCCTCAATATACCAGTGTACCCCTAATGCCCATCGATTTGTCCTATTTCTCAACAGGATCTCCTATTTGTCATCAGTATCCTCACGTTTCCCACAAATATACTCCCATTTCCCATCAATACACTCTATATCCAATCAATGTATCGCCATCTCATCAATGCCTTCCCCTCCCCCGAAATACTGTATTCCCTATCAGTAGACTCAGTTCCCACAAATATACTCCATTTATGATCAATATACCCCATTCCCATAAATATCTCCCCCCATCCCAACAATAAACCCCTATTTTCCATCATGACACCCCAGTTCAGTAGATGCCTTGGACCACAAGGAGCCTGTGTTTCATCTTCACAGTAAGAAAAGGAGTACTTGTGGCACCTTAGAGACTAACCAATTTATTTGAGCATGAGCTTTCTGATGAAGTGAGCTGTAGCTCATGAAAGCTCATGCTCAAATAAATTGGTTAGTCTCTAAGGTGCCACAAGTACTCCTTTTCTTTTTGCGAATACAGACTAACACGGCTGTTACTCTGAAATCTTTCTATCCTCTGGTATTGGATGAGCTCTGAGCCGTTTGCAGTCCAACTCCTCCTCTTTCTGTGTGAGCCCTGTTTAAAATGCTGTCACTGCAGGTCAAGGGAAGTGTCAGATGTGAAGGACCCACCCACTCAGGAGGCTGTTAGCACCCACACGGACAGCTGAACAGGAAAAGCGAAGAACCAAACCACGATTTTGGCTTTACTCTGAAACAGACAATTTTCTGGTAGCTGTGAGAAATAAAAAGGCAGATACCTTCCTGATAATTGGGTTTTGGGCGGCGTGTGTGTGCGCGCGCTAAGAGCAGTTTGGATTAAGAACCGGTGACTTCCCACCATGTTCTTCACCTCAGGGTCAATTATTTTGCTGGTTGCAATTTCAAGTGAGTAGCATTTTCATTTGTTCAGCTTGAGAAACTTTCTATTGCCATTTTGCAAAACCCAATCACTCTTAAAACACCTAGGTTTGGAAGGGTTAAATATTAAAAGGGGTTGTATGCAATTTAGGTTAAGGTTACCCTAAATAATGGGGTATAGGCATCGAAATCACTTAGGGTGAGAATATTTAAAGTTGCCTAAGATTATAATGTTTAGAATAAATATTTGTCCTTTCCCCACAAGAGACCTTCGGAGACTCGGTCACACTAACTGAAGGCACCATTCTTGTCAAAGAAGGAGCACCTTTGATTATTGAGTGTACCTATGAGTCTATCCTATTCCCTTATCTCCGCTGGTATATTCAACAACCCAATGGAGCACCGAAGTTATGGCTGGAAGATAAAACATCAGGGGGTGGCCAAGATGAAGGGGACAAGCAGGGCTTCTTTGCTAACCATATCCAAGCTCAGAAATCCTTCCATTTGAAGAAAAGCTCCAGCTAAGTGAACGATTCTGCGGTCTACTACTGCTCCTTGAGAGACACAGTGATTGCAACCGTCAGGGGAGCTGAACAAGAATCGACTGAGGGAGGATGAAGCACAGAAAGTCTAGACTTCGGTCTCTGAAAACAAAATCCAACATGTTACATTTCCATAACTTGACTTCATTATGGTATATAAAGTACCTCCAGGGAAGGCAGAGGAAAGAGCTGCAGTGTAGTGGAGCGAGGAATGAAGAGAACCAATGGCTGGAAGATAAGCCAAGACCAATTCAAGTGAGAAATAAGGCGTATTTAAAAAAAAGAAAAGAAAAAAACAGAGAGGAGAACAAAAGAAAAGAAAAAAACAGAGGAGAAGGGATGACTTCATCTCTTGGCGTCTTAAAAATCAAGACGCTTGGCTTTTCTGGAATGTATGCTTTTGTCAAACACTGGTTGATGGGCTCAATGCAGGAGTAACTGGGTGACATTCTTATAGCTTGTGTTACACAGGAAGTCAGACGAGATAATCTACTCACCCATTCAGGGGTTAGAAGCTATGATTCTCAAAATCATAAGAATGGTCATACTCTGTCAGACCAATGATCCATCTAGACCAGTGTCCTGTCTTCCTACATTGGCCTGTGCCAGATGCTTCAATGAGAATGAACAGAACCTGGCAATTTATTGAGTGCTCCATCCCATCATCCACCCCAACTTCTGGCAGTCAGAGATTTAGGGAGTATAGGGTTGTGAATCTGATCATCTTGGCTAATAGCAGCTTATGGACCTGTCCTCCATGAACGTATCTAGTTCTTTTTTGAACTGAGTTATACTTTTGGCCCTCACAATATCCCCTGACAAAGAGTTGCAAAAGTTGACTGTGCATTGTGTGAATAAGTACTTCTGTTAATTTCAGTGGGTGACCCCAGGTTCTTGAGTTATGTGAAGGGCTTAAAGCAATTCCTTACTCACACTGTTCATAATTTCATAGACTTCTATAATATGGAAGAGGACGAAACCTCAGCTGGTGGAAATCTGTGTGGATCCATTTATCTAAATGAAGTATGGCTCTTTAGACCATTCAGATTTATGGTACATTAAATACAAATCCTTATATTGCATATTTCTGATTAGTTCTTCCTTCTGCCTGCTTTAAAGCAGGCTTTTCTCTGGGTTTTAATATGATGTTTAACGTTACAAAACCCACACATTTTAAATAAACGTAGGGAATGGGAGCAGGTTCTTCTGCTGGCTTAAATGAGCATGGCTGCATGGTAGAGTCAAGGGATCTGCAACAATTCACATTAGCTGAGGATTTAGCTCATAAACGTGGCAATTCTGCAGGGGACCCATGGTCCAGCTGTGATGATGATAACAGGAGCCCCTGTTGTGCTAGGCACTGTCTGGTTTCTTCATTGAATCCACTTCCAATCCAAGTGGAAGAGGAGACCACATGTGGGGGCAGATAAACAGAGGGAGGAATACAAGAAAACAAGGAAAAGACATTGGGTGACACCACAGGTTGCGGTCTCAACACAACAGCTGCCTAATCCGGCTCATCATGATGTCAGACTTGATATGTTTATGTATATGTATATTATATATGGCTTTAAATATAAATCCAAACAGGACAAAGACTGACCATTAAATGTATATGGCATTGTGAAACTAAAAACTCAACGTGTTACTTTTTCCCCAACAGGATACCTAAAAATGCAAATCCTGTTATGATTTTTTCCCCAGTTCGTTCCTCCTGTAACTCCCCTGGTGTCCCTTGCTTGAAGGTTTCAGAAATGGAATGAAAGACATTGGGACGACAGGAACATTGGACTGATCAGACTGGATCAGAACAGAGGATCATCCAGTTCAGTGTTTACTCTCTAACTGTATCTACTCCCAGCTGCTTCAGAGGAAAGGGCAGGAGACTACACCTTGCACTGGGTAGTTATGGGATAATCTCTGAGAGGGGAGTTTCTCCCCTAATCCTGGACAAATGTCAGTTTGAGATCGTAAAGTGTCATCCACCTTCCAGTTGTAGAGCTCTCATCAGGGACACGCTGGGATTTGTTTAGCCTTATAATCATCCTTACAAAAAAATCCTGGTAAACTGTTGACATCACATATATAGTCTTGTACCAATGAGTTCCAAAGGGTCATTGGCTAACGTGATCATGAATTTCCATGAACCATTCACCAGTTTAAGCAAGGATTTGTTCATTGGAAATCCACAATTTAAGGACCAAACTATGAACTTTCTACTCAAATGTTATTTCCACCTTAACATGTCAACGTGAAAGCTGAAAATCCACCACAGTTAGACATCTAAATGCCTTCAAAAGGCTATTCCTCGGGGAGTTACTGGGTGCAAAATGGAACGATTTATAACAAACAGTGAGATTTGTAAGGAAGCTGAACAAGTTCTTATCTCCCAAGATATCCAGAAAAGATGGAAATATCTAGGACATGAGTGAAGAAGGAAGCTGGAGCATGCATGGAGGAACATGTAAAAGGAGCTGGACAAAATAACTCCTCTTTTGAACACCACTTAGAGGGGGAAAATTGAAGCATTTAACAACAGAGGCCACTGGCCGAAGAACTGGCAGCATAATTCCCTTTCCATAACATGAGTCAGGTTTTGCAGCTATTACACGTGGGAATAGTTAAAAGAGAGGTTTCAGAGTAGCAGCCGTGTTAGTCTGTATTCGCAAAGAGAAAAGGAGGACTTGTGGCACCTTAGAGACTAACCAATTTATTTGAGCATAAACTTTCGGATGCATTTTGAATGCATCCGATGAAGTGAGCTGTAGCTCACGAAAGCTTATGCTCAAATAAATTGGTTAGTCTCTAAGGTGCCACAAGTCCTCCTTTTCTTTTTAGTTAAAAGAGAAACAGTAAGCTGCTTTGGAAAAATAACTTCTTCCTCTTTAACACATGGGGGAGAGGTTTTATTAACAACTCACCTTTCAGGCCGGGCTGTCATTTCAGAGCCTGGTGTTTAATGTGGTCTCCCTTACCCCCACAATCCCCCCCACCCCCGCTCTCAGACCCTGTGGAGAAGCCAGGCAGTCTCATTCAAGGGTGAGATCAGAAACACCGTCATTCTACAGATCAGAGTTTCTCACCACTGAAGCTGTATATATATATATATATAAGGCATTGCTCAGAATAAGACCTCTCTTCCCATCCCCTCTTCATCTGTGGGGAAAGAAAAAGGAGGAAGATTCACTCGTGGGTGTTGGGAAGAAGGTTCTCTCCCAGTTGGTAGCAGGACTATGTTCTCATCACCTGGATCTTAGTTACTGTGATCCTTTCCATTCTCGGTGCGTATGAACTCAAATGTGTCAGAACTATTGGGCCAGATTCTCAGACTTCAGTCGAGTTAAATCAGGTTCCACCAACTGAGAATTTGAACCCAATTTCTTTTTATCCCTCTAACTTAACATAGATGGTGGAAGTTTGGAAGGGTCAGAAATACCCCTGCTTCGGGGCATAAACCTACCTCAAACTGATTAATAGATTTAGATTTTTATACAGGAGGGACCACTATCATCTAGTCTGACCACCTATGTAATAAAGGCCAGAGAATTTCACCAGTCTTTCCTGCAAGACTCCCAGAATTTCTGATTGAGCTATAAAATACCTTGTAGAAAGATTTCAGAGTAACAGCCCTGTTAGTCTGTATTCGCAAAAAGAAAAGGAGTACTTGTGGCACCTTAGAGACTAACCAATTTATTTGAGCATGAGCTTTCATGAGCTACAGCTCACTTCATCGGATGCATACCGTGGAAACTGCAGCAGACTTTATATATACACAGAGAATATGAAACAATACCTCCTCCCACCCCACTGTCCTGCTGGTAATAGCTTATCTAAAGTGATCATCAGGTGGGCCATTTCCAGCACAAATCCAGGTTTTCTCACCCTCCACCCCCCGACACAAACTCACTCTCCTGCTGGTAATAGCTCATCCAAACTGACCACTCTCCAAGTTTAAATCCAAGTTAAACCAGAACATCTGGGGGGGGGGGTAGGAAAAAACAAGAGGAAACAGGCTACCTTGCATAATGACTTAGCCACTCCCGGTCTCTATTTAAGCCTAAATTAATAGTATCCAATTTGCAAATGAATTCCAATTCAGCAGTTTCTCGCTGGAGTCTGGATTTGAAGTTTTTTTTGTTTTAAGATAGCGACCTTCATGTTTGTGATTGCGTGACCAGAGAGATTGAAGTGTTCTCCGACTGGTTTATGAATGTTATAACATTCATAAACATTTATAACATTCATAAACCAGTCGGAGAACACTTCAATCTCTCTGGTCACGCAATCAGAGACATGAAGGTCGCTATCTTAAAACAAAAAAAACTTCAAATCCAGACTCCAGCGAGAAACTGCTGAATTGGAATTCATTTGCAAATTGGATACTATTAATTTAGGCTTAAATAGAGACTGGGAGTGGCTAAGTCATTACACAAGGTAGCCTGTTTCCTCTTGTTTTTTCCTACCCCCCCCCCCCGGATGTTCTGGTTTAACTTGGATTTAAACTTGGAGAGTGGTCAGTTTGGATGAGCTATTACCAGCAGGAGAGTGAGTTTGTGTGTGTATGGGGGTGGGGGGGATGTGAGAGAGCCCAACTTGATTATCATGCACATTGTGTAAAGAGTTGTCACTTCGGATGGGCTATCACCAGCAGGAGAGTGAATTTGTGTGCGGGGGTGGAGGGTGAGAAAACCTGGATTTGTGCTGGAAATGGCCCACCTGATGATCACTTTAGATAAGCTATTACCAGCAGGACAGAGGGGTGGGAGGAGGTATTGTTTCATATTCTCTGTTTATATATAAAGTCTGCTGTAGTTTCCACGGTATGCATCCGATGAAGTGAGCTGTAGCTCATGAAAGCTCATGCTCAAATAAATTGGTTAGTCTCTAAGGTGCCACAAGTACTCCTTTTCTTCTTGTAGAAAGAGAGATCTAACTGAGGGAAGTTTCAACCAAAACTGGCTTTTTCAGGGTGTTTGGCATCTGTCTTCCTTTGAAGCAACTTGTTCTGGCCACAGCTAGACACTGGGTGGTCTTCTGATCTGATCCAGTTTGGGAATTCCAAGAGCAGATGATAAAGTTAACCATTTTATTGGGGCTTCCAATATTTTTCCTTCTTTCATTTAACAAGGAACTACAGAACCATATTTCAGTTTTGTTAAAAATAGCTACTTATCTTTTTGATCAAGGAAGCCTTCAAACCATGCAATGAGGCATACTAGCCACTTGGGAATATTCTCGCGGAAATACAATTTTTATTTTGTCCTGGGTGGAAATTATTAGTGCCTCATAGGTTTTTTTTTTTTTGGGGGGGGGAAGCCCAGCCTTTTGGATTTTGAGCACTGCATTGTTCCTTTTTCCTTTCCTGGAGCGGAGATAAAATATCCCCAAATGCCCAGAGTGTATAAAATGTTGTGATTCACTTTAAGTGTCTCTATTGTTCATTGCTTACAGGATGGTGACCCAGAGCAGGGTAATCCCCCATAGCAAAATTAGAGAAGATGGAGAAGAGGAAGGCCAGGGAGGAAGATAATTTTCCTTCCTTGCATTAAGTAAACCTTTCCATGGTTTATGTTCATGGCTCTACCTTGTGTAACTTTTGGGAAAAAAAAATCTTATCATCCAAACTAATGTGATGCCTTCAGCATCTAGATTATGTGTTTCACTCAGCGATTCAGAGAAATTAGGAATTTACCATTTTCTTTCCATCTGCCTACCATAATTATCACAACACTTACTCATTTATTTTTCCACCCAGGGGAGAGACACAATTGGTGACACAGGTGAAAGGCAGCATCCCTCTCTCTGAAGGGGCATCTTTGCTTCTGGACTGCATGTATGAGAGCTCTGAGCCTGCTTGTACCTTCTGGTACATCCAATATGCCACAGAGGGGCACCAGCTCTTCCTGAGAGACACTGAGGAGGGAGAGGGGAGAGGATTCAAAGCCAAACAAGAAAAACTCCTACCCTCTGTGCAAAAACTCCACCCAGCTCAGTGACTCTGCTGTGTACTACTGTGCCATGAGCCTCACACTGAGCCATGGGGCATTCCAGGATGCACAAAAGCCTCCCCAGCCACCCAGGTGCTCCTTATGCCTTCATTCACCCTGAAACAGGCTAATGTAGCCCCTCCTCTCTCCGTACCAAAGGTCTCATTCCACCCCAGACCTACTCTGTAGGTCTATACAGAGTATCTGGAGAGAGAAGAAAAGTGACCTGAGGTACCGAAAGACAGGCCTTGTCTACACTTGTAAGTTGGAGCCCATTAAATCCTCCCCAGGCACCCTAATTCCTGAGGTGTCCACACTGGCAAGGCACAGAGTGCCCAGACTCTGCAGCTGGAGCACCCCTGATCATCCACATCCATGAGAAACACAAAGCTTTCTGAGCCCCAGCTGGAGCACTGTGGTGGCAATGCGGACACCCTGCTCTATTACTGCTCTCCGATCGGCCTCCAGGAAGCGTCCCACCATGCCTGTTCTAGCCACTCTGGTCATCACCTTTAAATCCCTCCTGGCCAGAGGAAAAACCCTGTCACCTGTAAAGGGTTAAGAAGCTAGGATAACCTCGCTGGCACCTGACCAAAATGACCAATGAGGAGACAAGATCCTTTCAGAAGGTGGGGTGGGGGACAAAGGGTTCTCTCTGTCTGTTTCTTTTGCAGGGACCAGAGCAGGAATGCAGATCAGAACTCCTGTAAAGAGTTAATAAGCAATCTAGTTAGATTCTGTTTTGTTTAACTGGCTGATAAAATAAGTTGTGCTGAATGGAATGTTTATTCCAGTTTTTGTGTCTTTTTGTAACTTAAGGTTTTGTCAAGAGGGATTCTCTATGTTTTGAATCTAATTACCCTGTAAGGTATTTACCATCCTGATTTTACAGAGGTGATTCTTTTACTTTTTCTTCAATTAAAATTCTTCTTTTAAGAACCTGATTACATTTTCCTTGTTCTTAAGATCCAAGGGTTTGGGTCTGTGGTCACCTATGCAAATTGGTGAGGATTTTTTTTATCAAGCCTTCCCCAGGAAAGGGGGTGTAGGGCTTGGGGGGATTTTTGGGGGGGAAAGACGTTTCCAAGCAGGCTCTTTCCCTGTTATAAAAAAGTGTTAGATGCTTGGTGGTGGCAGCAATAAAGTCCAGGGACAAAAGGTAAAATAGTTTGTACCTTGGGGAAGTTTTAACCTAAGCTGGTAAAAATAAGCTTAGGGGTTTTCTCATGCAGGTCCCCACATGTGTGCCCTAGAGTTCAGAGTGGGGAAGGAACTTTGACATGGTGGCAGAATGGTGGGATTAACTTGAAATAATTGAGATTTTTTGAACCAGGAGCACAGATTTTAAAAATAATTTTTTTTTCTTTTGGGCTGCTGGAAAGCAGGTTTTAGGCTGAAAGCAGTTAGAATTTTTTCGTCTCTGCTTGGGAGACTTATTGTCTTTTGTGAGCTGGAGTTTTCTCTACCTAAAGGTAGGGTAGAAACAGATTGACAGAGCCAGAAGAGTACCCAGAAGTCGCCTACTACAGGACAGGCCCAACAAAGAAAATAACAGAACACCACTAGCCATCACCTTCAGCTCCCAACTAAAACCTCTCCAACGCATCATCAAGGATCTACGAACTTATCCTGAAGGACAAGCCATCACTCTCACGAATCTTGGGAGACAGGGCAGTCCTTTCTTACAGACAGCCCCCCAACCTGAAGCAAATACTCACCAGCAACCACACACCACACAACAGAACCACTAACCCAGGAACCTATCCTTGCAACAAAGCCCGTTGCCAACTGTGCCCACATATCTATTCAGGGGACACCATCACAGGGCCTAATAACATCAGCCACACTATCAGAGGCTCGTTCACCTGCATATCCACCAATGTGATATATGCCATCATGTGCCAGCAATGCCCCTCTGCCATGTACATTGGTCAAACTGGACAGTCTCTACGTAAAAGAATAAATGGACACAAATCAGATGTCAAGAATTATAACATTCATAAACCAGTCGGAGAACATTTCAATCTCTCTGGTCACTCAATTAGAGACCTAAAAGTGACAATTCTTCAACAAAAAAAAAAACTTCAAAAACAGACTCCAATGAGAGACTGCTGAATTGGAATTAATTTGCAAACTGGATACAATTAATTTAGGCTTGAATAAAGGCTGGGAGTGGATGTCTCATTACACAAAGTAAAACTATTTCCCCATGTTTATTCCCCCCCACCCTCCACTGTTTCTCAGACGTTCTTGTCAACTGCTGGAAATGGCCCACCTTGATTATCACTACAAAAGCCCCCCCCCCTTCTCCTGCTGGAAATAGATCACCTTAAGTGATCACTCTCTCTCGTTATAGTGTGTATGGTAACACCCATTGTTTCATGTTCTCTATGTATATAAGTCTCCCCAGTGTATTTTCCACTGAATTCATCCGATGAAGTGAGGTGTAGCTCATGAAAGCTTATGCTCAAATAAATCTGTTAATCTCTAAGGTGCCGCAAGTCCTTCTTTTCTTTTTAATCAATAAACGTGTAACCCACAGGCTAAAACGTGTTTGCATCCCCAACAAGACGAGTGATCGAGCATTCACACCCCGCCCCCCTGCCCATGAAATCCAATACACCTGAGCCCAGTTTAATCCAAGCCAACTTTACTCAAATCAAACCAGCCTGGCTGAACCCTATATCCAGCTGAACGGATCCCACCACAATCCAATCAAGCCCAACCCAAAGTATTGCAACCTAACTCAATGAAATTCAATCCCAAACCCAACTCGGGTGATTACAGCCCAAACCAACCGAATCCAAACCCATGGAAACTCAGTTCAACTCAATCCATTCCAACCCCTGTCCCCCAAAAAACAAACTCTAAGAAACCCAACCCAGTCGAATTCAACGCAACACAATCCAAACAAAAACACAGACAAAGCCCCAAGCAAGTGAAAACGGAACATTTTCTCAGCAAGGCTGAAGCCCTTTAAATTATTTTAATGAATGGGAAAAGGTTGCACTATTTCCCACTGCCACCCATCACTCTGTTCCCGTCTGTGCCTAATCTCAGTTGAAAACAGACCCCACTGTTTTTAACAGTCCTAGAAGTTCACAGCTCGGGGGTGGGTGCCCGGTTCTCAGCAAAGAGCTCTCAGAACGGGAATTCCTTTTCCAGTCTGATCCCGCAAAACTCAATACTCTGATATTCAGGGAATCCTTCGAAGCCTGTGTGCATGAACCCCGATTTTTCCTCAATGAGGTCCATGAGCGCACCAGGGTGTAACTTATCCTCCAGGGGGTCTTCTGCGAAGTATTCAACTTGAATATTTAAATGCGATATTTGCGGGTATTATATATACATAATAATACATTTCTAAAATAATTTGGATTCAGTGTTCTAGAAATATCCGATATTTCTGAAACACTGAAGCCAAATTCTTTTAGGAAAAAAAAAATCCGTGGGACTCCACACCCACTGTGCACCGGTGAGCAAGAATCCTTGAGAAATTGGTTGTAGGGAGGTGGGAGTCCTAGATGTCTCCGTCATATAATTCACTCTATTTACCACAAATCACTGTGTTTCCTACTTAATGTAAATGCCTGCAAAGAAAGTCGCACTTACCGGCAAGTCACGACATGTTTAAGAAAGTCTGAGAAAGCCGTTCAGAAGCGGAACCAACCTCTCTCCGTTTCCTGGGGGTTAGGGAGGGCTCTCACTTCCACATACGCCCTTTAGTAGGCCAGTGGCTGAAGGAATGGGGCGAGTTTATCACATTCAGCTGAGGAGGCTGTCTCTCCAGGGCTGAAGGGTTCAGGGTGGAATTGAAACCGGAGCCGCTTTGCTTAACACAATGCGCAAACGTCTGATGTTCGGCCTTTTTATTTGTGCTCTATATCCTGGTAGTTGGTCGTAGAGTTATGCTGATTATTCCCAAATCTCTCTCTTTCTCTTTTACACACACGCACGCACACACGCCTCTCTCTCCCCCTTTGCAGTGTCTCTCTCTCTCTCTCTGCCCCCATAGTCTACTCTACTAAGGTACAGACGTGAGCACTCAGAATGAACAGAACTGCTATATTTTCTCTCTCCATTTCTTGTTGCAGGTGCTGTGGTGGGTGACCGTGACTCGGTCCAGCCCAGGGAACCCCATGACCCAGCATTCGCCCCCCAGTGAGGGATGCACCGCTGGGCCACAGCTCAGACAGACGGTGCTGTCCTCCCTGTCAGCATCCTGTCAGACCCTAAACCTCTGACTGACAGACTCTGGGACTGGACTACAGGGGACGGATCACTCGATGATTGCCCTGTCCTGTTCATTCCCTGTGAAGAACCTGGCATTGGCCACAGGATACTGGGCTTCATGGGCCATTGGCCATACGAGGCCAGATCGTTCTTACATTTTCTTGCTTGTTTTTCAAATTTGCGTGCATGATTTATTATGTCCACTAGGGGACGTTCCTGACTTTCTGATAATTACATTTTACAGTGTATTTTATTTATTTAAGGTGTAATTGGATCGGGCAACCCCCGGACAACATTTCTTTCGCGACTCTGAAGTCATAAAGAGGAGAAGGAAGAGGAGGAAGTCACAGAGAGGGCACTTTTACAGCATACACGTTCTTTTAATGCACAAATGAGGAGAAAAAAATTGATAACTCCATAAAGAGCCTAGTAAAACGGAGGAGAATTTGAAGCTGCAAAATGGTCTTCTGCCTTGCTCTACAGATCTTTCTTCTACTTGTGAAGTCAGGTGAGCTAAATGCTCATTTTTATTGAATTTATTGCGTTTCTTAAGAGCTACAGCAGTCCTGTCATAATAGGCTCAGGTTTCCAAAGAGGCCGAGGAGAATTAGGAACCCAGTTTCCTAACGATCTTTTGAAAATCCTACTTAATTTTTTAAAAAAGAAACTAGATTATCGGAACCACAAAACCGTATGGTTTTATGGAAACAACTTTCCTTTCCTGATACTTTAATTTAAAATGGAAACCAGTTTCTACATAGGATCATCAGAGACTTTTGTGTATAACTATGAATGGATAAATATACTTTCATTACTGCTTTTTTTGTCTTTCAACAGGTCTTGTTCAAAGTAGTTCTGTGTTTCAGTCTCCTGTAGAAATGCAAATCTCAGAGAGGCAACACGCAACTTTGCAGGGTAATTTCACCGCCGCCTTCACGAGCCCAAACCTCTTCCGGTTCCGTCAGTATCCGAACCACCCACCCCAGCATTTATTAGCAGCGCATCAATCTCCTGCTGAGAAGAACACGGTCACCTCTGGAACATTCTCATCAGTTTCGTTCGACGATAATAAGAGGGTTCCCTTGAAGATCGAGGCTGTGTCCCTGCAAGACAGGACCGTGTATCACTGTGCTCTGAGGTGCGCAGTAGGGCAGAGCTTCATCTCCGGCGCTACAAGAAGTGATCGAGGATGCTCAGGCACGACGAGGCTGACAGAGACTGTTTTTCTACCCGACCCTTTTTTATCACACTTCTCTGCCGAGTTCAGTTCCTTCTGCTCTTCCCATGTCTGGGAGGATCTTTCCATTTCTATCCCTGTGTCACGTTAGAGCCACCAAACTCTGCAAACCGAGCCCGATGCGTTATTATCGCAGTTATATTTATGTGAATTAATATATGTATGAATTTGCAACCTTTCAATGAAAATAGTTGTTGTCAATAAAACAAATCACCCCACAAAACTTGGAAAATGGTAACGGGATCTCCTGGAGCTGTAAAAGAAACTGGGCGAGGTTCTGATCCCTGTTCCCTCACCGCAACTCTGGGTCTAACTAATCGGGGCAGCAGGTTCTTAGTTGCTGTGAAGCGTTTCAGCTCCACTGAAATCAACATCCACCCCCCCCCCCCAGCTCTCTCTTTCTGCCCTTCAGTCTTTCTGTTCGCTCATCTTATACAAGTAAGTCTCTCTGGTTCCCTGAGGAGGCAAAGAAGTCCACTTCATGTCTAAACATTTTATCTACTGCATAGAGATAGTGACAGCTACAGACAAACCTTTTTGAAAGGTGGAGTGGGTGGAAGAGCCACCAAACAGAGACGGTTTCACATAGAAATCATTAGCAAACACCACTCCCCTCCCCTAGTTTCCTCTGGGTTGGGGCATTGGGGTCAGATCCGCCCCTCTCGACTTTTCAAGGAGGCATGTAGGTCGGTTTATAACATTCAGCCAACAATCCCCTTGCTTCCCTGTTGTGTTTTCACCGCCTCTTTGTGACTCAGAGCAAAGTCCACTAAACAATGGAAATGTGTTTTGTTCTAAGCCTTTTTATACTCACTCTATGTCCAGGTAATTGAGCTGTTAGCTTTGCTCATGCAGCCTGGTTCACTGCTAATTAAACTCTGCCCCCCCCCTCCTCCCAAAACCAGAACCAATCCACCAGCTTTCTCCATTCCTTTCCAGCACTTTCTCCATTTCAGTCTATCTGCTGTTTTATATATGTCCCTCACTGTCTGCCAAGTTTTATTCCCTTTTCCCCCTTCCACAATCCCTCTCTCGGTTGGGCACTCCGCTTGTTTGTAACTGGTGCATTGTATTGACTTATTTCTTGTCCCAGGTGCTGCGCTGGGTGATTCGGTCCAGTCCAAGGAATCCCAAGTGTCTGGAGTAGAAGGAGGCTCAGTAACTTTCAGCTGTTACTACAATACCAGCGATTTTTCGGGCGTCTATCTCTCCTGGTACCGACAGTCTCCTAACCGAGCCCCGCAGTACATTCTGCGGAGAGGGACGAAGGCATACGCTGCTCATAGCGAAAATGCGGGTTTCGCCCAGCAGAGGTTTTCTTCCCAGGCCGATGACAGCTCCACAGTTCTGAACATCGCAGCCCTGGAGCTGGCGGACACCGCGGTGTATCTCTGCGCCCTGCAGCGGGCACAGTGACAGAGCCACACAGCGCAGCTGTACAAAAACCCTCCCTTTCCTTTCCATTCAGCGGCCCTGCATCGGAGAGAGACCAGAGACGGGCGTCCCCGAAGCCCAGCGGTCTCCCGACAGTGACAGAGACAGAGACGGCTCTGCTCTCGGTGACAGGAAATTACCAACAGGAGCTGTCCCGGCCCCACATCCCGCTCGCTCGCTGGAAGGCTTCAGGCTGAGGAATGTGGTTAAATTCTATTTCACCCATAGAGACTTGGGCAAATGACTAGGGGAGAGATTTTAAAGGTATTTAGGTGCTTAAACATGCAGAGAGGCACCTATGGCCGGATTTTAAAAAGGTATTCAAGTGCCCACTGGGATTTTCAAAGGTACCTAGGCACCTAACACCCATTGAAATCAAGGAGATTGAGACACCTACGTGTTTTTGACAAAATCTCACAAGGTGTCTAAACGCCTTTGGGATCTGCCTCGTAGCGCAGTGGCTCGCCACCTTTCCAGACTACTCCATCCCTTTCAGAATTCTGATTCCTCTTCCACACCCCAAGTTTCACTTCACTTAAAAACTACTCACTTTTTTAAAAAAAAAAACCAGCTTTAAAAATACAAAAATGGCGCACCCAGACTATTACTGAAAAAAACATGATTTATGTCCCATTTTCTCTGTATGACGTTTTAGTTTGCACTGACTTTGCCAGTGTTTTTTATGTAGCCTGTTCTAAAACTAGACAAATGTCTAGATGAGTTGATGTACCCTTTGGAAGATCTCTGTGCACCTCTGGTTGAGAACCAATGCCCGTGTGAGATGTCTGAAAGCACCTAGGGCAAATTTTTGAGCACGTTTTTTGAGGCAGACAATTGCTATCGACGTCTTTAGGCATCCAAACACCACTAAAATCTTCTCTTTGGTGAGAATTTCAAGAGTGACTGACCAGGTTAGGTGCCTAACTCCCCCTGGGTTTCCCTTGGAGTGCCTAAATGCTATAGTGAGTTATAACAATACCATATCATCAGCCATCACAAACACTTAAAAAATTCTTCTCCCCCAACACTCAGGAAATCAAATAAGTATAAGAACATAAGAACAGCCACACTGAGTCACACCAAAGGTCCATCTAGCCCAGTATCCTGTCTTCAGTGGCCAGTGCCTGGTGCCCCAGAGGGAATGAACAGAACAGGGAATCACCAAGTGATCCGTCCCCTGTCACTCATTCCCAGCTTCTGGAAAACAGAGTCTATGGACACCATCCCTGCCCATCCTGGCTAATGGCCATTGATGCACCAATCCTTCATGAATTTATCTAGTTCTTTTTTTAACCCTGTTATGGTCTTGGCCTTCACAACATCTGGCAAGGAGTTACACAGGTTGACTGTGTGTTGTGTGAAGAAATGCTTCCTTTTATTTGTTTTAAACCTGCTGCCTATTAATTTCATGTGGTGACCTCTAGTTCTTGTGTTATGAGATGTAGTAAACAACACTTCCTTATCTACTTTCTCGACACTAGTCATGATTTTAAAGACCTCAGTCATATCTCCCCTTAGCCGTCTCTTTTCCAAGCTGAAAAGTCCCAGTCTTATTAATCTCTCCTCATACAGAAGCTGTTGCATACCCCTAATCGTTTTTGTTGCTGTTTTCTGAACCTTTTCCAATCCCGATGTATCTTTTTTTCAGTTGGGGCGACCACATCTGCACGCAGTATTCAAGATGTGAGCGTACCATGGATTTACAGAGAGGCAAGATGACATTTTCTGTTCTGTTATCTATCCCTTTCTTAATGATTCCCAGCATTCTGTTCACTTTTGGGACTGCCGCTGCACACTGAGTGGAGGTTTTCAGAGAACTATCCACAGTGACTCCAAGATCTCTTTCTTGAGTGGAAACAGCTAATTTAGACCCCACCATTTGATATGTATAGTTGGGATTATGCTTTCCAATGTGTATTACTTTGCATTTATCAACATGAAATTTCATCTGCCAAAGCAGGTGTTTAAGTCGTAGGGAGTTACTAATGGTGCTTTCCTGCATGAAGGTCACTGATAATTAACTGCACAACAGGTACTTATGTAATGATGATTAAAATTACCTGCCAAAAACATAGCAGCAATAACTCATTAAGGCAGTTGATAGTCTTTAGGGCAATGATCCTTTTCATAGAATCATAGAATATCAGGGTTGGAAGGGACCTCAGGAGGTTATCTAGTCCAACCCCCTGCTTAAAGCAGGACCAATCCACAAGTTTTTGCCCCAGATCCCTAAATGGCCCCCTCAAGGATTGAACTCACAAGCCTGGGTTTAGCAGGCCAATGCTCAAACCACTGAGCTATCCCTCCCCCCTCTGTGCTTGCTCAGTGCCCAGCGCAATGGAGTCCTGGTCTAAGACTAGGTCTTCTAGGGGCACCTGGAATACTCTTAGTGTACAGCGCCTAACATAATGGGGTCCTGGTCCAGATTTTAAGGGCAGAAGGGAGCACTGTGATCATGTAGTCTGATTTCCTGTATAACGCAGGCCAGAGAATGTCACTCAACGATCCTACTTGCAGCCCATCCTTTGTGGTTGAACTAGAGCAGCATGAGAAATTCCATTTAACAATAAGACTTTTTAGTCTCAGAAAGGTTTCTGAAGTGGCTTCCGTGCTGGATTTTGATATTTTCTTTCATGGTTTCTTACAGCCACTGGTGGGCGCCCCTGACTAGACATAGTGACGTTTCACATTACATTAGATACTTCGTTCTATAACAATATGTGAATCAAACTGACTGACAGAAGTTCCCTTGTGATTGTGACTTTAGCATCATAAGAGGGGCGGGGAAGAGAGGACGTGGCCTCAGAAAGAGCAGATCTAACGTTTAAAGCTGGAATTAACATTTAAACAAATTAAAGGAAGAATTATTTTATAATTAACTAAAGACTCCTAAAACAAGTTAAATTTATGCTGCAAAATGCTTTACTACTTGGCTTTACCGCTCTATCTTCTGCTTTTTTACTCAGGTGAGAAATGTTTACTTTGACTGAATTTAGTATTTATGTTACTTAAAAACTACATAATTCCTATTATTACAGGAAAAAGAAAAGGAGGACTTGTGGCACCTTAGAGACTAACACATTTATTTGAGCATAAGCTTTCGTGGGCTCCTTCTTGCGAATACAGACTAACAGGGCTGCTACTCTGAAACCTGTTATTATTACAGGGTAGCTTTTCAAAAGACCCTAAGAGAGTTGGGCACCCAGCTTCCTTATGGGTACACAATACTTATTAACAGCACAGAATATTTTAACCAGAACAACAAACTTCGTCCAGTTTTTCTGGAAGAAGGTTTTGTCCTCTCTTGGAAAACAAAGCTTGGTTTAACAACGGAAACCACTTTGTATACATGCTAGTACTCAAATTATAGACATACAGTAGAAAGGAAAAGGAAAAAGAAAGTTCTTTAATGACCTTTTATTCCTTTTACAGGATTTGTTGAAGGTGATTCTGTGTTTCAGTCTCCTCTGGAGGTGACAGTGTCAGAGGGAGACGATGTATTATTACAGTGTAATTTCACCACCATTTCTAACACCCCGAATCTTTTCTGGTACCGCCAGTATCCGGACCAAGCACCCCAGCATATCCTGACAGCCTATAAATCTGCTGCTGAGAAGAACACCTTCATCTCTGGAAAGTTCTCAACCGTTTTGTTCGACAATAATAAGACGGTTCCCTTGAAGATCGAGGCTGTGTCCCTCCAAGACAGAGCCGTGTATCACTGTGCTCTGAGACCCACGCTGGGCAGAGCGGCATCTCCAGCGGTACAAGAAGTGATCTTGGGTGCTCAAGCACACTGATGTTGTCAGAGGCTGTTTTCCTACCAGACCCTTTTTTAATGATACTTCTCTGCCAAGTTGTGACCGGAAGTTTGGGGGGTGGGGGGGAAGGAGCAAGCTGAAATTGCTCAGTTGGGGCAAACTGCAAAGAATGGGGTGGATGATCCCCCAAACTGGAGGTCATTTTTAACTCTTAGAGTCACCAAACCAGGAACAAAATAGCGTCTACAATACCTACAAAGCCAAAAACACAGTTCCCTTAATACAATCCAGTCTTGGGCTCCCACTCAAACAGCGAAGTCAAATATGGTGAGGATTGATTTCTGAAAGTCTCCTTCATCATGTCAAAAGTCCTACCAATCCCACATTGGGATCGGACACATTACCCACCAGGTCAAGGAATATTTCATATCCTACCCAAATACACACTTACTGCCAATTCTTATTAACTAAAGTAAAATGTTTTTAAAAAAGAAAAGAGTATTGGTTCAAAAGATCATTATACATACAGACATGAATAAAATTCTTAGGTCAGTTTCCGAGTAGAGATGGTGAGCTTTAGAGTTGCAGAGTGTTCTTTCTGAATTGGTTCCATAGGTTATAGTCCAATATCCAAGTCAGGGTGATCCAGACTTGAGCTGGACACCTTAGTCTTGCGGCTGACGAAGTTTAAGCAGATATGAGATGACAGGATTAGGGCCCAAGAGGTCGTTTTGTAGTTCTCCGGCAGCCTCTTGACAGCAAGTATTCCTTGGGTGAAGAAGCACTGTGGCTTTGAAGTAAAACTTCCTATTTCCTATGTGTGCATCTGGGTATCTAGTTGCATTAATCAGCATGAGGTAATTATCCCTTAAGCAGTTTATAGACCGTTTACTAGAAACTTCACAGAGAAATGTAGACAATGATATTATTACAGCCAAGTCCCATCTACATGTTAGTATCCCCCTTTTGGTCTCTGAATCAATAGAGTATTGACAGGAACCGTCTGGTCAAATTGTTAACCACTAACAAGATACAGGTAAACACAGACGACCACAATCACTATCTTCTTCTAATTCTCTAACGGTACAGGTTTACATTTCAAAGCTCTGGACTACCTAACGAGCTTTTGTTAGTCATTTACGGCCTTAATTTCCATTTACATACTTTACTAATATGTCTTTAAAGGCTGAATTTGGGTCATGGAGCCTGCCTATTGCTTAACCCTTTCTAGCCCAGCGTCACACAAGTTCAGTTCCTCCTACTCTCCCCATGCCTGGGAGGATCTTTCCGTTTCTGTCCCTGTGCAGTGTTAGAGCCACCATACTGTGCAAACCGAGCCCGAGGCGTTATTATAGCAGTTATATTTATGTGAATTAATATATGTATGAATTTACAACCTTTTAATGAAAATATTTGTTGTCAGTAAAACAACCTCCCCTCCCCCCCCCCGGGAAAATCGTAACACGATTTCATGCAGCTGCAAAAATGCTATAAGACACACTGGGAGAGGTTCTGATCTCCGTCCCATCACTGCAAGTCTGGTCTATGTCTATCTGGCCAGTTGCTGTGAAGCATTTCAGCTCCCCTAAAATCAGCATCCATCCATCCAGCTCTCTCTTTCTGTCCTCCAGCCTTTCTGTTCGCTCAGCTTCTTATACAACTATAAGAGATAGAGATAGTCACAGCTACGAACTAACCTCCCTTTTTGAAATCTGGGGGTGGATGAAAGAGCCAACAGAAACATTTTCACATAGAAATCGTTAGCAAACGCCACTCCCCTCCCCTAGTTTCCTCTGGGTTTGGGCATTGGGGTCAGATCCGCCCCTCTCGACTTTTCAGGGAGAAATGTGGGTCGGTCTATAACATTCAGCCATTTCCTGTGATGCTTTCACCCCTCTCTTTGTGACTGTAAGAGCAGAGTCCGCTAAACAAAGGCCATGAGTTCTAAACCTTTGTATATTCTAACCCTCTTTAGACTCATTCTGTGTCCAGGTAATTGAGCTGTTATCTTCGTTCATGCAGCCTGGCTCACTGCTAATTAAACTCTTTCTTTCTCCTCTCAAAACAAGAACCAATCCACCAGCTGTCTCCGTTTCGTTGCAGCACTCCCTGCTTTTCAGTCTACCTACCTACATACCCAGTTTTATTCCTCCCCTTTCACAATTTCTTCCCCTCTCTCGGTTGGGCACTCCGCTTGTCTGTAACTGATAGTGCATTGTATTGACTTATTTCTTGTCCCAGATGCTGCGCTGGGTGATTCGGTCCAGTCCAAGGAATCCCAAGTGTCTGGAGTAGAAGGAGGCTCAGTAACATTCAGCTGTTCCTACAAAACCACCGATTCTTCGGGCGTCTCTCTCTCCTGGTACCGACAGTCTCCTAACCGAGCCCCGCAGTACATTCTGCGGAGAGGAACGAAACTATACTCTTCTGACAGCGAAAATGCGGGTTTCGCCCAGCAGAGGTTTTCTTCCCAGGCCGATGACAGCTCCACAATCCTGAACATCACAGCCCTGGAGCTGGGGGACACAGCGATGTATTACTGCGCCCTGCAGCGGGCACAGCGACAGAGGCAGGGAGCAGAGCTGTGCAAAAACCCTCCCTTTCTTCCCATTCACTGGCCCTGCATTGGAGAGAGACCAGAGACAGAGGTCCCCAAAGCCTCACAGTCTCCGCCCAGTCACAGTGATAGACAGATCTCTGCTCTGTCCCAGCCCCACGTCTCGCTCGCAGGAAGGCTTCGGGCTGAGGAGGACGGTTAAATTCTGTTTCACCCACAGACTTCGGCAAATGACTTGGGGATACATTTTAAAGTCTGCTTAAAGATGCAGAGAGGCACGTAGGGCTGGATTTTAAAAAGGTATTTAAGTGCCTCCTGGGATTTTCAGACGTACCTAAGGAGCCTAACACCCATTGAAATCAATGAGAATTAGACACCAAGGTGCTTTTGAAAAATCTCACTAGGTGCCTAAATACCTTTAAGATCTGTCCCCTAGTGCAGTGACTCTCCACCTTTCCAGACTACTGTACCCCTTTCAGGAGCCTGAATTGCCTTGTGTTCCCCAGATTTTACCGCAATTAAAAAGTACTCGTGAAAAGCGTGCCACAGCCACAATATTACTGCAAAATTGTTTTCTCTCTCATTTTGTCCATAAGAAGTTTTAGTTTGTACTGACGTGGCTAGTGCTTCTGATGTAGCCCGTTCTTAAACTACGCAAATGTCTAGATGAGTTGATGTAGCCCCTGGAAGACCTCTGCGTACCCTAGGTTGGGAACCACTGCCCAGGTGGAATTTTTAAAGGCACCTATGGTCAGATTTTTAAAGGTGTTTCAGCACTTTAAGGAGCAGACTGTTGCTATATACTTGTTTAGGCATCTAAATATCACTACAATTCTTCTCGTTTGTGGGACTTTCAAGAGTGACTGGCCAGGTTAGATGCCTACTTCCCCTTGGCTTCCCATTGGAGTTCCTAAGTGCTATAGTCAGCTACAACAATAACATATCAGTAGCCATCACAAACACTTAAAATCCCTTCTGGCCCTATAACCAGGAATTCATCTAAGCCGCTGGTTAAGTCTCAGGGAGTGACTAATGGTGCTTTCCTAAACAAAGGTCACTGATAATTAACTTCACAGCAGGCACTTATGTAATCATGAATACAATTACCTGCCAAAACCAATAATTCATGGAGACAGCTGAGAGGTCTTTAGGGCAGTGATCCTTTTAAAATTCTGTGTTTGTACAGCGCCTGGCGTAAAGGAGTCTTGCGCTCAGACCAGGGATCCTAGAATGCACTTAATGGACAGTGCCTAGTATAATGGTGTCCTGATCTGGGACAGGGCTGTTGTGTCAATAATCAATCATAATCATGAGCTCAGAGCAGGCAAATTCTATGTGGAGAAGAATAGTGAGAAGATGGTTGATAGCTTCTTTACAAACAAACCTTTTCCCCAAAGCCCGTCAATCAGCACTGGCAGGTAGGAATCATCTCAGTTTAAAGCGGAAAGGGGGCTCTCTCTGCGTGAGCTAAGCGCCATATCGACAAACATACAGATTTTAAGGGCAGAAGGGAGCACTGGGACCATGTAGTCTGATCTCCTTCATAAGACCTGGAAGAGACTGTCACCCAACGATTCCTACATGCAGCCCGTACTTTGTGATTGAACTGGAGCAGCATGAGAAATTCCATTTAACAATAAGACGTTTTTGATCTCAGAAATGTTTCTGAAGTGGCTTTCTTGCCGGCTTTTGATATTTTCTTTCATGGTTTCTTACAGCCACTAGTGGGTGCCCATGACTTACACATAGTGACGTTTCACATTACATTAGATACTTCCTTCTATAACAATATCTGAGTCAAACTGACTGACAGAAGTCCCCTTGTGACTTCAGCATCATAAGACGGGCGGGAAAGAGAGGAGGTGGCCTCAGAAAGAGGCGATCTAACATTTAAAACCGGAATTAACATTTAAACAAATTAAAGGAAGAATTATTTTATAATTAACCAAAGACTCCTAAAAAAGAAGACGATAAATTTATGCTGCAAAATGCTTTACTAGTTGGCTTTACCGCTCTATCTTCTGCTTGTTTACTCAGGTGAGAAATGTTTACTTTGACTGAATTTAGTATTTATGTTACTTATAAGCTACAGAACTCCTTTTATTACAGGGTAGGATTTCAAAAGAGTCTAAGAGGGTTGGGCACCCAGCTTCCTTATGGGCACACAATACTTATTAATAATATTTTTACCAGAACAAATTTCACCCAATATCCCTGGGGGAAACCTTTGTCCTCCTGCAATACAAAGTTTGGTTCAACAATGGAAACCGGTCTGTATACAAACTATTCTTGAAATTACAGACATATAGTAGAAAGGAAAAAGAAAAAGAAAGTTCTTTAATGACCTTTTATTCCCTTTAGAGGGTTTGTTCAAGGTGATTCTGTGCTTCAGTCTCCTCTGGAGGTGACAGTGTCAGAGGGATACGATGTATTACTACAGTGTAATTTCACCATCATGTCTAACAGCCCGAATCTCTTCTGGTACCACCAGTATCCGAACCAAGCACCCCAGCATATCCTGACAGCCTATAAATCTCCTGAAGAGAAGAGCGCGTCCACCTCTGGAAAACTCTCAAATGTTTTGTTACAGTATAATAAGACGGTTCCCTTGAAGATTGAGGCTGTGTCCCTCCAAAACAGAGCCGTGTATCACTGTGCTCTGAGACCCACACTGGGGCAGAGCTGCGTCTCCGGTAATAAAAGAAGTGAGCGAGGGGCTCACACACAACGAGGGTGGCAGAGACTGTTTTTCTACCCGACCCTATTTTATGAAACTTCTCTGATAAATTCAGTTCCTTCTGCTCTTCCCACGTCTGGGAGGAAGTTTCCTTTTCAATCCATATGCGGTATTATAGCCAAACTGCTGTACAAACCAGGTCCGACGATGCATTATTATCTCAGTTATATTTATGTGAATTAGTATATTCATGAATTTACAACCTTTAAATGAAAATATTTGTTGTCCGTAAAACAAACCAACCAACAAATCAAACTTGGTAACCGGATTTCGTGCAGCTGGCAATCTGTAAAGGACACTGGGTGAGGTTCTGATCTCTCTTCCCATCTAACTGATTTAACTCTATCGGGACAGGTAAATAGCCGATGTAAAGCGTTTCAGCTCCACTGAAATCATCATCCATCCACCCATTTCTCTCTTTCTGTCCTTCAGTCTTCCTGTTTGCCCAGCTTCTTATACAAGCAAGTGTCTCTCTGGTTCCCCTGTGAGGCACAGAAGCCCACTTCATGTCTAAACCGGGTATCTATTGCATAGCCATAGGCATACTCACAGCCACAAACAAAGCGTTTTGAAAACTGGAGTGAATGAAAGAGCCAGGAAACAGATGGTTTCACAGAGAAATCGTTAGCAAACACCACTCTCCACCCCTCATTTCCTCTGGGTTTGGGCCTTGGGGTCAGATACGCCCCCTATTGACTTTTCAGAGAGGAATCTGGGTTAGTTTATAACAGTTAAGTCAATAATCCTGTTCTTTCCTGTTGTACTTTCACTGCCTCCTTGTCAATCTCAAAACAGGGTCCGCCTTGCTGGAATCATGGGCCCCTGTTTGATTCTAAGCTTTCCTATAGTTACTCTGTGCCCAGGTAATTGTGATTTTGGCTTTGGTCAGGCAGCCCGTCCCATTGCTAAGTAAACTTTCTGGTCTTTCTCTCAAACAGAAACCACTGCATTTAACTATCCTTCCTCCCTGCCTTTTGCTTTGCAGTACTCTCTCCTTTTCTGTGTATCTGTATTTTTATCTCCGTCTCTCACCATTCTCTCCTTCCATACTCTCTCTCTCTCTCTCTCTCTGTTTAGGTTGGGCACTCTGATGGTATATAACGGGTATATTTCTTGTGGCAGGTGCTGTGGGGGGTGAATCGATCCAGTCCAATAAACCCAAAGTGGCTAGAGGAGAAGGGGACAATGTGACACTCAGCTGTTCTTACAATACCAGCTACTCTGATGTCTATCTCTACTGGTACCATCAGTTTCCTGACCAAGGTCCGAAGTACGTTCTCCGAACAGGTGCCAAGGCATACAGCTCTGTCCGGGGTTTTGCAGAGTTTGCCAAGAAGAGATTTACTCCCCAGGCTGATGACACCTCTACAGTTGTGACTATCACAGCCTTGGAGATGGCAGACACGGCGCTGTATTACTGCGCCCTGCAGAGGGCCCAATGACAGAGTCTCATCCCAGAGCTGTGCAAAAAACCCTCCCTTCCCTCACATTAAATTGTCCCCTGTATCTTTTCTCTCTCCTCTGCAAACTCTTTGAGGCAGGGGTAGCATTAAGTGGTTGCACAGGACCTGGTATAATTGTTATACCAATAAAATAAAAACCAGCAGGATCTTATTAAAGGGAAAAAGGCAAAATACCACATTTATTGTGAATACAGAAAGAATCATAGTAAGCAGTTAGTTATAGCGATAACATTCCATTCAATCTCATATTTATTCACACATTCATTCATACAAACACACACACACACACACATACACACCCACACACACAGGTTCTGCAAGGTTGTTATAATAGTTACCAGCCTTAGAGTTGCTCATGCCAAGCCACTGGCCAGGTGGCCTGGACATGAGGAGGGAGCAGGGCCTTGTCAGATGCTCATCTGATGCTCCTGGAAGTTGGTTTGCAGAATCAGACCCCAAAGTTCTCACTTTTTAGAGTCTATTTTTATAGGAATTTCTTCCTATGCCAGTCTATGGGAATTGCTTCATCATGCTGTTGCTGAATCAATCAGCAGATAGCACATTCCTGACGGCTCCAAGATGTTATCTTGTTCTTTGGTTCTCCCATCCTTGAGGCTGTTGGGTGGATTCCAGTCTGCCCTCCGGGGGGGTCGTCTGGTTATTTCCACTTGACGCCTTCTTCAGCCGATGGACACTGGATTCTTAGTCTGGCACCTCCCTGATCATTCAGTTATTATCCACACCAAGCATCCATCCACATACATCCTCTATCTCTATTTTAATCACAATTGTTAATACAACAAAAGGGCGGGGAGTCTCTGGGTGCTGTTTCTGTTGTTACAGAGTATTGCTTTGAGTCTCTCTCTCTCTGTGAATTGCTTTGAGAACAGACTCTGTCTTAGAATGTACTAACACAATTAGCAGCTTGCAAGTTTCACACATAGAGGGAGAGAAAGTACCAAAAACCAAGAGACCTCTTAATTAGTAATACCCTGGAATTTAAACTCTGGGGAATCAAACTCATTTGTGATTTTAATACAGAACTTCTTTAATATGATCCAACATAATGGGGCCCCTTTCTCCCCCATCTGTCTCCTCCTGTTGTCTCTTGTCTTATACTCAGATTGTGAGATCTTGGGACAGGGACTCTTTTGTTTTATACCTGTACAGCGCCTGGCACCATGGGGTGTTGGTCCATGACTGAAGGGTTCTACACACCCTCCTACTCAGTAATAGAATCCTTCAGTGTGCGTGTGTGTGTGACTGTTTTACAGAGAAGAGCTGTCAGGAGATATCTCACTGAGCAGGAGCTAGGAACAGGTAAGGAAGGGAAATGCTGGGAAATCCACCTTGGAAATCTGTCTATGCCATAGAAGTGAGAAAGTTAAAATCTCTCAGCTTGGATGAAGTTTGTAAGAGACTCAAGGAAGAAGACCCTGGAAGAAAATTATAAACCATCATGGAGAAGTAGACCCTGTCCCTAGCCATTGTGATCCTCAAAAACTGTAATAATTGTGGAAAGGATGTTTGAAGGGAGCCTAAGGCAATGTGTGTTAGGCACCTTTAAAAGCCCCACTAGGAACCTGGTTGTATCTTTAGGTGCCAGCTTTTGAAAATCTGACCCTAAATGACTTATCAGAGGTCAAATGGGGAATCTGTGGAAGAACAGGGAACTTAACCCAGATTTCCACTGTCCCAGGCTAGTGCACTCTATGAGATATATGCCATTTTTTTGCATTTTTGGGAGATCTTACTGTATTAAATGTATGCCTCACTAAGGGCCAGGGATTGTATGCAATTCACTGGGGGAAGGGAGACGACAGCTCCCTTGGGACGTGAGAACAATGGGGGTGTGAGGAAGTGATGAGGCAAATTCTCTCAGCTTCTAACACATGCCAGTATGCACCATTTCCTGGGGAGACTTTCAGGTACTGGTTCAAGCTGGATGCAGTACACCCCAGCCCACAGAGAATGGATTTTTAATAAACATCCTGAGATTAAAACTGACTCAGGGCCTTTTTTTCTGATCAAGCAAACAGACAGGCCCCTTCTGTCCAATGGGGAGTACCACTCCTTAGGGGAGGATTAGACAGAACGACTTGCCAGAGCCCTTGTAGGGTTGTGGGTGTGTGTGTGTGAGTGAGTGAGAGAGAGATCACTGGTAAACTTATTAGCTTGTGCATAGGCTCCTTAGTTACTGTTAATACATTTTCTCAGCAATGATTTTACCTTAAGAATAAAGTGTGCTTGCTTAGAAAAAAAGTGGTGTGGTAATTTAAAACTGCAGGAAATTACCTTAGAAGAGAAAGCAAAGCAGAGGTGCTGGCCTGCTTGGGCAGTCTGTGTAACTGGGGACATCACAGTGTAGGCAGGGAGCTGCACCGCCTGGAAATACCCTGGTGAGGAAAGAGAGACACACACTTTTCTCTCCAAGAAAGCTAACCTCTGTGGAACCAGAAGCTGGAAAGGGGTGCCTGGAACATGGAGGGGGAATATAGATGCAGTTGCCCAGAACTGTGACCAGTGGACCATCCATCCTCTCTTAGGAGGATAGCCTGGGGCCCACAAAGTGGCCTAAGAGCGTTAGGCACTACAGTCCAACTCAAGATTTTGCAGCAGGCAGGTTTTGCAAGATCACTGTGAACCATGGCTAGAAAAATGTTTTAAGATGTGCTGCATTATTAATGTCATCCAAGCCCCTTAGCTCTGAAAATGGCTTTCATGAAACCTCTCTAGCCTGCATGCACTGCTTCTCTGGGAAGACACCATCCATGAGACACGCCAGCAGAAAATAAATTATTTTTTTCCATCAGTGGGCTGAGAATGCTTTTCTTGCTCCCCCTCCACTTTTCTACAGAGGGCGCTCCAGAGCAGCGCATCCCATCGTATTTCCTTGGTTTTACAATGTTACTTTAGTCCCAGGCAGGGATAGGACGTCCACAAAGAGGTCGCAGAAAGGGCAGGTTCCATATTTATAATGCCAACGGTTAAATGAGAAGCAGCAGGCAGAAATCCTTTGTAAGTAATTGGTGAAGATAATCTGAATTTACAAAATGCCCTGCTTGATTCTACATCTCCATCTTATTCTCCTGCTGTCAGGTGAGAGCCATTTTCATTGTGAAGCAGCTGTATACATACTTCAGAACCTCAGCTTTTGTAATGTTTAGCCAGTAAAATGCAATCTCTAAAAAACCAAAACCGAAAACATATGGGATTTTATGTAATTATTTTGGCAAGCACTAGAATTGTATTAAAAATCAAGTTTTCGCTCATCAGATGTGCCTTGAATGATAGATAGATAGATAGATAGATAGATAGATAGATATTACAGAAAAAAAAGGATGGATAAAAATGTGTTTCAAGCCTTTCCCCCCTTTGCAGGTATTGTTGAAAGTTATTCTGTGTCCCAGTCACCTCCGGAGCTGAGAAACTCCGCTGGACACCATGCAACATTACAGTGTAACGTCTGCACGACAGACAGAAGCCCCTATCTGTTTTGGTACCCAAGCCAACCTCCCCAGCACGTACTGGCAGCTTTCAGGTCTGCTGATGAGACCAGGTTTGCCCCTGGGAAATTCTCAGCAGTTTTGTACTTGGAGGATAACGATTATTTTATTAATAAGATGCGTCTGACCTTGGAAATTGAAGAGGTGTCTCTCCAGACTCCTCCGTGAACTACTGTGTTATCAGACCCCACTGTGGAGTAGGGTAATATCTGTATCTGTACAAAAAGGTAACGGTTTCTCAGGGCAACATAATATGGAAGGCACTGTGTTTTTCCGCTTGACAACGTCTTTGTCTAAGTTTGGTTCCATTCAGGCTTCCCACCCAGGCTGGATCTTATATATTTGCACTGTAAATGTTCGCTTTTTATTTAAATTAAGATACTTTTGCCATTTGAATGACTGAAGCCCTTAAGTACTATAAGGGGGGGGGGGGTGCAATTGTATTTTCACTTTCAATCATATTTCTTCCCGCTATCGCTTCATGTGTTGCTCATTGTTTACTACTCTGTCTGCTCCTAGATTCTTGGACCCAATCCGGGAAAACACCTAGGCACCTGCTTTAGTCTCGCGGAAATAAATGGGCTACACACACTTTGCTTAAAAAATTAAATGTGTTTAAGGGCTTCACTGGGTCAGGATTTTAGTTTAAAACGCTGACGATATAAATGATTATTTAATATTTTCAGTCTCTATCCCTGTATAATATTATACCACCAAGCTCCTCTTGACCAAGCATGACTACTTATTATCTCAGTGATATTTACGAAGGTAATTACATGCAGAAATGTGTAATGTTTTAATACCATATTTGTTGCCTTTGCAAAAATTTTCCTTGAAAAATTGGTTACCAAATGTTCTGAATTTGGAAACACCTGCCAAAAACCACTGGGTCAGATTCTGGTCTCTTTCACAGCAAGGGAAGCCTGAGAAAACTCCAGTGCTCCAGATCCTGATCTAGTGAAAAGCATTGTAGTTCTAGCAAAGCCAATGTCTGTCTGTCTGTGAGCAGGATGTGGGCAGGCAGCCCAGGGGCTAGAGACGGAGTGAGCATCCAGAAGACAGAGCCAAGGGGCAAAGCCAAAGTGAGGCGTGGAGCTGAGGGCCAGGGTAGGAGCATGGCTGGAACAAGCCAGCCCAGAAACTAAAGTAGCAGCCCTGGGAAAGGATTTGGGCGACTCCTGGACTGTTGTTGTTGCTGGGTTTAAAAGCTGGTCTGCTGACTCTTTCTTTCTTTCTTTCTTTCTTTCTTTCTTTCTTTCTTTCTTTCTTTCTTTCTTTCTTTCTTTCTTTCTTTCTTTCTTTCTTTCTTTCTCAGTTACCTATTAACGAGAAAACAGAGCGCTGACTAAATGCACCTGAGGTCACTAGAGATCTCAATCTCTTTCCTATACCCTGACAATTACAAACAAACAAACAACAACAACAAAAAACGAGGACTTTTTCTAGAAGTGGGATGTGGGGGGAGATCCCCAGATGAATTAGGAGAAGGAAGTAAACATGATGTTACAGTGAGGTCAGCCGCAAACCTCACCATCCTTTGCTTCCTGGGAAGCTGTGTGTCCAGATCCGCCCCAGAGAGGGGTAAGGCAGAATCTGGGTCAGGTTTTAACATTCGAGGCGCTTTCTGCAGAGTGTGGAGGTTTGAACGCCTCTCAGTGGAACTACCGGGGGCCTCTTATCTCAAACAATGAACAAGTGTGTGCTTCTGAGCCTATTCCTAGCGACTCGGTGTCCAGGTAATTGTTGTTTTAGCTTTGTTCGGGCAACTTGCCTCACTGCTTATGAATCTGTCTCATACCAAGTTGCATTCTTAATTATCTTTCTACCAGCTGTCTCTTTCTTTCCCTCACTCAGCCTTTCTCAGTCTGTCTGTCTGTCTGTCTCACTCTCTCTCTCTCTCAGAAGAGTGCTCTCAGACTGTCTAATCTAATCTATCTATCCCTCCCTCCCCATACACCCTCTCTCTCTATCTGTCTATCCCCACACACACCCTATTTCTGTCTACACATCCCCTCTATCTAGCCCCATCCACACTCCCCCCATCTATCGGGAGTGTTTCGTTTTGTTGCAGGTGCTGTGTGGGGCAATTCCATCCAATCCATTGAACCCGACGTGTCTGTCACAGAAGGAGGCGCTGTGGCAGTCAGCTGCTCCTACAGCACCGGCTATAGCGGTGTCTCTCTCCACTGGTACCGCCAGAGCCCCAGCCAAGCCCCGCAGTACATTCTCCAGAGAGGCGCGAAGGGAAGCACCATCAGTGACCACGCAGATTTTGCCCGGAGGAGGTTCACTGCTGACGCTAACGCGACTGCTACAGTTCTGACCATCGCAGGCCTGGAGCTGGCGGACGAAGCTGTGTATTATTGTGCCTTGAATGAGACACAGTGAGAGAGTCCCCGGAGACAGCTGCACAAAAACCCTCCCACATCCCTCGCTTGCATTCTTCCCCATCTGTCTCGGCTGTTGAGTTTGAAAAACCTTTGAAGCAGGGGCTGTCTCTCACTAGGTGTCTGTGCAGCTCCCTGCCTGACAGGGCCAGCCCAGATCTCAGTTTTATTGTCCAGGTGCCATCACCATGACTGTCAATTTCCAACTGTGTGCTCGGAAATGCTTGGTCTCAGCGTTTTAATCTGATTTCGGGTTTTGAACAGCAGATTCCCATTAAAAATGAAAAGGGACGGATATAATAGATTGACAGATTTTAAAAACCAGAAGGCACCGATCTGATCGTTTCTGACTCCTGCATAGCACAGGTCAGAGAATGTCATCTCACAAGTCCTGCTTTCAGGAAAACATTTTCAAAAATGCCTTTTGACAGTGGAGCACTACGGAATTGCAAGCGCTCCCGTGACAGCGCTTTGATGTGTGAGTGTGGTGGCCCGCGCTCAGACTTGCTGCTCTGGGTGTGTGTGGGGGGGGAGGGGCGGTTGGGGGTGATTTTTCAGGGGTTAGAGCAAGTTAAAGCGCTACAGAATGATGAATGTAGACAAATTTACCTTTTACTGAGCACCTCACAGCCCCATAAAATGTATTTATTTTCACATTGTTTCCGTGATATAAGGCAGCACCATGATCTTCATCTTGGGAATGAGGTCCTGAAGCACAGAGAACTAACAAGTCACCCACCCAAGGTCACACAGATAGTCTTTGGTGGAGCAGGGACTAGAATCTTGCAAAGTTACAGCGCCGCTCAGAGAGTGCAAAAGGAAAACTGCAGTGGTGTGTTCACACCCACAGCTGCCTGCACGACATCGTGTTCACACTGGCAGCATTCGCAGCGCTTTTCAGAGCGGTGCACTCTGGGCAGCTGTCCCACAGAGCACCTCTTTCTCTTTTGCTGCTAAGACTTGTGGGAAGGCGGAGGGGTCCGCGGGACATCCTGGGTCCTGTCCCAATGCCCCGTGGTGTATTGCTTCACATCCCATCAATCCCTGTGCTTCCCTCCCCATTTGGTGCCATCTTTCAACGGTTTGTGTGCTGCAGGCCCTGCTTCTTTCTGGCTGTAGGAATGGATCCCGAGCTGTTGACCAGGATGCTGCTTGTACTAACCAACACTTCACAAGTGGCCGTGGAGTTATTCTTTAAACTACAAAGGCAAGAGGAGTGCCATGTTGATCTCGCCACATGTGCAGCTTTGACATGAGATTGATTGTGGCATTCAGGGACATGCTCACTACCATGGAACCCCGCTTTTGGGCTTGGGAAAGAAGCACTGAGTGGTGGGATCACATCGTGATGGACAGCTGGGGTGAGGCACAGGTCTACTAGGGGGCGCTGCAGACCTGCATATTAACCACCTTTGACTTTGTAGTTTGTTGCTATGTACAGTACAACAGCTTTAACGTCACAAGGCGGGAAGAAAATTGAAGTGGGGCTTACAGAAAAAGCAGGGCTCCTTTTTACATCATGCACAATCATTCAAAATAGATAAAAGAAACAACAAATAAATTAACAGAAGTGGGAGAAATCTTGTCTTGCTCATTGCAGACACCAAGTGAGCTCGAGGTTAATTGAAGCTGCAGGGAGCACGCGGTGTCTACTAGTACAGCTCTATATTCTACTGTTGTTGTCAGGTGATGTCATAAATATAAAGGGAAGGGTAAACACCTTTAAAATCCCTCCTGGTCAGAGGGAAAACCCTTTCACCTGTAAAGGGTTAAGGAGCTAGGATAACCTTGCTGGCACCTGACCACAATGACCAGTGAGGAGACAAGATACTTTCAAAGCTGGAGGGGGGAGAAACAAAGGGTCTGGGTCTGTCTGTGTGATGCTTTTGCTAGGGACAGACCAGGAATGGAGTCTTCGAACTGAGTAAGTAATCTAGCTAGAGATGCATTAGATTCTGTTTGTTTCAATGGCTGAGAAAATAAGCTGTGCTGAATGGAATGGATATTCCTGTCTTTGTGTCTTTTTGTAACTTAAGGTTTTGCTTAGAGGGATTCTCTATGTTTTGAATCTAATTACCCTGTAAGGTATTTACCATCCTGATTTTACAGAGGTGATTCTTTTTACTTTTACTTGTATTAAAATTCTTCTTGTAAGAAACTGAATGCGTATTCATTGTTCTTAAATCCAAGGGTTTGTGTCTGTGGTCACCTATGCAAGTTGGTGAGGATTTTTATCAAACCTTCCCCAGGAAGGGGGGTGCAAGGTTTTGGTGAGGATTTTTGGGGGAAAGACGTTTCCAAACGGGCTCTTTCCTAATAAAATAAAACTGGTTAGACGTTTGGTGGTGGCAGTGAAAGTCCAAGGGCAAAAGGTAAAATAGTTTGTACCTTGGGGAAGTTTTGACCTAAGCTGGTAAAAGTAAGCTCAGGAGGTTTTCATGCAGGTCCCCACATCTGTACCCTAGAGTTCAGAGTGGGGAAGGAACCTTGACAGGTGAGGTCAATTTTTGTGATGTTCATTATGAATGTGCAAAAGTGTGAAAGTCAAAAAGTGTTTCTAAGGGCCAGGGAGCTCCCTCTGTTAACATATTCCAGGCGAAAAAGAAAATCAATGAACTGTGACATTGAAAATTGTATGGTGTTTAGGGGAGAAACTTATTCTCCTTTTACAAAGACACACACTGTTTAAAATTAAGAAAAGACATCATTCTGTATTCAGGCTGGGATTTGCAGAGCTGCCAACGGATCTGGGCAGCCAGTTCCCATCAATTTTAAAGTATCTGCATCTCTTGGGCACCTTTGAAGATCTCAGCTGGAGCCTTTCTAAAAAAAATGAGAAAAATACAGAGATAGACAGAGAGGGGGATGTATGGGGATGGATAGATAGATCACATTTATTGGAAAACTCTTAGATATCCTCAGCTGACAGACACAGAGACAACAGTGTCACCCAAAGACAAGGACAGCTAACCTGGGTACAAAATGAATCTGTCACACTGGACTGTATTTTCTCGACTGAAGATACAGGTTATGACATATAGTGGATAAACTGTGCAGCAGCGGGCAGACGAAGTACCTCTTCTGAAGGTCTGCCGGAAGTGAGCACAATGGGGCTGGGAATCGGTTCTCACTGGACTTCTGACGAGGCGAAATATACGTCGGTCTGAAAATTGCTGAGTTAGAACCGAGCGATTCGGTGATGTATTTCTGTGCTATAGCTGAGAGGGCCTTATGTTACCACTGTGGGTGGGTTAATAGAGGGGCCTTTACAAAATCCAGTGATCAGTTTTCTCTTGACTCTGAGACAAAAATGGCACAAAAAGAAATCAGTGTAAAAAGACACAACAAGTCACAAGCAGGGTTTGAATCAAGCAGTGCAGGTGTGACTGAAACCGCACGGTCCCTAACTGTGTGGAAATGTCACCCTCTTCCAGGAACCGTCCCCCCACCTCCCCCAAAATACCCAGAACCTCATGAGCCAGATGTATTGACAGGTGTACCTGTCACACCACAATTCCGATGAATAGCTCCGCCTGCTTTTTTGGGGACAGACTCCAGCAAGTAGGAATCAGGCTATGCTCCACTAGTGTAAACTGGCCAAAGTGTATATCACCTGGTGTATATCAGGGTTTCCACATTGGATTCAATGGGCCAGACCCCAGGTGGAGTAAATCACCCTAGCTCCATTGGAGTCAATGGGACAGATCCCCAGGTCGTGAGTCAATGGGCTTAAATTTGCTTCACTTTGGAGAAATAACCCCGGGCAGAATTTTTTTTCTGTTCTGTCAGCAGGGAGGGTCTTTGAATAGCCTTTGAAACCCGCTCAGCCTTGTGTTGCTTGCTGAACTATTGGCTCCTAAGATGGAAAAGAACTAAGTTGCTCCTACTGAGCTGCTAAAGAGACCAACCAGAACAACGATGCCACGTGACAGGAACAAGCCAAAGCCATAGCGGGTAGAGTAAACTCTACCGGAGGGTATTAGCTGTTACATGGTGTGGGAAAAGCCTTCAACTGGGGTCTATAGGAGAGGACTAAATGGTCTTGCCACTGATTTAATGTCTCTGATTTGCTTCTGTGAGAGAAACTTCACCATAAGATTCTATTCTGTCCAGGTACCTGTATTGCACCCATCATTGTGGTGGCTTGGGCCCCCTGGAGATCTGGAAACAATATATTTAAGCATGAGTGCTTCAGAAATTCTTCTTTGGACAGTAACAGCATTTCTATCTTTGAGTAAGTGTCCACTAAAAGGGAAAAATGAATATTAAAGTTTTTGTTACCTAATGGGTTTGAGCAGGGGGTGGAATTAGAAGCCAAGATCCCTGGGTTCTTCTCACAGCTCAGGGAGGAGAGCAGGGGTCTAGTGCGTTAAAGGAGAGGGTCTGGCCTCCTGGTTTCTAGTCCCACTTCTGACAGAGGAGGAGAGTCTAGTGACTGAGAGCAGTTAGACTGAGAATCAGGACTCCTGGGTCCTAAGCCCAGCGCTGACTGGGGATCATGCTGCAGTGGGTAGAGCATGGATGATTAGGACTCAGAATTCCTGGGTTCTATTCCCAACTTCACTCCTGCCTTACTAGAAGCTGAGAAAACCCATCCCGCATTCTGTGCCTGCATCATTCTCTCTGTACAAAATACCTAAAAACAATCTTTCCATTTCTGGGAGGCCCTGAGTTCTAAAAGGCCTCTGTTCTCCTCACACGAGAATGGCTGTAGATGTGCGACAGGTTTACATGCTTCCTTAGAGCAAACCTTTCCTGCATCTCTTTCCTTCCCTGCAGGTTTCAGCCAGGGACAAGGCAATGTCATGCAAACACAAGGTCAGCTGGAAAAGTTGGGAGGACAGACTATCACCCTGGCGTGTACTTTCCCCACTGGATACCAGAATTACTACTTATTTTGGTACAGACAGCAACGATCAGGGAGAATGGATTTCCTCTTCTGAATAGATGAGAGTAATGCTGAAAAGAATGGAGCCGGGAGACGATTTTCTGCACAATTCAGAAAATCCTCAAAATTCTTCAGTTTAACCATTAAAGAGCTAAAGCCAACGGACTCAGCGAAGTATTTCTGTGCTCTCGTGGAAGAGACTGTGAGACATTTAATAGGAAGCCCTGTACAAAAACCCACCTCCTTGGCTTTCTCACCATGAGAAACACAACTGCAGAGTAGAATCCCCTGGCCCAGACAGATGGTTAAACCAGATTGTGGGTCTGGTATGAATCACAGGGCCTGACAGTTATGAAGCCTTCTGGGCCTCATTCACCATTGGGTTACCCCAGATTAACCTCAGTTTACCCACAGTGGGTCTGCTCCTCAACTGAGGTGAATCACTGTGGGCCAGATGGAGTCACCTGGGCCAGATCCACCACAGGTATCAATCAGCTGTACTCCCATTGGGGCTGGATTACCCACGCTGGAGTAAACCAGCATGGGGCCAATGGGACAGACACACAAAGGCACCACAAACAGAAGCATGCAGACACGCACCCACGTGCAAGCACAAAATAGAGACAGATAGAAAGACACCCACACCCACAAAACCAGGAGACGCAACACAGAGATTTTAAGTCTTTCACAATGTCTTTAATTCAGTTCTCACCAAGTAGCAACAAGAAGGACAATAAAAATGAAAATGAATAAGAAAAAAAGACAGAAAGTCAGAAACCGATCTTCCAGGAAGTGCAGTGGAAGGAATTTGTCCCACGGATTCTCACCTGCGCTTCAATTGCCGACTAATCTGAACCCAGCACGTTTCCTGTGTCTGTTACGCATTTCCCGAACTCCGCCCTCTTCTGCTTGGCTGGTCCCGTAGTAACCGCTCCCAGCCCTTGTTCCGAGAAGTTGCCTTTCAGATTTTTCCAGAGACCTCTCAGCTTGTCCGGCTGCCGCTCTCTGAGCCACCATGGAGACGCGTTTCATTCTCAGACTTTGGGTCTTTAACCAACTAGGTACCCGGGCTTTGGGTTTTTGGAAGAAGCGTCATAGAATTAGGCTCCCAACTCCCGTTCTACCCAGAACCCGAACCCTGATTCTAACCCTGACCCAGATCCGAACGCCCCGGCTATCCTTAACCTTAAGTTTTGCGCTAACCTTAATTTGTTCGAAATTAGGCAGATAACCCCCTTGGGCTCTTTCAAAATTCCCAGCCTAGACCTGCGAATGCACCTGGTTGTCCTTGCATGTGATTGTCTTGTTACAGGTGCGGTGCTGGGGCTGGGTGACTCGATCCGGTCCCATGAACAAGAGGTGTCCGAGTCAGAAGGAGAGACCATGGCCCTCATGAAACCAGCTACACTGCTGGTGTCTATCTCTACTCGTACCGTCAGTGTCGGAACCAAGCCCCGCAGTACATCCTCCTGAGAGGAACGAAGGAAGTCAGCTCTGCCAGCGATACCGCAGGTTTCGCCCAGGAGAGGTTTTCTTCGCAGGCTAATGACAGCTCCACAGCTCTGAACATCGCCTCCCTGGAGCCGGCAGACACAGAGTTGTATCTCTGCGCCCTACCTCTGGCACAGTGACAGAGCCACATAGGAGAGCTGCACAAAAACCCTCCCAGCCCTTCTGCAGGGGATGGTACAGGCATTAAAACGGGCAGCAGCGCCTTGAGAGTGCTGACGCTGCTTAAAAATACATCTCCCCTGACCATTTAAATACTTATTTAAAGAGCTAATATAAACGTCACCCTTTTATAAGATAATGGGCATTATCTTTAGTTAGAAAGCTATTCATACCGCTTTTCCTAGCTTAGGAGCTGACCTGTATCGGGGGGTGGGGACATTTATAGTAAAAATAAGGGTTAAAATTTTGGGTAAAATATAAGCAAAATGACTATATATAGACATTACTGTTGCAAATAAAATTGAGATAAAATGGGAATTTACATGTCCTTTAAAACTGAGAATAGGCTGTTTAATTACTAATGTAGGGTGAAATGGGAGTAAAATACGCGAGTTAAAATAAGGGGAAATTTGTTGGAAATACCCGGCTTTGAGTGGTGGGGTAAAGCTGCAGTTACTAACTCTCCCAGAGTCAAATCAATACTCCTGTTGTCGAGACATTTACATTTTAGGTAGATTTGTTTGGAAATTAATTGCAAGACCCTTTCCCCAGGAATATATGTTGAGAGCCGAGAAGTGCAACATGACAAAGCATCGCCCCCCTGCTGGTGAAAAGTATAAGCTCAGCCTGTCATTTGAAATCCTTTTAGAGTAGATTTTCGGTTTAACTCAGGCTGACGGCAAAGGCAGCAGAGGGAAAAATGAACATAATTTAAAAATAATTCTTTCAAGAGTTTGGTCGGCCGTTTCAAAGGAGGCTAACAGAGTTGGGCGCCTCATCTCATTACATTTTTCTAGGGATAACCCCGGATATTTCTGTTGGTAAACATATTCATGACCAATCCCTATAATACCTGAGTGAACCAAGAAATAGGAACAGTCCCTATGTGAATTGGGAAAAAAAACCCTCTCATTTTCACAGCTAGGGAAACTGAGGCACAGAGGATTCCTCATCGTCACACAGAGTCTGTGGCAGAGCAGGTCTCTGTGTCTCAGAGGAAGCCACAAGCCCGTCCCCCTCCCCTTAAGCACACTGATAGGTCAGCTGCAGCTGACTTGAACCCACAAGATCTGCGATGAGCTCCCCAAACTCCTCCCTCTTCCTCTCTGTCGGTTTCTAATAAATTTTCCATAGTTGTGTAGCTGCCCTCACAGACGTGACGTTTATATTCCTCTCAGGCAGCGGCAATAGCTGAGCGTTTGAAACTGGGTCGGTACAGACAGAAGTTACTATGGCTACGTGTTTTATTCTCAGCATTTGGATATTCAGCCTCCTAGGTAACTGGGCTGGGATTTCAAAGAACCCTAAGGGAAGTAGACCCAATTCCCATTGAACCGTAAACCTAACCCCATACTTAACCCTTACCCTAGGGTTAAAACGCGACTACTACAATTTAACAGTTCACTCACACTATAACCCTAAACCCAAACAAACCCTCATTCATTCCCTGACCTTAAATCTAACCTTAAACCCTAACCCTTCTCCTGCTAATAACATTAATTCCTAGAGAGTTAGGCGCCTAAATCCCTTAGTCGCTTTTGAAATTCCCTTAAACTGCAATGCAGGTGGAATCCTTTCCACGGCTCAACTACAGGTGAAATTACCTCGAATGTGTTCGTCTTCTTGCAGGTGCTGCGCTGGGCGACTCGGTCCAGTCCAAGGAACCCGAAGTGTCTGGATCAGCTGGAGGTTCTGTGACACTCAGCTGTTCTTACACCACCAGCGGTAGCGATGCCTATCTCTACTGGTACCGTCAGTATCCGAACCAGGCCCCGCAGTACATTCTCTGGAGAGGAGCGAAGTCCGCCAGCCAGTTCAGTGATACAGCAGATTTTGCCAAGAAGAGGTTTTCTTCCCAGGCTGATGACAGCTCCACAGTTCTGAATATCACAGCCCTGGAGCTGGCGGACAGCGCGGTGTATCACTGCGCCCTGCAGAGAGCACAGTGACACATCCACGTAGGAGAGCCGAACAAAAACCCTCCCTTCCCAGCTGCAGATAATGCTTTGCACATTGGAGTTGGAAGCGGAGCCCCTCCGGAGTTCCGCTGCACTGTTAAAAACACACATTCTGGCTCGGACGTGGTGCTATCAGATTAATCCTTCCTAAGATCTCCAAAGCGCCAAATTCTTATTCTAACAGCTGCATTAAAACAGTGGCTTTCGTACGAGGAGAGATGAATAAGACTGGGACTTTTCAGCTTGGAAAAGAGAAGACTAAGGGGGATATGATAGAGGTCTACACAATCATAGACACAGACTAACACTAGCCTACTCCTCTGATACTTGGTTCCCTGCTCTATAGATCTCCACTTTAACTGAGGCTGAGAGCAATGGCAGCAGATGAAAGAAGAAAATAATTTGCAATAATTCTTTCAGGAGTTCTGGCCGGGCTTTTCAAAGGAGGGTAACGGAGTTGGGCTCCTCATCCCATTACATTTTTTATGATAGCCCCAGACATTGATTGCTGATAAAGATGCTCATGCCCCATCCCAACGACACATGGGTGCCCCGAGAAATTTCAGGAGTCCCTATGGGATTAACACGATGCCTTCCAAGTGTATGGGGGAAAAGGACTGTGAACGCAGCTGCATGGATTGCTGAGAAATTATGAAGGCTTATTATCATCTGAAATCCTTCTAGCTACTCTTCCTTTTAATGTCTAGCGAGGGAGACAACAACGGTTGTAGAAGAACAGGCCAAACAAAGGAAAATAATTATTTCAAGAATTTAGTCTGAACCGTTGAAAGGAGACTTTAGCTGCTCGCACCGCTCCTTGGACAATTTCAGCTTTCAGTCAATTAAAAACAACCTCTTTAGCTATGTAACCCTCTTCCCAGTCACTACTGAGCGCCCCAACCTATTTATGCTCCTATATCACCTGGCAGAAGGAGAAATGTTACAATCTCTATTTCACATATAAGAAAATTGAGGCACAGAACCATTTCCTGGCTTGTCCCAGAGCAAACTGGAAGTCGCTGGTAAAGAGTTAAGAAAGGAACCCTAGTATTTTCAGTCCCCGAGGAGAAACCGACTTATTACAAACCCAGTTTTCTTCCCTGCACCACCCGCGATTTCAGCTGCACACTCACCCGAACACAGCTTGTTTCCTGTGTCTGTTAAGAGGCCCCCAAACTCCTCCCTCTCCCACTCGGCGGGTTTCTGACTAACCTTCCCCAGGCGCAGCCGCAATGGAGGTTAGGCGCCCCTGAAGCGCAAAGCAGCTGCCCTCAGGACGTCACCCCGTTTCAGCAGACTTCTTTGAGGAGGGGGACGATTGTGTTGGTTCGTGTGATTCCTTCCATAGAACCCGCAAACAGAAATCCTAAACCATAGATTATAAAGCCAGAAGGGTCCACACTGATCACCTAGATCCGCCTCTCTCTTCTCTGCCTGATCGAGTGGTTCAGTTCCCTGCCTAGACCGTGTTACCCCCAGCAAGCCAGACAGCCCAAGAGGCCAGTCTCCTGTACCCCAGAGGTAACGAGCAGCGTAATTGCCACAATTACAAGTGACCAGGCAGCTGTTCTAAAACAGCAGACGTATTTCTAGGGTGAAAGCATTACAGGAAAAAACAACAACGAAACATTAGAACAAACAACCCACCCACATGCTAAAAGGCTTCTCACGAGCAGCCCCTGATTCCAGCCTAAATGTCGGTCCTTCTAAACCCACAACCACTGGGTTTTTCCAGATAGGTCATAACTGCCACAGTTCCAGAACAAATAATTTACTCTTTCCTTTATATAGCTTGGGCCATTAATCTTACCCGCATGTAATGAGAATATAAGAACGGCCAGACTGGGTCAGAACAAAGGTGCTTCTAGCCCAGTGTCCTGTCTGCCAACATTGACCAATGCTTGGTGCCCCAGACGGAATGAACAGAACAGGGAATCAGCAATTGACCCATCCCCTGTGGCCTCATTCCCAGCTTCTGGCCAACAGCGGCTCGGGACACCATCCCTGCCCAGTTTGGCTCATAGCTCATCAGACACAGGCCGACTCCTCAGGCCAGACCTTCAAGAGGCTGGGTGTCTGCTGGGGAATTTGCATTCACCTCCCCTTAGATGTTTCCCAGGCAAACACTCGACATTTTTTGTTCCCAAAGTCCTTTTTGGTCTGGCATTTTGTTCCATAGAGACCTTTGAACACTCGGTTCCCACATCACATCTCTCCCCTAGAGAGGTTACATACAACCCTCGTCCACAATAATTCGTGAAATTTGCATTTAATACATTGGACCCCCGAAGATACTTAAACTGAATTCAGTAATATTTTTCAAGGGTATTGAAAGAATTCACCATATCTGTCACAACACAGGCCATGGTACCTCCATGAATTAATTCCTGTCTGTTTAACAACGCATCTTTTGGGACGCGGGGGAATCCAACCATGATTGAAAAGGTGCAACACTTTGTAAATTGTTCCACTGGCTAATTGCCCTCAGTGTTGAAAAATATAACTAAGGCGAGCTTCTGTCTCTCCGCCATCTAGCGGTGAGAAGTATAAATACTCATTGTAATGTGAAATCCTTCCAGACACCCTTATTTTCAGTTTTAAATCGGAAGTCAACAAAAGCAATTTAAAACAATTCTTCCAAGAATTTTGGCCGAGAATCTCAAAGGAGGCTAAGGGAGTAAGGCACGAAAATCCCATTAAATTTCTCCTTTGAGAACCCCAGACTTCATTCCTACTAGATCTACGTGTGCGAATGTGACCCCCAATTACAATAGGACTGGAGTGACTCGAGATATTTATACTCACAATGCCAAAATAAGCTAGAGAAATATGACGATCACCTTGCAGGGAAAATGAAGCACAGAGCTATTGAGAGACTTGTCTAAAGTCATGCAGAGACTCTGTGGTGTAGCTGGAAACCAGATCTCCAAGCAGGGTTCTAACCACAAACCCAACCTTCCCTCGCTAGCTGGCTGTCAGCTACAGACCAACCTGAACCCAGCGTGTTTCAAGTCCCGAACAACTCCCTCTTCCTTTGGGATGGTTTCTGGTGAACCTTCTACAACTGCTTTAAGAGGCGTGAAGTTAATTTTCCTGTGAGCAGCAACAGCTGAGAACCTCAGGTTCGGTCGCTAGAAGACAAACTATGGAGGCACGTTTTATTATCAGCATTTGGCTGTTTATCCACCTGGGTAAGGTGTCTAGGGCTCTTTAGAGCATCCTAAGGAAACCAGGCGCCCAAAGCTCACCCAACTCTAATTCTAGAGCTTTTCCTAACCCAAACCCAAACGCTAACTCTAAACCTCTACGCTAACCCACAGCTCTACCCCTCACCCTATCCTCAATTCACGTGGTGTCGGTCGCCTAAACCCCTTAAACGCGTTTGAAGTGCCCGCCTAAAGTGAAACACCCGAAACTCTTTCCGTGGGCCAAATGCAATGGAATTGGTGCCATTAGGTTAATCCTTGTGTTGCAGGTGTGGTGCTGGGTGACTCGGTCCAGTCCAAGGACCCCCAAATGTCTGGAACAGAAGGAGAGCATGTGGCCCTCAGTTGCTCCTACAGTACCAGCTATCCCGGTTCCCTCTCTCTCTACTGGTACCGCCAGTATCCCAACCGAGCCCCGCAGTACATTGAGCAGAGAGGCGCCAAGGGAAACACGTATGATCATACTGCAGATTTCGCCCAGCAGAGGTTTTCTTCCCAGGCTGATGACAGCTCCACCCTTCTGAACATCCCAGTCCTGGAGCCGACAGATACAGCGGTGTATTACTGCGCCCTGCAGAGGGCACAGTGACAGAGCCCTATGGCAGAGCTGTACAAAACCCCTTCCAAACTTATTGCAGCTGCGGTTAGGCACATTGAGGCTGGAGGCAGGGGCCCTTGGCAGATTTGCTATACTGTGATGAAATTCAGCATTTGGAGCAGTTTTGGTGGTGTCAAGGTGTATCTTCCGATTCCTCCCACAAGCAAATTCCTGTACAGACATAAGAAGGGCTATACTGGGTCAGACCAATGGTCCTTCTAGCCCGTATCCGACAGTGGCCAATGCCAGGTGCTCCAGAGGGAATAAACAGAACAGGTAATCATCCAGTGATCCATCCCCTGTTGCCCATTTCCAGCGTCTGACCAACAGGCTCCAGGGACACCATCCTCGCCCATCCTCTGTCAGCCTTAGTTTTGCTGGGTAACATAAAAGAAAACGTGTATGTTAGCGTGGTTTGTTAGAGTACTAGTGTTTCCTTGCACTACTTTTAAATAATAACCTAGATTAAAGCAATGCTGGTATGTATGTTGGGGGCAAACAGAGGTTTGATAATCTAGGGCAAAAAATATTTTAACCAGGAGGACACACACACGCACACACACAGAGCTATAGAAAGAGACAAGCATTAAAATAATTGTTCTAAAAATACGGCGAGGATGTTCAAAGGAACCCAGGTGAATTAGGCACCTAACTCTTAATTTCTCTTTGAACATTCCAGACTTCCTTGCTAAAAAAATCTATTTTCTTGAATGGGCTTCTGAATGATATCTGAGCGCCTCAAATTATCCAGCCTCACGATGGAGTCGTGAGGGAAAGATGGTCCTATTCCTGTCTTGTACAGGTAGGGAAAGGGAGCAGCAGAAAGATCTCATCTGGCTTGCCCAAGGTCAGAGACGGGGCTCTGTAGCAGAGCTGGGAATCGAAGCCAGGATTCCTCTATCCCAGCCCAGAGCTTTAGCCACCAGCTCACTCTTCTTACCCCACTGTCACCCCTTTGTCAGCTGCAGACTGAGCACAACTCACGGTGTTTCCTGTGTCTGTTAAGAGTTTCCCCTCAAAACCCTCCCGCCTCCACTAGGCAGGTTTCTCATGAACCTCGCCCGCCACCCAGTCAGTTGTAGCTGCCTGAAGAGCCGTGAAGTTTAGACTCCTCTTAGCTGCGGTATCTGGAGCGTCCCACTTCGTCAAAATAGGAAAAAAATCATGGAGACGTATTATATATTCAGCATTTGGCTATTTAATCACCTAGGTAAACAGGCTGGGGTTTCTGAGATAGTCGAAGGAAGTTACAAGTCCGACTTACCCTTCAACCTTATCTGGAACCTGGCTCTCCCCCGACCCTTAAACCCTAAACCGAACCCGACATCGAACGGCAGTGCTAAATACCTGCCTTTACTCTAGCCCTAACCTTATTTTAAACGCCATCGGGCGCATAAACCCCTTAGGATTCTTCGAAATGGCCAGTCTTACACCGCAACGCACCTCTGCGGGTCAGGTACAGGTGAACTGATGCCCTTAAATTCGATTGTTTTGTTGCAGGTGCTGCTCTGGGGGACTCGGTCCTGTCCAGGGAACCCCACCTCTCTGGAAGAGAAGGAGACGCTGTGACCCTCTCTTGTTCTTATGAGACCAGCTCTACCGGCTACGTCTATCTCTTCTGGTACCGCCAGTTTCCCAACCAGGCCCCGCAGTACATTCTCTGGAGAGGAGTGAAGCAGGCCAGAGGTGACAGTGATACCGCAGATTTCGCCAAGAAGAGGTTTTCTTCCCAGGCCGATGACAGCTCCACAGTTCTGAGCATCGCAGCCCTGGAGCCGGCAGACACGGCGCTGTATCTCTGCGCCCTGGATGTGGCACGGTGACAGAGTCACATAGGAGAGCCGCACAAAAACCCTCCCACCCCTGCTGCACTAGATTTTCAGAGATTAATCCTGTTTGCAGATCTCCGGAGGGGACTCCTTCCACTCTGTACAACCGCATATTTTGGGATGACGAGGGGACCTCAATTTATTTGTTCTAGCTCCCTCCAAGAGTTAAGTATTTAAAGAGCTACATTCAACTGTCACACTTGGAGAATGTAAAGGGCACCAGCTTAAATCATGAATAATCTTAGACATTTTCCTTCACAGTTCTCCAGCGGGCCTCTCCGTGTGTAGTGTGGGACAAAAAAAAAAAAAAAAAAAAGAAAGAAAGAAAGAAAGAAAGAAAGAAAGAAAGAAAGAAAGAAAGAAAGAAAGAAAGAAAGAAAGAAAGAAAGAAAGAAGAAGCTCATTTGTACTAAACTGCGGCGTGCAAATGTGCGGATAAAAATCCAGATAACAAATAAAATAGAAATCCTTATTTCTGGTAAAATGAGGGTGCAAATGAGTGAGTCAAATATGAAAAAAATACTGTTTAAAATCCCATTTGTGGAAAAATGTGGGTGAAATATTTTTAAAAATTAAGTGAAAATAAGTATGCTGGCCAGTATCAGAGGGCTAGCCATGTTAGTCTGTATGCACAAAAACAACGAAAGTTTATGCCCAAATAAGTCGGTTAGTCTTAAGGTGCTACCGGACTCCTCGCTGTTTTTCCATATGTTGGGCTGCGTGTGATGGGGGGAAGCTACAGCGCACCACGCCGCCAAAGGGACCTGAGTATTCAAAGGGAAGAAACACTCATAGGATGGGCTGATTGGTTCGGTAACTGACATGCCTTTGTATTACTGTTTTTTAAAAAGCACAATTCCCACCCGGTAACAGTGATGCTTCCTAGGAGTGGGGTGTGGCGAACTAATGGCAAAGCAGCGCCATGTGCTGGTGAATGGAATAAATACGTGTTGCGAGTCGAAACCCCTTTCACTGTTCTACAGAATTTGAATGTTCTCCCATTGCAGCCGGAATGCCAGTAAAGGCTGTGGAAGAAACACACTAATAATTTAAAACAATTCCTCCCACGAATCTCTCCTGGGATTTTCATGAAAGCCGGGGAGAGTTAGGAGGCGTGTTAGGAGCCCGACTAAATCCCAGTCTATATTACTAGTCAATACGACATGATCCCCATCACTTTAATATCTGAGTGACGGAAAAGGATTTATCCCCAGAATACCCATGGTCAGGTAGAGAAATATTATCACTCCTCTGTACAGAGGGGGAGCTAAGGCACAGAGAAACTCAGTCAATTACCCAGATTCGCTAAGCGAGTCTGTGGCAGAAATGGGAAACTGAGACCTCTGGTTTCCCAGAACTCAGCCTTCTTCACCACAACCCCATCCTTCTTCCCTCCCTCTCATCACCACTAACGTCAGCTGCAGACTAAGCTGAACCCGATCTATTTCCCCACCCAAACTCCTCCTTTTTCCCCCAGCCTGGTTTCTCATCTGTGGTCCCCAGTTGTAACTGCAGATTCTTTTCGCAGCAACATCTGGGACGAGTCAAACCTGGCTGCTATAAAAGAAATCATGGAGAACTCTTTCATTTTCAGCATTTGGATGTTCAATCTCTTAGGTAAACAGGTTGAGATGTTTAAAGGATCTGAAGAGATTTAGGCGACCAGCTCCCAATACATTGTAAACCTCACCCTAGCCCTGCTTAACACCCACCTCCCATCTCTAATCCTAACCCCAATAATTGGAGTTATCTTGACCCTAATCCTAAAATTAACCTTAATGCCAACTTAATTTCTTTGGAGCAAGGCATCCAAATCTCCTCGACTTCTTTGCAATCCCCAGCCTTCAAGTGTAATGAACTTGGAGTCATTTACATGTGTACCAAGTGCAGCTGAGGTGATGTCCTTGGATGTGATTGTCTTGTTGCAGGCGCAGTGCTGGGAGACTGGGTCCAGGCTAGGGAACTCTACCTGTCTCAAAGAGAAGGAAACGCCTCTGTGACTCTCAGTTGTTCTTACAATACCAGCGATACCCCTATCTGTCTTTACTGGTACGGCCATTATCCCAACCAAGCCCTGCAGTACGTTCTCCGCAGAGGAGCGAGGGGATACACTTGGAGTAATACCGCAGATTTCGCCCGGGGGAGGTTTTCTTCCCAGGCCGATGACAGCTCCACAATTCTGAACATCACAGCCCTGGAGCTGGCAGACACAGCGGTGTCTTACTGCGCCCTGTAGAGGGCAACGTGGCAGAGCCTCACAGCACAGCTGTACAAAACCCCTCCCTTCCCTTGCTGCAAAGAGACGTTAAGAGAAACCGAGGCGAGAATCAGCGTCCTGCAGGGGACTTGAAAGCGCTGTTAAAAACATACTGAATGTTGGTTTCAAGATACTGCCCCCAAACCTCAAATCCTTATTCAAACAGCTCCCTTAAATCATTCCCCGGCCTTGCAGAATACACAGTGCATGGGCTTTGTCAGGCAGGAAACATCGTAGGAATATTTTCTTATTATAAACTGGGCCCCGCTTCTGAGAAATCCTAATTGTGAAAACCTCCGTTTATTGACATATGTGGGATAACACTATGGCAGTAAAAAACTATCCTATTTGTGGTTGGGTAAAGCGTTGTTTAGCTACCGGTTTCCAATGGACCAGAGTCCAATCTGTATCGGAACATCAAATAAAATTATATTTGTGATTGAATATTAGAAAACTTGTATGAGTTTGAAAACATGAGTACAGTCAGGGTCTCTTTGTATGTTGTGGAAAATCAATAAGCGAGCAGTGCTACCTACTAGCGGGAAATATGAATACATTTTATCATTGGAAATCTATCCATGACATTTAGATTCCTCTTCGCAGAAGCAGCAGGGGAGGGTGTCAGACCGGGTCCCGTCTAGGGGACGCCATCGAGATGTGTTTTCTTCTAACTCTTTGGGTATTTACTCGTCTAGGTGATTACACGGGGGGGTTTCGAAGAAGTTTGAGAGCGTTTAAGGCTCCGAAATTCCATGGAACACTAACCCCAACTCTAACCCTAATCCGAATGGTATCCCTAAGCCAAACCCTCACATTGATCCTACGTATAACCCTCACCGTCACCCTGATTCAATTCCTGTTGAGCACCTAAATCTTTTAGAGTTCTTTGTGAGCTGCGTCCATGGGCCCAACTGAGAGGACGTCCTGGAAGGCGATTGTCTTGTTCCAGGTGCTGTGCCGGGTGACTGGGTGGAGTCCAAAGAACCCCAAGTCTCTGGACTAGAAGGAGACTCTGTGACCTTCCGCTGTTCTTGTCATAACAACTATACCGCTTCTGTCTATCTGAATTGGTGCCGTGTGTATCCGAATCAAGCACTGTAGTGTATTCTGGTGACAGGAGCGAAGCGTGCTCAAGGTTTCAGTGGTACTGTAGATTTCGCCCAGGAGAGGTTTTCTTCCCAGGCGGATGACAGCTCCACAGTTCTGAACATCAGAGCCCTGCAGCTGGCAGACACAGCGGTGCATTACTGCGCCCTGCAGAGAGCACAGTGACAGAGCCACACAGGAGACCTGCACAAAACCCTAACCCTTCCCTACAGCGCTGGAGGTTGCAGACATTGAAGCTGCCCAGCAGCGCTCCTGAGGAGAGTGATCACTAAAAACAGCGATTTTGGCATGATTAAGTTGTTAAAGCAGCTCCATTAAAACGACATCCCTAGAGAAACACAGAATTGTAGGACTGGAAGGCCCTGTGTTATCTTCTAGACCATCTCTGACAGTTGTTTGCCCAACCTCCCTTAAAAACCTCCAATGCGGGAGATTCCACAACCTCCCCAGGCAATTTATTCCAGTGCTTACTGACCCTGACAGGGACTTTTCCCTTATATGTTGAACGTAAACTGCAATCTTGCTGCAATTTGAGCCAGTTGCTTTCTTGTCCTATCCTCAGAGGATCATTGGAACGATTTTTCACCTTCCTCCTTACAGCAGCCTTTCTAGTACTTGAAAACTGTTCTCATGTCTCCCCTCGGTCTTCTCTTCTCCTGACTAAACAAACCCACATTTTTCAATCTTGCCTCATAGGTCATGTTTTTTAGACCTTTAATCATTTTTGTTGTTCTTCTCTGGACTTTCTTCAAATTGTCCACATCCTTCCTGAAATGTGGTGCCCAGAACTGGACACAATACTCCAGTTGAGACCTGTTTTTTTTTCTTTTCTTCCCAACAGTATTACACTCTTGACTCATAGCTTTAGCCTGTGGTCCATTATGACCCATAGGTCCCTTTCTGCAGTCCTCCTTTGTCAAGGCTGATTCCCCACTCTGGCACTTTGAGTGCAGAAGATGGGGGCCTGCAAATACCTTAAAAAATACTTGCTACTCCAGGCTTGTATTAAACTCCCAAAGTTACAGATCCCCTGGCTTTGGGTCTAATATCTGCCACCACCCAAATTCAGAACCCCCTTGAGAGCCCAGGAAGACACACTAGGGAATTCCTTCCTGTGGGGTACCCTCAAGCTCTTTCAACCCTCCTCCCGGGGAAGAGCCAATGAAAGAAAAGAGAAAAAGAAATCAGCTGTTGCCACCAGCTGAACCTGGAACCCTTTGTTCCTCTTAGTAGCTAACTGAATAACATGTGCACAGACCTCTTCACCTCCTAAGACACAGCAATCCTAGAAAACGCATGTGGAAAATCAGGCTGTTGCTAGATATTAGAAGAGATACTGAAGAGGATTAAACACCAGGAATGGCTTCCCTGGGGTCCAGCTTAAAGGTTACAAAAGAAAACAAAAGCACCTGTGTTTAGCACAGGGGAATCCACAAGCCCAAAATAAAGAGATGAACCTGATCATGTCTAACTAAACATTTCCTGTCCTACTTACATATCTGTAGTTCCAAATGAGTAATTCTAGGTATGAATGCTGAGGAATTTTCATACAGGGTCCAAGCTTCTTACAGCATAGCTGCTGGCTCTGGCTCTCCAGCGGAGAGAGCAAAAACAAACAGACCACAGAGGGGATTTTTTTTTCCAATATGACAGTTTCTAGTCTGCCCATTGGCTTTTCTGGCCAGGTGCCAACTCACTTCCTCTTACCTAAGTATTTCAGGGAGACTTCTTAACCCTTGAAAGGTAAGGCAAGTAGAATACCACTACTAAGAAGGACTTTTATAGCTAACTGAGTGGCTAGGTGTCCATAAAAGGGTGCTCCTCCCACCCCTCATTTACCACATCCTTCCTGGACAGTCACTTCCCATTTTGAAGGTTGTTCCTTCCTAAGTGGAGTACTTTGCAGTTGTCCTTATTGAATTTCACCCTATTTACTTCAGACCATTTCCCCAGTTTGCCCAGATCATTTTGAATTTGAATCTTATTCTCCAAAGCACTCGCAACCCCTCTGAGCTTGGTGTCATCCACAAACTTTATAAGTGTGACCTCTATGCCAGTGTTCTTCCTTGCAAGGCCCTCAAGCCAGTGGTGGCTACCATCTGCCCTCAGTGTGGCTCCCTAAGTTCCCTGTAGGAGAGAGGGCCCCTCCCCCGGAACTCCCTGCTGCCTGCCAGCAGGGGAAGAGAGAGACCGTTTCCCTGGAGCTGGAGACCCTTTCCCTGGAGAGACCCTCTCCCATGGAAGGAGAGATCCATGCAGCTGGCAGGGAGAGGGCTGGGGGGAGTCCTCCAGCCCCAGCCCCAGGGCAGGCTGCCTGCACCCCAAACTCCTCATCCCTTGCCCCATCCTGCAGCCCTCACACCCCGCATCCCAAACATTGCCTCTCAGATTGCAGTTATTTTTGCCAAAGTGCCCACCACTTCAAAAATAATGAAGAGCACTGACCTGTGTCATTATCTAAATCATTGATGAAGACATTGAAAAGAACAGGACCCAGAACTGATCCGTCAGGGACCCCACTGGTTAGGCCCCTCCAGCATGACTGTGAACCACTGATAACTACTCTCTGGGAACGGTTTTCCAACCAGTTACACACCCACCTTATAGTAGCTCCATCTATGCTCCATTGCTTTCCTTTGTTAACAAGAAGGTCTTGCAAGACAGTAGCCAAAGCCTTACTAAAGTCAAGATATACCACGTCTACCACTTCCCCCCATCCACAATACTTCTATTCCCGTTAAAGAAAGCAGTTAGGCTATACAAGTAATCATTTTAAATCAGCTTCCAACGGCCATATAGGGATTTGATGAGTTTAAAGAAACAAACAAACAAATTTGTACTAAAAAGGGACTAAAATGTTATATCAATTTATACAGATTAAAATATTATAAATTATCAATTTATGGAAATGTGTGGACACACCGTTTAATATTAAGAAAAATGCCATTGTGTATTAGGGCTGGGATTTACACAGCTGCCTATTGGATTTGGACAGCCAGATCCCATTAATTTTAAGACATCTGCATCTCGTGGGCAGCTTTGAATATCTCCACTTGAGGCTTTCTAAAAATGAATGAGAAAAAATACAGACCCATAGAGAGACAAATAATTATATATTTCAGAACAGGGTAGATAGTAGATAGATAGATAGATAGATAGATAGATAGATAGATAGATAGATAGATAGATAGATAGATAGATAGATAGATAGATAGATAGGTGTATGGGCATAGATCACATCTATTGGAAAACCCTTTGAGATCCTCAGTGGACAGCAGACACAGCGGTGCTAATTTTTATAGTTCATTTGCATCTACTGTTATTGGCAGAACTAAGTACCGAGATGAACAGTGTCACCCAAAGACAAGGACAGCTGACCGGGGTACAAAGTGAATCTGTCACACTGGACTGTACTTTCTCGACTGAAGATGCAGGTTCTGACACATACTGGTACAAACAGGACAGCAGCGGCCAGACGAAGTGCCTCTTCCGAAACTCTGCCGGAAGCGAGCACAACGGGGCTGGGAGCCGGTTCTCACTGAACTTCAGGAATCCCGAAAAATACGTGGTCTGAGAATTGCAGAGTTAGAACTGACCGATTCGGCGATGTTTTTCTGTGCTATAGCTGAGGGGGCCTTAGGTTACCACTGCGGGTGGGTTAACAGAGGCACCTTTACAAAAATCCAGTGATCAGTTTTCTCTTGACTCGGAGACAAAACTGGCGCAGTTAGAAATCAGCAGAAAGAGACACAACAAGCCATAAACAGGGGTTTGAATCAAACGGTGCAGGGTGTGACGGAAACCGCACGGGCACTAACTGTGGAAATGTCACCCTTTTCCAGGAACCGTCCCCCCACCTCCCCCAAAATACCCAGAACCTCATGAGCCAGATGTCAGTACCTGTCACACCACAATTCCCATGAAGAGCTCCGTCTGCTTTTGGGGCCAGACCCCAGCAGGTAGGAATGAGACCTCGCTCCATTAGTGTAAACGGGCCAAAGTCTCAACTGGTGTAAATAAAGGTTGCTCCATTGGCTTCAATGGCCCAGATCCCCAGGTCGTGAGTCAACGGGCTTAATTTTGCTTCACGCTGGAGAAAGAACCCTAGGCAATTTTTTTCTCTGGACTGTGAGCAGGGAGGGCCCTGCCCAGATCTGTGGCAATGGGATCCTTGTGCAGTCCCGTGTGTGTGTGTGTGTGTGTTTTAGCCTCAGAGAAAAGTAAAAACCCTGTTCGACCTTGTGATTCTTGCTGAGCTCTTGTCTCCGAAGATGAGACAGAGCTAAGTTGCTCCTACTGAGCTGCGAAAGAGATCTGGAGGTTAGAAAAGTACCACGTGACAGGAACCAGCCAAAGCCACAGCGGGTGGGGTAAACGCTACCGGAGGGTATTAGTTCTGTTCCATGGTGAGGGAAACAGGCTTCAAGGGGGGTCTATAGGAGAGGACTAAATGGTTTTGCCACAGATTTAATTTCTCTGGTTTGAGTCTGTGAGAGAAACTTCACCATAAGAGAGTACTCTATCCTGGTTCCTCTATCGCACCCATCGTTGTGGTGGCTGGAGCCCTTGAAGGTCTGGGAACAATACATTTAACCATGAGCGCTCCAGAAATCCTGCTTTGGGCAGCAACAGCGTTCCTCTCTTGGAGTAAGTGTCCGCTAAAAGGGGAAACGAACGTTAGACCTTCTGTCACCTATTGGGTTTGAGCAGGGGGTGGAATTAGAAGCCAGGATTCCTGGGTTCTGTTCATAGCCCAGGGAGGAGAGCAGGGGTCTAGCGCAGAGGTGGGCAAACTACGGCCCGCGGGACCATGCTGCCCAGCCCTTGAGCTCCCGGCTGGGAGGCTAGCCCCCGGCCCCTCCCCCGAGGTCCTAAAAGGCCTCCGTTCTCCTCACACGAGAGTGGCTGTCGATGTGCAATAGTTTTACATGCTTAATTAGGGAGAACTTTTTCTGTTTCCTTCCCTGCAGGTTTCAGCCAGGGACAAGGCAGTGTCACCCAAAGACAAGGGCAGCTGGAAAAGTTGGGGGGTCAGACTGTCACCCTGGAGTGTACTTTCTCCACTGCAAGCCAGTATTACTACTTATTTTGGTACAGACAGCAGCGATCAGGGACAATGGATTTCCTCTTCCGAATAGATGACAATAACGATGAAGAGAATGGAGCCGGGAGAAGATTTTCTGCACATTTCAGGAAATCCTCAAAATTCTTCAGTTTAACCATTAAAGAGCTAGAGCCGACGGACACGGCGATGTATTTCTGTGCTCTTGTGGAAGACACTATGAGGCGTTTAATAGGGAGACCTGTACAAAAACCCATCCCCTTGGCTTTCTTATCATGAGAAACACAACTGTAGAGGAGTATCCCCAGGCCACAGACAGATGGTTAAACAAGGTGATGGGGCTGGTATAAACCACACGACCTGACACCTGTGAAGACTTATGGGTCTCATTCACGATTGAGTTACCTCAGATTAATGCCAGTTTACCCACAGTGGGTCTGCTCCCAGTTGCGGTGAATCACTGTGGGTCAAATGGAGTCAACTGGGCCAGGTCCACCACAGGTGTCAATCGGCTGTACTCCCATTCCCCATCTAGAGTAAACCAGCATGGGGCCAGTGGGATAGATACACAAAGGCACAACACACAGAAGCACGCAGACACACACGCACGTGCAAACACAAACATAGAGACAGACAGAAAGACACCCACACCCACAAAACCAGCACACACAACACAGAGCTTTTAAGTCTTCCACGATGTCTTTAATTCAGTTCTCACCAAGTAGCAACAAGAAGGACAATAAAAAGGAAAATGAATAAGAAAAAATGACAGAAAGTCAGAAACCGATCTTGCAGGAAGTTCAGTGGGAGGAATTTGTCCCAGGAGTTCTCACTGGCGCTTCAGTTGCAAAACACAGCACGTTTCCTGTGTCTGTTACGCATTTCCCGAAGCCCTCCCTCTTCTGCTCGGCTGGTCTCGCATTAACCTCTCCGAGTCCTTGTTCCGAGAAGTTGCCTTTAAGATTCTTCGCAGAGACCTCTCAGCTTGTCCGGCTGCCGCTGTCTGAGGCACCATGGAGACACCTTTCATTCTCAGCCTTTGCGCCTTTAACCAAATAGGTAACCGGGTGCTGTTTTTTGGAAGAACTTTTATGGAATCAGGATCCCAACTTCCGTTCTACCCAGAACCCGAACCCTGATCCCAACCCAGCTCCTCACGCCACTGCTAACCCTCACCTTAATTCTTACGCTAGCCTTAATTTGTTTGAAATTAGGCGGATAAACCCCTTGGGCTTTTTTAAATGTCACAGCCTAGACCTGCCAATGCACCTGGCTGTCCTTGAACGTGAGTGTTTTTTTGCAGATGCGGTGCTGGGTGGCTCGGTCCGGTCCAATGAACCCTTGGTGTCCAGGTCAGAAGGAGACACCATGATCCTCAGCTGTTCTTATGAAACCTGCTGGTGTCTGTCTCTACTGGTACCGTCAGTATCCGAACCGAGCCCCGCAGTACTTCCTCCTGAGAGGAGCAAAAGGGAAGAGTAGCTGCCATACCGCAGGTTTCGCCCAGGAGAGGTTTTCTTCCCAGGCCGATAACAGCGCCACAGTTCTGAACATCGCAGCCCTGGAGCCGGCAGACACGGCGGTGTATCTCTGCGCCCTGAGCCTGCCCCAGTGACAGAGCCACCCAGCAGAGCTGTACAAACCCTGCTCCTCCCGCCCAGCCCTGCTACAGGGGAAGGTACAGACATTAAAAGGGGCAGCAGCGGCTTGAAACAGACGGAGTCCTGACGCTGCTTAACGATACAACTCCCCTTGTCAGTTACTGGTTTATTTAAAGAGCTAATTTAAACATCACCCTTGGCTATGGGCATGATCTTTAATTAGGAAACTATTAATGCCGCTTTTCTTAGCTTACGAGACGACCTGTATCGATGTAGTGTGGAGGAAAACTCATTTGCAGTAAAATAAGTGCTAAAGGTGAGTACAAATGTAGATGAAGTGAACTATTGTTGAAAATACAAATTGAGATTAAATGCGAATGAAAAAAATCCCTTTTCACATGGACAATATACTGGTAAATTGCTCATTTATGGTGAAAGGGGGGTAAAATACGCGAGTTAAAATAGGGGGGAGATAGTTAGAAATACCCGGTTTTGAGTGGTGGGGTAAAGCTGCAGGTACCAACTCTCCCAGAGTCACATGAATACTCCTGTTGTAGAGACATTTGCATTTTGGGTTGATTTGTTCGGGAACTATTTAATTGCAAGTCACTTTCCCCAAGAATATGTGTTGAGAGCCGAAAAGGGTAACGTAACAAAGCATTGCCATCAGCAGCTGGGAAATATAAGCTCAGGTTGTCATTGGAAACCCTTCCACTCTCTATAGATTTTCCCTTTAACTCGGGCTGTCGGCAAAGGCAGCAGAGGAAAGACGAAAATAATTTAAAACAATTATTTCAGGAGTTCTGGCCGGGCGTTTCAAAGGAGGTCAACAGAGTTGGGCAACTCATCCCGCTACATTTTTCTTGTGATAGCCCCGGACATTATTGCTGGTAAAAATGTTCATGCCCGATCCCAATGATACCCTGGTGCGTCAAGAAATCTGAACAATCCCTATAGTGCTTAGAAGAAGCCCCTCTCTTTTATACAGCTGGGGAAACTGAGGCATATAGGATTTCCCATCGTCACATACAGAGTCTGTGGCACAGCAGGTCTCTGAGTCCCAGAGTAGACCCTTGTCTACAAACTCATCCCTCTCCCCTTAACAACACTAAAACATCAGCTGCAGGCTGACCTGAAGCCGCTGCGTTTCCTGGAGCTCCTCCCTCTTCCTCTCCGCTGGTTTCTAATGAATTTCCCACAGTTGTAGCTGCCCTTAGAGACGTGAAATTTATACACCTCTAAGGCAGTAACAGTATCTGAACATTTGAAATTTGATCGCTAGAGAAGATACTATGGAGGCGTGTTGTAGTCTCAGCATTTGGATATTCAATCTCCTAGGTAACTGGGCTGGGATTTCAAATAAGCCTAAGGGAACTAGACACTCAATTCCCATTGCACCATAAACCTAACCCGAAAATTCACCCTTACTCTTTACTGTAACCAAAATTCGAATGATACAACCTGACCCTCACCATAACCCTAAACCCTTATTCACATCCTCTCCTTAATCCTAACGTTAAACCCCCATCCCTTCTCCTGCTCATGGCGTTAATGCCAATGGAGTTCGGTGCCTAAATCCCTTAGACTTCTTTGAAATTCCCTGAAACTGCAATGCAGGTGGAATCATTTCCACGGCTCAACTGCAGGTTAAATGTTGCCCTTGAATGTGTTTGTCTTGTTGCAGGTGATGCGCGGGGAGACTCGGCTCAAGCCAAGGAATCCGAAGTGTCTGGATCAGCTGGCGAATCTGTGACACTCAGCGGTTCTTACACTTCCAGCGATACCTATGTCTATCTCCATTGGTACCGACAGCATCCGAACCAAGCCCCACAGTCCATTCTCTATAGAGGAGCGAAGTCCTACAGTGGCCGCAGCCAAACCGCTGAACATCACGGCCCTGGAGCCGGCGGACAGAGCCCTGTATTACTGCGCCCTGCACTGGGCACGGTGACAGCCGCATGGGGGAGCCGTACAAAAACCCTCCCTTCCCAGCGGCAGGTGATGTTAGGCACCTCACAGGCATTTCTTTTCAAGAATGTGCAGGATTAAAACCATGTCTTCCAGGGATATGGTGAGAAGGGCTGTGAAAGCAGCTGCATGTACTCTGTAGAGTATGAAAACTTGTCATTTGGAATCCCTGTACTTTCTCTTCCTTTAATGTCAAGCGAGGGGGGACAACAATGGCTGTAGAAGAATAGGCCAAACAAAGGGAAATCATTTCTAGAATGTTGTCCGAAACATTCAGAGGAGACTAAGAGAGAGTGAGATGTCTAGCTCTCCTTGCTCTTTGGAAAAATCTCAGGGGAGGGGCCCTAGGCTCTTGCTGAAATAATCACAGTGCGGCACCAGCCTGTTTTGGAGATGGGACACCAGGCCAAACGGATCGGCCCAGCCATTCCCGGGATACACCTGAGGGTAGAACCAGGCCAGTGCCCCATGTGCCGTACCCTCTGCTGCCCCCTAGTGGCCATTCCGCTCCACCCACCTTCAGCGGCATCCTTCCGCTTTTCATTGACATCCTGTTTTCACTCGCTTCCCCTCATCTTTTTTTTTTTTTTTTTTTTAATTCCCGATACAATTTTCGGTGCCTGATAGGGAGACAGGCTGGCCCTTCGCCTTGTTACCCTCTTCGGCCAGTGGCTTTTAACCATTTTTTTTGCTTCCTTGATGGTGGTGTGTGCGCGCTACATAAATATTGTTTAACCCAGGAAAGCACAACAGAGAGGGAAATCCATGAATTATAGGGACAGAGCCTTAACTGTCAGAAACGGGACCAGCTGCCCCCGATTTAAATGCAGCTCCAGTGATTTACATCAGCCATGGATCTGCCCATGGTCTCCAGCGGAGCTATGGCCAGTTTGCTCCAGCTGGGGAACCGGCCCAGTGACTCTGATGGAACCCAGTTAATCTGCACCAGTGGAGGATCAGGCCCAGGGCACTCAGAAGCAAAACCCTTTCCCTCCCCCACCCACTTGAGCAGGGTAAATGTACCGATTTCCTTCCAGCCTGAAGGCCACCCCTGGAGGCTGAGCGGTGTCAGAGCTTCACCTCTCCAGCCACTTCGCTCTGCAGCTGGGTCCCTGACAATGAGCCTGCCCGCTTTGCTGCTGGTGCTGGCTCCAGGTATTCAAGACTCTGCTCTGAGCACGGCGCCACGGGTTGGGATTTCCAGGCTTTTCTGAAAGAAAGGCACTCCGATACCCCGGGGATGGGAGCCCGTGGGTAGACAGACGGATAGTGCAGAGGGAAGGATGGGCAGAGCAGAGGGAAGGGTGAATGGATGGACAGACAGACAGCACAGAGGGAAGGATGGACAGATGGTGCAGAGTGATAGAGAGACAAATGGAAAGACAGCAAAGAGGAAAGGGTGGATGGATGGACAGGCAGACAGCGCAAAAGGAAGGTTGATGGATGGATGGACAGAGGGTACAGAGGGAAGGGTGTATTTCCGTTTGCTTGTTTTCTCCCTTGTCTACACAGAGGTGCATGTATTTTTCTGTCATTGCTGAGCAAGAAAACCTGGACTAAAACCAACCTCCTCTCCCCAGGTGCGTTGGGCCAATACACGGTGACCCAGGACCGGTCCCAGGCCCCTGCCCATGAAGGAGAACCCATCCAGCTCAACTGCTCCTACACGGGCACCGAGTACAGCGTGCATTGGTACCGCCAGCCCCAGGGGGGCCAGCCGCGGTTCGTGGCCTCCCTGTCCTCTAGCGGCAGAGACACCCGAGAGAATTTCACCATGAGCCTGGACACCGAAACCAAAAGCAGCTTCTTGTACCTGAACAGCAGCTGCCTGGAAGACGCCGCGGTGTATCTGTGCGCGCTGGAGCACCGTGCGAGGTGAACACAGGCAGCCCGTCACAAAACCCTGGGTGGGGCAGGCCACAAGGACCGAAGAGAGGAGACAAGAGGAAGTTAGAATAGAACAGAGGATATGAGCACAGAAGAGAGGAAAGGAAAGTAGATCAGAGTAGGTGAGAGGCAATAAGAACAGAATGGAACAGAACAGAATACATTGGAATGGACCGGAACAGAAGCTATGTGAATAGAACAAAGGGGAGAGAAGTCAGTAATTTAAGGAAGAACCTTGAAGAAACACCTGGAAAATTATAGACAGTCACATTTTCACCTTTTCGCCTTCCCCAGTTGCCTGGATCGGGTGGTTTTATATCACAAATAGCTTCCTTGCCCCACAACACTAGCAGATGGGGAAGCATTCTCTGGGGAGACAATCCGGTAACTCAGTAATTCCCATGTGATTTTCCCTGTTGTTCAGGTCAGACAGTTTCAGACCGGAAACATGCACACAGACATTCTCACACAGAGTCACACACAGGGCACACTCACACAAGCAGTCTCTCTCTCTCTCTCTCTCTCTCTCTCTCTCTCTCTCTCTCACACACACACACACACACACTCTTCCACAGACATACACACTCACATAAGGATTCTCACATACAACCACACAAACACACTCCCTCACCTAGACTCACACACACAAATAGACAGATTCTAACACACAGCCGGAAACCTACACACTGAAATCACACACACAGGCACACTCTCTGACATCTATCCCCCCTTCACACACACTCAGAAATACAGATATCTATGCCTACCTCCGTCACACACACACACACACACACACACACACACACACACACACACACACACACACATTTCTTCTCAGAGGCAAAGAGATCCATGCACGATCCTAGATGATAATATCCTCGATTGGACCAACTTCTATTGCGGAGACAAGTTTTCCAGCTACACAGAGCTCTTCCTCCGCTGGGAAGCCGGTCTCTCCCACCAACAGAAGTTGGTCCAATAAAAGATATGACCTCACCACCTTGTCTCTCCAATAGAGTGGGACCCACACAGCTACAACAACACGGCACACTCCTAGATAAACCTGCCCCCAGAATGCAGCCCACACCCAGAGAATGTCCTGTGTCAGACTCAGATCTCTAGGCAAAGGGACCCAGTCCTGCCCTTCATTGCAAGGTCTGACAGACACCACAGCACCCATGAACTTCCTTCTGCTCATTGCACAGCTGCGAGGTATTACACCCTTTCGTTCTCTGTGTTTTGTTATTCTCTCTCTCTCACACACACTAACACACCTTCTCTCTCACACTCATACAGGATTTAAGAGCTTGGCGTCACTTGGTATTTTATAACTGCATTTAAGCCAATCCCGTCTCTTTGTGGTCAGCTCTACTGAGCACAACAGAGACACCTGCAGTTTGTAAAACTCCGTCTGTCTCCTGGTGGCTCATCTCTAGCCCTCCACTGTAAGGGGACTTCCAACCAAACACCCGCCCCTCCCTGGGCCTGAGCTCCTTTGGCCTCCCTCACCCCGTTTTCCTCACAGGGGCCCGCGGCCCATACGCCGTCACTCAGGACAAATCCGCTGTCTCCAGCGAGGGACAGTCCGCACAGCTCAGCTGCAGTTACCGGCGGGGAAAGCGGAGCATCCCTTGCTGCCAGCAGGTCCCGGGCGGTTCCCTGCCGTTCGTGATATTAAGGATCACAGGTGGCTGGGAACAGGGAGATTCCTTCACCAGGTCCTTGGAAACCACCAACCGGTGCAGCTCGCTCAGCTTCCCCAGCAGCCAGCCTGGGCCCTCAGCTGTGAACTCGTGTGCTTTGTACTCGTGTGCTTTGAGGACAAAATCCACGGCAGCCTGTCAGGGAGGTGGGTATTTGCGTGCATAGACTAGTAGAGCCCTCGGGCCTGTGTGGGGAATGATTTTACTCTCAGCCCTCACATACCACGGAGATGCGTGTCAGCATAGACAGATATGGCAGCAAGAGGGAGCGATGGACAAAGCAGCGGGCTGGGTGGCTAAATGGATGCCGAGACCAAAGTGCAGCAGGAAATCTAGCCAGAGCTGGTTCTAGGTTTTTTGCCGCCCCAAGCGAAAAAAAAACAAAAACAAAAAACAAAACAAAAAAAACCCCAAAAGGGGGCCGGAATGCCGCCCCTGGAATTGTGCCGCCCAAGCAGGTGCTTGCTTTGGTGGTGCCTAGAGCCGGTCCTGAATCGAGCTAGCTATCTAGGTACTGGATCAGGAAAGCGAGGGAGCTCGATAATGAAGACTGCGGAGAATGAGAAGAGACATTTTTTCCTTCCTCCATATTCTAATAACCAAACACTCAGACATAAGCTCGTTTTCAAGCAATCGCTGTCATTCCCGACGCAGCAGGAAACATCACTGCCTTGTGTATTAGTAGCCTGTGACTCTTATACTGGCGGATTATTCCTCTAGGCCCCAGAAATCTACTTAAGAACATAAGAGCGGCCAGACTGGGTCAGACCAAAGGTCCATTCTGCCCCGTATCCTGTCTCCTGACAGTGGCCAATGCCAGGAACCCCAGAGGGAGTGAACAGAACAGGGAATCATCCAGTGACCCATCCCCTGTCTCCCCCGTCATGACCATACTTTCACGAGGGTTACATTTCAGGGGAGGGAGAAGGCTCATCTTCAGCAATTTGTGGCATCAATAGAATAAGCAATGTGGCCGTGTCTGTCCGTAGTCCTGGGGGCCATTCACAGCCCTGTAAAGCGGCGTAGCCCCAGCAAGGATGCGAAGTTGAAAGTGGCCCTCGCTCTTCCCCACAACTCACCTGTGCCAAGAAGCCAGGCTCCGCCCACTCACAACACCCACTTGCTCAGAGCAGTTCTGCGAAGTGACTCCCTGGGACTCATTTCCTCGCTGTCTTAGGCTACCCCGTAGCTTCTGCGGGCACCAAAGAGGCTCCTACTTCAGGAGGAGGAGCTGGTAAATTTGCCCCAGGGGGAGAAGTAAATCTACCTGTGAGGGGGAGGAACCTTCTGTACTGAACGGGGAACACCCGGCTATAAAGCTCCTTTGCTGAGGGACAATGGAGAGACCCTGGCTGCTGTTCCCACGGCTGCTGCTACTGCTGGTGAACATTCCCTGTAAGTCTGGGGGCAGGAAAGGCTACAGAACATGCTGAACGTGATGGTGGATTTAAGAGCACAAGAATTAATTCCCTGGCTCTCCCCTTCGGTTTGCAAGCCAGGCACCGTTCTCTGTAATGGAGTGGATGAGAATCCAGGGCGCCTGGGTTCAATCCCCAGCTCTGGCCTGCTGGAGTTCCTTCCCTTTTGTGTGCCTCAGTTTCCCCTCCCACCCTTTGCTTGGCTATTTAATCTGTAAACTCTTTGGGGCAAGGGCTGTCTCTTATTATTGTGCCTTTGGGAATCTCACAGGCAGCAATAATATAGGACTAACCCCCTAACCCCAATCCCTAACCCTAGATGAGAGCAATCTAGGAATACAGCAATCTAGGAAAAGAGCAGTCGTGGGCCAGATGCAAGGCCCCTGGAAATGAAGAGAAACTCCACCGGGCTTTGCATCCGGCCAGTGTGTGAACTGGGCAGAGGTGCCCTGTCATCTATGGGGTGTGTCTTTTGCCTTCTGCCCACAGGGGGGAGCTGCCAGGCCGAGGTGCACCAGAACCTGTCTGCGGTCACTCGGGAAGGGCAGAACGGCAGCATCTCTTGCCACTACACGACGAGCGTTTTCAGGAGTTTGCAGTGGTTCAGGCAGCTTCCCGGAGGCCAGCCTGTCTCCCTGCTGATTCTGGTGTCCGATGGGAAACAAACCAAGGAGCCCAACCTCACGGCGGAGCTCGACAAGGGGAAGCAGCTGAGCTCCCTGCACATCAGAGAATCACAGCTGGGAGATGCAGCCACCTACTTCTGCGCCGTGGAGACACAGTGACACAGGAGCACTGGCAGCCTGTGCAAAAACTCCCCAGCTGGAGGGTAACTGTCAGGCTGGCTGGCGGTACAACACCACCACCTACTTCTTACACAGTGCATCTCTGAGAGCGCGTCACCTTCCTTAACACGGTCAGCCCCCCACCCCCCTGGTGAGGCAGGGCTGTGCAAGGATCCCCGTCGCACAGGTCGGGAGTTGAGACAGAGAGGCTGAGGAGGGAATGCACTTGGGGAATACCTCCTAGGGAAAGACCCCCAAGGGAGCGGCTCTCAACCTTTCCAGACTAGTGTTCCCCTTTCAGGAGTCGGATTTGTCTGGCATACCCCCAAGTTTCTCCTCACTTAAAAACTATTTGCTTACAAAATCAGACCTAAAATACAGAAGTGTCCCAGCAACACTGTTACTGAACAATTGTGGACTTTCTCCTGTGTACCATATAATTATAAAATAAATCAATTGAAATATAACGACTGTACTTACATTTCAGTGCATAGTATATAGAGCAGTATAAACGAGTCATTGTCTGTATGAAATGTTAGTTTGTACTGACTTTCACAGTGCTTTTTCTGTAGCCTGTTGTAAAACTAGGCAAATCTCTAGATGAGCTGATGCACCCCCTGGAAGATCTCTGTGTACCCCCAGGGGTTGAGAACCACTGATCTAAGGAGCCTGGAGGTTTGGAGGGAGGAAGGAAATTAAAAGATAAAATATAAAAACAAATGAACAGGGAGAAAAGAAAGGGAAAAGAAAAAAGAGTTGGGTGGGTTTATAGATACATCGACAGGGAGAGGGACAGACAGCCAGGCATAAGAAACAGAAATGGAGATACACAAGATACACCAGGGGCACAAAATAGTCCCCTTCCTTGGGGGAGCCTTAGACACTGAGGATTAAACCGAGGCTGACCTCCGGTTGCCACAGGCTGCGCCCTACAGCACAAGGCTGAGACAGCGGCAGAGTGTTTGTGCAGAACTGGCTCTGCCCATTCCCATGAAGCCCAGCTCTGGGGATCCCCCCTTTGCCCAGGGGGAGGCAAGTCAGAGCGTTAAACCCAGGGGAAAGGGAACTATTTAACACACACACAAAACATACCAACAGTGACAACCACAGGGGGAAGGAGTACTTGTGGCACCTTAGAGACTAACCAATTTATTTGAGCATAAGCTTTCATGAGCTACAGCTCACTTCATCGGATGTATAAAGTGGAAAATACAACGGGGAGATTATATATACACAGAAAACATGAAACAGTGGGTGTTACCATACACACTGTAACAAGAGTGATCAGGAAAGGTGAGCTATTACCAGCAGGAGAGCGGGGGGCAGGAGGGGGGAACCTTTTGTAGTGATAATCAAGGTGGGCTATTTCCAACAGTTGACAAGAACAGTAGGGGGAGAAATAAACAAGGGGAAATAGTTTTACTTTGTGTAATGACACATCCACCCCCAGTCTCTGTTCAAGCCTAAGTTAATTATATCCAGTTTGCAAATTAATTCAAATTCAGCAGTCTCTTCTTGGAGTCGTCACTAGCTGTCACCTTCAGACCCCAACTAAAACCTCTCCAACGCATCATCAAGGATCTACAACCTATCCTGAAGGATGACCCATCACTCTCACAGATCTTGGGAGACAGGCCACTTCTTGCTTACAGACAGCCCCCCAACCTGAAGCAAATACTCACCAACAACCACACACCACACAACAGAACCACTAACCCAGGAACCTATCCTTGCAACAAAGCCCGTTGCCAACTGTGTCCACATATCTATTCAGGGGACGCCATTATAGGGCCTAATCACATCAGCCACACTATCAGAGGCTCTTTCATAAATATAAAGGGAAGGGTAAACCCCTTTAAAATCCCTCCTGGCCAGAGGAAAAATCCTCTCACCTCTAAAGGGTTAAGAAGCTAAAGGTAACCTCACTGGCACCTGACCAAAATGACCAATGAGGAGACAAGATACTTTCAAAAGCTGGGAGGAGGGAGAGAAACAAAGGGTCTGTGGCTGTCTGTATGCTGCTTTTGCCGGGGACAGAACAGGAATGGAGTCTTAGAACTTTTAGTAAGTAATCTAGCTAGGTATGTGTTAGATTATGATTTCTTTAAATGGCTGAGAAAAGAACTGTGCTGAATAGAATGACTATCCCTGTCTGTGTGTCTTTTTTGTAACTTAAGGTTTTGCCTAGAGGGATTCTCTATGTTTTGGATCTAATTATCCTGTAAGGTGTCTACCATCCTGATTTTACAGAGGTGATTCCTTTACTTCTATTAAAAGTCTTCTTGTAAGAAAACTGAATGCTTTTTCATTGTTCTCAGATCCAAGGGTTTGGGTCTGTGGTCACCTATGCCAATTGGTGAGGATTTTTACCAAACCTTCCCCAGGAAGTGGGGTGCAAGGGCTGGGAGGATTTTGGGGGGAAAGACGTGTCCAAACTACGTTTCCTAGTAAACCCAGTTAAAGTTTGGTGGTGGCAGTGGAAATTCCAAGGGCAAAGGGTAAAATTAAATTCTACCTTGGGGAAGTTTTAACTTAAGCTGGTAAAAGTAAGCTTAGGAGGTTTTCATGCAGGTCTCCACATCTGTACCCTAGAGTTCAGAGTGGGGAAGGAACCTTGACAGACTCATTCACCTGCACATCCACCAATGTGATAGATGCCATCATGTGCCAGCAATGCCCCTCTGCCATGTACATTGGTCAAACTGGACAGTCTCTACGTAAAAGAATAAATGGACACAAATCTGACGTCAAGAATTATAACATTCAAAAACCAGTCGGAGAACAGTTCAATCTCTTTGGTCACTCGATTACAGACCTAAAAGTTGCAATTCTTCAACAAAAAAACTTCAGAAACAGACTCCAACGAGAGACTGCTGAATTGGAATTAATTTGCAAACTGGATACAATTAATTTAGGCTTGAATAAAGACTGGGAGTGGATGTCTCATTACACAAAGTAAAACTATTTCCCCTTGTTTATTTCCTCCCCCCCACACACACACTGTTCTTGTCAACTGCTGGAAATGGACCACCTTGATTATCACTACAAAAGTTTTTCTCCCCATCCTCCCCGCTCTCCTGCTGGTAATAGCTCACCTTTCCTGATCACTCTGGTTACAGTGTGTATGGTAACACCCACTGTTTCATGTTCTCTGTGTACATAAAATCTCCCCGCTGTATTTTCCACTGTATGAATCCGATGAAGTGGAAGTGGAAGTATCAAGTGGAGTACCCCAAGGGTCGGTCCTGGGGCCGGTTTTGTTCAATATCTTCATAAATGATCTGGAGGACGGTGTGGATTGCACTCTCAGCAAATTTGTGGATGATACTAAACTGGGAGGAGTGGTAGATACGCTGGAGGGGGGGGATAGGATACAGAAAGACCTAGACAAATTGGAGGATTGGGCCAAAAGAAATCTGATGAGGTTCAATAAGGATAAGTGCAGGGTCCTGCACTTAGGACGGAAGAACCCAATGCACAGCTACAGACTAGGGACCGAATGGCTAGGCAGCAGTTCTGCGGAAAAGGACCTAGGGGTGACAGTGGACGAGAAGCTGGATATGAGTCAGCAGTGTGCCCTTGTTGCCAAGAAGGCCAATGGCATTTTGGGATGTATAAGTAGGGGCATAGCGAGCAGATCGAGGGACGTGATCGTTCCCCTCTATTCGACATTGGTGAGGCCTCATCTGGAGTACTGTGTCCAGTTTTGGGCCCCACACTTCAAGAAGGATGTGGATAAATTGGAGAGAGTCCAGCAAAGGGCAACAAAAATGATTAGGGGACTGGAACACATGAGTTATGAGGAGAGGCTGAGGGAGCTGGGATTGTTTAGCCTGCAGAAGAGAAGAATGAGGGGGGATTTGATAGCTGCTTTCAACTACCTGAAAGGGGGTTCCAAAGAGGATGGCTCTAGACTATTCTCAATGGTAGCAGATGACAGAACGAGGAGTAATGGTCTCAAGTTGCAGTGGGGAAGGTTTAGATTGGATATTAGGAAAAACTTTTTCACTAAGAGGGTGGTGAAACACTGGAATGCGTTACCTAGGGAGGTGGTAGAATCTCCTTCCTTAGAGGTTTTTAAGGTCAGGCTTGACAAAGCCCTGGCTGGGATGATTTAATTGGGAATTGGTCCTGCTTTGAGCAGGGGGTTGGACTAGATGACCTTCTGGGGTCCCTTCCAACCCTGATATTCTATGATTCTATGAAGTGAACTGTAGCTCGCAAAAGCTTATACTCAAATAAATTTGTTAGTCTCTAAGGTGCCACAAGTACTCCTGTGCTTTTTGCAGGTACAGACTAAGACGGCTGCTACTCTGAAACCACAGGGGGATTCACTTCAATGTGTGTGTCTCTGGCCAGGAGGGGGCAGCATTTGTAACGAAGAGGAAGGAGATTGAGGTTAATCAAGTTGCACCCCTCTCTTGTCTCTTTGCCCGGCAGAAAGCAGCTTTTCCCCTAAGACACCAGAGGCAAAGGGTTACTCCAGGGCATGGTTCTATTTTAGTGAGACTAGGGGCTTGTCCCTGATTGGCTGGGCTCACAGTGTGAGAATAACGTGTGTGATTCCTCCAGCAAAGAGGGCTGCAGACAGATTTTGCATCTCTGTCCTGGAGGCAGGGAGAAAGCTCCATCCCCTGGCCTCAGTGCGCTGAGGGGTAACCCGGAGCAGCAATGAAAAGGCAGCTGGCATCCTTGTCAGTGATACTGTCCATTCAGTTCTACTATAAGTCTAGGGGGAGTTTGTCTGTCTAGACTGTGAGCTCATCAGGGTGGGGCCTTTTCCTGTGCAGTGCCCTGTATAACAGGGATCTCAGTTCCTGGGGGTCTCTGCAGCATCCGGCACAATGCCCCACCCCCCAGCTCAGTTCAGTTCTGTTCTATGTTTGTGGAGGTTTTGTCTGTTGAGCTCTGAGGGGAAGGAATTGTCTTTTACTCTTTGTCTCTACAGCGCCTAGCACAAGGGGCTCTGATCTTGGCTGTGTCTCCAGGTGCTATAATAATAATTAATCGAGTCTAATGCCGGTAAGGATCTAGCCTGTTCTCCTGGGCAATGAACAGGCCACAGAGTTGCACTGAGTTACTCTAGTACTGAGATAATAATAATGTGGGGACGAGGAAGGTCTGGTGCTTTAGCCACTAGACTGGACTCAGGAGACGTGAACTGATTTCCCGGCTCTGCCACAGACTTTGTGGCCTTAGGCAAGTGATTTAGGCTTGGATTTTGGAAGGACACCAACAGTGTCAGGCGCCTGAATCCCTTTGAAAGTGCAATATGCCTTGAGTGCCTGGCTCCTTTGGAAACCCCCTCCCTGGTCTCTCGGTGCCTCAGTTCCCCAGAGCAGTTCTAGTCCCTGATGACCCAAGAGGCCTCTGCATTCTCCAGGAGATGCTGGGCTGAATATCACAAGAACAGAGCAGGCACTCAGCTGGTGCTTATCAGGGGAGGTGCACTGACTTTGATGGAGCCACACAGGTTTACACCATTGTCCAGAATATTATTTTGGCTGAAGAAGAAACGGTTATAAGGAGCAACTGCTGGGGAAGTTGAGGGGCTGATGAGAACCAAAGAAGCTCATCTGTTGCTTCTCCATTTGCCTTTGTCTACAGGGATGAGCTGCCAAATTAAAGTGGATCAGAGTCCTCCATCTCTGACCAGATCTGAAGGGGAGATCTCCACTCTGACCTGCAGCTACTCGGGCGCAGCATCCTGCTTACAGTGGTACAGACAGTTGCCTGGGGAAAGTCCTGCCTTGCTGCTGAGCCTGTATGAGGATGGGAACGTTACCCAGGGTCCAGCTTTCATAGCCGAGCTCTTGAAAAGGGAGAGACGGAGCCATGTACACATTGACGGTTCTCAGCTCGCCGACTCAGCCGCCTATTTCTGCGCTGTGGAGACCCAGTGAAGCAAAGTGGCCACCCTCCTGTACAAAAACTTTAACTGCTGGGGGCAGTGTTGCGCCTTGAAAGAAGTCTAGAGGAAGGTAATTGCATAGGTCTCTGCAGTAAGTCTGTATTTTGTGTGGGAGGGACGGCCCTTCTTGCTGATAGGGTGAGAAAGGACGTGTCTTGCCTCTCAAGGAGGAGAAATGCAAGTAGGTTTAAAAAGCTCCAGGAGAGGATGGAGAAGCCTGCAGGTGATAAATACATGAGGAGCCAGGAACCCTTCCAGCTCACGGTGAACAGAAATGAGGGGCAGCACAAGGAAGAGGTGTCCTGGGGCCTTACTAGTGATCCTGGTCATTCCTCTTTACCGTAAGTCCTGTGGCTGTTTAAACCCCTTGATAATAACGGGAACCAAGATTCTCAGAAGTGATGAGTGATTCTGGGTGCCTTGGTTTCATAGATTTTGAGGCAGAAGGGAACATTGTGATCATTTAGTCTGACGCCCTGCACCCCAGACAACTTCCCCAGTGATTGCTGCATTGGGCCCATGCTCTGTGTGGATCTGGAGGAAGACATCCAGTCTTGATTTAAAGATTCCAAGCTGGAGAATCCACCCACCTCCTTAATAAAGTTGCTCCAATGGCTAATCACCATTACAGAGGTGTCACCTTATCTCTAGCCTGAATTTCTCTAGCTTCAGCTCCCTCTATTGGCTCTTGTCATGCTTTGTCCAGTAGATTCAAGAGCCAGTTACTCAAAAATCTCCTTCCCACATAGATGCAGAGAGACAGGGATAAAGTTACCTTTTAAGAATTATTACAAGACTGGCTTAAATCATTCTTGTAGTCGCACACTAGAGCATTGCCCTATAACTGATGTTCCTGAGCTGAAATCAGATGTCACTAGTATTTGTATTGCCCAGGAGTCCGAGTCATGAACCAGGACCACATAAACACCACCCTATACCAGAAACCTACTGACTGCTATTCCTACCTACATGCCTCCAACTTTCAACCTGACCACACCACACGATCCATCGTCTACAGCCAAGCTCTGCGATACAACCGCATTTGCTCCAACCCCTCAGACAGAGACAAACAACTACAAGATCTCTATCAAGCATTCTTACAACTACAATACCCACCTGCGGAAGTGAAGAAACAGATTGATAGAGCCAGAAGAGTTCCCAGAAGTCACCTACTACAGGACAGGCCTAACAAAGAAAATAACAGAACGCCACTAGCCGTCACCTTCAGCCCCCAACAAAAACCCCTCCAAAGCATTATTAAGGATCTACAACCTATCCTGAAGGATGATCCATCACTCTCACAAATCTTGGGAGACAGGCCAGTCCTTGCCTGCAGACAGCCCCCCAACCTGAAGCAAATACTCACCAGCAACCACATACCACACAACAGAACCACTAACCCAGGAACCTATCCTTGCAACAAAGCCCGTTGCCAACTGTGCCCACATATCTATTCAGGGAGACACCATCATAGGGCCCAATAACATCAGCCACACTATCAGAGGCTCGTTCACCTGCACATCCACCAATGTGATATATGCCATCATGTGCCAGCAATGCCCCTCCGCCATGTACATTGGTCAAACTGGACAGTCTCTACGTAAAAGAATCAATGGACACAAATCAGATGTCAAGAATTATAACATTCATAAACCAGTCGGAGAACACTTCAATCTCTCTGGTCATGCGATTACAGACATGAAAGTTGCGATATTACAAGAGAAAAACTTCAAAACCAGACTCCAGCAAGAGACTGTTGAATTGGAATTCAACAAATTGGATACAATTAACTTAGGCTTGAATAGAGACTGGGAGTGGCTAAGTCATTATGCAAGGTAACCTATTTCCCCTTGTTTTTTCCTACCACCCCACCCAACCCCCGGTTCCTCAGATGTTCTTGTTAAACCCTGGATTTGTGCTGGAAATGGCCCACCTTGATTATCATACACATTGTCAGGTGAGTGATCACTTTAGATAAGCTATTACCAGCAGGAGAGTGGGGTGGGGGGAGAGAAAACCTTTTGTAGTGGTAAACACCCATTTTTTTCATGGTTTGTATGTATAAGAACATCTTTTGTATTTTCCACAATATGCATCCGATGAAGTGGTCTGTAGCTCACGAAAGCTTATGCTCAAATAAATTGGTTAGTCTCTAAGGTGCCACAAAAAGAAAAGGAGTACTTGTGGCACCTTAGAGATGCCACAAGTGCCACAAGTACTCCTTTTCTTTTTGTGAATACAGACTAACACGGCTGTTACTCTGAAAACAGGACCACACTGAACAAGGCACTGTCCAAACACAGGACAGGAGATTCCTTTGCTCAGAGACCTTACTGTCTAATTAGCCTAGACTACAGAACACACTGGAATCCTATGCGAAAGTCATTCTTGTGATCGGTCTTAAAGTCACCTCAAATCATTCCTGTAGCTCTTTTCTGGCCAGTTAGGGATACTGCCTCTGATAATCAGACTCTTTACGGTGTAGCAAGTTGGGCACCCAAGAATCACAAGTCACTTCTGTAAATCTTAACCCAGGGGAGGTGATGACTACCAGAACAACATGAACATGATGCATTCTTCTGTTCTCCTGGGAATTAGGGATGATGGAGGGACCTGATTCGTTGATCATTCTGTTTATAAATCTAAATTCCCTTTCCCACTGGGTGTAAGTTGCCAGGTTAATGTGGAGCAGAGCCTGCTGTCTTTGAGTGGCTCTGAAGGACAGGACTCCAGCCTGCCCTGCAGTTACTCCAGCTCGGCAAGAAGTGGTACCGTACCGCCAGGCCCCGGCGGAAAGCCCTGCCCTCCTGGGGATTTTGTACAAGGATGAGCAAGCCACGTGGGGGCTGAATCTCAGAGCTGAGCTCCGTACCACAGAGAAGCACAGCTACCTGAACATCACCCAGGCGCAGCTGCAAGACGCAGCCACCTATCTCTGCGCAGTGGAGACACAGTGGCACAAAGGGCACCCCAGCCTGTGCAAAAGCTGTAGGCTGGTATTTTCAAAGGTGCCTAAGGGGGTTAGGAACCCCAACCCCATTGAAATTCAATGAGAGTTGTGCACCTAACTCCTTGGGGCCCTTTGAAAATCCCAGCAGAAGGACCAAAGAGTACATTTTTCAAAGGTGCCTAAGTGGGTTAGGAGCCCCTTTTCAGAAAGGGCTTAGGGGCATGTCTGTAAAGGTATTTAGGTGCTTACAGAAGGAGATAGATGCCTAGTGGGATTTTCAAAAGTGCTTAGGTGACTAATTCCCATTAATAAGGCTCCTACATGCTTTTGAATATCCCACTCAATGCTGATCTGCGTCTTTAGCTACCTAAATACCTTTAAAAAACTGTCCCTTACCTAAGCCTCTGATAGTCAAAGGGATTTAGGATGCTAAATTACCTAGGTGCTTTTGAAAATGTTACCCTAAATTCAGAAGCAGTGGATAGATTGCACCCTGGGCTTTCCTCTGATCTCAGGAAGATTGGGAAGTAAAATCTTTGCAGGTCTTGGTTTGAAGCCTTGAACTTTCTGTTGGGGGACCATTAATTCTTGGAAACTCACTGTCCAGTTTCTCTGCTGAACCGCAGCAGATCACTACCAGCAATGAGAACAGCTATGTACCCCGTGAGCCCGGGTGGTACTAGTGAAACCAGACACTGAGGCCTTGTCTACACTACCTGCTGGATTGGCGGGCAATGATCGATCCAGTGGGGGTCGATTTATCATGTCTCGTATAGATGCAATAAATCGACAGCTGAGCACTCTCCTGTGGACTCGGGTACTCCACCAGAATGAGAAGCGCAAGCAGAGTCAATGGGAGAGCATCAACTGTTGACTAACAGCAGTGAAGACACCACGGTAAGTAGATCTAAGTACGTTGACTTCAGTCACCAGCCCAGCTGACCATGCCTGCCCAGGTACGCAAATGCGCTCTGGCGTGGAGCATACAGGAGACACTGGATCTGATTGCTGTGTGGAGAGAAGAGTCTGTGCAGGCCGAGCTCCGAACCAGCAGAAGAAATGCTGACATCTATGCCAAAATCGCACAGGGCAAGGGGGTAAAATGTTACACCAGGGAGGGACACACAGCAGCGCTGTGTGAAAATAAAGGAGCTCAGGCAAACATACCAGAAGACAAGGGAGGCAAATAGTTTCTCTGGTGCTGAGCCACAGACATGCTGCTTCTATGAGCAGCTGCATGGGAATCTAGGCAGGGACCCCACAAGTACCCCAACACTCTCTGTGGATACCTCCCAGGGGACCCAGGCGGCCATGGGCAACAATGAGGAGGACATTGTTGATGAGGAAGAGGAGGAGGAGGAGAATGTGCAGCCGGCAAGAGGAGGATCCATTCTCCCCGACAGTCAGGACCTTTTCCTAACTCTGTGGCCAGTCCCCTCCCAGGACCCACTGGTGCGGGACTGTGATGGTGAGGAAGGCACCTTTGGTGAGTGCACACTTGTAATCACACTACGGGGTTAAATGCAATTGTGATTACTCTTTAATTTGAGGTAAACTATTGGGTTACAGTGGTGGCCAGTGCAGCTATGCAAAGGGTGCTCCCTGGAAAAGCCTGTTTATGTGCCAAGAGTTTCCACACTAAAAAATGTCCCTGGGTGTGCCGGGTGTGCCCTGATATGACCTATCCTTTCGTGTGTGCTTACCATGCTTGCCTGAAAACCGAAATCTGCTGCCCAGCACTCTGCCATGTGTTGTACCTTACTGGCAGGCTCTTCTTTTAAAACAAAAAATTTGGCCAAGTACCTCAGGGAATGTATTTACTGCTGTGAATTGTTTCATTCATTGCAGCAGTTAACCTTTCATTTTCAACAAGGTATGCTTTTCCTTGCAGCTGCAACATTTTCTCTGGGTGCTTCCTCCACTCCAGCACAAAAGCTGTCCCAGATTAGAAGGCGAAAAAAGCAGAGAAGGGAAGACATGTTCTGTTATTTGATGTGTTCCTCCGAGGCTGATAGGGCCCAGTTCCATGCATGGAGGCTCACACTCTCAGAGAGCATGAGCATCGACAAGAGGGCAAGAAAGCAAGCAGGGAACAAGAGCGTAACACGCAAGAGGAGATGTTGTGGCTTATGGGGGAGCAAACAGACATGTTGAGGTGTCTGGTTGAGGTGCAGGAAAGGCTGATAGTCCTTAGAGTCCCACTGCACCCAATGATGCCCTCCTCACCAAATTCCATGTCCTCTTCTCCCATACAGCCTAGAATGCGGGGGTGGGGTGTCGGGGGGAAAGTTCCTTTATCCCTTGAACTCAACTCCAGGGGATGGTTCATGGAGCAGAAAGCTCTAATTCCTACAGCTTTGATTACTAGACAATGCAGTGTAATAAGCTATGTGTCCTTGCCCCTCCTTCCCTGTGTTATCCGGCCCTTAGACCTGGGTTATAATTGCTATTCACTGCTGTCTCTGTTCAGTGTTTGTTAGCATAATAAAAATGCATGAATTGAGGACAAGAGGCTCTTTATTCACTGTGCACACTGTGGTTGGTGGGGATTTAGTTTACAGGGCAGTACATGTGAAAAAGGGGGAAGGTTGCTAAGGAACAACACACAGAACTGTCACATCAGTGCTGGATCATTGATGAAACTGGTTTTCAAAGCCTCTCTGAGATGCAGTGTGCCTCAATGTGCTCTTCTTTTTGCCCTCATGTCTGGCTGCTCATAATGGGCAGCCAGGCAATCAGCCTCAACCCCCCACCCCACCAGAAACTTTCCCCCTTACGTTCACAGATATTGTGGAGCACACAGCAAGCAGCAACAACAACGGGAATATTGCTTTCGCTGAGGTCTAACCAAATGGGTAAACAGCACCAGTGCCCCTTTAAATGCCCAAAGGCACATGCTACCACCATTCTGCACTTGCTCAGCCTATGGTACCACTGCTCCTGACTACTGTCCAGGCTGCCCATCTACGGCTTCAAGAGCCAGGGGAGCAAGGGGTAGGCTGGGTCTCCAAGGATAACTATTGGCATTTCCATGTCACCAATGGTAATTTTCTGGTCTGGGAAGACCTTCTTGCAGCTTTCTGAAGATACTGGAACTCCTAAAGATGCATGCATCATGTACCTTTCCGGACCTTCCCACCTTGATGTTGATGAAATGGCTCCTGTGATCCACTAGCACTTGCAACACCATCGAGAAGTACCCCTGAGGTTTATGTACTCTTTGGCATGGTGGTCTGGTGCCAAGATAGTAATGTGCGTTCCGTCTATCACCCCACCACAGTTAGGGAAACCCATTGTGGCAAAGCCATCCACTATGTCATGCACATTTCCCAGAGTCACTACCCTTCTTAGTAGCAGGGTATTGATTGCCCTGGCTATTTGGATCACTGCACCCCCTTGGTAGTTTTACCCACTCCGAACTGTTTCCTGACTGACCAGCACCAATCTGGCTTTGCAAGCTTCCACAGGCCTATCACTACTCACTTCTCAACTGTCAGAGAAGTGAGTCTCATTTTGGTATTTCTGTGCTTCATGGCTGGGGAAAACAATTTGCAAAGTTCCATGAAGGTGTCCTTACGCATTTGAAAGTTATGCAGCCACTGCTCCTCATCCCATACCCGCATCATGATGAGGTCCCATCAGTCTGTGCTTGTTTCCCTGGCCCAGAAGCAGCATCCCACCTTGTCAACAAGCCTGGCTGCCACTGCCACTATGGGCGAATTGCTCCGTTCCATGGCTTCCAGCACAGCTGTTTGTGTGGCTTCACATTCTTCCACATGGCCACTCCTGGCTAGGCTCTGCAAATACCGCAGGACAATGTGTGGGGTGTTTGTGACACTCATAGCAACAGCGTACAGCTGAGTGGGATCCATGCTTGCTGTGCTATGGCATCTGCATGAGTAACCCAGGCTTAGGCGTGAAAATGATTGTTTGCCATTGCTTTCAGGGAAGGAGGGAGGGAGGAGCCAAGTGCATCATGGGAGGCTGACGATATGTACCCAAAACATGTCCCTCACAAAAATGTTTTTGTCCCATCAGGCATTGGGAGCCTAACCCAGAATTCCAATCGGGAGCAGGAACTGTGGTACAGCTGCTCACAGTACATCGCTCCGTTAGTCGATGCTACCCATGGTAGTGGGGATGTGCTCCGCTTATGGAATGTAGATAGTGGGACATACACCATCGACGGGGGAGGGATAGCTCAGTGGTTTGAGCATTGGCCTGCTAAACTCAGGGTTGTGAGTTCAATCCTTGAGGGGGCCATTTAGGGATCTGTGCCAAAAATTGGGGATTGGTCCTGCTTTGAGCAGGGAGTTGGACTAGATGACCTCCTGAGGTCCCTTCCAACCCTGATATTCTATGAGTTTGTAAAATCGGAGGCTACATGTTGACTTTAATAAATTCAACCTAATTTTGTAGTGTAGACAAATCGGAGAGAGTGCTGAAAAGAGCCACAAAAAATTATTCAAAAGCTGGAGAAAATGCCTAACAGTGAGAGACAACCTCAATCAGCTCAATCTGTTGAGTTTAATCAAAAAGATCAAGTGATGACTTGTTCATGGTGTATAAATACCTTCCTGGGGAGAAAATTCCTGGTTCTAAATGGGCTGTTTAATCTAGTGGAGAAAGGCACAGCAAGAACCAATATGTCTGGAAGTTGAAGCCAGCCAAATTCAAATTAAGCATTTAAAAAAACAGCTCTATCTCTTGATTCTTCAAACCAAGATTGGCAGCCTTTCTTTGACAGGGCTACTGGCGTAGTGGATAGGGAGAAGTTGCAGACATGATATACCTTGATTTTAGAAAGGTGTTTGAGACAATCCCACATGTCATTCTTAAAAGCAAACTAGGGAACCATTTTCTACATGAAACCATTATAAGGTGGGTGCAAAACTGGTTGAAAAACAATACTCAAAAGAAAAGGAGTACTTGTGGCACCTTAGAGACTAACCAATTTATTTGAGCATAAGCTTTCGTGAGCTACAGATCACTTCATAGGATGCATACTGTAGAAAGTACAGAGGATCTTTTTATACACACAAACCATGAAAAAATGGGTGTTTACCACTACAAAAGGTCTTCTCTCCCCCCACCCGACTCTCCTGCTGGTAACAGCTTATCTAAATTGATCACTCTCCTTACAATGTGTATGATAATCAAGATGGACCATTTCCAGCACAAATCCAGGGTGTAACAAGAACGTCTGGGGGTGGGGGGGGGTAGGAAAAAACAAGGGGAAATAGGCTACCTTGCATAATGACTTAGCCACTCCCAGTCTCTATTCAAGCCTAAGTTAATTGTATCCAATTTGCAAATGAATTCCAATTCAACAGTCTCTCCCTGGAGTCTGGATTTGAAGTTTTTCTGTTGTAATAACGCAACTTTGATGTCTGTAATCATGTGACCAGAGAGATTGAAGTGTTATGAATGTTATAATTCTTGACATCTGATTTGTGTCCATTGATTCTTTTACGTAGAGACTGTCCAGTTTGACCAATGTACATGGCAGAGGGGCATTGCTGGCACATGATGGCATAGATCACATTGGTGGATGTGCAGGTGAATGAGCCTCTGATAGTGTGGCTGATGTGATTAGGCCCTATGATGGTGTCCCCTGAATAGATATGTGGCCACAGTTGGCAACGGGCTTTGTTGCAAGGATAGATTCCTGGGTTAGTGGTTCTGTTGTGTGGTATGTGGTTGCTGGTGAGTATTTGCTTCAGGTTGGGGGGCTGTCTGTAGGCAAGGACTGGCCTGTCTCCCAAGATTTGTAAGAGTGTTGGGTCATCCTTCAGAATAGGTTGTAGATCCTTAATAATGCTTTGGAGGGGTTTTAGTTGGGGGCTGAAGGTGACGGCTAGTGGCGTTCTGTTATTTTCTTTGTTAGGCCTGTCCTGTAGTAGGTGACTTCTGGGAGTAGTTCTTTGTCAGACTAGGAGGGCATATCTAGTGGGGTCCCACAAGGGTCAGTCCCGGGTCTAATAATATAATATTTCATTTATGACTTGGCTAATGGAATGGAGAGTGTGCTTATAAAATTTGCAGATGCCACCAAGAGTTTGCAAGCAGTTTGGAGGACAGGATTAGAATTCAAAATGACCTCATAGTGCAGATCCCATGGGTGCTCCAGGCCTGGAAAAATTGGTGGGTGCTCAGCACCTACGGGCAGCTCCCCACCCCTCTGCCCCAGCTCACCTCTGCCTCCACCCCTGAGTCTGCGGCTGTGTCCTGCTTCTCTCCCATCCCCCCCAGCGCTTGCGCCATGAAACAGCTGTTTTGCGCTGCAAGAACTGGGACGGGGGAGGAAGAAGAGGAAGGGAGCGCACTCGGGGAAGGGGTGGGGCCGGGGCGGGTATTTGCGGAAGGGTCCAATAGGGGCAGAGAGGGGGCGGAGTCAGTGCGGGCCGGGATCCAACGAAAGTTGGCGCCTGTGAATGACCATGACAGAGACTGGTCTGAAATCAACAAGACTAAAGTCAATAAAGACCAGTGAAAAGTACTTCACTTAGGAAGGGGGGGGGGGGGGGAATCAAAAGCACAACTACAGAATGAGGAATATCTGGCTAGGTGGTTGTAATGCTGAGAAAGAGCTTGGGGTTTATAGGGGATCACAAATTGAATGTGAGTCAATAAAGGGATGCAGTTGTGAAAAAGGCTAATATGATTCTTCCCAACAGGTGTCTGGGGAGTTGAAGTCCCCCATCACCACCAAGTCCGGTGCTTTGGATGATTTTGTTAGTTGTTTAAAAAAGGCCTCATCCACCTCTTCTTCCTGTTTAGGTAGTCGGTAGTAGACCCCTACCATGACATCACCCTTGTTTTTTTACCATTTTTATCCTTACCCAGAGACTTTCAACAAGTCTGTCTCCTATTTCCATCTCAACCTCAGTCCACGTGTGTACATTTTTGATATATAAGACAACAACTCCTCCCTTTCTTCCCTGCCTGTCCTTCCTGAACAAACTTATCCTTCTATACCAATATTCAGTCATGTGTATTACCCCACCAAGTCTCCCTGATGCCAACTATGTCATAGTTCTGTTTATTAACAGCATTTCACATTCTTCCTGCTTATTCCCCATACTTCTCACATTAGTGTACAAACTTCTAAGATACTGATTTGATTTCCCCCTGTGTTCTATAATAGTCCTGCCATGGGTGCAGGGGACTGGACTAGGTGACCTCTCGAGGTCCCTTCCAGTTCTATGATGTATTAGTAGCAGTGTCATATGTAAGACACAGGAGGTTATTGTCCTATTTTAGTTGTCACTGGTGAGGCCTCAGCTGGAGTCCTGTGTCCAGTTCTGGGTGCTTCATTTTTAGAAATATGTAGACAAACTGGAGTGAGTCCAGATGAAAGCAGCAAAAATGATAAAAGGTTTAGAAAACCTGATTAATGAGGAATTTTTTTTAAAAAATGGGTCTGGTTAATCTGAAGAAAAGAAGATTGAGGGGGATGAGGATGGATTTAACAATCTTCAAACATGTTAGGGGCTGTTATAAAGAGGACGGTGATCATTGTTGTCCATGTCCATGGAAGCTGGGAAGAAGTGATAGCCTAAATCTGCAGGCAGGGAGACTTAGGTCGCATATTAGGAAAACCTTTCCAACTATAAAGGATAATTAAGCTCTGGAATAGGCTTTCCAGGGAGATTGTGGAATCCCCATCATTGGAGGTCTATAAGGACAAGTTGAAGGAACACCTGTCAGGGATGGTCTAGGTTTACTCAGTCCTGCCTCAGCACAGGGGGAGAACTAGATGAATTCTTGAGGTCCATTCCAGCCCCTCTATGATTCTGTGATCCTTTGAAGATACTTTAGGCAAACACAAGTTTTGGGCAAAAACATGGGTAACTGGATGAAATTTAACAGCCTGTGATATAGCTACACAGGAGGACAGACTAAAGTACTCTTGTGGACTTAAACTCTATGAATAAGAATCAATTGGACAGTATTATTAATGGGACTTGTGCTCCTGAATCCCCTATGTACTTTGGATAAATCTCTCTCTACATCTTTAGTTTGATAATTGAGAGGAGTCATTTCTTCATGGAGGCTGCCTAAGGGATTTGGACATCCAGTTCTGGTAGAGGTCAATGGGAGTTGGGCACCTGACTCCCCTTTGAAAAGAACTAAATATTTCTGCACCCGCTTATGCACTTGGCCACAAGGGGACAGCCCTCACAAGGTGAAGGGCCCTGAGCGAAGGAGTTCTCTGCAGGGACACAGGGCTGTGATGGGAGAGAAGGGGCTGGTCGCTGATTGGCTGGGCACACGAGGGGGGAGAAGGACGTGTCCGATCCCTACAGCAGAGGAGACCCCAACACACCTGCCAGCCCCAGGGAGAACCCAGCAGCGTCCCTGTGCCCTGGGCTGTCAGGCAGCGCAGGGATGGGGAGGCCGCAGGGGCTGTCGTGGGTGATCCAGCTAATGCACCTGTGGGGTAAGGGCTGGGGAGACAGAACCGCTGGTCACTAGCAGGGAGCCGGGGCTGGATTTCATTGACTGTGTGGTGGGGAAGAAGGGAGTGAAATGGAGAGATCGGTCGGTCTGTCCCCCCGCAGCCTGTCTCTCTTCCCACCCCACTCCGCGGTTCTCGGGGGCAAGTGGCTCATGGCAGCTTCTGACTTGCTTCCCCCTTGTCTCCGTTATTCCCAGTGGCCAGCAGGCAGCTCTCTGTGGAGCAGAGCCCGGAGTGGCTGGATGTCTCCGAGAGGCAGAATGGCACCGTGACCTGCACTTACTCCAGCGCTATCCAAAGTTTACACTGGTACCGGCAGGCTCCCGGGGAGCGGCCCCTTTTCCTGCTGATGCTGTTCGGCAAGGGGAACCAGACACAAGAACCGAATTTCACTGCGGATCACGATCCGGGGCAGAAGCGGAGCTCCCTGCACATCCGCAGCTGCCGGCTGGGGGACACCGCCCGCTACCTCTGCGCCGTGGAGACCCAGTGACACAGGGGGCAGCGTAGCCTGTACAGTAACTGTGGGTGTGACCCGGGAGGGGGCTGCGGGGCGCTGGGGGCGCGCCAGGCGGTGTGGGACAGAGCCCCGTGGGCAGACGGGGACAGGAGTTTATAGCCCTGCTGAGGGGGAGGCTCCCTGGTTAGGGCGGTGGGGGGAGGGGACCGAGGAAACGTGGTTTCGGCTCCCAGCTCTACCGGAGGCGCTTTGACCTTGGCCATGAAGGCAGCATTTCCCCAGGAGCCCCAGGGAGCGGTCAATGCTTCTATGCCCGAGACGTCACCTCTCGTGTCCGGGTCTGACGTGGCAGGGGACTTCGCCTGGCTACTTCGTTGGCTGCCGTGTCCATTCCTGGCTGTGTTTTCTCTGGGCTCCAGGCTCCAGCCAAGTCATTCAGCAGTTCACTCCCCTTTCTGGGCTAACAAATGGGGCAACTTAATGTCCTCAGCAACTGTCCAAACAGCTTTTCTGCCCCTGCCTGGGCCCACTGAAGTCCTCTGCTTCTTGGCCCTGCTTCCTCTTCTCTCTTTTCTTGCCCAGCATAATGCCCTGCTGCTTCCCTTCGCCAGCGACTCCAGCAGTTAAGCTCCGAGGAACTCCTCGCTTCTTTCGGGCCCAATCTCAGGGATCCCCCTCAGGAGCAGCCTGGGTCTCTGTCTCCTGTTGCAGGCCCTATCTCAGGGACCCCCCCTCCCCACAGGAACCTACCCTACAGTCTATGGGTAACTCAACCTGACAACCACATGCTCTTCCCACAGAGGGCCTCCCCTCACACCTCTCTCCAGGACCGTCTCTCCATTAATGAGCGCCCTGCCCTATTTAAATAGTGCTCTGCCTGCTTCACCACCACAACTGGGGCTTGGGGCGGGGGCGGGTCAGCCTTTCTAATTAACCCCCATTAGGTCACTAATGAGCCCTTATGTTGCCTGCTCATGAGAGAGCTGGGAGCTGAAGCTAGCTTGCTGCAAAGGGCCGGCCAGCCTATGACGCTGCCCAATCCCCTTTGAAACTTTCTTATTATTGATAAATTGGGTCTGGTGGTGCTAGGCGCCGTACAAAGAAGCGACTCGTGCAAGGTCACGTAGGAGGCCAGAGCCAAGATTGTCAGAGCATTTTATAGGAATTAGATGCTTATCTCCCATAGGCACCTTGGAAAAAATCCAACCCTAATCTCCCTGGGTTTCAATTCCCCATCGGTATAATGGAGGTGGCGAATAATACTTTCTCTGTCTGTCTTTTCTATTTAGAGTGTAAGTTTCTTAGAGCAGGGACTGTCTCTGTATATCCGTGCAGTGCCCAGCAAAAGAAGGCTCTGTTCTCAGTTGGGCTTCCAGGTGCTATTATAATATCAAAAGACAGTAAATGATACCGACAGCAGCTCTGAATGTGTAATTCGGTTTCATATATGCTATGTGACCAAAGGCCAGATCAAAGGCAAACATTTTTTAACAGTGAGGATAGTTCATCATAGGAACAACCTGCCAAGGGGTGTGAGGGATTCTCCACCCTTTGAAGTCTTTATATCGGATTTGGATGGGACACCTGATAATTCATGGGATGGTGTGGGTGACTCAGGGCTGGCCTCAGTGCCCCAGCAGGGTGGTAGGGGGCGCTGTGTTGCAGGCAGCAGGGTGGGGGCTCTTTATGGGGCTCTCTTCCCTGAGAGCTAGTGCTCACCCCAGTGTGACACTAGGGGGCGCTGTTCTGCCGGGGGCAGGTGGAGGAGCTCAGGCGGGAGGGCCCCCCCTTTTAGCCAGTTCTGATTGCAATCTGCCAGTGGGGGGGTGGCGTCACTCAATCAGTGGTTAACTCTGCCAGGAAGTTTGGCTCTGCTGCCAATCTACAATCAATCAGGAAACACTCTTTGCTTTTCTGCAGCAGAGAAGTCACAGACACGTCAGTTGTCATGTCGAGGGCCATGCAGCAGCCTGAGAGCTAACACGACTTCTGGTGCAGAAGAAGAGAGAAGTGTGATACTGAGGCAGGAGGAAAATCTTTTCATTATGAAGGAACAAAACCTACACTGGGCTGTGACCGCTTTGGTATTACTTGGTAAATAGAGACTCTACAGTTGGAATCTTCTTAACTCAGAGCCAGAATAGACTCGACTAGAAGTAAAGGTTGGGGAGACTCGGTGAACTGAGCAGGGATTTTCAAAGGGAGGTTTTGGGTACCTAGTTCTCTTCTGCTCCTTTGAAAAATTTCAGCCTGAAAGTTTGGTAAACCTTGGATGAAGAGGGTGGATCACTTGATGATAACCTATTCTGTTCATTTCTTCTGGGGCACCTGGCACTGGCTCCTGTCGGAAGACAGGACACTGGGCTAAATGGACCTTTGGTCTGACCCAGTCTGGCCGTTCTTATGTTCTTATGTAATGGGAAAATATCACAATGCTGCCCAGTCCTTGGGCCATTCTTCCCATGGGTAAAATGTTCCAATGGAAATTACTGGGAATCTGAGTAAAACTGATGGTGGGGTTGGAATAGTAATAAATAATAATAGGATATAATAATAATAATAATTAATAAATATTTACCAATAATTAATCAGCAGCAACAGCCAATGATTTCCACCTCGGGGTAGTTGCTGTGCAACGAAAATAAGTGTCAGTTCCTGATCCAAGATGACAATGAAGAAGAAGATTATTATCATCGTCAGGATAATCAATGAGGGATGCGCTCCATAAATCAAGTCAGGGGCAACATTCTACGACTGACCTCTCCCTCACCCGCTCTGCGTAACAGGCTCCAGCATGGAAGATGCGGTAACGCAGACCCAGCCGGCGGCGTCGGGCGTGGAGAGTGGGTCTGTGACCTTTGACTGCGCTTACGAAACTGACGCTAGCTGTTATTGGAAACTGTGTATTTTACAACAGATTGATGTATGGATAGATGATACACATGGCAGGACAGATAGACGTGGATAGATAGGAGCATTCAGAAATTAGAGAGAGGCAACAGCAGAAAGAAAGGTAAACAGATGCACAGATAGACAGGGAGAGAGACAGAACAACATAAGAGCGGCCATACTGGGTCAGAGCAAAGGTCCATCTAGCCCAGTGTCCTATCTTCTGACAGTGGCCAGTGCCAGGTGCCCCAGAGGGAATGCACAGAACAGGGAATCATCCAGTGACCCATCCCCTGTCCCCCATTCCCAGCGTCTGGTGGATAGACAGACATTAGGTTAAACAGGTACTGTAACACTCTAATATACAGGTTTCAGAGTGACAGCCGTGTTAGTCTGTATTCGCAAAAAGAAAAGGAGGACTTGTGGCACCTTAGAGACTAACCAATTTATTAGAGCATAAGCTTTCGTGAGCTACAGCTCACTTCCTCAGATGCATATCGTGGAAACTGCAGCAGGCTTTATATATACACAGAGAATATGAAACAATACCTATTCCCACCCCACTGTCCTGCTGGTAATAGCTTATCTAAAGTGATTTCCAGCACAAATCCAGGTTTTCTCACCCTCCACCCCCTACACAAATTCACTCTCCTGCTGGTGATAGCCCATCCAAAGTGACAACTCTTTACACAATGTGCATGACAATCAAGCTGGGCTATTTCCTGCATAAATCCAGGTTCTCACATCCCCCCCACCCCCATATACATTATTTTAGTTGCTATCGTTTTATTTCCCTGCAGTCTCCTGCTGTGAGGCCCAGTTGGTTCAGAGACCTGAGTCACTGGTTGTTTAGGAAGGCGACATCTCCACCGTGACCTGGACTTACACCAGCGCTTACCAAACCTTCCACTGGTACCAGCTGCTTCCCCGGAGAGGGCTCTCCCACCGTTGACTGTCAATGGTAGAGAGGAAGCCACTGATGGGTGGTTCATGGGCGAGCACCTGGAGGATTTGAAAAGCAGCTCTCGGCACAGCTCAGACTCCCAGCTGGGGGACTCAGGCCCCTACTTGTGTGGGGTGGAGGCACAACGACCCAAGATGGGCTAAGTGTAAAAACCCTCATTCTCTGCAAGGCAGCTTGGTGGGGGAGATGCAGGTGCAGAGGTCCCCAGCTGGTGTGAATGCATCATAGCTCAGCTGGAGTCAATGGGCCAGATCCCCAGCTGGTGTATAAAGACACAGAGAAAGTCCCTGCCCCCAAGATCTCACAAGCTATAGGGGCTAGAGAGAGAAAGTGGAAAGAGAGTCAAAGGGAGGGGAAGGGGGTTTCCCAAGGTTATACAGACGGGGATAGAACCAGCAGCCCTGAACCCCATTCCAGCTGGTTATCCACCAGACCACACTGCTTATCAAATGCACTGACTTTATTGGCACCACTGTGGGTTTACATTCACTGAGTAACCAGATATAGGGCTGGGAGTCCTCCTGCTGTTCTTTCCCGCTTGACACTCCTTAAAACCTATGGCCACACACATTAAAAGCAACGGGTTAACCCTGGAGGGGAACTTTTCTTTAGGAAATGGAATTTTACAGGGAAAAGTCCCTTCTCTGGACCACATGGCATCATCCACCGTTTGCAGCCATGGAAGAATCCACCGGCAGCGAAGGGAAAAACGCCCCCAGCTTTTGGGAAGCGCAGCTCCCTTAGGACAGAGATGATGGGTCAGTTTCCGGCTGGCCCTGGGTCCGGCTGCGGTTCGGGCTGTTCTCCTCCAGACGGCACCGCAGCACAGTCAGCGTGGCTCTCCATAGACAGGGCGCACCAGTTTATTCCAGCCTCTGGTGTCCCTGGCCGAGTTCTCCTGCCAGCCCCTCATACGCCGTGAGGCATGTGGGGGCTCAGCCAGGGGCGCTGGAACAATGTGTACAGTGGGGTGCTGAGAACCATTGAACCAAACTGTAAACCCTGGATCTGATGGAAACCACTTCAAGCCAGGGGGTGCAGCAGCCCCCGCTCTCCCCCCAGCACCCTTAGTTCCAGCACCTGTGGGCTCAGCGGCAGGGCAGGTATTGAGGGGAGGGGAGGCTCATGCTTGGCCCCACCTCCAGCTGTGACATCACTGCCTGATGTCTGACCTTCACCATTCAGACACCGGCTCTCTCGCCTCCCTCGGCCCAGGGCTGCGGGTGGAGGAGAGCTGCCGCCTGGGTGACTCTCTCCCAGGCTGGCTGGAGAGAAAAGCGGCGGCGCCCTGCAGAAGAGCCGAGACGCTGGGGGGATGGTCACGATCCCGGGCTCAGCCATTGTGCTGATTTGGCTTTTCAGTGAGTACAATTCCAAATCCCGTTTCTGAAAGATTCTCCACATGCCTCCCCCTTCATTACTGGCGCCGAGAGATTAAACAGACCTTCCTCCTCCTCCTCCTCTTCTGCAATAAGGGATGCTCTCAGGCAGGGATTTAGGTGCCCAAATACCACTGGAATTGAATTTCAATGGATTCTGGGAGTCTAAATAAAGGGGAGGGTGATCTGTTGTTCTCCTTGTCCACAGAGTGTGGGACAAGAAATAACTGGCTTAGTTTGCAGGAAGGGAGATTTAGATTAGATGTTAGGAAAACCTTTCTAACTATAAGGAGAGTGGAGCTCCAGACAGATTAAGTAGGGAGGCTGTGGGATCCCCATCGCTGGAGGTTTGAAGATCAGATTAGACAAACACCTGTCAGGGGTGGTCTCATGGCCAGGGGGGAGCACTGCAGGATCTCTTGAGGTCAGCCTGACATTTCTATGATTCCATGAAATCCCTGCAGATCCTTAAAAACCCCTTGAACAAAGAACTCCCCTCAGTGACAGCATCCTCCGACTAACCTCTCTTTCCCCCTCTCCTTGTGCCAGGCTCCAGCATGGAAGATGCTGTAACTCAGACCCAGCCTTCAGTGTCAGGGGTGGAGCGCGAGTCCGTTTCCCTGGACTGCACTTATGAAACAGCTGCTAGCAGTTATTATTTGTATTGGTACAAACAGCCCCCTGGGGAAAGCCTTCTTTTTCTTTCTTGGCAACATTCTGGAGGAACAAAGAGGAATGAGGCCGGGGAGAGATTCTCTGTTAATTTGGAGAAGTCCAAAAGCTCCGTCAGTTTGAGAATCACAGCTCTGGAGTTGGGGGATGCGGCCATGTACTTCTGCGCTTTCAGGAGAGACACTGTGTTGAAATTCATACGGAGCCCTGAACAAAAACCTGACATCTCTCCGCTACTGTAAGAAACTGACTCCTGCAGGTGAAGTTAGGAGGCGAGCACGGGCAGGAAAGGGGTGAGGGGGTGGGGGTCGGGGGAGGGCTATGAAGTGGGGTAAGACCTGCCACAGCTGGGTTCCTGGAGATGAAAACGTCTTCCTGATTTCTGGGAAAAGGCGGCACCACAATGGTACTCAGAAATTCGCCACAAAGAGGAGATGGAACAAGACAAAAGCAGAATAAGATCCCATGGCTGGAAGCCGGAGAGAGACAAATTTAGATTAGAAAGAAAGTGCACATTTTTAACAGTGAGGGTAATTAAACACTGAAACAACTTACCAGGGGACACGGTGGATTCTCCATCTTTTGAAATCTTGAAATCGAGACTGGGTGTCTCTCCTCTAGTCAACCACAAGATATGGGCTGGGTACAAGAATCACAAGTATAATTCTCTGGCCTTTGTTAACGCAGGAGGTCAGACTACATGATCACAAAGGTCTCTTCTCACTTTAGGATCCATGCATCAAGCAATGTATTAATATCTCACGGGGGTGGGGGGGAAGGCTGGGATGGATTCCTTCTGGCGTTAGGGACCCCAATTCTAATTAAAATCAATGTATGCTTGGCATCTAAATCCCCTAGGCTGCTTTGGAAATGCAGCTGAAATTCCATCCGGGGTTGACACTTAACCCGCACTTGAGCTTTCAGTGTATGGACTTAATTGGGACCTGGGGCTCGCACTGGCCCCTCTGCATAGCGAAAAACATCACCATATGGGAAGAAGAGCTGAGTCATTCCTGGAAAGAGAGTTCCCAGATTTATATTGCGGCTGGCATTTTCAAAAGGGCCTCGAGGATTTAGATTATCGTATTCCATTAAAATTCAAGAGAGGATTTGGGCGTATAAATCCCTTGGGCTATTTTGGAAATCACAACGTAGATGCTCAGTCTGCATTAATTTTAATGGGAATCAGACATCTAATTCCTGTAGGCTGATTTCAAAATCTCAGCCTGCCTTTTCAAGTCACAAGGAAATATAAACTGCATTGAAAGTGGACGGTTCCCCTTTACCTAAAAACAGAGCTTCCTCAGGCCATGCTGGATTGATCTGACAGGAAATTGTGATTAAAAATGGGGCAAACCCCGGGCTGAAAGCAAACAACAGGCTTGTGATCATGCCAGATCATCTGGCGGCCATTTCGTTCCAATTTGACAGCTGCAGGAATTAATGGAATATGGTGCAGGAGTTTTCCCCACTGTTTTACTATTAAATATAAAGGCACATCCTCATTTCAGTCTGGGCATTGAAATGTTGTTTAGACACACAACTACTTATGTGTTTCACAGACACACACAAAATCTGTCACACAAACAAACTCACAAAGGCTCTCTCTTTCCCTCTCTCTTACATACACAAATTCATACATATGTGAACTCACAATTCACGCAAACAAAGCCACTCACACCCATAATCACATATATACCAAAGTTGCTCTTTCGTACATCAAACACCCACAGTCACTCACACACGTCCAAATTCTCTCATTGCCACACTCACAAAATGACACACTCACTCACACACAAACTAGCACATATACCAAAATCACTCACATGCAGATCAGACACAAATGCACACTCTTAAAATCTCAGATATAACAAACTCACCTCACTCTGCTCTCACTCACAGAGGTAGCTGCTTGAGTCCCCCAGCTGGGAGTCCATGATGTGCAGAGGGCTGCATTTCCCATCTTCCAGGGGCTGCCCCACTAACCGCTGTTCGGTAACATTCTCCTGAGGCCAGCAGGTTATGAACCCATGTTCTGTTGAATTCAAGGTTGGGATTGCCAAAGACAGCTATAGGATCTAGGTAGCCAAACTTCACTGAAATTCAACAGGACATGGGTTCCTAACTCCCTTGGGTCCTTTGAACATCCCAGGCTAAATCCATTCATGTCTGTGGGGTGCTGAGATACTGCAGGACTTGGATTGGGGGAGAGAGAGAAAGAGACAAAAGCACCTTTTAAAATATTTTCAAATGAGCCCAAGGGAATTAGGTGCTCAACTCACAGTGGGATTCAAGGGAAATTGGGCTACTAACTTCCTCAGAAATCTTTGACCATTCCAGGCTAAAACTGTCTGAATTAGGTATTTCTCTGGCCCATAGTGTCTACCCACCTCACAATCTTCACTTTATTGGTCCACACAACACCCCTGCAAGGTGGGAAAGTGCTGTTACCCCCATTTTATGGCTGGGGATCTGAGGAAGAGAAGGGCAGATTTTTTAAAGGTCTTTAGGTACCTAGTGGGATTTTTCAGAAGTGCCTCGGTGCCAAACACCCTTTGAAATCAGTGGGGGTTAGGGTTCCTGGGTGTGTCTGAAAACCCCACTAGCCATTCCTTTAAAAACATGGCCCTGAGTGACTTTCCCAATTCCCAAAGCCCCCAGAATGCTTGGGGTGGAGGAAGGACTCGAACCCAGGCCTTGGCTAACATTAGAGCCCCTGGACCCTCCTGCCTCCTCGCAGCGGGTGCTGTTGAGATATTCCCAAGGAAGCCCCTCGTGCTGGGTGCCTTTGTCCGCGCTGGGGGTGTACAGCTGTGGGAGGGCAGCTGAGCTTGTGCAGCAGCAAGCTGAGGCTGTCACAGGACCCTAGGCTGGGGGTGTCACATGCTGTGTCTGAGGAGAAAAGGAAAATCAGGCCGGGATGAGCCAGGCACCATTGCACCCCAGTGCCCGGCTGCTACCGGTGCCAGAAATTCACCTCACCGCCCTGGGAATCAAGAGGCTGCAAAGCCCCTGGGTCTTTCTTCCTTTGCACTGTAAGTTTCTGCTCAGAACACTCTGGGCTCCTCCACGGCAGCTGCTTCGCTTGTCAGACATTGAGGCAGAAATGAGTGGAGACGTATTTGATTCAGTTCCCTGCTCTGTTTGATTCAGAGTTACACCACCTATACATGGGAAAGAGGGGGCTGCCAATGGGACACACTCCGTGCCTGATCTATTTACAGAGTCATCTTGTCCCGGGGTTCTTTGTTAGCATTTCTTGCCTCTTTTCAGACTGGGGAAGATTCTAGGTGGAGAGAGATAGGGTGCATGGGTCAATGGATGGACGGAAAGGTGCTTCAGAGGGAAGGATAGGGAGATAGCACATAGGGAAGAATGGTCAGATAGGTAGACAGGCAAAGTAACACACTCTCACCTACACTTGAATGCTACATTTCAACTGTTCTTTTGTTTCCCTTCAGTCTCCTGATGGGAAGCCCAAGTGGATCGGAGCCCCCAGTCGCTGGTTACTGGGGAGGGGGGGGGTCTCCACCCTGTCCTGCGCGTTCACCACCAAGTACCAAACCTTCCACTGGTACCAGCCGCTCCCTGGGCGAGGCCTGACCTACCCGCTGGCCGTGAGCCCTCAGGACAACGCTACCGAGCAGCGGTTCGTGGGGCAGCCCCTGGAAGATGGGAAACGCAGCCCTCTGCACATCACCGACTGTTAGGGGGCTTATTCCTTCACCCACTTACTTCCCTGGTCCTTCTCGCATGAACAGAGAGCAACAATACCCGAAGTCCAAAGGTGCAAACAATTCGATGTTTATTGGGGTGAACTTCCAGCAAGCATGATTCCAGTTTCCTTCCTTAGTATCCTCCTTCCCAGCTCTGACACCACAAAGCCTTACACCTGTGTCCCTGTTCCCATTCCTGCCCTTAGCCAAACATGATTCCAACTTCCTTACTCCCATTCCCTGTTCCCATCTCCCCCTTTAGCAAAACATGATTCCAACTTCCTTACTCCCGTTCCCTGTTCCCATCTCCCCCTTTAGCAAAACATGATTCCAATTTTCTTACCCCCATTCCCTGTTACCATCTCACACACCCACATGCCCACCCCCACCCCCACCCCGTCACTTCCTCATTGACTACAGATTATATAGTAAAACTTGAGTTCTGCTTAGCTATACCTTAACCAATCATTTTCCTGAAATTTCACTAACCAATCCTAACATATTGTAACATGATTATGTAACCAATTATATCCCACCACCTCAATTAGTTTACACCCAGCAAAATTAATTATACAGCAGACAGGAACAATCACAGAACCAGACAGAGATTATACAGACAAACAACAGCAAAGTGGGAACTATAATGACAAAACAATACAGAAGTGAGGATTTCACATCCCAGCTATTGATAAGTGAGTTCTTGCCAGACAGGATGCTATCAAACTAAGTTTCCTTTTACATTTTCTAGGCACTTCCCTTTCTCTGGAGGTGACAGGAATACAATCCTGTCCTGATAGTGCCTAACAGCCCAATAGCACCTTATTTCAATGTGACTAGTTTGGAATGTGAGGATGTGACCGTTCGCTTCCCAGCTTATGGCTGCCTCTGCTGCTTAGCCAAAGGCCTTAGCCTAAGAACAGGGCCTCAGACTGTCACAGTAAGAGAAGGCCCTTACACCAGCAGACAGTGATCTTGATTCTTTCTTTTATACCTCTATCACTAGCCAAGTGATAAGAATACACCTAAATTCTTAGAGTATAGGCCTTTACAGACAGGCCTGACTATCTATATCCTAACACTCCACCCCTTTTTTTTTTTCCTTTTTCTTTTGGGATCCTCCTGCCCAGGTATCCCTGGAAAAGCATAGGACATATGGCGACACATTTCCTGATAGGGCCAGGCATCAAGGTGGAAGGTGTCGATATTCCATTTGTCCCACTGCCCCTTGTGTAGTATAGTGCCCTGCACCTTCTCTCATACGGGCATACCACACCTATTCCAATTAGTGTTCCAGACTTCCCATTAGAGTGGGCCTGAGAAGGTTGGGTCCGGGTTGTCTAGTACACTGCAGGGTTTGGAGGGCTTATTACATTCCTAATAGGTTATCTCCCTATGCAACGTAACACAAGTACAGTTAACAATACAAAATCCACAGCAACACCGAGTCCTGACCACTGCAGTACGGTCCAACATCCGAGACACCCCCAAAATACTGCCTCTCCTCCTTCGATGGGATCACGATCTTGTGTCCAGTTGCTGGCAGTTGCAACAAGCTGCTCCTTCAAGTTTTGTATGCTTTTGTCCATATCACAAGTCCATTGAATGTTCACAGAGAAATGGGATATTGTCCAAACCAGCTTGACCACTTGGTATGGAATCAGGCAGTAAGCCCTGGCTTATTCACACAATAAGATTCACAGATCCATTTGTGCACCAAAGTCCATATAGCAGCATGTAGATGGGTATAGTTTGGTTATGGGCTGGTGTAATTGTGCCCCCAGTAATATGTACATTCCCAGCAAAACACCTTATACACAGTACACCCAATTGTCCACCCCTTGCATAGGCCATTGATCCCGCTCCTCTATAGTCATAAGAGAGGGGCACATCCAAACATCTTCTATTAATTTACACTATTTTACACACACCCCCATTGATTTCCCAGTGAGCTCCTCCCCTTTTCATTATTTCCATAGGGCTTGTGGGGGCCACCTTAGTTGCCATTCCATTTCCAGGTACCACGGTAGCTATTAAACAGGTGCTGGCCTCCTAGTTGAGAATTTGCATTCCCATACACATCTTCCCCCCCAAGGCCAGCCTTTGGAAGCCATCCCCCACCCACATCATGAGGTTTTCTGTTCATTAAAACACAACAATGCTAGCAACAAGACAAACACCACAGACAAACAACACAAAACATAGATCCATGGTATTCTGGGTTATTTTTCCACTGGCGCCAGCTTGCTTGTAGAGTGTCTGAAAAACAAAAGAAACAATTTCCTTCCCCATGGTGGGGACAGATTATTGCTTAATAATAACACCACTTTCTTTTACAAATGTCCTTGCTACTTGCAGGAAAAACAGAAGAATTACCTCCAGACTGTCCTTATTTTGTTCTATAGTCAGGCTAGTGAATTACCTCACTCACTGGTCATTTATGAAATTCATGAGATGGTGTACCTCAGTTTCCCCTCTTGTACAACAGACCAAGTTTGCAATAGTTTCTCTGCTGTACCAAGCTTTAAGTTTATTCTCAGGTAATAGCTGAGACACAGCTTCAGATTTTAGCACTGTACACACACACACACACACACCCCTTAAGGTTAACCTGTCCCCCTTATTTTCAGGCTTGACTTGTTTTTTTCACCTCCCTTTCCTGAAGGGCCATAATCTGAGTCTTCTAGTAGCTTGTTTGCTGACGGGATGTATTCATTATTTGCAGCTCCTTTGTGCCCATCAGCTAGGTAATTTGCATTTACACACAGAGGCTTACTAGCTTGCTTTTGGATCCAAAGCTGTTAGCAGCTCAGACACTGTCTTAAAAGGGAAGCATTTTACTTCCACCAGAGTTCTGATTACTTTCCACTTTAATCTCCTGCTCCAAAACACAGCGATCTGGAAAAGAAAGCACAACCTATTGTGGCTCCTTTTGGAGCCCTATTAGGATTTTAATGAAGTACCATGTTTTATTTGCATTTCTTTTACTCCTTTTCCAATATACACTGCACATGTCCTGGGAAAATGCAAATTCCTTCCATATAGTTTAACCTCCATAACATCATATTAGCCAAATTAATTTTACACAAGGTATAACTGCCTCCCCCATGCCTACAGAGTTTTCATGCAGAACCCACCAAAGCAACAATCTGATCCCCCAGAGCCATCCCAAGGCTCAGTGTTCCCATCATTCCTCCCCTTTTCCTTTTCTTTTACCTGTGCACACATACACACAAAATTCTGTTTTGCCTAACATCCCTTGCACTGTAATTACTCTTTTTACATAACTGTACCCCGATTACACTTCCATCTTGTACAACTAGACACAACCAGGGGCAGCCAAGTTAAGTTCCAAAAGAAACCTCTTCCATCCTTTAGTGATTTTGATTACATTACCCAATAGTCAAATAATTTTGCTCGGATTCTCTCTCTGCCTGCTGCCTGCAGCAGTCCCTTATAGACCATTTCTGTGGGAAAAGGGCCCATTTTCCCTCAGAATAGCTATAAAGGCTTCTGGGGACAGAAGCATAGTGGTGGTAGTAGCCACTCTACCTGACCCCCTTGGATAATTTAATTACCAAGCTTCCATCCAATGTAACTGCACAGAGTTGCACATACAGTTACATGTATATAACTGGGTTTTATCATTAAACAAAAACTTCCTTCTTGACATCTCACATAAGTATCCAAAGTACCCTCCATTAAAACTTCAGAAAAACAAAAGAGTGTGGAAAGGCAGGTTGCACTTTGAAACTTCTATTTTTTTTTTTTTCCTCCACTCCCCTAGGACCAAGTCTCAGATCCAGTCTCTAAAGGTGGTTTGTTAACTCTGCTTTTGACCTTAAACCCTTTTGTGCCAAATCATCTTTCACTATCCCTAACTAATTTACAACCCTTCAGCAGCCCTTGCTGAAGCAGCACCAAACTTGAAAGATTACTGGCAGCTTCCCATAACGCTGCCCTTACTTCAAACCTCTCAAGCAGACTGAAGTGCCTCTTTTCCCTGGGAGGCATTCAGTCCCGATGGGCAGGGACCTTCTTCCCCTACCCATATACCAAGGAGGGTGGGCTCCTCAGCCACCCCCCATACCTCTGGGTCCCCTAACACTTCCTCCATTTCCTTTTTAATCTTATCCCAGGTTGACCCCTGTACCTGGTATGGGCCCTGGTCCTCCCTTATCCATTTATCCAAAAAATCCTTTACTCTGGCTTGCCAGAACCCGCAACTACCATCACGAGAGTTCGCGATACCCCCTCCAAGCAGCTGCGCGGACTGTTGGGGAGGGGGACTTACAGGCTGCCACTCACCTATCCAATGCGATGCATCCGAGTCACCGGCACCAAGATGTTAGGGGGCTTATTCCTTCACCCACTTACTTCCCTGGTCCTTCTCGCATGAACAGAGAGCAACAATACCCGAAGTCCAAAGGTGCAAACAATTCGATGTTTATTGGGGTGAACTTCCAGCAAGCATGATTCCAGTTTCCTTCCTTAGTATCCTCCTTCCCAGCTCTGACACCACAAAGCCTTACACCTGTGTCCCTGTTCCCATTCCTGCCCTTAGCCAAACATGATTCCAACTTCCTTACTCCCATTCCCTGTTCCCATTTCCCCCTTTAGCAAAACATGATTCCAATTTTCTTATCCCCATTCCCTGTTCCCATCTCCCCCTTTAGCAAAACATGATTCCAATTTTCTTACCCCCATTCCCTGTTCCCATCTCACACACCCACATGCCCATGCCCATGTCCACCCACACCCCCACCCCCACCCCAGTCACTTCCTCATTGACTACAGATTATATAGTAAAACTTGAGTTCTGCTTAGCTATACCTTAACCAATCATTTTCCTGAAATTTCACTAACCAATCCTAACATATTGTAACATGATTATGTAACCAATTATATCCCACCACCTCAATTAGTTTACACCCAGCAAAATTAATTATACAGCAGACAGGAACAATCACAGAACCAGACAGAGATTATACAGACAAACAACAGCAAAGTGGGAACTATAATGACAAAACAATACAGAAGTGAGGATTTCACATCCCAGCTATTGATAAGTGAGTTCTTGCCAGACAGGATGCTATCAAACTAAGTTTCCTTTTACATTTTCTAGGCACTTCCCTTTCTCTGGAGGTGATAGGAATACAATCCTGTCCTGATAGTGCCTAACAGCCCAATAGCACCTTATTTCAATGTGACTAGTTTGGAATGTGAGGATGTGACCGTTCGCTTCCCAGCTTATGGCTGCCTCTGCTGCTTAGCCAAAGGCCTTAGCCTAAGAACAGGGCCTCAGACTGTCACAGTAAGAGAAGGCCCTTACACCAGCAGACAGTGGTTTTGATTCTTTCTTTTATACCTCTATCACTAGCCAAGTGATAAGAATACACCTAAATTCTTAGAGTACAGGCCTTTGCAGACAGGCCTGAATATCTATATCCTAACACCGACTCCCAGGTGGGGGACTCAGGCAGCTACCTCTGTGCAGTGAGAGCAGAGTGACACAGGCAGAGCGGGGCTCAGGGCAAAAACCCTCATCTTCTGACAGGCAGCTGGGCCGAGGAGCTGCAGGGACGGATCCGCAGCTGGTGTAAAGTGGCTGTTGCTCCACTGGAGTCACTGAATCAGACCCCCCAGCTTGTGCAAATCAGCAATATCTTCATTTACATCACTGGACCAGATCCTCATCTGGTGCGACTCAGACGCTCTCAATTGGAGCTAATGGGGCAGGTCCTCAGGGGAGTAAATCAGCTGTAACTCCACTGGAGTAAAGGGGTGCAGCTGTGTGTGGACGGCTCTGTATCATTCCCATGAACGTTTAGTTGGGATTCCCCTGCAGCAAATAATGCCCCCTCCCCCTCTTCCCCCCCGCTTCTCTAACCGGACAGCAGATGGCGCTAGAGGGCTCACCCTCCTCCCCTGCAGACCCTGGTTAATTCCCACAGCCTGAGGTCCGGGCTGTCCTCAATGTCCCCAGCCCAGCCCAGTTCACAGAGCTGCTGTTCCTCCCCGGGGCACACAATGAAACGGCAGCCTCTGTAGGCGGAGAATCCTTCCCCTTGAGAAGGCTGAAACCTGAGGGGAGGGAGAATTCTCATTTCCACTGGGCTCCTGAAAACCTTCCACGGATTGACTCTGCCTCGGTATATTCCTCTGCAAGGGAGAGAAGAAACGGAGCTCACCATGGCCTCAGGGAGTGCAACTGCTCTGTGGAGCCTTCTCCTCACCTTTGCTTTTCTCTGTGAGTGAAACAAATATTTTCTCATTTTAAAGGGTAAAAAGATGCAGACTCTTAGACGTCAGTGGGGGGCAAGACCTCTTAAATGGATATCTCTCTATCTCTCTAAGAGCTAATGCACCCCTAAGGAGAGAGGGGTCTGCAAATATCTCAGCCTCTGTTCTATTTAAACAGTAATATTTATTTGGAGTTATTTGTTAACATTTCTTGTCCTGCTTTTTTTAAGATTCGGGGAGAGTACAGAGAAAAATAAACAGATGTTGGTGGAAGGATCTATATCTGTATACCTATCTGTATCGATATATCCACGTGTAGATATAGATACTGGGGATGGAACAATAGAAGGATGGGTGGAGGCTGAAGAAGGAAGGCTGGATAGATACATCCACAGATAAACAGGCAACTCGCATGCTCTTCATGTTAACTGCTATTATTTTGTTTCCCTCCAGTCTCCTGCTGCGAAGCCCAAGTGGTTCAGAGCCCCGAGTGGCCGGTTACAGGGGACGGGAAGGTCTCCACCATGTCCTGCTCTTTCACCAGCGCTTACCAAACCTTTTACTGGTACCAGCAGCTGCCTGGGCAAGGGCCGACCCACCTGCTGACCTCGAGGTCTAATGACAATGTCACTGTGGGGAGGTTCATAGGCGAGCGCCTGGAAAACGGGAAACGCAGCTCTCTGCACATCACCAACTCCCAGTTGGGGGACTCAGGCAGCTACCTCTGCGCGGTGGATGCACAGTGACACAGGCAGAGCTGGGCTCAGGGCAAAAACCCTCAGCCTCTGACAGGCAGCTTGGCGGACGAGGTGCGGGGCAGATCCCCAGGTGGTTAAAAGCAGCGTAATTCCATGGCAGCCAAGGGGACAGATGCTCAGCTGTTATAAATGGGCAGAGCTCCATTGGAGTCAATGGGCCATATCATAAGGACACGGGGATTGGCACCGAGGTTGCAGATCCTGGGACAGCTGTGTGAAGATCAGCCTAAATCTGGTGTCACTCCACATGTGTTCATTGTGGTGACTAGATCACAACAAATAAAAAAAATCATTTTCTTTCCTTTTTTTCCTCCACTTTCTACAGCAAAGTTTATTACTAAACATAACTAGAGAGAAACCATCTTCCTGTGAGCTGTAGCTCACGAAAGCTCATGCTCAAATAAATTGGTTAGTGTCTAAGGCGCCACAAGTCCTCCTGTTCTTTTTGCGGATACAGACTAACAGGGCTGCTACTCTGAAACCCATCTTCCTTTACAGGAACCGAATACAAAATTTCCTTTGCGTGAAAGCTGTAAAATCATCCGCGTTTCAATAGCAACAATAAACAAACAAAACTAACCTAGCCCGTCCCCCCACTCTCCTTCCTTCAGAAACCGCGACTCCTCTAGGAAAGTCGGAACAAAGTTTTCTACTCCCCCGTAGCGCCCTGAAGTTCAGACAAGAGCCCGGCAGAGGGCGCTGCTGTGCCGACCAGAGAGCTCCAGAAACCAGCGCGCTCCCTGGTGTTTCTGGACGTCTAGTTCTCCCACCCCCCCGCTCCCCCCCGCCCCCTCCCGGACCCCGCGAGACTTTCTAGCAGCTCAGCGCAAAGGCAGCTACCAACCAAGCTCGGAGAGATTTGATGCTTGACACCAAGAGTCACGATTTAATTCGGAGCGGACGCAGCGTTTCCGGATTCCTTCAGCCCTCAGAAGACAGAGGTCGGCTTCCCTCTGCGAGGAAAGGGCCTAATTAGTTTCTTATGACATTGCTGGCGGGCGGGGGTGGGGGTGCCTGAGTGGAAAGAAAAAGGAGACGCTCCCTGCAAAAGCGCAGAGACACCGAATCTTCATTGAGAGGATGCTTAAAACCTTGGTCTCCAGGATTGTGCTGCTCCTTGTTTCCAGTGAGTCAGGGCATGGCTACACTTCCAGATGTAGAGCACTTTGAGTTAAACCAGCCTTTGGAGAGCACTTAGGGAAAGCGCTGCAGTCTGTCCACACCAACAGCTTCCAGTGCACTGGCCAGGCCACATTTGCTGCACCTGCAGCATTGGGGGTGGTGCATTATGGGTAGCTATCCCAGCATGCAAGTGACTGAAACATGCTTTTCAAATGGGGGGCGTGGGGTGGAGTGTGACAGGGAGTGTGTTGTGTGTATGTGGGGGGGAGAGTGGGTTGGGGGGAGAGAAAGTAGGTTTTTGGGGGGCTGAGAGCATGTCAGCATGCTGTATTGTAAGCTCACACAGCAGCAGACTCCCCTCCCCCCACCTCTCTGTCTCACACACAGCAGTCCATGCTAGTGGCTTGCTTTGTCTTGGAGCAGATAAGCAGCTGGCTGTCAGAAACGGAGCTTTCAAAGGGCACATCCACATTCCTACAGTGATTCAAAAACAATGACAAGAGTGGCCACTTGGCTTAAGGGGATTATGGGACTTTGCCGGAGGCTGATCAGAGAGCAGCAATGCAACACCTCGTTCACACTGGCTTCATGGCGCTCCAGCTGGGGCACAGCAACCATTATTCCAGTCGCCGAGGTGGAGTACCAGCAGCATCAGAGTCAGAGCGCTCTGCATGCCTTGCCAGTGTGGACAGGTAGTGAGCTAGTGTGCCCCTTTATTGCACTGTAACTCGTAAGAGTAGCCAAACCCTCAGATTCCCATGTGGTATTGCTGGGCATTATCCCCCCCCCCTCCCCTGCCAGGTATTTATTAATTTTCACCTGTGTCCGGGTGTCCTTCTTGATGACACTTCACGCTGCTGCTGCTGCTGATAGTTTCCCTGTCTATGTCTGGAGGATTTTCATGCTCTGTTTTTATTTTATTCCCAGGCGTAGTGGTGGATGCAAAGGTTTCTCAGCCTGCTGCGCTGTCTTTCCTGGTGTGGGGCGGGGCTGACCTCTCCTGTAACCACAGTGTAGCAGGCTACCAAAGAAAATTATTTGGTACTATCAGAACCCTGGAGCTGCCCCTTGAGCTGTGATCTCTGGCTACAACTCTGCCGAACTGAACCTCACCTGCTCTCATGCCTCAATCAAGACGAATGACAACGTGTTTTGGTACCAGCAGTTCCTGAACCGAGGACCACAATACATAGCTTCTGGGTACCAGGAAATCATTAATAGCCCCAAGCCCGAGGGAGCTTTGCACATCCCCGTAGACAGAAAATCCAGCACCCTGGTCTTACACATGATGAGGCTGGCAGATGTGGCGGTGTATTACTGTGCTGTGGAAGACACAGTGAGACAGCCAGGTCTAAGAAAAATCCTCTTAGGAGAGAATGTAAGAACAAAAGAATGGCCATACTGGGTCAGACCAGAGGTCCACCCAGAGCAGTATCCTGTCTACTAACTTTGGCCAATGCCAGGTGCCCCAGAGGGAGTGAACCTAACAGGTAATAATCAAGTGATCTCTCTCGTGCCATTCATCTCCAGCCTCTGACTAATAGAGGCTAGGGACACCATTCCTTACCCATCCTGGCTAATAGCCATTAATGGACTTAACTTCCATGAATTTATCCAGTTCTCTTTTAAACCCTGTTATAATCCTAGACTTCACAACCTCCTCAGGCAAGGAGTTCCACAGGTTGACAGTGTGCTGAGTGAAGAAGAACTTCCTTTTATTTGTTTTAAACCTGCTACCCATTAATTTCATTTGGTGGTCCCTAGTTCTTATATTATGGGAACAAGTAAATAACGTTTCCTTATTCACTTTCTCCACACCACACATGATTTTATATACCTCAATCATGTCCCCCCTTAGTCTCCTCTTTTCCAAACTGAAAAGTCCTACCCTCTGTAATCTCTCCTCATATGGGATCTGTTCCAAACCCCTAATCATTTTAGTTGCCCTTTTCTGAACCTTTTCTAATGCCAGTATATCATTTTGGAGATGAGGGGACAGCCAGTATTGCTTATGCTGTATTCAAGATGTGGGCATACCCTGGATTTATATAAGGGTAATAAGATATTCTCTGTCTTATTCTCTGTCCCTGTTTCAATGATTCCTAACATCCTGTTTGCTTTTTTGACTGTCGCTGCACACTGCATGGATGTCTTCAGAGAACTATCCATGATGACTCCAAGATCTTTCTCCTAAATTAGCCTCCATGCATATTGTATGCATTACTTTACATTTATCCACATTAAATTTCATTTGCCATTTTGTTGCCCAGTCACTTATTTTTGTGAGATCTTTCTGAAGTTCTTCACAGTCTGCTTTGGTCTTAATTATCTTGAGCAGTTTAGTATCATCTGCAAACTTTGCCACCTCACTGTTTACCCCTTTCTGCAGATCATTTATGAATAGGTTGAATAGGATTGGTCCTAGGACTGACCCTTGGGGAACACCACTAGTTACCCCTCTCCATTCTGAAAATTGACCATTTATTCCTACCCTTTTTTCCCTGTCTTTTAACCAGTTCTCAGTCCATGAAAGGATCTTCTCTCTTATCCCATGAGAACTTAATTTACATAAGAGCCTTTGGTGAGGGACCTTGTCAAATGCTTTCTGGAAATCTAAGTACGCTATGTCCACTGGATCCCCTTTGTCCATATGTTTGTTGACCCCCTCAAAGAACTCTATTAGTTTAGTAAGACACGATCTCCCTTCACAGAAACCATGTTGACTTTTGTGTATCAATTTATGTTCTTGTAGGTGTCTGACAATTTTATTCTTTACTATTGTTTCAACTAATTTGCCTGGTACTGATGTAAGACTTGCCGGTCTGTAATTGCCAGGATCACCTCTAGAGCCTTTCTTAAACATTGGCGTTACATTAGCTATCTTCCAATCATTGGGTACAGTAGCTGATTTAAAGGACAGGTTACAAACCATAGTTAATAGTTCCACAATTTCACATTTGAGTTCTTTCAGAACTCTTGGGTGAATGCCATCTGGTCCTGGTGACCTGTTACTGTTAAGTTTCTCAATTAATTCCAAAACCTCCTCTACACTTCAATCTGTGACAATTCCTCAGATTTGTCACCTACAAAAGATGGCTCAGGTTTGGGAATCATCCTAACATCCTCAGCTGTGAAGACTGAAGCAAAGAATTCATTTCGTTTCTTCATGATGACTTTATCATCTTTAAGTGCTCCTTTTGTATCTCGATCGTCCAGGGGCCCCACTGGTTGTTTAGCAGACTTCCTGCTTCTGATGTACTTAAAAAAAACCTTTTGTTATTACCTTCTGAGTTTTTGGCTAGCTGTTCTTCAAACTCCTTTTTGGATTTTCTTATTACATTTTAAAATTTAATTTGGCAGTGTTTATGCTCCTTTCTACTTACCTCACTAGGATTTGACTTCCACTTTTTAAAAGATGCCTTTTTATCTCTCACTGCTTCTTTTACATGGTTGTAAAGCCACAGTGGTTCTTTTTTAGTTCTTTTACTGTGTTTTTTAATTTGGGGTATACATTTAAGTTGAGCCTGTATTATGCTGTCTTTGAAAATGGTCCATGCAGCTTGCAGGGATTTCCCTCTAGTCACTGTACCTTTTAATTTCTGTTTAACTAACTGCCTCATTTTTGCATAGTTCCCCTTTCTGAAATTAAATGTCACAGTCTTGGGCTGTTGAGGTGTTCTTCCCACCACAGGAATGTTAAATGTTATTATATGATGGTCAGTTTTTCCAAGCGGTCCTGTTATAATTACCTCTTGGACCAGATGCTGTGCTCTGCTCAGGACTAAATTGAGAGTTGCCTCTCCCCTTGTGGGTTCCTTTACGAGCTGCTCCAAGAAGCAGTCATTTAAAGCATGAGAAATTTTGTCTCTGCATTTCGTCCTGAGGTGACATGTACCCAGTCAATATGGGGATAATTGAAATCCCCCACTATTATTAAGTTTTTATTTTGATAGCTTCTTTAATCTCCCTTAGCATTTCATCATCACTCTCACTGTCCTGGTCAGGTGGTTGATAATAGATCCCTACTGTTATATTCTTATTAGAGCATGGAATTACTATCCATAGAGATTCTATGGAACATGTGGATTCATTTATGATTTTTATTTCATTTGATTCTGCATTTTCTTTCACATATAGTGCCATCTCCTTCCCTCTCGCATGACCTGCTCTGTCCTTCTGATATATTTTGTACCCCAGAATGATTGTGTCCCATTGATTGTGCTCAGTCCACCAGGTTTCTGTGATGCCTATTATATCATATCCTCCTTTAACACGAGGCACTCCAGTTCACCCATCTTATT